>NC_138776.1:149570876-150170876 GCF_965119305.1 Pelophylax lessonae
AATACATCAATATGGTTTTTATTTATTAAGGAAAACACAGGCCTTGCAAAAATGAATCTATCTTAGAAAGAAATATTTGGTTAAAGTTGATAAGAGTGTGGGGATCTTGGATCAAATATCAATAGACATGACAATCAATATCTTCCTCTCTACTAACTACAATAACTTCTCTTAGCACTGCCTTCCTGAATAGGCCCTGGAAATCAGGGCTTTAGGAACATCTGATGATAGCAATATACCAGGTGCTCAGACAGAATGGTACTGGCTACTTTGAGCATCTTCAAAGGTACCTTGCATGTTTTGATGTGTATGGAAGTCAAATTGGGCTATAGGGGACCCAGTGGGAGCCCACCCAAACAATGCAGCGCAAATACACATAAATACACAGTAGGGAGCTTGCCCGCATTAAGCCAATAATGCTGGCTATTTGCTCATTCTACCACTACATTACTGGTCAGGCTCAGTTCTCTTCCTTTATGGTGATAGACATGAGAGACTGCAGCATCCCTCCTATTAGGCAGAGCAGGGCCTAGGACAGCGATAGTGAACCTTGGCACCCCAGATATTTTTGAACTACCCATGATGCTCATGCACTCTGTGTAGTTGAGCATCATGGGAAATGTAGTTCTGGAGTGCCAAGGTTCACCATCACTGGCCTAGGATGACTGCTGGAGGGAGGATTCTGGTCTTCCAATAGCAGCCTAATGTGGGCAGAACAGAACAAGTAGAATGGACACCCACTAGGAAGTGATAGTGGATTGCCTTCATTCCCCATTTCATCTTACATGGGATATGTGGGAGGCTGCACCTGTTGCGGAAAACTGCATTGAGGAGGAGAATGTAAGTCAGGGGCAGGCTTGTACACAAACCATACTAAGGGGTAAAGCAACATGCATGACAGCAAGAAAATGGGAGTGGTAAGAAGAGGCTGGGCCTCAGCTGTAATGCCCATACCCCGCTCTGCAGGTAGGGTTGCCACCTCATGCCTTTAAAACCGAACACAAATTAATTACACAGGTTCTGTGCCTGATTAGGGTTATAATTAAATTCACTTGCTTTATGTGCTTTAAATTAGCCCCAGAACCCGTGTAATTAAAATGTGTTCAGCTTTAAAGGGATGAGGTGGCAACCCTGTCTGCAGGACTATTATGGGTTTGCACTTCAGAGACTAGAAATGGGCTGAACACCCCCCCCCCCCCCCCGGTTTGGTTCACACCAGAATTCCCAAACATGGAAAAAGTTTAGACCCGAACTGCAAACCCTATTAAAGTCTATTGGACCTGATCTTGAAAAATCAAAAGTTCCCATTTTGAAGGCTTAAATGCAGGTTATTGGACATAAAAGGGTATGGGGGCCTGGGTACTGCCCTGGAGGACATGTATCAATGCAATTTTTTTTAAAGGGGCAGTGATTTTAATGATGCTTAAAGTGAAACAATAAATATAGTGGCTGGGGGGGGGGGGTCCTCTTATTTTGCCTGTATCCCATGCCAAAAGAAAATGGTGTGCTGGTCCCCCAAAATCCATTCCAGACCCTTATCCGAGCATACAGCTTGGCAGGCTAAGAAAGGAGGGGGGGAGCGAGCGCCCCCCCCCCCTCCTGAACCATAACAGACCACATGCCCTCAACAAGGGGGGGCTTTGGGGCAGGGGGACTCTGCTCCCCATACCAAAGCCCCTTGTCTCTATGTTGATGGGGAAAAGGGCCTCCTCCTCACAACCCTGAGCGGTGGTTGTGGGTGTTTACGGGCAGGGAGTTTATCGCAATCTCAAAGCCCCCTTTAACAAGGTGGCTCCCAGATCCCATCCCCCCCCCATGTGAATGAGTATGGAATACATTTTAAATAAAAATAAAAACACATATACAATGACAATTCCTTTAATAAAAAAAACAAAACAATCTCCCCTGATGTAGATCCATTGTCAATCACAACGCCCGCCGCACTGCTGTACCCGAAAAATAAAACAAAAGCTCCATCCACGATTAAGGCTCCCCGCCAACTGCCTGCTCTGCTGTGTGACAGTTCTTAAATAGGTAAGGGCTGGGCATCCCGGGGACATCAACTGGGGGCACAACCCCCATGTGACATCACCGACTGGTGCATGCTGTGTTTGTGACATCATAAGGCAGAAGTGCCACCAGGTGACGTCACCAGCTGGCCCCGCCCCTTACTTAAGAACTGTCAGATGGGAAAGCAGGCAGATGGCCGTAGCCTTCGTCGCAGGTGGAGCTTTTTTTTTTTTTGGGGGGGGGGTTCAGGAGGCGTTGTGAATGACGATAGAGCTACATCGGGGGACATTGTTTTTTTTATTTTTTAATAACAGAATTGTCAAAAACTGTGTGTTTTTATTTCTTTTTGCCACATTTTTATGGTAAATGAGTAGGGGATCAATGTACCCCATACTCATTCACATGAGGAGAGCCAGGATCTGGGAGGCATCCAGATTCCGATAAGCCCCCTGCCCGCAGACACCCAACCACCGCTCAGGGTTGCGAGGAAGAGGCCCTTGTCCCCATACAAGGTAATTTGAGGTGGCAGAGCCCCTCTGCCTCAAAGCACCCCCCATGTTGAGGGCATGTGGCCTTGTATGGTTCAGGAGGGGGATGCTGACTCACCCCCCCCCCCCTTTCCTGGCCTGCCAGGCTGTATGCTCGCATAAGGGTCTGGTATGGATTTTAGGGGGGGGGGGGGTCCCATGCCACTATTTTAAAAATGTTGGCATGGGGTTCCCCTTAAAATCTATACCGGACCCAAAGGGCTAATGACTCACTTAACAACCAGCTATTCACTGTTTCCTGACTGGGAAAAGCCTTGCACCTAGCCAGTGGACAGGTGCATTGCTTCATGCAATCATGGCTTAGAATGCACTGTGCAGTGCACAGTGCATTGTGGGGCGCTTGGGGGTGAACCTCCCGCTAAGCGCCCTGCAAATTTAGGTGCTCACCAAACACACGAACAGGCGATGTTCAGGCCAAACTTATGCTCGGTCCGAACTGCTCACCCAACACTACTTATATTGTGACCAACAATGACAATTTCCTTCTTCCTCTAGCCCAATGATAAAGCAACATTTTTTCCTCCAACTGATATAGACAAAGCAACATTTTCCCCTCCCACTGACACAACTGCATTGGCAATTTTTTTCTCCCACTGACAATGATGCAGCAGCATTTTTTTCTTTCCAGTGACACCATTGATACAGGGATATTTTTTCTTCACATTAATGCCTTGTCATTTCTTTCTTTTTTTACTGTTATCTCCATATTTTGCATTACTATTAAAATCTTCAATGAGCTGCATTGTAACCATTGGCAGTATTCGTGTGCTGCAACCATTAAATATATTTTGGTGGGGATGGCAGCACACAACTATTAGCCCCACCCCTTCTGTCCCACCCTCATTCTCAGACCCATTGATTTTCCTCCCAGGTACCCAGGGACACATACACACAAAATTGATTTGTTATCATACATATTTATCATATTGTAGAAAGATCCAACAAGGCTAAAAAAAAATTAAAAAAAATATACTACAAGGGAACAAAGTACATGATAAATATAATTGTTCTGGATACTACAGAGCTATGTAATAGTCATACACTGCAACACAGTATTTTTAAATATGTCCATCTAAATAAAAATAATACCAGATCATTTTGATCATCCTCAGTACTCAGCAGTATTTCTCTGATAACATGTAAGTCCCCCTCCTTCCTATGGCTAGCTGGCTGCTGTTGTGCTGCACAGCAATAGCAGCAGCAGTCTATGACAAAAGCATTATCCTTCTGCTGCTAAACAATCCAATAAACCTCTCCACAGGGAGGAAGTTAACCTCTTGTCTGTTCTGCTGATGCCTGGCAGCCCACGTGACTGCTGCCACAGTAAATTCAAATCATTAGTCTCCTCACCCCATCAAAAAACTTCTATTAGTAATGGAGACCTCGGAGGAGACCTTCCACGGAGAGCGCCTGCCTTCCCAATTCCCAGTGGAAAAATTCAGCGCAAAAACTAATTCTACTTTTAATAATCTGTCATCAGGACCAGAGGCAGTCATAAATTATATGGGGAGCATGTGCGAGAGCGTGCCACAAGAGGGAAATCAGGGGGAAAAATCAAAGCCAGAGTTTGACAAACTTTCTTGAAGATAAATAATAACTTACAAACAGGATTACTTGTAAAGTCACAGTTGAGTGAGCAGCTTCCTCGCCGCAATCAGGAGCCTATGCAGAATCCACCGCTTACTAGATTTACCTATAGCTATATGCATAGATGAGTGTGTGTATACATCTGGATAAAATATGTGCGTGTTTGTGTATGCATATATTTCTCTTTATCTATACGGTATAGTGTGCATACACACATGTGAACATATGTATGTGTAAATTAAAGATAGATAGATAGATAGATAGATAGATAGATAGATAGATAGATAGATAGATAGATAGATAGATAGATAGATAGATAGATAGATAGATAGATAGATAGATAGATATTATCTAAAATATATTTCTATATTGTGTATCTTCTTTTGTACTGTGACCTGCCGTGCCACTGGAAATAAATCTCTTCATTCTTCCTCGTTCCATTAGGGCTATATCTAAGCACTCATTAAGCTCACAAGAAGGTCGACATTGAGGAAGATGATGCTTTTGCGTAATTCTTCTTCTTAATTCTGTTTTAATGCATTTCCAGTGAGAATGTGATCTGTCCCTGTATCGGTGGCTATTTTTTATCCCTGGGTCTCATTTAAGGGAGAGGGGGGGGGGGGAATCACAACAAAGCATAACAGATGTATGCAGTCAAATACCTTGCTGCCTAGCCTTCTGCTGCAATAGGTGATGCTTTACAATTCTAAAAAATATTCTTACCAAGAACAGTCGCTGAACCTTAATGCTATTGCGAGCTACTTATTAAAGTTTAAAGAGAGCCTGATATAAGTTTCTTTCAGGTGTCTGGATGGGGAAAAAAAGCTATTTATTTGCAAATGTAATGTCTCAAAGAATTTTGCTTTTCCTATCCTACTTATAGAATTGTATGTAAAAGCAGAGTGAAAGGACCCCAGAAATGAGGATACAGCAGACTGTGATACCGAACCTAATCCACTGCAGCATTTCTATGACTGGAACGTGTAGGCAGAGTCTTTGGTACCTAATTCATCACATTTTTGCTGGGATTACAAACCATTTTCATGCTTTTACCATCTTTTTCCATCTTAGGAACGTGTGATGGTATGCAAACTGTTGGCTTTTATTTTTGCCAAACAAATGCTTGCTAAAGTCAAGAAGTCATCAATATTTTCTATAGCCCAGATCAAATGGAGATGATCTGGTACATGACTAATAGAAAACTATCGACCATTCTACATATAGTAACTCTTCATAAGTGTGCGCAGGGGGTGTGTCAGGCATGGCTGGGCACACCCTAATACCTATTTGCGGTGCAAATTCCCCCTAGTGCTCAGGCTTCCCCCCATATTGGCCCGCAGTGCTGCTGACTTCCCTCCTCTCCTCCTGGTGGCTGCGGGAGATATTTCAGTTTGGAGATTGGGGGAAGGGGGCTAGCAAATATATAATTGACCTGCCCCTCCCTTTTTTAAATGAACACAGTGAACATTCTCATTCACTGTGTTCATTCATAACTGAAGCATAGTAAACTGTGTTTGCTTCAGTTTGTGAATGAACAGGAAGCTGCTCAGCAGAGAGCACTTATTTATTCACTGTCCCATGCAGCTAAGACTTCAGATAAAGGTGTGTGTGTGTGTTTAAGCTTTGGGGTGCACCCCCTAATGCAATAGGCTGCACACACCTAAGTAACTCTTTAAAAAGATACCAGGCTGTATGGTTATTCTGGATTGAACACTAGATTCCCCTAAATTTCTTGTGCTTGTGACCTCTTCCCAGACCCACTCCTTACGCACCTTCCTTACCCTCCTATTCTCCACCATTCTTCGCCTCTCCCAAACTCTTCTAACTAGATTCTTCTTCCTTTGTTCATCTGAGAACTTTCATTCCCTTACCTAATTTATAGATTTTAATACACTTAGGGAATCCTGATACAGGACCAACTATACCATAAAAACCTACCCACAACATGAACCACCAGCTGGTCTAAAACAGAACCTTTTGCAATAAACTGATAAAACATGATGTTCTATATTATTTATTATAGACATTCCTAAAACATACAATGCGCACCTATGTATTATACCTACTTTGTTCAACAAAAAATTAGTACGGGATTATTGTGATAATAGGTAACTAAGTCTATATCAGTTGGCAATCTTTCTAGTGATGAGGGTACAAAATCTTGCTGATAAACTATAAGAATATTTAATTATCCAAACAGATGGGGAGTAACTGTATCTTATAGTTTACTAAATAGGTGCAAAATGCAAAACAGGTTCAGAATGGCAAAGAACAAACATATACTGCAGATTAATACAAACAATTTATAAAAGCTGCACAAACATTAATTCTTCACAGCAGTGTCTGTGTGGCTCAAACAGGGCAAAACTACTCCAGATTATCCTCATGAAGAGCATCATTTTCAGTGATGTCGAGGGTAGCTCTGGTAACACAGGTTAATAGCTAGAGGGTTCCTTGGCCCATTGACAAATAGCCATTCCACTGGAACTCTGGAGTACTGTGGTAGCTATTGGGGAGGGGCACCTCACAGTAGCTTGGTCTTCTGGATAAGCTGGATGTCAATAGGCCGATAGGCTCTTGCTCTGCTGCCTTCCTGTCAGTTAGGACAGTGGAAAGCCACCCACCTGGATGCAAATCACTTTCCCAGCTAACTTTACATATTTCATTCATTGCCTGCTTCCATCTGGAGTAGTGTTATGGGGCACTGCTGTTGCACCATTTCCATCACTATTGTCTGACATGACGCCAAGTTTAATGGAATAGGTAATAAGCCAAATGACCACACAGGGAGTAACTGCAACTTGCAGTTTACTAAACAGGGTAAAAGTTAAAAGCAGCAATGTAAAACAGGTTTATGGTGACAAAGAGCATGTATACACTGCAAAATAATGAAAAACAGATTATGAAAGCTACACAAGCATGGACTTCACCGTATTGTTTCTGTGGCTCAGTCAGGGTAACATGTGGCTGCATAGTATAATCTCTATAAGGTTCCATAATAAACAGAATCTAGATCAGAATTACTACTTTAGTAAAATAGAAACAGATATTAGGAGTTGTGCCCATAAACAGCATTCCTCTCAGTGATGTCCAGAGTAGCTCTGGTAACACAAGTGAACATCTAAAGGATCCAAGGCCCAAGGAATGGCCATCCCACTGGAACTGGAGTAATCTAGTAGTGATTGAGGAATAGCTTCTCACAGTGGCTGAGTCTTTTGATTAAGCTGCATGCTGTTAGGCTCCTGCAGAGATGCCCAAATACTAGTTCTGACAGTGAAGGACCCTTACCAGAGTGCAGATGACTTGCCCAGCTACTTATCTTGCCCAAGAACTTATGTTACCTGGGTGTGTTCAGGACCCCAGGAAGTTCTGGGAGATGGTGTTACAAGGCCATGCACCTGGTAAGTCAATGGGCACTCATTTACAATATATTTCAAGACAAGTCAGTTCTTTGCCTTCACTGCCAATAGGTACAAATTTACTGTGCCTACGGGTGGATTTACCATTAGACACATTACACTTGCGCCTATAGATGTCAGAGGCAAATAGGAAGCTTTTCTATGTATAATCATTGGTTACTTATTAAGCAACATCAAAAGCAATAATACGGACATCTTATAAAAGCTTTTTTTTTTATATACATTTCCACACTATTCTTAGCCAATTTACAAACCGCGAATCAAGAAAATGTTCCATGGATGACCTTGCACAGGGTTTCTTTGGGCACTAAAGGCCAACAGGCTCCAAAAATGAAAATCTGGCCCTAGTTATAGAGTCCTATTGTTTACCCCAAACGAAAGTGGAGGTGCCTTCAAGCATACCCTCACAAATATTTATTTTTACTGAAGAATGAAAAATGAAATTTAACATTTAACTATATTTTATACATAAAGGATACTTACACTTTTCTTTTTACTTATGTTTTTCGTTATTCATATTAATTAAAACTACATTGCCCTATTGGTAGATACTGGTATACAGTATATTGAGATTGGCTAGAAATGAGCTGCTGTAGTTTTCTGCAATACCTTTATGGTATATTTGAAGTTTAGCTGTAGCATTAGTGGCCAATAGCAAATATTTTAAATGTAAATGATTAGTCTAGTACTAACTGAACAAATTAAAATATTTTGTACAGCTAGTGTGTCTGTTGGAAAGAATGGAAATCTTGTCCAAATTATATTTAGGGTTCTAAATTTATAAACCCAGTGTGGCCTCCCTTTCTGGTTGTCCTTGATATGAAGAACATGGGAAAAATGAAACAATGAATAATTATTTGGCATTAAAAAGGATTATGGTCCATAAACACAAAGCCAAGGATGACTTTTATCACCTTATTGAGGGAAGACTTGATCTGAGTGTTCAGCATGGTGTCACAGTGGGCGTAGTATTGCACAGACTGAAAGGGCTTCTATTCTTTTCCTTTTTGTGTAGAATATATAAATATACATTACAGAGCAATGCATGATTATCAGCAGCCATTGTTTGACATTCTCATGCATTTCCCTTTTGGAAGAAGCTCCAGCATATTTATCTTATCCTGCCCCTTGAGTCAGTATTAACAGTGTTGGCTTTCGACTTTTGAATTTGGCCTTTTATTCCTATACATTTACACAAACATATCTGTTTGCCTTCCAAAGCAGATGGTTTATAGAATAATTTGATGGAATTTCAAGCAGCACTTGGTAATATAAAAATTGTAAATATGGTAATTTCCCTTTTTTCTCTGTTTTCTAATCTGGTTGTCATTCACAGTAATGTCACCAATGAAGTAAAGAAACCATTGAAACATTTACTTAGTATCATATATACTTGTCAATATAAAGAGGTGACAGGGCCTCTTTACAATTTCAAGTAGTTAGTGGGTCTACAAAAGATTTATCTTTAATGTGGAAGCCTATTCTAGATGTGAGTAGAATCAGGATACTCATGGGAGTGCCCAGGGCCAATGGTAATGAGTATAAGGGTCATTGGCGAAGGGCTTTTGTTTGCTCCAAGAGTGGTTTGCATTCCCATTCTATGAGAGTGCAAAACCTGCTTAAAGCAAGTCAAGTGTAGGTCAGAGGTAGGGCAACTGCAGGTCAAATGCACTTGCTGATGAATTTAAAATGTTCTCAAAGGCCTTTCAAACTGACATCAAACCCATGCTGTTGACGCAAGCCTAAAGACATCGACATAGGCCCTTAAACCTAATAAAAATGAAAGCAGCCACTGTCAATCAGTAAAGGGTTTCTGCTATTCAGACACAGATATAGCAACATTTCAGCACCAAAGTACCTTGGTGTTTAACAATCAAGAACTTCAAACTCTTTAAAGAATATTACCGCATTAAAAGGTACATTGCAGTGAAAGTAGTAAATTACACCTAAGATACATTAAAAGAGCTTACCTCGCCCACTAAGTACATAATTTGTTTATCCAGACATTGCTATAGGACACCAGACAACTCCAGTCCCCATGTTTGGTAATTTGGTGATCCGAGATACATACATGTTGATGATGCTAGAACACCTACTACTGCATAACAGTTGCATTACAAATCCCCCCCCCTTCCCCCCCCCAAAAAAAAAACTGCTTGTTGCATCAATATTTGACGAACATACAAAGAAAAAAAAAACACATAAAAAGCAAGTGAAAGGGCAATTTGCTTGCAACCTAATGCTGATATGTGAGTAGGCCCCTACTATTGGCACAGTTCACATCAGAAAGTAGGGGTTGTCTTGTTTAATAGTGGTGTGAAATTGGAGCACCCCCAATCCCACCCACCCACATTCTTACCTTTGATAGTTTCAGAGGGTACTTCTACTTTTAAGTACATTTAAAATTGTGATGTTCGAGCATATAATAAAGTATACAGTATGTAAAACTATTATGGGTAATAAAACATTCTTACAAAACATTCAATACAATTAAAAGGCCTGGCTAATAATGTATACATCACACAGGTGCCCCTATTAGAAAGTAATTTGCAAGTCCCAAGGCAACGATAATGGAGTGCATACATTGAAACACACTGAGGTACTGGGTCTTACTAATCAGATGTGTACAGTTTTATCAGGTGATTATAAATTCAGGATTCTACCAGTAGCCATTTCTATAGTCTTCATTTATTTATATGTATAAATGAGCAAACATTTGGATTTTGTGCACCGAATCAAACTAAATCCTCACCAAAGTCTTGTCATGTTTCATATAAGGAGTAGGGCTGGGCTTGATGTTCGAGTCGAACGTAAGTCCAACTCGAACATCAGCTGTTTGTGTGTTCGCAACACACAAACAAATGGGGTGCTCGGCGGGAAGTTCGCCAGCCGCACCTGAAAAATAGAAAAAAAAAAAAATGCTCCCGCCTCTATATACACGCCTCCCGCGTAATGAGCTGTTTGAGCTTTGACAGCTCTTTTATATGAAAGGGGCGGGGACACCCTTCTGACGTCACAAGCTCCCCATAATGCACTGCGCTCGTGCAGTGAATAAATTACTGACGCAACGTCAGAAGGGGCGGTGCCACCGGTTGATGTAACCGGTTGTCCCCGCCCCTTTTCTATAAAAGAGCTGTCACAGCTTAAACAGCTCATTACGCGCGAGGCGTGTGAAGAGGCGGCAGCGTCTTTTTTTCCCTATTTTTCGGGTGCAGTGGGCGACGTGATTGATTTACATCAGGGGGCACTATTTTTTTTTTTTTTTTAATAAAGGAGTTGTCAGAAACTGGCTTTAGTCTTTATTTTTTTTTTGTACACTTTTTTGGTGAATAGGCAGGGGTACAATGTACCCGATATAGGAGGGGGGGCGGGATCTGGGGGACCTCTTGTTAAAGGGGGCTTCCAGATTCTGATAAGCCCCCCACCTGCAGACCCGACAACTACAGCCCAGGGTTATCCGGAAGAGGCTCTTGTCCCCATCAACATGGGACAAGGTGCTTTGGAGGGCACCCCCAAAGCACCCTCCTCATGTTGAGGGCAAGCGGCCTGGTATGGTCCAGGAGGGGGGGTGCTCACTCGTCCCCCCCCATCCATCCTGGCCAGCCAGGCTGTTTGCTCAGATAAGGGTCTGGTATGGATCTTGGGGGGGACCCCACAACGTTTTTTTTTTTTCCATTTTTTTTTATCTGTATTGCTGGGAATACATTACAGCTGCGGTAAAGTTTAAATGAAATGTTTTCCTTTAGAAATATCAGTATTGCTGCAGCAGGCTACATACATCGCACATATGCGCCACTTTACAGGCACATTAAGGGGACCCCTCAGGCACGGTATTTAAAGGAATTTTTCTTTTTTATTGTTTTACTTTAAGCATTATTAAAACCCCTGCTCCTGTAAAAACGAACATTTTCAAAACATTTTTTTGCATTGATGCATGTCCCCCAGGGCAGTACCCAGGTCCCCACACATTTTATTGCAATAACTTGCATATAAGCCATTAAAATGAGGACTTTTGATTTTTTATGTGCGTGTCCCATAGACATTAATAGAGTTTGCATGTTCGATATAACTTTTTTCCTGTTCGAGATGTTCTGGTGCGAACCGAACAGGGGGGTGTTCGGCCCATCACTAATAAGGAGTACTGAAATAAGGGTTGTTATTGGCACCACATCCTGGTAACATAGAACATTGGAGTGTAGTGTTTGGTAAAAACCTCAAACTGTACAGTCAGAAGATTAATTGCTGGGCATATCACCAATGCTGCTCAACACATTTTGCAGGAAAACACTTCTTAAGGAGGGATAGGGGAGCACTTACTACAAACTGAAACTTAACCAGAAAAATTACATAACAAAATATATAAAGAGACATTTCACCATTGATAACAATTATAGCAGTATAAAGGGCTCACCAAACCAAATGGGGATTCACATGCCCAAGACCAGACACCCACACTTACCTGGGGTAAGTGTGGGTGCAGATGCAGTCTCAAGACAAACTAAAAAACAAATAAAAACAAATGTCATATTATGTTAGGGGGCCCATCCTCTCTATCCATCGTCAGGGCTGCACATCAAAGTGCGACCAGTGGAGAGCAATTACCCACCTAACGTGTCAAAAACTTGGTGTTAACCTATATACAAATAAACATGGAGAGGAAAGCTAATAGCATGGATATATAGGGCCCTTAATACAAAATATCCGAGCCCCGCTGGTGGGTGCAAATTGGATATACATCCTACCAAAAACACACAAAAAGGAAATAATAAAATTATTTATAATTGACCAAGTATAGCCGCTCAAGCCAATACATTAAGCAATAACAAAGTTGAGGACAACTACAGTGTATGAACGCTCACCAGGTGTACTCCCTTATTAGTGACCTTGCCCCCAGACTTACACTGAGTCAGTCTTGGCCATTTATATGAGCCTTATATAGGAAGGGTCCTCATCCTGTATTAAACAATATTTTGTCAGTTGCTTTTTTAACAGTTTATTACTCTATGAACTTGAGAGGTGGAGCAGATGAAAATAGACAAAAGCCCAAATTCACAGCTCACATCTAACATTTCTGATTCCAAAATAATTCTCTCACTTTCTTTACTATCCCAGTGCAACTGGCTGAAGCAGCAGATTCCATTTGTAGAAGTTTTTGTGCCAGTTCTTCATCAGTCTTAAAGAAATCAAAATGCCAGTGGAGGCCTTTGTGCCTTCTACTTGTTTCTCTAGCCCTCAAGTCCTTTTAGCACCTGGGTGCAGCTGTTTAAGGCCATGTACTGGTTCTAAACTTTAACTGCTCATTCACACCATCATGTTAGAAAATGCATACACGTCCTCAAAGAACAAAAAGCACTTTTATCTCATGTTTAAACAGTAATGCTTTACAAGACATGTTTTGCATGGGTTTACATTCTATTTCTTTATTTTATTTTTGCCATTTCTATCTGATTTTGTGGACCATATCTGTGTTTGTAATAATGACTTGCAACTTGTAAAATGCACCAATTAAAACACATAATGCATTTTAGTGCATTTTTAGTGTGTTTTCCATTTGTTAACGTTGAATATAGCATTACGTAGATTTTTTACAAAAGTGCGGAAGTGCAGCATGCTTATTAAAAATGCAGTGCACTGCCCTCTAACACCCACCTGCCCAACCAACACAGTGATGGGAAAAGCTTCATTAATTATAACTGTACCTAGCTTTTATGCATTTTTTTTGGTGCACTGTGTTCCTGAGTTGTAGAACACGTAAAATGCAATAGTGAGAACTGGCCTTAATTTACAAAGGAGTTCTTCCATGCCCATAATGCTGCCCCCACCCTAAAAGACCTATAAAAATCACGCATTGCTTAGACCTAAATATTTTCTAATCTTCTAGTCCTGTCACAGCCTCCTAGAACATTATTTAAAGGAAACCAACATGCCCTAGATATTCTAACAGTCCAACAGTCCAAAACTTCAAGAAGCATTGGGAAAATTGACTACCAGGGTCATTGGTGAAAGGGTGAAAAATCAAACTGAGGAAGCAAGCTAATTGTGTGTAGCATCAAGTAAGAAGAAAGCAGAAGGTTATTTCAGAAAATACTGTTCTTTAAGAATGGATTAACAGATTTTGTAGAAAGCTGACCCGAGAACCTGTAATAGGAGAAATGCTGCTTTAACACTGCAGACTGCTGTTTTTATGTCTCAATCTCTACAGCTGAAAAACACCAACTTCTTTAGAGTGCACCTCAATAATCAGCCAGAACTACATCACAATCGCCTGCTTTCCCATTGTTTATTTTTTACATTTGTTTGAAGCCCAATTTTAACTTGGGCACAAAATTTAAAAAAAGCAGCTTCGACTTTGATCCAGCAATGCAGCATCACTCCTCTTTCAGATTAAAGGATGCTTAGGATCATTTAACTCACTACCCGACAGTCCATAAGAGTCCATAAAACCAAGGTTCTGCCCTCTGCTCTGGACTCTAGAAGAAATGTTGCAGAGAGTGGCACCATGCTTTTCCTGGACTGGACTGAAAACACCTAGAAAAAAAGGTAAGTATACTTACCTAGGGTTGGGTTTTAAAAGTCTACTGAATTTGTCTATATTCTCTCTATAGGATTTTAAATACTGTACATCCCTTTGAATGCTAGGGATTTAAACTAGCTGGCAATTTCTTGGGTACTCTGTTGGAGAGATTTTTGCACTTAGATTCTGGTATCAGGACACCTGTTGAACTCATTGTGAGGAGCTTCCACTCTTAGTGTTTAATGTATATTATAATGAAAGCAAGGAAAAGCTAGAACATGCAAAGGTAGGTGGGAACACCCATAACTCCTAGTCAGGAATATGACGGGGACCTTACATCAATATTCAAGATATATAAGAAGAGACTGCCCCAGCCCACTAGATTCTATCTGTAACTAAAATATTACTATTGGCTAAACTGGCCTTTTTAGGCATGACCGTCATGTAGTTCTGAATGTACCTGAAGTGAGCTTAGTTACTAACTAGATTTAAACATCAGTCTCTAGAAGTCCTCTCCAGAAGCCCAATTGTGGGATCTCCCCATTGGAGTTCCCAGTAGTTATTATTTGCAGAAATGACCAGTGCTAAAGTGTCAGGTTTATGTTGTATCCTATCCTTTGATAACATAGTCCAGAAGACTTTGCAATCTGTACAGACAACAATTTAGTTCATCCATCTTTTGATTTATAGAAAATGATACTTTTTTTCCTGCTGTGATATTTAGGCTGAATAGCATGTTTATATGGTGAAGAAAATGTGTTGTCTTAAGGCTTTATTGTCAAGAAATCTCACCCTGACTAAAAGGCCCTGAGCCCCAGCTAAGCTCTTTGTTCCCCCAACGATATCTTGGCTAACTATTGGCACGCATCATAACCACGTCCTTCTATCAAGTGCAGTCTAAAGAACAATCTCCATTAGCTGACAGCCAGGCAGGTTGATAAATGCCCTCGACAAAAGGGAAGGAATTGCGTAAAATAAAGAAGCATGTTCCAACAAGTCTTGTCAAAATTGTATTGATTTAATCATCTGCAGAAATACACATTCCTGGTTACTGTAGCGTGTGCTGCTGGTGCAGTTTACAGTTGTAGACACTCCACGATCTCCCTCATTGGCTTTGAAGGTGATAAAAAAGCACAAGACAAACGGCCTGTTCTTATTTTAACTTTTTTTTTAAAAGGTATCATACACTTCTATTATGCAGATTCCTTAATGCTATAATATATATATTTCCTTATGATTTATATAGAAAGGAATCAATAAATCAGAGACTATTATAAATAGATTTTTGCCAATATCACCATTTGGGGAACAATATAACCCATCTAGCTATGCTATTGAACACTGACAGGGCATCATATGTGATGAAGTTTTATAATGAATAAATGCAGAAAGGCTTTTATGTCATACAGTACTGCTATAGGCCAGTGTTCCTTTACTACCAGTTTGTAGACCCCTGACAGCCTGCAGACTGATTGTTACCTGTCATTGGTCACCCAGCTATGCTCAAATCAAAATGATTTATTATTTTTTAATCTCATGTGTACTCTATTTATAACAATTCCCATTCCTACCTAAGATGTAATGCTATAACACAATATTTTAAATGACCTAAATGGACAAATTCCATGTCAAATCCCTGACATGTCACAATATACAGCAACACTATACGTTTTCAAAAAAAGCGGTACCTTTTTATATTAGAAAGACATTTGTGAAATTCTTTTAAGTGACCTTACCTGGGCTAATATGATGTCATTAGTCTTCTACAGACAGGAGAAAGTAATTTCTGAAGCTGACTATACACTTATAGAAATCAAATACACTTATAGAAATGGATTCCTACAACCATGCTAAACAGCGTAAAACAGAGCCTTCATCTGATTAGATGCAGGCACTGTTTGGATGACAATTTTCCTCCTGGCTGCTCGACATTTGTTGAGCTGGGTGGTGCTGACAGGGGCACCCCTAGCTTGAATTTGGACGATTCAGCATTGATCAGCCAAAATGTGAGCCTTGTAAGGCAGCTTTTAGTTTCCTCTTTTTCAGACTCAACAGTTTTTACTAAGACTTAAAATTTTAACTTTTTACAAGGTAAATCAAAGGATAATTTGTATTTTTCTAAAAAAGAAAAAAAAAAACAGTCAGTCATCATCCCCATAATCAATAATTCCAAAATAATACATAAATATAAACAATTAAAGTGCTAATTAACTGTCTAACTTAAAGTGCAATTGTGCTTCTTGTGCCACTCTGTAAAATTCACTCTGAAACACAGTTCACATCAGTCTGCCTGTAGTGTCTTCACACTTCTATGATGCACTTTTTGCAATCATGCTGCACCTCAACATCTTGGATGGGCCTCATAAAAATAAGAAGGTCTAATTATGCTCTTGTCCCCCATCAGAATTAAAATCCATCTTCTGGGCTCCTTACAGAGAGCATTGTTTTGTTCCCCACATGTATTACTCAAACTAAAACATAAAGTAGATTCATAGTGTTTTCCATCATATAATACCCTATTTAAAAATAAATAAAAAAAACAAAAAAATCTCATCAGCACACTAAGGGTTCCTCAAAAGGGTACAAAGCCTAATTCTGTGTGTGGTCACATGATAAATATACAGCAATATTTCAGAGCCACGCAGGACCCCTTCATCAGGCTTGGCGAGGGGGCCCTGCGTGGCTCCGAAACATTGCTGTATATTGATCATGTAACCACAGAATAAAGCTTTGGACCCTTTTGAGGAACCCCTGGTGTGCTGATGACATTTTCTTCACTTTGATTATCCACCCTTTCCAGCCTATGGTCATTACAGCACCCAGCATCAATGAACATCCGGTTTACTTGAATGTGTGCGTGGGGAACATTGCGTTTGGATTTGTCTCATGCACTAGGAAGTTTCCTCTGATTCTAACCTAGAGTGCAGGCATCATTGTTTCGGTATCCTTAAACTTGCATCCCATGTTCTCCCATGTTTGCGATCCCATCACATTGACTCCACCCTATGTGTTGTGCACATGAACTTTGCAAGGAATCCCAAGTACGCACCAAGTTTTACTCTTAGACCTGCTTTCTGCCCTATACACACACACACACACACACACACACACACTTTGCAACCAAGCTCTCCACTTACCCATTGCCCCTTCCCTGTCTGATCTGTGCTTACAGCTTCTTCCATGATGTTATCCCTCCCAGAGGCTCTCTCCCTCACTGCGGTGTTACCACTATCTCTGATCACAATATTACATTGTTAAAGTAGAACCATAGGCAAACTTTTTTTTAATTTTGGGTAGAGTAAGGGAGGGTTATGACCCCTGTTGTTTTACTTTTGCAATTTGTGCCCCATTGGGAAGATTTACCTTCGCTTTCTGTCCCAAAGCCAAAACAGGAAGTGAGAGGAAATTCCTGCAAATTAAGGGAAGTCCTTGGGGACACCAAGGCCACCAGAACTAGTGTCCCATTTGCAAGATTTCCCCTCTATTACTTTTCTGGGGACAGCCCAAAATTTGGGATTTCACTTTCAATGCTAATGATAAACAGGACAAACAAAGAGGACAAATCTCCCTAACCGGGGCAAATACAGAAATTAAAACCTGATGTGTTCTAATCCCTCTCCACTCTATCCAAAACTAAAGAAAAAGTTTTGTCTTTTGTTATATCCTAAGTTACTTAGGTAAGTAAAAAGTGGACATTTTTCACTTCTCTCAAAAGCTGTCAGGAATTATCTTATGGCTCTGTAATGGTTGTGGTTGACTGGAGAGTCTGGTTCTGGAGAGCGTCTGTAGGAGCAGTAGGCAGGTCTGAGAGTGAGGATTAGAGCACAAGCTGACAGTACAGTCATTCTGGAGCAGTGATGGAGATGGAGGGCAGCCTTTTCATTTACTGATCTGGTATGTACTGTATATAAAAATTAACGAGATTGATTGCCTTTGACGCGGGCCACATTAACCCATCCTTGTCAGGTAGTAATCTAGAGGGTAAGTATCTGACTGAGACACAAACTGATATATCATCATATATCATATTGACAACAAGAGCTGAATTAGTTACAAACTGACACTCCTGGAGAGTTGCAGAGCGCTGACAACATGATAGAATAAGATTTTTTATTTATATGC
The DNA here is from genome assembly GCF_965119305.1 of Pelophylax lessonae. Classification (NCBI taxonomy): domain Eukaryota; kingdom Metazoa; phylum Chordata; class Amphibia; order Anura; family Ranidae; genus Pelophylax; species Pelophylax lessonae. The sequence continues at coordinate 149,589,077 of NC_138776.1, forward strand.
ATGATGATATGACTATGCTGACAGCTGAAATTAGGATTTAATGTGTTTTTGACAATTTTTGGCTTTGCAGAGTGTGTTAACTTTTTGGTGAGCAAAGTTCAGGCACATGTACATGGTAAAAGTTATTTTAAAAAAACAATCTAATCTATGATGAATGAATCAGAGAAATCCAAGGAGATTTAGGATAAGAACAGATTAGTGTGTATGTAAATTTTTGGATGTAATGAAAGTTTTCTTTCTGTGTCCACAGACAAAAAACACAGCAAGAATAAAGAGCAGATTCAAAATTAGAGGATGTTTTAATCAGAACAGAAATGTCCAATATATCTTTTTGACCTCAACACCTGTTCTGGTTTCTGTGGCAACTTAAAATTATTCGATTTTCCATTTGTTTTTGGACCAGAGACAATAGTCACCAGGATCGATGGCAAAGGATGAATTTCCCCAGCAAAATAAATTGGATGGTGCCTCCACATTTTCTCTAAAACAATCAAAGAAACTGTGGCTTTACTTACACTTTAAGTGAAGATGTATGTCAAGGCAACTTAACCTCCCTGGCGGTATGATTATGTCAGGAATTCTGTACCAAAAGCGGTACAATGTTTTGCATGGAAATTTGGAGCTATGTATTATAGGCCTACAATTCTTAGTAATTACTGACTTAAACCTGACCAAAACAAGACTCTAGTAGACATCCCAGATGTGATAAATTTGCTGCTGCAGGGAACGGAACCAGGAAGTCCTCATACCGACGGACGAGCGGCGGGGATCTCGGCTGGTGATCACAATAATGGGAGATCATCGCTGGATCGCCAGGAGAAGGGAAGAGACACCGCTGCTCGCACTGCACATCCACCCCGAGCGTGACTCGGGGATACCGATAATAGCATGGAAAATCCACCCTGAGTCATGCTCGGGGATACCGCTAAGCAGGTTAAAAAAAAAAAAACATGCAGCCCATGTCAGCAATATATGCATATTTCTCCTGTTTTATACCCTTAAAGACCCTGCAAAAAAATGCATGTTGATCTGCCGGAAAAACACTACTGTTAGAGGATGAAAACACACTGACTGGTGTCTGCCCTGCCCAGTTTCTTGACTAAACTACATAACACTCCCTACACTCAAAGCTCTACAACATAAAGTCTTATCACTTTGTAATCAATAAGAACTGGATTGCGGGGTGGGGGGCTAGATAGACTTTTTGAGAGAACACAGAAAGTGTGCACAGGACAGCTCTGAATTTCTGACAAAATCAACAGGGTTTTTGCACCTATCCAACTGATATAACAAAACGATTTTTATTATATGCAATTACAGACCAGATGGGAGCATATAAAAAAGTTCACTGCTGGGGTTTATATACACTGTCCTTTATTTATGGGCAATAGAGTTGTATTAATACACATAAATTAGAATCAGAATAAGATTGATCATACCAGTCACTGCCTATATGTATTTAATTTTCGCAGCTAACTTACTAGTTCTTTAAATTGTCTATATTTGCAGCAATGCCCATGCGACCCTGAACCTCTGCCGAGACAGGTAAATATATGTGTTTTCCCTACAGGAAATGATTTAATATATCTTCATGCAGTAGCACTGTAATAGGATGTTTGATGTTTGAGACATATTAGTAAGGAGTCAGGCACTGTAAAGTTTAAGAGGTAGCAAATGCCTGCCCTCTGTTACTCTTCTAATATAGTCTTTCCAAAATCCCAAGCCTATGACAAATCTCTTGGGAAAATACAAGTCAGTTAGACTGAAACTTTGGATCCACTTCAAACACATTGCCAATAATTCATGTACTAAGATTAAAAAAAATTGTTTCTTTCGTTGCCAAGTACAAGGAGACCTGACTGTTCTCTATTGTGTTAGAACATCACATCATGTAGCACTCACCAGTGGAAGGTCATCCAGGAGCAGCTTCAGAATTACATTTCACACCCTTGTTATATGCTGTAAGAAGAAATACTTTACATGTTTTCTGGAAAAAAAAAGAATTCTGTATAAATAACTAAACCACTTTCAGGCCACTTGCTGCTTTTTGGTATTCATGGAACTTCAAATACTAAAATGCAAATTTCTAGCTCTGGATACACAGAGTAATCACGGGTCACATGTTTTAAAATGGATCATTTTAGCCACATGTTCAACTGGTTTCAAATACCTTTTTTAAAATGTAGATGTACTTAAACAATATGTTTGTCCACTGTTGAACTGTTGTGAATAGTAATGTCTAACTTATGCACTCTAAAAAGCAGTTATTTATATAAACCATGTTCTTTAAGACTAAGAATGAACCAATGATTCAGTCCAAACCCATGTTTGGACCAAACTTTGACTATTCAGGTGTTCGGACGGACACCTGAACTTTTGGCCATCCAACCCCCTGTTCAGCCATGGCCATATTTGGTTAATGATGTCACCACTATCCCCGATCCTTCCCTTATACAGGTGATGACAGCTTGTGGAGTTGTGTGAACTGGGTCCATCAGGTTTTTGGCAAGTAGACATTTTTTTTTAGAACTCTTAAATGTTTGAATCAATTTATTTCTAAGTTACATTTTTCTTTTTTGTATGAGTAGGTGTACTATGTAACCCTTACTCATTCACGTGTGGGAGGTAGTATCTGGGAGCCCCCTTTTTTTTAAAGGTGGCTTCCAAATTCAGATGAGTCAACAGCCTGCAGACCCCCACACCTAGAGAAGCAGGGTTGTGGGGAAGAGACCCTTACTCTTATCAACATGGGGACAAGGCACCCTCCATGTTAAGGTCATGTGGCCTGGTCTGGTTCAGGAGAGGGGCATGCTCCCCCCCCCCCTTTCCAGACCAGCCAGGTTGCATGCTCAAATTAATGGTTTGGTATTTATTTTTAGAGGGATGACACTCATTTTTTTTCCTCCTCAATTCCTTACCAGACCCATGAATCTGGTATGGATTTCATGGGGGACAGCAAGTATTTTTTTTTTTATGTTTTTGCATTGGTCCCCTTTTATTTATTTATTTCAGGTACTTATATAGCGCTGTCAATTTATGCAGAGCTTTACATATACAGTACATTGTACATTCACATCAGTCCCTGCCCTCAAGGAGCTTACAATCTAAGGTCCCTAACTCACATACATACACAGTAGGGACAATTTTTTTATACAGGATCCAATTAACCTACCAGCATGTCTTTGGAGTGTGGGAGGAAACCCACGCAGGCACAGGGAAAACATGCAAACTCCAGGCAGGTAGTGTCGTGGTTGGGATTCGAACCAGTGACCCTCTTGCTGCTAGGTGAAAGTGCTAACCACTACACCACTGTTAAAATCAATGTTAGGCTCAAGGGGTCTGGTAGACATTTTGGGGACTCTAGTGACATCTACAAAGAAAAAAATAATGGTACAGTTTAAACTGCTGGCAAATAACATGTGTTTGCCAGCTTCTGAAAAAAAATGAGGTTTTCAGGAGATAAAAGATAAATACCTGGTGAAAAGCATCAGTTTGGGAGGATGAATGCCTCTTCTTGTGCCTATGGCATGAGCACTTACTAGTCAGGTAATTTAGAACAGAAATTTACACTTCCTTTCCCTGTCATTTCATTCTCATCTTCCACCCATAATTGAAGCCAATAACTGGATCAATCATAGGTATGCAGATTCCCAAAAGCATCAGTTTGGGTCATATAATTAGAAATAAATTATTGTCTGTCTTTCTCCATCTCAGTAATAGGTGTTGCAACTCTAGCATGCTGCAGTATGTCTTAAAATAGACAATGCTGTCTATAATTTTACATATTGTCCTTCAATGTAATAAGGCAGTATAATTGTTGCTAACCTTTAACCAAAAAGATGTTTATGCAACTGCTAATAATTTAACTGTTAATGTAAACTTTCTTGAGTAAAATGATCCTGGATACATAGCGTGATCCAATAGGAATTTAAAATATTCTTGTAATATTGCTTTCATATGAGCAATTTTAAACACTGGTTATACACACTGGTTCTACATTTCAGTGCTTGAATGCACCAATGCTTTTAAAGCTAAAATGAAGGGGAAGTGTCAGGATTCAGTCTTGATCATCCATGTGTTAGAATATAGGTTATGAATAAATACTTGTGTCCAGTATTTGGAAAAGCAATGTATGTGCTATATACTATAAGTGCAAAATAGGGATTTAAACTTCTTCTGGTAGCCTGCTCTGTAGGTGCATAAGCTGGAGCTGTCATAATAGAAGTTTATTTTATTAAAGGCAGAATAACTGATAGACTTAGGAAAATGTATTTTTTACGGTATTATCTGTTGGATTCTTGCAATGGTGTAAATAAAAATTGCAACACCAATAATATCATCCAAATATTGGTCGCTCTTGAAAAAGTCTGTAGTGACAAATGCATTGGGAGGAGGCAATGACATCATTCACTAGTTTGTTCATTCCCTGCTTTTTTGAAGTGTGTATTTATATCCTCCTTGAGGAAGAGTGGTCATTCATGTCTTATGCATCGAGGAAGAGCATTTCTGACATTTTTGCTAGCATTATTAAAACTGGTGAGTTTATGTACATAGGATGTCACTTGTTGAAGATGAATGAGGATACCTGGAGACACAGAGATACAAAAGGGATTCCTGGTTAGATACAGTGCATCCGGAAAGTATTCACAGCTCTTCACTTTTTCCACATTTTGTTATGTTACAGCCTTATTCCAAAATAAATTAAATTCATTATTTTCCTCAAAATTCTACAAACCATACCCCATGATGACAATGTGAAAGACGTTTGTTTGCAATCTTTATAAATTTAGTAAAAATAAAAAAAGGAAAAGAACACATGTACATAAGTATTTACAGCCTTTAACATGACACTCAGAAATGAGCTCCGGGGCATCCTGTTTCCACTGATCATCCTTGAGATATTTCTTCAACTTGATTGGAGTCCACCTTTGGTAAATTCAGTTGTCAACTGTCTATATATAAGGTTCCACAGTTAACTGTGCATGTCAGAGCACAAACCAAGCAATTACGTCCAAGGAAATGCCTGTAGACCTCTGAGACTAAATTGTATTGAGGCACAGATCTGGGAAAGGGTACAGAAACATTTCGGCATCATTGATGGTCCCAATGAGCACAGTGTCCTCCATCATCCATGAATATAAGAAGTTTGGAACCACCAGAACTCTTCCTAGACCGGGCTGTCCGGCCAAACTGAGCAATCGTTGGGACCATCGGGACATAGTCAGGGAGGTGACCAAGAACCCGATGGTCACTCTGACAGAGCTCCAGCATTTCTCTGTAGAGAGAGGAGAACCTTCCAGAAGAACAACCATCTCTGCAGCACTCCACCAATCAGGCCTGTATGGTAGAGTGGCCAGACGGAAGCCACTGCTCAGTAAAAGGCACATGACAGCCTGCCTGAAATTTGTCAAAAGGCACCTGAAGGACTCTCAGACCATGAGAAACAAAATTCTCTGGTCTAATGAAACAAAGAATAAACTATTTGGCCTGAATTGCAAGCATCATGTCTGTACGAAACTAGGCACTGCTCATCACCTGGCCAATACCATCCCTACAGTGAAGCATGGTGGTGGCAGCATCATGCTGTGGAGATGTTTTTCAGCGGCAGGAACTGGAAGACTAGTCAGGGTGGAGGGAAAGATAAATGCAGCAATGTACAGAGACATCCTAGATGAAAACCTCCTCCTGGGCGTTCTGGACCTCAGACTGGGGCAAAGGTTCATCTTCCAACAGGACAACTACCCTAAGCACACAGCCAAGATAGCAAAGGAGTGGCTACGGGACAACTCTGTAAATGTCCTTGAGTGACCCAGCCAGAGCCCAGACTTGAATCTGATTGAACATCCCTGGAGAGATCTGAAAATGTCTGGGCACGGACGCTCCCCATCCAACCTGATGAGCTTGAGAGTTCCTGAAAAAATAATGGGAGTAACTGCCCAAAAATAGGTGTGCCAAGCTTGTAGCATACTCAAAAGGGACTTGAGGCTGTAATTGATGTGGAAGGGGCTTCAACAAAGTATTGAGCAAAGGCTGTGAATACTTATGCACATGTGATTTTTTTAGCTTTTTATTTTTAATATACTGAACAAAATTATAAAGCAACACTTTTGTTTTTGCCTCCATTTTTCATGAGCTGAACTCAAAGATCTAAGACTTTTTCTATGTACAAAAAATGACTATTTCTCTCAAATATTGTTCACAAATCTGGATAAATCTGTGTAAGTGAGCACTTCTCCTTTGCCGAAGTAACCCATCCACCTCACAGGTGTGGCATATCAAGATGCTGATTAGACAGCATGATTATTGCACAGATGTGCCTTAGGCTGGCCACAATAAAGGGCACTCTAAAATTTTCAGTTTTACTGTATTAGGGGGGTCTGAGGGGGAGGGTCCGAAAACCAGTCAGTATCTGGTATGACCACCATTTGCCTCAAGCAGTGCAACACATCTCCTTTGCATAGAGTTGATCAGGTTGTTGATTGTGGCCTGTGGAAAGTATCTCTGTGCATTCGAAATGCCATCAATAAAATGCACCTGTGTTCATTGTCCATAACATATGCCTGCCCATACCATAACCCCTCAGCCACCATGGGCCACTCAATCCAAAACGTTGACATCAGTAAACCGCTCACCCACACTACTCCATACACGCTGTCTGCCATTTGCCTTGTACAGTGAAAACCAAGATTCATCCGTGAAGAGAACACCTCTCCAAAGTGCCAAATGCCTTAGAATGTGAGCATTTGCCCACTCAATGACGACGAACTGCAGTCAGGTCGAGACTCCGATGAGGACAACGAGCATGCAGATGAGCTTCCCTGGGACGGTTTCTGACAGTTTGTGCAGAAATTCTTTGGTTATTCAAACCGATTGTTGCAGTAGCTGTCCGGGTGGCTGGTCTCAGACGATCTTGGAGGTGAAGATGCTGGATGTGGAGGTCCTGGGCTGGTGTGGTTATAGTCTGCGGTTGTGAGGCCGGTTGGATCCACTGCCAAATTCTCTGAAATGCCTCTGGAGCTTATGGTAGAGACAGCTTATAGAATGAACATCCAATTCATGGGCAACAGCTCTGGTGGACATTCCTGCAGTCAGCATGCCAATTGCATGCTCTCAAAACTTGTGACATCTGTGGCATTGTGCTGTGTGATAAACCTGCACATTTTAGAGTGGCCTTTTATTGTGGCCAGCCTAAGGCACACCTGTGCAATAATCATGCTGTCTACTCAGTATCTTGATATGCCACACCTGTGAGGTGGATGGATTATCTCGGCAAAGGAGAAGTGCTCACTAACACAGATTTAGACAGATTTGGGAACAATATTTGAGAGAAATAGGACTTTTGTGTACATAGAAAAAGTTTTACATCTTTGAGTTCAGCTCATGATAAATGGGGGCAAAAACAAAAGTGTTTATAATTTTGTTCAGTGTAAATTTGCAACGATTTCAAACACACCTCTTTCACGTTATCATTATGGGGTATTGTTTGTAGAATTTTGAGGAAAATAATTATTTTAATCCATTTTGGAATAAGGCTGTAACATAACAAAATGTGGGAAAAGCAAAGCGCTGTGAATACTTTCTGAATGCACTACATATTTTGTTGCCATTGGTTATCACAGTGAGACATTGTTTGCCTTTGATTAATGTGTTACCTGCAGGTGGACTTTTTTACTAATGATGTACAGCAAATTGCACTTTAATATTTATATTTAGCTCAGAAATATACTCTTGTGGGATATTTTATCAGATTACTGTGGTGTATTACACACTGTTTTTTTTTTTTGGCACTACATTTGGATTGCACAATTTGTGCTATATCATATAATTGTCACATAAGTGTTTTAGCACCACTGATTATCTGCAATTATCAGTTGATAACTAAAGAAAAACTTTTTTTTTTGGTTTTGGATAGAGTGGGGAGGGTTTAGATTTACAGTCAGATTTTATTTTCTGCCTGTGCCCTATTAAAGAGATTTACAATTTCTATGTTTACAGAAAATGAAAGTAAAAGAAAATCCCACATTTTGAGTTGTCCCCAGTACAGTAATAGAGGGGAAATCTTCCAATGGGTCCATTAATTCTGGTGACATTGGGGACAACCCGGAATTCCATCACTTTGGAGGGCTTTCCTCTCACTTCCAGTTTTGGCAACGGAACAGGAAGTGAAGGGAAATCTCTGCAATGGGACACAGATTGCAAAAAAAAAAAAAAGCCTTTGGTTTCACTTTAAGAGCCCATTCAGACTAGCACGACACGACTTTGGGGGGCGACCTGTGAAGTCGCGTGCACCGCTGTGCACCACGACTTCGACGCGACTTGCAGAGACTTCACATAATGGAAGTCTATGCAAGTCACTCCGAGGTCGCCCCAAAGTAGTACAGGACCTTTTTTCTAAGTCGGAGCGACTTGTGTCGCTCCTATTAGAATGGGTCCTGTGCTAATCAATGGACTGCGACATACCGCGACAAGTCGCGCTAATGGGAATGGGCTCTAAGGATAAACGAAATATGTTTTCATTTATGTGTCAGTAATCAATGTATTATTGTTTTTAAACAACAAAGACATATAAGCATATACAGTGAAAAAAAATAAAATAAAACACAAACACAGAAAAAAGCACATTTCTTTTGAACAGCAGACACAAAGTCCCATTTTGTATTAATCCACTTATATAAAGTATTCTACAGAAATTAAAAAAAAAAAAAAAATGGAACGTATTCCTCTCTTGTGGATCTATGACTGTAATTGTATAATTGCATATTCCTTCAATATAGATTACTTTTAAACCATAACATTATACAACTGATTCTATTGTCTATATGTTGGTTACTTATTCAGACTGTTCCAAGAAAGTGTCTCACAGTGCTTTTTATGTGGACGGTTCATGCAGAATTTAAGGGAAATTACTAAAAAAAGAAAAAAAAAAAAACGTATGTAAAACATCCATCTGAAAAGCTGCGGAGAATGTCTGCCTCCATGTTATTTATGTATCTACCAATAAATTTTGATAGAAGGCAACCTATGTGTTCCCACTACTAGATAGTTTTCCTTTTTTTTTCCCTAATTTTTCCTTTCTATCCCTTAGTCTTTTCCTAAAGGTCACCAAATGAAGTGTTAAAAACACAGCAGTGCGTCCTCAAATATATGTACACAAAAAAAGGAAAAAAAAAAAATACAGGAGAAAAAAGAGAGGGGCAACATGCATCTCAGTGTATTTTCCCATTCTTTTTCTTATTCAACAATAAAGATGCCCAACAATATATTCTTAGAATAAACTATGTGCATGGAGTGAATCATTTGATGATACCACATAGGTTACTGTATATTGGCCATTCAGTTGTTGTAGGTTTCTGAGGAATTAAAAGTTATCCAGACTTTATAGATAGAGTAAAAGCTCAAAATGTCAGACTGTTTGACAATTCTTGTTCCCTCCATCAAGTATATTTTGGACATCCTCAGTAACTATTTGTTCACCGTAGGTGGATTTGTTTTTTTCCAGGAAAACAACATTTGGAATGAGGCTTTTGGCTGCATTCAATAAATGAGGTAGAATTTTTTAATATTTTGGGACTGAATTTTTGAAGCAGGAGTACCCACAGGTCATATGGGAGGGAGATAGACATGATCTTGTTGACCAGTTCAAGAATTTTCCTCCAGTATGCAGTAATCAGAGGACAATACCACCATATTTACGTATTTATTATACCTCCAACATAAGGGAGAAGCCTGCTGATCCCATTTATTTATATGCAACGAGGTATAGTACCACTTGGTCAGCAATTTGTTTTTGTCCTGGAAGAGTTTATCAAAGATGAATGAGCTAGTTTCAATACCTCGCTTGTTTCATCTGAAGACACATCTATTCTGATTCTACCTTCCCATTTGACAATAAATGTTAAAGGGACCATATGGCCAAAGGCAAGTAGGAATTTATATATGTTGTAGAACTGAGAAGCATTTGGTGGGACCAATAGCATAGACTGGATATAAGTCCTCCATTGGATATAAAGATTTCACAGAGCACAGTGGTTTGATACATTCATATCAAGTTTTATTTCAGGCAGGGAAGCTACGGACAACTCTATCGGAACCCTGATATTATCTCACGTTGCAAAAAACTGAATAATATTGTTTTTCTGGTATTATCAGCAGATGCTGAAAATTTGTTTGATCGCTTTTATGGGGGGTAATATTTGTTAACATCTCTACAATATGTAGGTCTGGGACCTAAAATTCTTTCCTGGACAAGGTCCTTATATGAAAACGCAACTGCCAAGGTCAAAATCAATGGAATACTTTCACCCACCTTTATAATCTTTAACTCAAAACATAAAAAGTATAAAGGTGGGCCAAAAGGAGCATAAGTTGGAGGGATTTGTGGATGATGCTCTGCTGTATATTAGCTTCCCTAAAATATCTCTTCCCACCTTCAGGAATTTGCCCATTTTAGCTATTTTTAAAGTTTTAAAGTTAATGCTAAATCTGGGGTTTCCTAAAATTGCTCCAGAGCATACATTCCCAATATTCATTTACATAGAAGGAGAACTCTCGTGAAGTGGAACTTTATTTAAAAAAAAAAAATGGCAAATCAGCAGGATTTTATTGCAGAAGAGACATACTAATTCCATTACTTGCCTGTGTGCTCTGTACAAATTTCAGCAATGTCAAGATAAATGAACTGGCCAGACTGATGAAAATGTCCAAAGCTCAGTACCTGGAAGCATAACTGCCCAAAGATGACAGCAGCCAGCAGGGAGCTCAGAGAGACAGCAGTGCTCAATAGAAGATGAGTATAATTTTTTAAGTATCTGAAGATTAATTTAACTAGTGATCCCTCTGATCTCTACAGATATGACTTTTATCCCTGCTTAAGGGTCTCTTGGGTGATCTTGAAATATGGAATTAGCCAAATATGTCTTAGTTGAGGCGTATTGGAATTGTTCAAAATTAATCTTTTACCATGATTCTTATTTCTCTATAAAATGTTGTGGTCTTGGCAAGGTTAAATGTTTATATTGGAAAAGGAAAAAACACCTAACTTTTTGGAGTAATAGGCTGATTTTAGAGATGAGTCTTTTTATGCTGGAAGGAGTTTCTTGTCAGCTGTCCCAGTGTCAGACAAGTTTATCCTGCTCTCCGTCCTCCAATCCCCTTCTTCTCTTCTCCACCTTATTTATTTGTCTCTTTTTATACATTTTTTGAGTTATAGTATCAATTTATTTCAGAATAATATTTATTTAGTTTAAATGTAATAGTCTTGGCAGCTGGTAGGAGTCTCAAAGTCTTGGAAGATGCAAATGGTTTGTAAAATTTGGAGGGTTGGGCCTATTTCAGGAATGGGTTTCCCTTCTCAAAAAAGGAGATTACTAGCATATCCTAATCATATTTGAGCACATGTGTAAGAAGACTGAATATGGTCTTTGCATTTGAACTGAAACAGATTATAAAGGCTGCTGAATTTTATTTTGTCAAAAAGAATGAACAGATGATCTCAGCTCATCTGAGATTTGCTGTCACTACCTGAGTTACCGTATTTTCCGGCGTATAAGACGACTGGGCGTATAAGACAACCCCCCTAATTTTCATCTACCAGTAATACTTATACTTAGGTTACCTTGGAGATATTATACTCGGCATATAAGACGACCCCCCCATTTTTGGGGGATTTTTTTGAGGTTCAAAAGTAGTCTTATACGCCAGAAAATACAGTATTTATTGGCTTTTTAAAGTATATCTCTAGCCAAAACTTTTTTTTATAATTTTCATTTAAAAGGAGAGTGGTAAAACCCCTTTTATTTTTTTTATTGCTGTCAGCGCCCCACCCCTAGTGTGAAGATTCACTCCCTCTATTTGTCCTGGTGACCATTGTCCTCTAAACAGAAAATTATGGGAAATTCAAACATTTATGGTTGTCACAGAACAGGTGAAAAATTAAATATTCCAATGGACACCTGTTCTGGTTATAACTGTGTTTGAAAGAATTTGTCTGTGTATGCGGCACTGGTAAATATATGTTTTACAGACAGTAAAAAAAAAAAAAAAAAATGGTAAAAAAAAATGTTCCTACCTACTCTATGGAAAAACGTTTTGCGTAGAGACAGGTTTTCAGAATTACAGTATGTACCTGAATAAGGTGTCCCAATGTGATTTTTATTCCTAAAACAATACCTTTGGCTACCCTAGGGTTGAAAAGATGAAAGACCTGGCAGGGAAACAATTAGGTGACAAAGTTATCATGTTGAATCCTGGTTCTGTTTCAGTTGGTTGTTTTCAAATGAGCACAGAAGAATTCTCTACATCAGATATGCCTGTTGTAATGGTCTAGAGAGAGTATAACTGCAAGTGTATTCCCCTATTAAATATAGTTATGAATACAAGACAGTATGTTAATAGAGGTGACAATATTAGGGTCTGATTTTCCCTAAACTGTCTGGAATGAATAGGGAAGTCATACTGAACACAGTGTAGCCATCTGTTCTCCAAAACTTTGGTAACAAAACAGTCAGAGGAAAACAAATTTGACATAATATAAATAATCTAAGAAAGAATGCAGAGATATCGTAAAACCTCCACTAGCATGGTCTGCAAAATACTCTTAACTTGGCCTATTGTAAATGGCTTTTTTAAATCCATCAAATGAGCTGCAAGTCTGGTTTTGTGCTAAAATTGAACTTTCATATATCTCAAGCGCCCAGCTCAGATTTATATTCCATAACTCCTGCAATAATGGAGTTACTGTCTTAGCAAATGATTATTCGTATAAATAGAAAGATATCAATGAGGTAGACACCAAACACTTTACTGTAAGGTTCAGAAGGCTTATGGGACCTCCTAATCTCCAAAAAATGTACATTTTTATCTATTAAATAATATGTTGGTTTTCAGATTTTTGAAATATTATAACATGGAAATATGGATGATTTTGGGATGGTTGGTATTACTGTTGAGTCTGCTGGAGCCTAATAAAAGACTCCAGAACACTTTCAGCCCACCCCTCTGACCCTTTTATTGTGTTCATTCTGGAACTCCCTATCCAGGGACCATTTTATAATATCACATTGATTTATTCTTTGGAATTGCAGTTTATGCATAAGATTTTTTGCACTTTAGTGTGATTCTTTAAATATATGTATAATCTGGTACTTTTCCCACTATAAGTGTGATATCCACTTTTTCCACTATAAGTGTAATATTTACATCATCACATTTACACAATTGTTGATAATATTGTCTCAAGTGGCGCAGCACTTGAGACAATATTTGACACTATACTCAGTTTACCCGCCCAAATGAGAATTTACTCAATATGCTGGTGCTGATTATTGTCCCAAAGCTGGAAAATCTCTATGCAGGCGAAGGTTGAGTTTGATCATACCAGTGAAAAGTCCCAGTAAAAACACACTATTTTTGACAAGAGAAAGTCTAACATCATAATGTAATCATCATTAGACCAGCAATGGAAATAACTAAAGCAATGAAATGGGCCAAATAATATGATTTTACCCTAGTCAGACTTAGTTGGGATACAACTGGCAGAATAATGATAAAAATGAACAATAGGCTGAAAATATAAGAGTAAACTGACTTTCCAAGTTATACAGTTGTTATATTTAATTCATCAAGAAGACATCAATGGATAAGGGTCCATGCCCATATTTACTGACAAGTCACATACTAACTTGTCAATGCTCTGCCTTCATGCTTGGCCTGCATGACAATGTAAGCCCTTGTTTCGAAAATCTTTACTATTGGGTCCACGTGCCTCCTGAGTATACAAGTTGCAACCTATTTTTACTCCAAAGGAAAACTTGTACTACACCAAGATGAGCAGAGCATGGACTTCATTTTGAAATGAATGGAGATCACAGCAGCATGTGTGGGAAGAGCAGGACCAGAGCATAGTAATTTTAGAAAAATTAATATTGTATTCAAGGGGCAATGCAGTGGATGAACAATGGGCTTATGCAGGCTAAATGCACAAACAATTCTGATATGCATGATAGTGACACATACAAACTTCCCCAAAGTTTTGGCTTTAGGTACATTACGAAGTGGAAAAAACAAAACAAAATAATCCCCTCTGGGGTTTATATACTTTTCAAGTATCTTAACAAATTTTGTAGCAGACTGCTACCTTTTCTGTTCTGAAGAAAAAAAGCCATTTGTTCCACTATGTCCTTTCAAGACTGATTCCTGAGTGCACTCCTTATAACCCATCTTGGGCACTTTCACTGTTCTAATGGGGCAGGTTGCAGTGTCTGCATTCCTTTTAAAGTAATTAACCCTTAGGGTGCATCTCCCCAAATATTAAATTACTATTGCCCTACTATTTTTACATGGTGATCTGACCAGTAACAGACCTGTATTGGAGTGCCTACACTCTGGATGAAGAAGCAACAGACACCTTTGAACAGCAGTATTATCAGTCTATGGAGAGGGGAGTGTTAGGTGCATTAGCAGATGTAGATACACTGATAGTATGGGAAACAAAGAGGGCATGCGGGCCTAGTGCCCTAGTGTGTTATCCTCAAAACATGTTTTATTAAATGGTATAAAATGGAGGTGAATGTACTCACAAACCAATGTTTGCATCATAGCTTAGACATAACATCATCTGCTTAAGTCCATATATGTGAATTCACAATGCTCGTAGACACATCAGCTAACACCTTTCGAGGTTACACTCTTCTTCAGAGCCTTGTCTGGATGACTACTGGTATAGCTGAAGGAATTTATGATCCGATTCCATGCCTCTAACCTTGGGGGTGTCACTTTGCAGATCCTCCTCTTATGTCCGAGTGTCAGATAGATACACTGATAAACTGAAGCCAAACTCCAGCTATCATTTTTTCAGCAATTAAAACAACATTTTTTTTTTCTTTTAGAATAAAGGTTATACATAAATAAATACATAAAAGCTGATAATTTTAACCGGTTGCCGACCACACGCTGCCTTTTTACTGTGGTAGTGTGGCTCTCCCAGGCAAACCGACGTAGGTCTACATCGGTCGCGCGCCTGCACCTAGGGGGCGAGCGCGCGCCGCTGGTGGCGCCCTCCCACCCCCGCTCATCAGCGGGGAAGCCTATGCATGGGGCAGGCGGCTCCAATTGCTGCCTCACAACCGCGATTGCTCCCCGCTGAGAGAGAACAGTCAGCTGTTGTAAACACAGCTGACTGTTTTTCTCCCTGGAATGATCACAGAGCTCCTGTGATCCTTCTATATAGGATCACAGGTCTCTAAGGTAATTTCACAAGCCACAACCCCCCCCCCCCCACAGTTAGAAACACGCCCCTAGGTACACATTTAACCCCTTGATCACCCATACTTTTAACCCCTTCCCAGCCAGTGTAATTTTTACAGTAACAGTGCATATTTTTAGCACTGGTTACTATAGTAATGTCACTGGTACCCCCAAAAGTGTCAAAAATGTCAGTCAGGGGTCCAATCTGTCCGCCGCAATGTCGCAGTCCTGCAAAAAATCACAGATCGCCACCATTACTAGTAAAAAAAAAAAAAAAACATTGCATAAATCTTACCCATAGTTAGTAGACGCAATAACTTTTGCACAAACCAATAAAATACGCTTATTGCAATTTTTTTAACAAAAATATGTATCAGAAAACAAATTGGCCTAAAATGTTAAAAATAATTGATTTTTAATTTTTTTTTTTAGAATGTTATATAGCAGAATGTGGAAAATATTGTTTTTTTTTTTTTTTTTCAGAATTGTCGCTCTTTTTTTGTTTATAGCACAAAAAAAAATTGTACAGGTGATCAAATACCACCAAAAGAAAGCTCTATTTGTGGGAAAAAAAGGACATCAATTTTATTTAGGTACAGCATCGTACGACCGCGCAATTGTCTGTTAAAATAACGCACTGCCGAATCGCAAAATATGGCCTGGTCATTAAGGGGGCAAATCCTTCCGGTCCAGAAGTGGTTAAGCACCCCTGTCAATGGTAAGCAATTTGTCTTAATCCTCTAACTCCTACATCTGTAGGACAACTTGATTTGTTTAAAAACAACAGATTTACTGGCTAGATTGACTGTGAAAGAAGACAGGTTCTATGCACATGTGCCCACAACCAATATTGTATAGATTCAACAAAAATGTATGTAGCAAAGGACTTTCTGAGGGTACAGATATAAAGGTGGTAATACTTTTTTCATACTGTTAAAAATATTATTTATTTTATATACATAAAAAACATTCACATACTCATGTCTGTATATTACACAGAGAATTTACATAGCCATGATAAATCATTCTTGTTTCCAGATGGAAAAGTCAACATGAAAAAGACAACACATTTTAAACACTTTTCTTCTTCAAGAGCACATGTGAACAAGATCTAAAAACATAACATATGTTATAAAAACTACAATTAAGCCACTAACACATCAGATGGTGTACATATAGACTTATGCTCATATGCACACTATTACCATCACTGTCAATCTTAATCCTTAAAATTATAATCTGTGAAAACCATTGTCTTCACAGTATACAGTTGTACCTCCTAAAATCAACAATCATCCACTTTTGTTGAGATTTACGGGCTAGATCACCAGGTAAAAAAAAAAAAAAAAAAAAGAAAGAATGCCTAAAAAAGAAAACTATTGCAACCATCACATCTAAGGATTGGTAAATTTCAATATAATAAATGTTTGCTTTTAGGTTTAATACTGCTTTAAATATGGGAGCAGAGCAACATATATTTGCTTTCACGTAGGGCAGACCGAGCACTGGAAGTGACGTTACGGGACACGGAGGAGCAAGTCCTGCGGCTTACAAGCCGAAAACAACAATTTTAACTGTGAGTTACTACTTGTTTATTTCAATAAAAATTTGTGAAATATTACACTATGCGAGCCCTTATTAATTTGAGATACGAGGAGACATTGGACCACTAGCCAGAGGCAAACCCCGGGAGAGAGGGATATACCAGTATACACCACCCTAAACTG
Source organism: Pelophylax lessonae (assembly GCF_965119305.1). Taxonomy (NCBI): domain Eukaryota; kingdom Metazoa; phylum Chordata; class Amphibia; order Anura; family Ranidae; genus Pelophylax; species Pelophylax lessonae. The sequence goes on from NC_138776.1 coordinate 149,606,047, forward strand.
GATCCATAGAATCCTAGGAGAAGAAAGGCTAAAGGAGTGGATCTATTAATAATCTAAAGGCGCATTGCATTAAGCATTAAGGTGAGCGGTTAGCACACCTAGAGGTGATGAGCACTGAAGTTCACGTATTATCACAACGTGTAAAGGTGGAAGGAAGTTTAATGTAATCCACAGAAGAGGAAGCTTATTTATTTATATTATTGTTTGGACATTTGAATATTATATATGAACTTTACGTTTTATTGATTTGTGATTTTTCACTTGGTGTAAAGGTGGAAGGAACCTAATTTAATCCACAGAAGAGGAAACTTATATATATATATATATATATATATATATATATATATATATATATATATATATATATATATATATAGATATAGATATATATATATATATATATATATATATATATATATATATATATATATATATTTTTTTTTTTTTTTTTTTTTTCTAGGACACTTGAACACTTTATATGAAATCTAAGATTATATCTATTTATTTATTTATTGATTCATATTGGTATTAGATTGTGACACTATATTGATTGGCACAGAGCACTTTATTAGATCACATTTATCACTGAATTTTCAATAATATCCCCAGAAGCATTGCAATATTACTGAACAATATTTTTTTATGGATTATTAGTAGTATTATTACATATCTATGATTTGGATACATATGACACAATATTTATTTATATTTTAATTTTGAACCTTTTTCACACATCAGTTTGTTGATTTTATATTTTATTTACACATTTTCTGATTATTTATTTGATTTATCAACCCTGAAGCGCGGTACCTCCCCCCCTATCTTATTTGGTTAAAGTAAGAGTGGAAAATTTGCTAGGTCACAAACAGAAATACTGATTTACTGGGTCAACTCTGTTTATAAGTGCTGCTTACTATATAAAAAGTTAACAGTTAAAAGACAATAACTTATTAACCTATACAGAGGCTGACACTAAAGTGTTGCATTTACTTCATTTTTCTTTTCATAGGACCAAAGTGTCATCACTAGGAAAGTAGTCATCTTGATGAATGGATTAGGCAGGACTTGTGAGAGGCATAAGTTCCTTTTAATGTAAGGTCATTCGTTCTAAACACCCACAGACGAAGCCACGGCCTATGGTATGTAGATGTATGGAAAGAAATGCATTACCCAGCATTTGCATGGAAATGTTCTTTTCTGTTGCAAGAAATAGATGTAAATCTAAAGGGCAGAATTACCATCAGACTCTCATTACAGGAAACAAGGAATAATGTTTTCAAATTCACACTTGTCAAAAACATTCAGTTGGTTTAAAAATTAGCAGCTACCTGATCTCGAGATAGACATAAAGGTTAAGAAAAACTCCAATAATATTTTCTTTTCTGGTATCTTAGTAAGAAAAAAATAGCAAAAAAACGATGACTTAGGAACATGGGGTAAAGTACAGCTAGATATCCTAAATAAATAGTTGATGTAAAATACACAGGTTACACAAAATTTCCTTATTTTCTTTATCTCCTTATAAAAATTCTGTTTGACTATCATTCTCATCCCGTGGCTTCAGCACAGTCTGAGACACTGACCTTAAGGGGGAACTTAACAGTATTACAGCTCCACAAACTAAAAATGCTATTTAATTCATTTTTAATAATCAAAGCAAACTCACCCATTTATCCATGTCTCCATGCTTTATTTTTTTGAGAAATTATCTTGAAAAACACCCCCCATCATTTCTAACTGCAGCCATCTTGAGTAATGGCAGATGATGCATGTAGCATTTACCACCTGAAATCCATCTGACCTTAGCTCAGGCATGCCAGCAGGAGGACATACTTATCTGAGAAAGCCCCTCCTCCCCTCTTCCAGATGAAAGGAAAAATAAAAATTCCCATGAAGACTCATACGATGTATAACGTCATTTTGGCATGGGCTAGAAACCAGAAAGCAACTGAAGTTTCAAACAAGTAAATATTTTATACCTTCCTATCTATTTACTAAGGCTAGTAGCATAAAGATTAAAATAGTTAATAGTGATTGAGAGGGTTTTTTTCCTCTTTAAACAACCTGACAAGAAACAAACAGTATAACCAGTCATGACGTATTCTATGCATTAGCAGTATTGCAGTTTATTACTGATGTGTTGAATAATTTTATGACAAAGGTGGATTTTTTTATTCCCTTTGCTACCCACAGACATAAGGCAATGGTAAGAGTTCGAAAAAAAAGGAGAAGGCGCCTCTAAGTGCAGTATAAAAAAGGTTTATTGGCACACAAGATAAGTAACACTTACAAGATAGTAGTGTAAAGCGGGCATGTCTAGACAATACTCGGGTTCCGTTTCTGTCCCTGTGGCCCCGTCTCCTTCAGCCACCCAGCAGCAGGAGGGGGATGGAAGTGGAGAGCCTAATCTGGGAGGTCCTGTCATCCAAGGCCATGGGGAACGCACGCCTCGCTCGTGGACCCCACGGAGCTTAGTGACGTCGGGGGGGAGGGGGGGTAGCACTTTTTGGAGCGGTCTGATGAAGGAGTTTTATGGCCCATGCTCCAAATTGCGTTAACGCCCCCTGAAGTCACTATGCTCCATGAGCGAGGCGTGCCTTCCACCACTGTCTCAGACAACAGATCCTCCCAGATTAGGCCCTCCACTTCCATCTCCCCTCCTGCTGCTGGATGGCTGAAGGAGATGGAGGCACAGGGACAGGAACGAAACCTGAGTGTTGTCTAGACATGCCCGCTTTACACTACTATCTTGTAAGTGTTACTTATCTCATGTGACAATAAACTTTTTTTATGCTGCACTTAGAGGCAACTTCTTTTTTTCTTTTCTTGTCAGTTGGAGTTGCTTCTACTCTTCATAAGAGCTGCCTCGGTGTCAGTATAGCACCCCCACAAATGTTCTTGGATGACACTATCTTTCCACCATTGAGGATTGATCTCGCTAACAGAAGCGCCTTATGTTCCATGTACTAATGGCTGGAGTTAAAAAAACAGTAAACTGCAAATAATTATTAACAGTCAATCCAGAGTCTGTATTGCCTATTGGGAAATGTAGAAAAGCTCTCCAACGTAGAGTGAATATTCTTTTTATGAGAGTTTCACTGGGCAAATAACAGGTAAGTGAATTTTCAAAAAAGAGGCTACCCCAGAAAAATGTTATTAGTCTTTTTTTTAAAGTAGATTTCCAGGCGCCTAAATCTAACTTAAAAATGCTCCCTACATCCTCCTAACCCCTATGCTGATTAATCTGTGTAAGAAAGATGTATACTGTATACTTACCTACTTTCAGCTTGCTCCGGTCTATTCACATGATCCCCTGTGTCAGACCGCCATTCGTTTACTTTACTCCATGACTATACTGACATATATTTGTTTTGTACAAATACGTTTTTTTTAATGCTCTATAGCAAATTGTACTGTACAGAAGTGGCCCATCCATTGGGAACGCAGGGGTGCCGCCCCCCCCTATCTATGCATCCGGTCCCCTAATCTACATGCAGGGCGCTGGAAGTATTTATTCCAATGGGGTTTTTGTGTAAGCCAGAGGCTCTAATAGGCTTCATAAAAAGGGGGGGCTCGGGACGCAGAGCACTGCACCCTGAGCCTGCCCAGTTGTGTGACAATAGCGAATGAACATTGGCTTATGTCACACGGATCCTCCTCCTGGCATATTAGGAAGCGGGTCCTGAGACATGTTTCCCGATTGGCCGAAAGCAGAAGCCATGCCATTGGCCAAGGAGGAGGAGGGAGGAGACGCAGGAGACTAAGGAGAAGCCACCGCCGACTGCCTACCTTCCATATGTTCAGGGTGTGTGAACCGGCGACTGGGGGGGAATGGTGTGCGGGCTGGTGTGGTCCAGGGGGGGGGTATGGTGTGGTCCGTCTACTGCCCCCTCAGCCCATGGAGCACCAGCCGCAACTGGTACTGTGTACAGAAAATCACACCTATAAAAACGTATTTCCACACATTTATCTTTCCTGTTTACTTTTCCAATTTTAATATGGCCAGGCACTTTATCACCTAAAAAAAGATGAGGACTAGTTAGACGTGGACTAGTTAGGTTCAGAACACAGTGGAAATATTTTAAGAGATATTCTCTTGAAATCTATCTAGATTAAGTTAATTTCACGAAACTGCCTGTTAAGCGAACTATACAATACTGTTAGAATTTTGATATATTACATTGGTATAATAAATATACTTTTTTGAGTCTGGACTCATGGTGAAAAGAACACAAAACTAAATAAGTCCACTTCTATATGATATCTTCTAGGAACACACATCATGTAGTGGATGCGTGGAGGACTGATATGACCTCTTGTCCATCTCTCCAAATAGCTATTTCTACAAATGACCCATAGAGGATACTCTGATTGTATTGAGCAGTAGCTACTAAGTTAGTAGAAGACCTTTAATGGCCAGAAAAAGGGTTTCTCTAGTTTGCTAAGCTATTTATATGAAAAGTCTTCGGTATTTATTTTAGAGGGAGATGACATTTACATTATTAAGTTGGCTGGTAGCTGGTGGACTCTGCTTTAGGTACTTTAAAATAAATGTCCATCCAAGTGAATATCCCCAAATCAAATATAAAATATATTGGTTGCAAATTCAGCCGGGAATGTTGTTTGCACCTTGGGAGAATAAGGAAGCTAATATTAGGAACAGTTTATTTTCTTCTAATAATGTCATGGTATATTTGGTGTATGGGAAGCAGAGCCAAGCTGAAATAAATCAGCTCTTGTTGAGACTGGAAATGCAGGTATGTCTTTTCAAATAAAATCAGTGAAACACACTCATATCACCCAACCTTGACCATGCTTAAAGCTCTGCTGTTATCATTTAATCTCTGGTCTCAATTTGCAGCATGGAGTTCGAACAGTTATATTGATCCTGCAGAACACAGATTTTCATTGTTGTGATTCATTTTTCATTGGTGTAATACATAGCTTTTCCAGACCATTTAAGCCACTTGTTCTGAAGATCACAACCTGCTGAAAAGAAAAAAGCCTCATATAGTGTTGTATTTCTGGTTATCAATTACACATCACTCTAGAAGGAATGAGCCAGTGCTGTAAATGTTAGCTGTATTAAAACACTGTGTTACTTTAAATGTATTTTACAAGGCACCTCTGCTACAAACTCCATCCACTATATTCCCCATCTTTTTCTAATACTGGGGGAAGATGATATAAATGCAACACCTACATGTTGAGCATGACTTAGTGGACCATTGACACAATTTATTGGCTTGCCTAATGTATCTGGAGGCACCATGACACACAGTTAGTTTAATTTACTAAAATTGGAGCATGCAAAATTTGGTGCAGCTTTGCATGGTAGCCAATCAGCTTCTAATTGCAGCTTGTTCAATTAAGCTTTGATAAAATAACCTGGAAGCTGATTGGTTTCTATGCACTAGATTTGGCACTCGCCAGTTTTAGTAAATCAACCCCACAATAACTTTCAGATTCAATGAGTTGGGCTGGGATAAATGTCTATGGCAATTTTGATGCCTCCTGCAGGCTGTGGCAGATCTGCCAACCAAATTACCCAGCAAGTAGATGGCACTGTAAAAGTTTACTCGTTAATTTTAGCTAATGGTTAACAAAACCATTTTCCATCCTATTCCATCCAATATGTATTAAAAATATAGAGTTCACTTAATGCTTTGACTTTGAGCACTATGGGGATGATATACTAAAGGCAAATAGATTGGGCATTCTGCAAGTGCAATTGCTCCAGAGTAAATTAGGTAAATCTTAACTTTGCAAACTTTGCTCAATCGCATGCAAGGGAAATAAAAAAAACTGAATTTTTGCAGTTCCATGATTGGATGATGGAAGTCAGAAGAGCTTCTGCTCATTTTCTAAGCTCTGGAGCAACTGCACTTTGCAAAGTGCACAGTCTATTTGCCTTTAGTAAATTAACCCCCGAGTCTGCAGAAGCAGCAAATTCAATGTCGTTAAAAGGGCAGCTAGCAGAAAAGTGGATAAGGGTCAGTATTTGTACATTTTTTTTAAAGGGGGTATATCTAATATGGCTCAACAAATATGGATGACTCCCATGCTCCTCCATACATGGATGTTCTGGGTATTTACTTTAACTCCAGGCAAGGAACAGAGCTGCAGGGGAGCACTAGGAACGAGGTTGTAAAAAAAAAAAAATGTTAACTCCAGGCAAGGGACAGAGCTGCAGGGGAGCACTAGGATCGAGGTTGTAAAAAAAAAAAAATGTTAACTCCAGGCAAGGGACAGAGCTGCAGGGGAGCACTAGGATCGAGGTTGTAAAAAAAAATGTTGGTGTGGGGGCTTAGTGAGTTCAGTGAGCAAATAAAAGACATTCCACTCACCAAGCATTGGGTTCTGAGCAGTTATGTTAATTTTTTCTCGGTGAGCACAAGATAGCACAAAAATATTATTTTCACAAAGAGAGTAGGTCCAGCACAGCTCTGCTGGAAAAATACAGGGATCCCATTAGCTCTAATAACAGACAGATTCCTTACTTGTATACATTCTCACAGACTGGCACCATGTACACCCTTCACCCTTTATTAAATTCCCTGTGGCTTCCTTCAAACCTGGAGTGGGCCATTCTCTGGTCAATGTCTAGAGCCCTCACTTAAAGGTTACCACACACACTGTCCCTACTGAAGAAGAAAATACATGCCATCCAAGATAATCAGTCACATGACCTCTGATGATGTCAGACGTATGCTGACGAAATTCGTAGGGCGGGACTAAGGTGTGATACGCCATTTCCGCTTCCTGAAACGCAGGTGGAACGCGTAATGGCATTCCCTGGTTTCTTCTATGTGCTTGGAAACATTCTTCTTTTTTAAGTGTATTTTAAACATTTTAAATAAACAATAGTTTAATTTACTACACTATGAGAAGCCTATCTCTCTTCCCTACTGCTAATACATCCTGAGAAACTGGATTAAGAAAATGGGACGTAACCAGAGGTCCATGGTGTTCTGCCTTCCTGAATTTGACTACCTGTATTGGGGGGTCAAACATTTCTGCTGAGCAGTTTGTACATGTGTTTGTTGGTGGATCAAGGAATACACACTCACTGGTGCACATTATTTCATGGTTGTAGGAGAGTTTGAACACTCGTCTGGATTATTTTCACCAATATTGGGACTTTTTTAAGCACAGTGTTCATTTATTTTATTTATTTTCTTGGTTTTTGAATTCACATTAGAGCGTAGTCTTTTAATTCCCTTTACATCCTAGATTATTTCCTGAACTCTCTGGGGCACACATCAGTGTAGGGGTGCAACAGTAAGAGTTTAAACCTCAGACAAAAGTTCAGGGCACTTTGGACCTCCATCACAAATCTCACTACAGAGACTATTCTAAAACAATAAAAGGCATTTTCACACTAGCCTCCTACCATTGTTTTATTTAAATTGAGACAAATTGATTTGGGAAGTCTAAACAAGCTTTATACTTCCCAGGTCACTTTTTCCCTGTGGTTAAATGTACCTGCGTTTGCATGCGTATATGTGCATTTAAACTTGTCCAGAGTATCTAATCTGTGGCTGTACTCAATTAACCTGAATACACACAAATGCAGGTAAATGCGCATGGTGATATAAATTATCCCCTTCAATACCGGGCACTTTTACTCCCTTCTTGCCCAGGCCAATTTTCAGCTTTCAGAGCTGTCACAGTTTGAACAATTGACAATTGCGCGGTCATGCAGCACTATACCCATTAGAAATTTTTACAATTTTTTTTAAACAAATAGAGCTTTTTTTGGTGGTATTTAACACCACAAGCCTTTTTTTTTGGCTAAATAAACAAAAAAAAGACTGAAAACTTTGAAAAAAAAAGTTTTTCTTTGTTTCTGTTAAAAAATATGTGTAAATAAATAAGCTTTTTTTCATAAATTTAGGTTGAAATGTATTCTGCTACGTTTCCTTACTGAAAAAACCCAAATCAGTGTTTATTATTTAGTCTGCAGGAAAGTTATAGAGCCCACGAACTATGGTATATATCTGAAAATCCATCAATCCTGATGTACTGACGGCTGATCTCATTTCTTGAGGCCCGAAAACACCAGGACTGTACAAATATCCCCCAAATGACACCTTTTTGGAAAGTAGAAAGTCCAAGATATTTAGTAAGAGGCGTGGTGAGTTTTTTGAAGCTGTAATTTTTTGTCACTTTTTTTTGGAAAATGAAGAAATTAATAACAAAAATATTTATTTTTTTTTTTTAACATACTGTAACCAGTGCAGTACAGTGTTATCACATAACTGGTGTGACGGTGATCAGGGACACTGACTGGTGACAGTATGTAAAAAAAAAAAACACACACTGTGACCAGAGCAATACAGTTTTACCATAGTAACAATGTATTGCTCTGGGGAAGTGATCAGGATTTTTTTTGTTTTTACACAATGTGATTGCTTATACCAATGCATTTCATTGGTATAAGCAACCATTTTTACTGAAAAAAAAAACTGATTAATTTAGTGTCTTTTGTTGTGATTAGCTGTGATTGGCCAAAGCTAATCACAGGGTACAGATTTGCTGTAATTGGCCCTGTCTGTACCATATGATCACTGTGACCAATCACAGCTAGCAACACAATTGTATATAATGGATGGGATGAAAGGAAGCCATCAATTGTTTACAATTGTCATGTGATTGGTTACAGTGATCACATGATACTGGCAGCAGACTGCGCAGCGCCTTCTAAAGGACGTCATATGAAAGGTCCGTCCGGCTGTCAATCTGTTATAGGCCAGGTGGGTTAAACCATTAAAAATCATTACATTTCATATAAATATACATGTTCAGAAATGTCATATAAATGCATGCCATTACTAGTGTGAATGAGGCATAATGCTGCAGCTTTTAAAATGGGTTTCTAACAACATGAATATATTGATCATGAACAATATATACTTTAATTTTACCTAAACTGATTTACCAAAAGTTTTGCTCCCTGGACACTTTACACTCTGAGTACTGAGCCATCCTAAAGAAACACTGTTGGGAATGAGGGGACCACTGAAAGTATGACGTTCCTGCAAATACCTAACGTATTCTACAAAACATTCCTGTCAAGGGCTATTCTTCCAAGCAAACCTTTGACATCTAGTGTTGTAGCTTGCCTCTAATACAACTTCACACCTCAATGGCCCATCACTAAGATGGGTATCATTACTGGCTGATAGGAAAACTCAGGTGGTGGTAAGGGATGTGAAAGCATAGGCACACCTAAAAGTGCCTATACTTTATACCTCCTCCAGTTTCCTATGTTTTCCTCCCAATAGAGCCTCTTTAAGCCTAGATTTAGCTTACCACTGGTGCCAGGCTATTTACACAATCTAAATGCATTGCAATTTGGTACATTAGACTACTTTCTGGTTTGTCCTTTTAATTGTATCACCACTGCTCAAGTATAAGAGAATTTGTCTGTTTATGACAGAGGACAGATGTAGAAATAAAAATTGCTCTAATTCTGTAAGCAATGTATTTTTTTTTTTTACAGTTCCATTGCCAGTATTAATGCCAGATCTATTTTTCCATTAACTCTTGTGCTCCCGGAAAGACAGCTAGCATTCTCTCCCCTACTTCTCATAGCACTTGCAGGTTTAATTCAGCAAGAAATGTTCAGCCATGTCTAACTGCTGCTTTCCTCCAATGCCCGAGTGTGACTTTACTGCACCGAGAAGTCGGGCTGGAAGGTCATCTCTTTCATCAAGTATTCTATTTGCATTCAAAATTGTATGTACATGAAAAATGTGTTCGCGTGTTGCAGCGAGCTGCAAACGCAGATGAAATTCTGTAGAAATTCTGATGTACACTAACCTTTGCAGATGGCGCAGCTACTGTTGAAAAATGGATTGCTTAATAAAGCATATCATCCGACATATTTGCTGCTTGGCTAGCCAAATAGAAGTTGTTTTTTGCACAAATTTCCTTGTCAAATTTGTCAATGTTCATGTCATTTTGCTTTAGGTCACAGAACAAGGTGCAAATTCCTGGCATCTTTAGTAGTTGCAAGCCAATTTCAGCTATTTCTAACAATGATGTGATTTTCTCCCAGGAGCCAGCGTGGGGCTGGCAGGAATCGGATGGGAATACTGCCATGTCCAAGCTTTCTGGGCATTTTGTTTACCTATTTCTTTTTAGAGGATTAAGGCTTACATTAAGGGTACGAAACAAAAATATATTACAGGATAAATACAATGAAATGCTTTAACATAGCACTGTTAACTGATTGATAGCTATTAGTAACATAGTAAGACATGATGCTCACTAACCCATTATTATCAGCCACAGATCAATTTCCGTAAGCCTGATGCTAAAGGCTGATTCAGGATTGGTTGCTGTTCTGAGTACTGAATAAAAAGGTCATTAGTGTTAATTTTGTCAAATAAAATATGTTTGTCAACTAAATTACCACTATTTTAGTCAGCTAAAATACAACTAAAACTAAAACAATTCAGATGACTAAAAGACGACTAAAACTAAAATGACATTTTAGTCATAAGACTAAAATACAACTAAAACTAAAATTACATTTTAGTGAAAAGACTAAAACTAAATCGAAAATTGACATCAAAATTAACACTACTCTGCTGGCCATTTTTAAATCTGCAACACAATTACATCCAGAGCCTGTAATAATAATAGCACATTAAAGTTTAAGCATGTATTGCACTACCGCATAAGCATAAGTAAGGGGCATCTACTAAGCTAATGAAAGAGAAAAAATAAAGAAAATTACTTTTCTTATATTTTTTCCTCAAGCGCTTGCCAAACGCCCGCTGCAGATTTACTGCGGCAGCCTGTCTCAGCTGTGTGAACCGACATAGGGGTACGTCAGCTCGTGGGAGTGGTCCTGGGGTTGAATGCGTGCTGCCTGCCCCCACTAGGCAGCGGGGATGCCGATGCACAGGACCAGTGGCACTGTTTCCCACCTGGGCACCTGCGATCACTCCCCGCTGAGAGGGAAGGATGGCCAGCTGTTGTACACAGCTGACCGTTGTTCTTTCTGAAATGATCACAGAGTTCCTGTGATCTTTCTATATAGGATCACCGGTCTCTGTGATCATTTTAGAAGCCCACCCCCCCACGTAGAAAACACTCCCCGAGGCTCACACATAACCCTTTGATCACCCCTAGGTTAACCCCTTCCCTGCCAGTGTCATTATTACAGTAACAGTGAATATTTTTAGCACTGATTACTGTAGTAATGTCACTGGTCCCCCCAAAAGTGTCAAAAAAATGTCAGTTAGGGGTCCGATCTGTTCGCCGCAATGTCGCAGTCCCGCTAAAAAATCACAGATCGCCGCTATTACTAGTAATAAATAAAGAAATAAAAATTACATAAATCTTTCCCCTAGTTTGTAGAATCGATAGCTTTTGTGCAAACCAAAATATGCTTTCTGGGATTTTTTTACTAAAAATATGTAGCAGAATACAAATTGGCCTAAAAGGATGAAAAAAATGATTTTTAAATTTTTTTTTCGGGAATGTTATATAGCAGAATGTGAAAAATATATATTTTTTTTTTTTTTCGGAAATGTCACTTTTTTTATTTATAGTGCAAAAATAAAAAATAAATCACACAGGTGATCAAATACCACTAAAAGAAAGCTCTATTTGTGGGGAAAAAGAACATAATTTTTATTTGGGTACAAAGTCGCCTGACTGTGCAATTCTCCGTTAAAGTAACGCAGTGTCGAATCACAAAAAATAGCCTGGTCATTAAGGGGGCAAATCCTTCCGGTCCAGAAGTGGTTAATATTTATTGCTGGTAATATATTCAGATAATATGTGCAATGACATTACAGCCAATAGAGTTTACAGTTTTTGTTTTTTTTTTTGTATCTTAAAGTTGCACTTCTTTTAGTCAAAAAGCAAAATTTTGTTTGTTTATGAAACTTGGTTATATTTATAAAGACGTTATATATCACAATGGCTAAATCTGTGTCTGTAGTGCGTGTTCAAACCTTAATACCATAAATAATACCATATTATTCGATTTTTACTCCAGGAGTATATAATTGTGAATAAGAAATATGAAATGTTTAAATAATGCATTACAATTTACCTAAACCCTTTCGATTTGCAGATGACTAAAATATGACTAAAACTAAAATGGCATTTTAGTCCAAGCTAAATCGAAATTTGCTGCCAAAATTAACACTTATGGTCATTCAACCCAAAAGTAATATTTTCTTTTCACTTTTGGGTGAAGGCTGGTCCACTGGCTCTTCATATCTTTTGGGACTTCAAACAGAAGGATCATTCTAAATGCACCACAATACTGTGCAATACATGAATAATTTAACTAAGTGAAAGCCCTTATAATTGCTAAAATGGTAGAGCTGAAAGTCCTGGAGAGATTAAAAAAAAGCAGGTAATTCAACGTTCTGAAATCCACTCAAATCTGAAATGTCAGTTTTGGTTGGACTGATTATTTAAAAAGGTGTATTAAAATGGACCCACATCTAAAACTAAATGTGTATTGCATCTCACTAGTCCTTAGATTTAGTGGCTGTATTTGTTTTCTTTTTTCAAGTTTTGCCATTTATTTTACCTAGTAATGTGAATTGCACACTTTTTGCAACTTTCTTGTCTACACCCACTTTTCCATTGTCCCGATGGAGGCAGCCATGGTTGTCACTAAGACTAAAATTGAAATATGTTTGCCTTTTGTTCATCTCCACTACATGGGGGTGGGTAATTAGTACTTAACAGAAAAAAAGATAACATAGTTACATAGTTAGGTTGAAAAAAGACAGAAGTCCTGAAAGTCATAGCTACAGACTCCCACAACAAACTTCTCGAGGTCTGGAAATCTTGGATAACATGTCCAACCTTCCAGATTTAATAATATGCTTCTTTCAATTTAAGTGATTCTCCAGTGCGTACCCCATCGGACCCCCATCCCCCCTCCTTCCTGTCCTTCCCCTGACTTTTCTTTTCTCTTTCCTCTTTCTACTTTCTAGTCTTCTCTTCTACTGTCTGATTGTGCATAATGGTTCTTACAACCTACCGGACCACTGAGCGTGGTTCTGGTGAAGATGGTTATAATGACTACATACCTTCGTTAGTTTATCATATGCTTCTTTACATGAATACTCATTTCCAACTAGCTGCATAACCTCATATCTCCCATCAATACGCTTCGATGTACAGGTTATAATTCATCACCCGTTTCAGCTTGGAACATTGAACTTTCTTAGGCATGGACTCAGGACCTCCGTTAGTAAGAAATACTGTATTATGAATTCATGTAACACTCTTTTTCCGTTCCCCTGTTGAGAACCCATTTTTTTTATCATGTTTGATGTACCCATCTCTTTGTTGAACTAATGTGTCAATTACTTTGTTTTCATTAAAATTCTTTTGTACAAGAAAAAAAACACACGTCCATCTAGTTCAACCAAAAAATAAAATAAACAATCATACAATCCCATATACAGAATCCTATACCTACAGTTAATCCAGAGGAAGGCGAAAACCCCCCAGCAAAGCATGATCCAATTTGCTACAGCAGGGGGAAAAAATCCTTCCTGATCCCCCGAGAGGCAATTAGATATTCCCTGGATCAACGTTACCTATAAATGTTAGTATCCAGTTATATTATGTACATTTAGGAAAGAATCCAGGCCTTTTTTTAAAGCAATCTACTGAATGCGGAAGAACCACCTCTGGAGGGAGTCTATTCCACGTTTACACACCTCTTACCGTGAACATTGTTTTTACTGTATTATCAGCTTATGGAGAGTAAAGCCTGGTGCACACTATGAGTTTTTTGTCAGCTCCGGTCGGAGCCGCTGTACTAACTATACAAATTTAGTATAGTAATCTCCCCTGCTCGGCTATTGGGTTCTGACAGGGGGGCAGACCCCCCCAGACCCCCCTCCCCCACCCAGAACAACCCAATCAGTGCTCTCCACCAGTGGCTGACATCTTTGATCAGGAGTCAATCGGCTTCTGGATTTCCAGCATGCTCATCTGACAGTGTTGGACAGGATGGCATACTCATGGGCCCATTGTCGGCCATTTTGTTTTTAACCAGCCGGTGTCTCCTGACATTCAGCCAGTGTGTATGGGCTTGCAAAGGACACAGCATTCCTGGCAAGATCAACAGGTATTTTCTGAAAATGTTCTTCATGTGAAAAAGAAAGAAAATGAATGCAGTCACCACATGTAAGAATTGTTAAGCTGCCTACATTTCTGCTTTAGAAAACCCTTTAAACTTTAGCCTGAATACACATATAAAATATAAAAAAAAAATTATAAGGTTTTCATTTTATATTAGAGGCATCCCCTTTATGTGCCATATAAACAGTAGAATACCAGTCGTTCACACCAAGTCTCACAAGCATGTACAGTGATAGATGGCTCCCCAGGTCCATGGCATTTAGTATTTCAGCTGTTGCAGGATACTGGATATCTTCTGCAATGAATTATAGTATTATGCTTTCGCAGGTGTCTGTCCATAGCAGCTTTATAATGCATTCATTTTTTTAAGGGTCTTGTTTGGTAGCCAGCTAGCCGAGTCTGCCTGCAATGCAGCCAGCTCGAGTGATTAATAGCAAAGCCTCTGCCATTTTATTATTAATAGCAGTGTGTTGACTCAATTAAATCCGGCCTGCTTTTTTTGGCAGGCCTTTGCAATTATACATATCATTATGGGCTAGAGCCCAAATGCATCCTGGGAGTAGCCCAAAATCCAAATTAACTTTTTCTTTTTTTTTTTATGCGCGTGTTTGCAGGTTGGGCAGAATAATGTGTTTGTAAACAGTCAGCAATAGAAAGCGATCAGGCATAGCTATTTGCACCAGGGCAAACAGGATAAAGAAAAAAAAACCTTTAAGAGAAGACAGTTCAGGTTAAAATAACAAATCCAGAGTGCGTAATAGAAGCAGTAAAATTTAAGGGTTTGGGTGTAGCTGCAATAAGTACAGCAGGTGTGGATTATATTGTGCATTGCCACCTTCTTAGCTTATCGCCAGCGCCAAAATATGCTTTGACTGCATTTTTGACCTTTTGAGACCCAATAAATCAGCACTTTTCTTTACCAAAAAATGCAAACCTTATATAAGAATGTATCAACAGAGGAAATAAAACTTCAATAAATACAGACTTTTGAATGAATTATAGTATAAAAATTTTCTAAGATTATCAAACTAACATTTTATTTCAAAAGTGAGGCTGGAGTTTATATGTAGCACCCCTTTGCTGTAAATGGAGATTTTATGCCTGGCTGTTCCATGAAGTGCATTCAAGTATATTCAAAGAAAGCCTCAAAACATGTTTTGTTATACAGACATCCCAACCACATCTACGTGTAGTAAAATGCATTTATACATGCACAAACAGTTATGTATTTAAAGCATAACTCCACTTTTGTTGAGAAAAAAACATTCCTCTCTGGGTTATCTACAGTATCTCAAAAAGGTGAGTACACCCCTCACATTTTTGTAAATATTTTATTATATCTTTTCATGTGACAACACTGAAGGAATGACTCTTTGCTACAATGTGTGTACAATGAGTGTACAGCTTGTAGAACAGTGTAAATTTGCTGTCTCCTCCAAAAACTCAACACACAGCCATTAATGTTTAAACCGCTGGCAACAAAAGTGAGTACACTTCTAAGTCGAAATGTCCAAATTGGGCCCAAAGTGTCAATATTTTGTGAGGCCACCTTATTTTCCAGCACTGCCTTAACCCTCTTGGGCATGGAATTCACCAGAGCTTCACAGGTTGCCACTGGAGTCCTCTTCCACTCCTCCATGACGACATCACAGAGCTGGTGGATGTTAGAGACCTTGCGCTCCTCCACCTTCCATTTAAGGATGCCCAACAGATGCTTAATAGGGTTTAGGTCTGGAGACATGCTTGGCCAGTCCACCACCTTTACCCTCAGCTTCTTTAGCAAGGCAGTGGTCGTCTTGAAGGTGTGTTTTGGGTCGTTATCATGTTAGAATACTGCCCTGCAGCCCAGTCTCCGGAGGGAGGGTATCATGCTCTGCTTCAGTATGTCACAGTACATGTTGGCATTCATGGTTGCCTCAATGAACTGTAGCTCCCCAGTGCCGGCAGCACTCATGCAGCCCCAGACCATGACACTCCCACCACCATGCTTGACTGTAGGCAAGACACACGCTTTACACTATCTGAACCAAATAAGTTTATCTTGGTCTCATCAGACCACAGGACATGGTTCCAGTAATCCATGTCTTTAGTCTGCTTGTCTTCAGCAAACTGTTTGCAGGCTTTCTTGTGCATCATCTTTAAAAGAGGCTTCCTTCTGGGACGACAGTCATGCAAACCAATTTGATGGCAGGCTGATCTCCCACCCCTTCAACCTCTGCAGCAATGTTGGCAGCACTCATATGTCTATTTCCCAAAGACACCCTCTGGATATGATGCTGAGCACATGCACTCAACTTTTTTAGTCGACCATGGCGAGGCCTGTTCTGAATGGAACCTGTCCTGTTAAACCGCTGTATGGTTTTGGCCACTGTGCTGCAGCTCAGTTTCAGGGTCTTGGCACTCTTCTTCTAGCCTAGGCCATCTTTATATAGAGCAACAAATCTTTTTTTCAGATCCTCAGGGAGTTCTTTTCCATGAGGTGCCATGTTGAACTTTCAGTGAGAGAATGAGAGCGATAACACCAAATTTAACACACCTGCTCCCCATTCACACCTTAGACCTTGTAACATTAACGAGTCACATGACACCGGCGAGGGAAAATGGCTAATTGGGCCCAATTTAAACATTTTCACTTAGGGGTGTACTCACTTTTGTTGCAAGCAGTTTAGACATTAATGGCTGTGTGTTGAGTTATTTTGAGGGGACAGCAAATTGACACTGTTGTGCAAGCTGTACACTCACTACTTTACATTGTAGCAAAGTGTAATTTCCTCAGCGTTGTCACATGAAAAGATATAATAAAATATTTACAAAAATGTGAGGGGTGTACTCACTTCTGTGAGATACTGTGTATATATATTGCAAGGATTATAACAAGCGTTGTTGCAGATTCCGACCTTTTGTTTTTCTGAAGAAATCACTGTTTGTTCCTCTGTGCCTCTGTACTGAGTGAGTCTAATGGGAATGGTTTATCAATCAGCTGCAGCCCAGTCTCCGGAGGGAGGGTATCATGCTCTGCTTCAGTATGTCACAGTACATGTTGGCATTCATGGTTGCCTCAATGAACTGTAGCTCCCCAGTGCCGGCAGCACTCATGCAGCCCCAGACCATGACACTCCCACCACCATGCTTGACTGTAGGCAAGACACACGCTTTACACTATCTGAACCAAATAAGTTTATCTTGGTCTCATCAGACCACAGGACATGGTTCCAGTAATCCATGTCTTTAGTCTGCTTGTCTTCAGCAAACTGTTTGCAGGCTTTCTTGTGCATCATCTTTAAAAGAGGCTTCCTTCTGGGACGACAGTCATGCAAACCAATTTGATGGCAGGCTGATCTCCCACCCCTTCAACCTCTGCAGCAATGTTGGCAGCACTCATATGTCTATTTCCCAAAGACACCCTCTGGATATGATGCTGAGCACATGCACTCAACTTTTTTAGTCGACCATGGCGAGGCCTGTTCTGAATGGAACCTGTCCTGTTAAACCGCTGTATGGTTTTGGCCACTGTGCTGCAGCTCAGTTTCAGGGTCTTGGCACTCTTCTTCTAGCCTAGGCCATCTTTATATAGAGCAACAAATCTTTTTTTCAGATCCTCAGGGAGTTCTTTTCCATGAGGTGCCATGTTGAACTTTCAGTGAGAGAATGAGAGCGATAACACCAAATTTAACACACCTGCTCCCCATTCACACCTTAGACCTTGTAACATTAACGAGTCACATGACACCGGCGAGGGAAAATGGCTAATTGGGCCCAATTTAAACATTTTCACTTAGGGGTGTACTCACTTTTGTTGCAAGCAGTTTAGACATTAATGGCTGTGTGTTGAGTTATTTTGAGGGGACAGCAAATTGACACTGTTGTGCAAGCTGTACACTCACTACTTTACATTGTAGCAAAGTGTAATTTCCTCAGCGTTGTCACATGAAAAGATATAATAAAATATTTACAAAAATGTGAGGGGTGTACTCACTTCTGTGAGATACTGTGTATATATATTGCAAGGATTATAACAAGCGTTGTTGCAGATTCCGACCTTTTGTTTTTCTGAAGAAATCACTGTTTGTTCCTCTGTGCCTCTGTACTGAGTGAGTCTAATGGGAATGGTTTATCAATCAGCTGCAGCCCAGTCTCCGGAGGGAGGGTATCATGCTCTGCTTCAGTATGTCACAGTACATGTTGGCATTCATGGTTGCCTCAATGAACTGTAGCTCCCCAGTGCCGGCAGCACTCATGCAGCCCCAGACCATGACACTCCCACCACCATGCTTGACTGTAGGCAAGACACACGCTTTACACTATCTGAACCAAATAAGTTTATCTTGGTCTCATCAGACCACAGGACATGGTTCCAGTAATCCATGTCTTTAGTCTGCTTGTCTTCAGCAAACTGTTTGCAGGCTTTCTTGTGCATCATCTTTAAAAGAGGCTTCCTTCTGGGACGACAGTCATGCAAACCAATTTGATGGCAGGCTGATCTCCCACCCCTTCAACCTCTGCAGCAATGTTGGCAGCACTCATATGTCTATTTCCCAAAGACACCCTCTGGATATGATGCTGAGCACATGCACTCAACTTTTTTAGTCGACCATGGCGAGGCCTGTTCTGAATGGAACCTGTCCTGTTAAACCGCTGTATGGTTTTGGCCACTGTGCTGCAGCTCAGTTTCAGGGTCTTGGCACTCTTCTTCTAGCCTAGGCCATCTTTATATAGAGCAACAAATCTTTTTTTCAGATCCTCAGGGAGTTCTTTTCCATGAGGTGCCATGTTGAACTTTCAGTGAGAGAATGAGAGCGATAACACCAAATTTAACACACCTGCTCCCCATTCACACCTTAGACCTTGTAACATTAACGAGTCACATGACACCGGCGAGGGAAAATGGCTAATTGGGCCCAATTTAAACATTTTCACTTAGGGGTGTACTCACTTTTGTTGCAAGCAGTTTAGACATTAATGGCTGTGTGTTGAGTTATTTTGAGGGGACAGCAAATTGACACTGTTGTGCAAGCTGTACACTCACTACTTTACATTGTAGCAAAGTGTAATTTCCTCAGCGTTGTCACATGAAAAGATATAATAAAATATTTACAAAAATGTGAGGGGTGTACTCACTTCTGTGAGATACTGTGTATATATATTGCAAGGATTATAACAAGCGTTGTTGCAGATTCCGACCTTTTGTTTTTCTGAAGAAATCACTGTTTGTTCCTCTGTGCCTCTGTACTGAGTGAGTCTAATGGGAATGGTTTATCAATCAGCTGTGTAGCTGCAGAGCACTAATGGGTAAAGCTTCTGGGCCTGCATCCCTTTAGACGTGTTCCTATTGGGGGAATGTCACCAAAAATGACATTTTTTTGCAGGGGATGCCTGAAATCGGAGCTGTATCTTAGTGCCGACTTCTGGGAAAATCAGTGAGCCAATCACACAAGCAGGAAGTGATGTTACTGGGGTGTGATCACAACAGGAACAACCCCAGGTAGCCATATTGCATTGCATTTTCAGAAAATTACAACAGCTGCAGATTGAAAAGGAAAGGTAATTTTTAATAACTTTCAATTACAATACAATTTGTGTCTCAATTGTTTATGCTATATTGTTTTTTCTTTATTTGCTATTTTTTCCGCCCCACAAAAGTGGAGTTACCCTTTAAGTAGATGCAATAATGACATAGTTTACAAAAGCAATATGTTTCTTTCTTTAATGAACCTTGGTGTGGCTGATCTCCTGTAGCCTATTTCCAGGCAAGTCCTGTCTATATGTATAGGGGCCATCACTCCAGATGGTTGCATGGCATTTCTTAGAGTGGGTTTACAGACAATGACAACATTGGACTATGCCTGCACAATGTGTGTTAAAATGACCCCTTGCAGTTTCCATCAGAAGCTTAAAGTGGTTGTAAAGTCAGAAGGTTTTTTTTATCTTGATGCATTCTATGCATTAAGTTAAAAAACCTTCTGTGTGCAGTGGCCCTCCTCAGCCACCTTAATACTTACCTGAGCCCCATCTCAACCCAGCGATGTTGTAGGAGAGACTCGGCTGCCTGAGACTCTCTCTCCTCATTGGCTGAGACGACAGCTTGGCGCCATTGTCTTCCGCTGCTGTCAATCAAATTCAGTGAGCCAATAAGGAGAAGGGGGCGAGGCCAGGCCATGGCTCCGTGTCTGAATGGACACAGGGAGCTGCACCTCAGCTCGGGTGCCCCCATAGCAAGCTGCTTTCTGTGGGGGCACTCGTCAGGAGGGAAGGGCCAGGAGCACCAAGAGGGACCTGAGAAGAGGAGGATCTGGGCTGCTCTGTGCATAACCACTGCACAGAGCAGGTAAGTATAATGTTTGTTATTTTTAACAACATAAAAAAATGAGACTTTACAATCACTTTGAGTGTTAATACAAGATCACAGTTGGGAGACAGGGACAAAGGATTGTCACCCTATGAGAAAGTGCTTTAACATGAGTGTTTAGGGCAGGTTTATCTTAATGAAGGCTTTAGATTTAAAATATTAAAATTGACAATTATATTAGCATGTCACACTTATTGAGATTTTAGTTATAGGGTTTACATATACCTAAAGTAACTCTAATTAAGGATGATCGAACTTTTGAAAAGTTCGGTTCGGCCAGAACATCCGAACTTCCCGAAAGTTCGGCCCGGATTTCAGAACCCCATTGAAATCAATGGGACCCGAACTTCGGTAATCAAAAAACACAACTTTTAAGCCCTAAAACCCAATAAATGCCCCTAAAAAGTGCCTAGGGTTCTGGGTCATGCCCCATTAACTATTAATCACACAAAAAAGTTCTTAAAAATTGTAATTTTTGATAAAAAAAGCCAATTATTGAAAAAATTAAAAAAAAAAGAGATTTTTTTATTTTGACTTTGGATTTAGTATCTGGGAGGTCTAAAATGTGTGCATGCGAAGTTTCAGCTCTGTAGCATGTCCAGAACCATGAAAAAAAAAAGATAATTTTTCAGTAGAACAGGGATGTGGGACCCTCCTTTAACACCTATATGATCTTTTTTTCTGGTTCTGGACATGCTACAGAGCTGAAACTTCACAGGTACACCTTTTAGACCCACCAGACACAAAATCACACACAAAAAAAAGTTCTTAAAAATTGTCATTTTTGATAAAAAAGCCAATTATTGAAAAATTAAAAAAAAAAAAAAAAGAGATTTTTTTTGATTTTTACTTTGAATTTAGTATCTGGGGGGGTCTAAAAGGTGTGCATGTGAAGTTTCAGCTCTGTAGAATGTCCAGAACCATGAAAAAAAAATAATTTTTCAGTAGAACAGGGATGTGGGACCCTCCTTTAACACCTATATGATCTTTTTTTCTGGTTCTGGACATGCTACAGAGCTGAAACTTCACAGGTACACATTTTAGACCCCCCAGACACAAAATCACACAAAAAAAAGTTCTTAAAAATTGTCATTTTTGATAAAAA
Organism: Pelophylax lessonae; assembly: GCF_965119305.1. Lineage (NCBI taxonomy): Eukaryota > Metazoa > Chordata > Amphibia > Anura > Ranidae > Pelophylax > Pelophylax lessonae. The sequence goes on from NC_138776.1 coordinate 149,627,637, forward strand.
AGCCAATTATTGAAAAATTAAAAAAAAAAAGAGATTTTTTTATTTTTACTTTGGATTTAGTATCGGGGGGGGGGGGGGGGGTCTAAAAAGTGTACATGTGAATTTTCAGCTCTGTAGCATGTCCAGAACCATAAAAAAAAAAGATTGTTTGTATTAAAAAACTTTCAGATCTTCACCAATATGGCTTCTCGGTTTTCACACCTTGCCGGTTTAATAGAAGGCATTTTTTTGGGTTCTTTGCAGTCAGGAAAAACATCTGAACTTGTGTATAGTGGTACTGTGCACAAGTTCTGATGTTTTGCCTGCCTCCAAAAACTCCCAAAAAATTCCAGCAAAAACACACCTGGGCATTTTTTTTTTTGACGCTAGCGTTTTTTTTGGCATTTTTTGGGGTTCTTTTGAGGCAGGCAAAACATCTGAACTTGTGTATAGTGGTATATATACACACATACATATATTTATATACACACCTAGACATATATAGGTGTGATAGTAGCAGAAATATATTACTGTAAATGATTTCATTAGCGCAAACATATATTTCTGCTACTATCACACCTATATATGTCTAGTTGTGTATATAAATATATGGATGTGTGTATATACACCACTATACACAAGTTCAGATGTTTTGCCTGCCTCCAAAACCCCCCAAAAAATGCCAGCAAAAACACACCTAAGCATTTTTTTTTTTTGACGCTAGCGTTTTTTTGGCATTTTTTTGGGCTCTTTTGAGGCAGGCAAAACATCTGAACATGTGTATAGGGGGTATATATACACATATATGTCTGAATATATACCCCTAGACATATATAAGTGTGATAGTAGCATAAATATATTACTGTAAATGATTTCATTAGCTCAAGCATTTATTTCTGCTACTATCACACCTATATATGTCTAGGGGTATATATACAGACATATATGTCTATATATACCCCCTATACACATGTTCAGATGTCATGTCTGACATCAAACATGTCCTCAAAAAAGCACTGGCAGTGGCAGCCCCTGCAGCATAAAAAATGCTTGGCTGGTGAGAAGCCATATGCCTGTCCCGAAGCTATTCAGAGAAATGATCATTTCTCTATAGCGGTCACCCTGCTATGGAGGGGTTTTGTCACCCTGCCATAGCAGTCACTGCCAGTTAACCCTACACTACACTACGGTCCCCTTACACTTAACACTTTCCCTACAGAAACTAAATTTTTGCATCTAACTAAAGTGTAAAAGAGCACCCTAACTACACTAGATGTCCCTTTCCTCACACTAATAAATGACACTTTTAAAGTAAAATTAACAGAACTGCTTCCACTCTCTTCCATGTCCCTGCATTACAATTACAATTACTAGATATCCCTTTCCTCACACTAAAAATAGCTAAATGACACTTTTAAAGTAAAATTAACAGAACTGCTTCCACTCTCTTCCATGTCCAGTATAACAATGCTAGGAATATGGCGGGGGCGATCTTATATACTGGGGGGCGTATTCACTAATGATTGGTCTAGGGACCCCCTAGTCACTCCAATCACATTCCTAGCATTCTCCTGCCCCCTCAATTGGCTTTTGCTAATGGTTCTGGTCCAATCACGGGCTTTTAAAGCCCATTTCCTGAAGCATTGCATTTTGGGCGGTTCTGGTTGCCGAATTCCGAACTTTTTGGGCAAAAAGTTCTAAATTCGGCCGAACCTCGAACACCCAATGTTCGGGCCAAACCGATGGTCGACCCGAACCGTTCGATCATCCCTAACTCTAATCAGCTACAAGCCATAACATGTGGGCTGAGGAAGTCTATATTTTAAGTCTACTATTATCACGATAACACTTGGCCGCATGTACACTGGACAATATCAAAACATCAGCAGAAAGCTGTAGCTGTAGAAGAAATTTTTCAACTTTTTTGCAGTAGCGTTTTTTAGCTTTTTTCAGCTGTAGCGTTTTTTAGCAGCTGTAAAAACATCCAGTGGGCACGAGGCCTAATATTTAGACCTAGAGATTCAGAAAATTTGCTTTAGAAACTCCAGGTGGTAGTTGTTGAGATCTGGCACAAGTGACATTTATGTGTTAGTGGAGCTATCATGCTTTTATTCCAAAAATTTTCATTATACTGTACTGGACCACATTCATTGGCTTTACTATCAGGGCACTTGTCAGCTTGCACCCTTAAAGTAAAACGGAATGTAAAAAAAAGAAACATTTTGAGCAAGCAGGCTCTTCTGCAATAAAGTACACTTACCTACCCATTCACAATATTCTGTGAAATGTACACTGAGCTGTGCATGGGTCAGTAATGACATCCCACATGGCCAATGAAAAAACCCAAAGGAAGAACCCTGGGAAAATATCTGAACACTGGCTAGGGACCTCACTGGTATTGGATAATTGAAATAAGCTTCATATTCATGCCTTTAGTTTCACTTTCATTTTGTCTAATTATAATCAATGGTTCAAAAAATATATACAACTGCCTATTTATCATCCAGATATAAAATAACCTTTATACTGGTCATACCAAAGAACTTCCCCTTGGGTGGGACTTTAAAGGCACACCCAAGGGGAAGTTCTTTGGTTTGACTTTACACTTTTGGGATGTGGCACCTTGGGGATTATGCAACATGAGCAACAATTTTGTTTATACTGGTCATGTACCTGGTAATTTGATAGAGCAATCGAACTTTCAGTTCCATTTTTTGTTGAAATCACAAATTAATTGAAGACAAAAAATGGTCGTTTTGATCAACTGCAAGGAGATGGGATTTAAAATTCCCCGATTAACAGCTTCACTTTCTATTTAAATGTAATTTATTAATTTAAAGTATTGAATCTGTCAATTGTTTGCCCATGTTTTACTTTACAACTCAAATTGTGGTGGTCAATCAAACTCATGGGTGCTAGTCTCTGGTGATAATTGTGATCGAGTTCTGGTGGCATCAAAGTGGTTGACATTGTATTAAAATATGTATGGCCTACATAAATGTGAACTTTACTGAACTTTACTGGGCTTAGCCTGCTTGTTCCCACTGCCAAAAATGTTATCCATAAATATACATGTATTAAAGTGACACTAAACTCCGGCCACTTTATTAGGTACACCTTGTTAGTACCGGGTTGGACCCCCTTTTGCATTCAGAACTGCCCTAATTCTTCTTGGCATAGATTCAACAAGGTGTTGGAAACATTCTTCAGAGATTTTGGCCCATAATGACATGATAGCATCACGCAGTTGCTGTAGATTTGTTGGCTGCACATCTATGATGGGAATCTCCCGTTTCACCAAATCCCAAAGGTGCTCTATTGGATTGAGATCTGGTGGCTGTGGAGGCCATTGGAATACAGTGAACTCATTGTTATACTCAAGAAACCAGTGATGAGATGATTTGAGCTATGTGACATGGTGCATTATTCTGCTGGAAGGAGCCATCAGAAGATGGGTACACTGTAGTCATAAAGGGATGGACATGGTCAGCAACAATACTCAGGTAGGCCGTGGCATTTAAACAATGTTCTATTGGTACAAAGGGGCCCAAAGTGTGCCAAGATAATATCCCCTACACCATCACCAGCCGGAACTGTTGATGCAAGCCAGAATGAATCCATGCTTTCATGTTGTTTACGGCAAATTCTGACCCTACCATCTGAATGTCGCAGCTGAAATCGAGACTCATCGGACCAGGTAACCTTTTTCCAATCTCACTCCTCTCACAGAAGTCACTAAGGTGTGAGCAGTTTGAGATTGTTGTCATTCTGGAAGGAATTGTTGAAACTACAGCTTGGGGTCATTTCCTGGAGGAATCTGGGTCAGAACTTGCCTCAAACTAAAAGTATTAGACACCATTGTTCCTATTTGGAGTTTGATCTACCCGCAGGCGTATTTATTACCTTTGTTTGGTAAGAGGCGACTTCTTCTGGTGAAGGACAGCACTGTTGGGTGATATATGTGATTGTCTTGATTTACTTTGGTAAGGAGTACCTTAAGGAGCCTTTTTATATGGGATCTACGGTTCTTTATTACATTTTTTTGCATGTCTATTTCAGACACAATTTTATTTTTAATAGTACAACTGGTGGTGGTCACACTACTTTTATTATTATTTTTGAGCACTTATTTTGTGTCAACTACTGATAATCACATTGGTGTCCAAAATCACAATTTATCATATGTTGTTGGGTTTTACGCTATTGCGGTTTTTCAATTTTTTCATGACCCAACGACTAATTACTCATCACGAGTCTACTGGTTCCAGTCCTCCATCAAGTGGATAAAGATTCTGTTATAGAGAACCTGCTTTCAAATTTTATCTCTCTGGTAAGCATATACCCATGAGGAGCCTAATTTGAGAATCACGGATTGCACGAATTTATGGACTTTATATGGACTTTAAGTTGTTTCATTTTCATTGCTTTAGCGCGACTTGATTTTTAATTTGTTTCACTGGGGTGTGATCACACTTGAAGTTGCAGCTTTTATTTTTTTCATTAGCGCGGTTATTATTTCTATTACAGAATGAATCCATGCTTTCATGTTGTTTACGGCAAATTCTGACCCTACCATCTGAATGTCGCAGCTGAAATCGAGACTCATCGGACCAGGTAACCTTTTTCCAATCTTCCATTGTGCAATTTTTGTGAGCCTGAGTGAATTGTAGCCTCAATTTGGTCTTCTGTTGCTGTAGCCCATCTGCTTCAAGATTTAATGTGTTGTGCGTTTAGAGATGTTATTCTGCATACCTTGGTTGTAGCGAGTGTTTTTTTGAGTTACTGTTGCCTTTCTATCATCTCAAACCAGTCTGCTCATTCTCCTCTGACTTTTGATATCAACAAGGCATTTTCCTCCACACAACTGCAGCTCACTGGATATTTTCTCTTTTTCAGACCATTCTCTGTAAACCCTAGAGATGTTTGTGGGTGAAAATCCCAGTAGATCAGCAGTTTTTTTAAATACTCAGACCAGCCCGTCTTTCACCAACAACCATGCCACATTCAAAGTCATCTAAATCCCCTTTCTTACCCATTCTGATGCTCGGTTTGAACTTCAGCAAGACGTCTTCACCACGTCTTGGTGCCTAAATGCATTGAGTTGCTGCCATGTGATTGGCGGATTAGCAATTTGTGTTACCAAGCTATTGAACAGGTGTACCTAATAAAGTGGCCACTGACTGTATATTCTTAGCTCAGAAAAGTACCTACTGTCTCCTCCAATTTCCCTTTTTTTCTGCTATGATGTAACTTCCTGTTACAGGGTGGTTAGGTAGGTATTCTATTGTCTTATTTTATGTAGGTACATAGCCATCTTCTTTAGAACATTCCTGAGATTGACTAGGGACTTTGGACTATGGGGTGTGTAGTGTGCATAAAGCACATGACTACAACTACCGTATATACTCGAGTATAAGCCGAGTTTTTCAGCACATTTTTTTGTGCTGAAAACGTCCCCCTCGGCTTATACTCGAGTCAAGAAAAAGAAAAAAAGTTCCCGGCCGCTCCGACGTGCTTGAGCTTTAAAAATGGCGCCGCCCGGTGCATACATGTCATTGCGCACGCGCCGCCGCCGCTCGGGAGAGGCCGGGAATAGCCGAAAGTATACGAGCGGCGGCGGCGCGTGCACAATGACGTGGCGGCGCCGGGCGGTGCCATTTTTAAAATGAAGGCACCTCTGGAACAGGTAAGGGAAACTGCTGCACTACCTGCCATTATGCAGGGCTGCGGGCATTCTACAAGGGATGCAGTGCTGCTGGCATGGTCCACCTGTACCATGCCCACAGCACTGCATCTCCTGTAGTATGCCCACAACCCCGGATCCTCTTGTACCATGCCAGTCACCCTGCATTCTCCTGCACCATGCCAGTCACCCTGCATTCTCCTGTACCATGCCAGTACCCTGCATTCTCCTGTACCATGCCAGTACCCTGCATTCTCCTGTACCCTACCAGCCACCCTGCATTCTCCTGCACCATGCCAGTACCCTGCATTCTCCTGTACCATGCCAGTACCCTGCATTCGCCTGCACCATGCCAGTACCCTGCATTCTCCTGTACCATGCCAGTACCCTGAATTCTCCTGTACCCTGCCAGCCACCCTGCATTCTCCTGCACCCTGCCAGCCACCCTGCATTCTCCTGCACCATGCCAGTCACCCTGCATTCTCTTGTTCTCTTGTACCATGACAGTCACCCTGCATTCTCCTGTACCATGCCAGTACCCTGCATTCTCCTGTACCATGCCCGCCGCCCTGCATTCTCACCCTAGGCTTATACTCGAGTCAATCATTTTTCCCATCTTTTTGTGGTAAAAGTAGGGGCCTCGACTTATACTCGGGTCGGCTTATACTCGAGTATATATGGTAACATGCACTGCTCATTTTTAAACAAATGGAAGTGAGGGGGAAAAAGGAGAGGTTCATGAGCTCACAGTGAATGTTACAAGGAGGCAGAAAAACACAGTAATAAAATATTTCATAAAAAATAGATTACAGGACTATTAGGTAGTGGATAAGGATATTATTTAGTGTTACTTCAATCTTCAATATGTTCAAAGCAACAGAAAATATCCGAAGACCCTGTGATTTCTCCTACAATTATACATAAACCAAACAATGCTCATGTTTGGTGCAATATTTCAATAAAAACATTTTGTTATTTCTGTTCAATACCTGCAAAAACATACATGTTGATCCTGCCAGAAATCCTGTTAGCTGATAACATCCTCTGTCCTTGGACTTTGCTGACTGGTATCACTTAGCATTCTACCCAGTTCCCTCTTTGGACTACAGACTATATCCCCCTATGCTAGGGAGAAGAAGAGAGGGTAGGTGTTCCATAGTTGTAATGCACTTCCTGTCCTAGGGTGACAACGTGCTCCTTCATATATACCCAATGCTGAGTGATTGTGGTAATTTTAGAACAGGAAGCATGTCAATGTCAGGGTCATCAGGTGAAAATAAAAGTAAAAGGCCTTAAAAAGAAAACAAATCCAGTCATTACGCCAAAATATTGGTAGCCTGCAAAATATTAGATTTCTGTTCATGGACTCAGATATGCTTTAATCTAAATTAACCCCTTGGTGCTGAGCGTACGCAACGAGGCTGCCCCACTGCACTGTGCTTTTCTGCGTGGGCCCGCATATTTGCGTATATTACCACCCTTTGTGCTGGGAGAGCACTGCATGGCATGCTCCCAGGGCAGAGACCGGTGTCTCACCAAGAGCCCTGGGCCCCGTACTAACGATCAGGACCCAGAACTCCCAATTCCGGGTCACCTGATCACTGTGACCAGTTCCTGTGAAGCCTGTGAAGCCTACCCCCATATTTTCTCTCTCTGTGAATGGAGGAGAGAGATACATCGTATCTCTCTCTCTGTCCTTGCAGAGAGAGAAAAAAAAAAGTGTGTGTGAAAAAATAATAATAACAAATAAAATTAAAAAAATATATCTAGATCAAGGTTTGATCTAGGTTAGTGCCAGGGTTAGTGTTTGGATCAAGGTCAGGGTCCTTATTTTTTTTGGACAAGTTTTTATTTAATTAGTATCAGTGTCAGTTAGTGTCGGTGTCAGTATAGGTAGGAATAAAAAAAAAAAAAAGCAAAAACCAGGAGATATCCATTACCATTTACCACCAAATGAAAGCTCAATTTGTCCTGAAAAAGCCATATGCACGGTTTTACTAACACTTGTCAAAGTTGCAAAATTATGCTTAGGCATTAGGATTTGTTTTACCCTTAGGCAAGAAGGGGTTAATGTATGTTGTAATATATAAATGATAAACACATTTCTACGAAAAGTCATTAAGAAATCTTGGACAATTTCAGAGATTTTTTTTCTCCTCTAAGGTCACCCTGGATTAATTATTAAATTCTGTAAATCATCAGTAGACACTGAAATTGCGCAAAAGACTGAATTAAATACACAATGTATGTTATACACATGTAATGAGTGAGGCTCTGTGAAAAAAAACACAAATACTAATAACTCTTTCACCACTGTGTTTTAGGTAAAATTTAACGTCCCATGTGTATTAACCACTTGACCTCTGGAAAAATTACCCCCCCCCCCATGACCAGGCCATTTGTTGCGATACAACACTGTGTTACTTTAACTGACAATTGCGCGGTCGTGTGATGCTTTACCTAAATATTTCCTTTTTCTCTCCACAAATAGAGCTTTCTTTTGCTGGTATTTGATCACCTCTGCGTTTTTTTTTTTTTTGCGCTATAAACAAAAAAAGCCTGACGATTTTGAAAAAAAAAGAACAATATTTTTTTACTTTCTGCTATAAAACATATCCAATAAAAAAAAATTGAAAAAATGTAATTTCTTCATAAATTTAGGCCAATATGCATTCTGCTACATATTTTTGGTAAAAGAGAATCCTGATAAGCGTACATTGATTGATTTGCCCTGAAGCTATAGCGTCTACAATCTATGGGATATTTTTATTTTTTATTTATTTTTTACTAGTAATGGCGGCAATCAGTGACTTATAACATGGACTGCGATATTGCGGTGGACATTCTGACACTAAATTACACTTTTTGGGGATCAGTGACACCAATGCAGTGATCAGTGCTAAAAAATATGCACTGTCACTGTACTAAGGACACTGGCTAGGAAGAGATTAACACCAGGGTGTTCAAAAGGTTAACTGTGTGCCTAACCAGTGTTTTACTATACTGTGGGAGGTGTTTTTATTAGGGAAAGAGATTAAATGTATTCCACAAATGTTATCTCTTTCCTGCTGTCAGAATAACGATATGCCTTGTTTATAAAGGCAGACTTCCATTCTGCCTCTCTGCTTGATAATCGGCGGGTACCGGTGAACATCAAGTCGGCGGTACCCCCTGCTGCATGTGCGCCCCCTACCCAGAAGATTGGTGCCAGCCCTTAGCAGTAAAACTGCTACAGGGAAGACCTTAAGTGGTTGATTATCTTGCTGTGAATCCTGACATCCAGCATCAAAAGTGACACTTCTATAGGTACCAGATCATCTACCACCACTAAACACAAAGCACGGTCCAGAAGGGTGGACCTTAAAGCCTAGATGCCAATATTCACCTGAGAATGGTACCAACCCCATACAGTATTAGGGACAGACCTTTGTATCCTCCAATAAACAATCCACAGAAGATACTTCAATCGTGCAGATAATCCAGAGCTGTTTTAATAAAAACGCTTCCAAAAGTATAGCACCATCCATGATTATGTCAGCACCAAAAAGCTCCATACTTTTCTATTTAGCCCTATAGGATGTCCTCAGGTGCTCACAGTTAAAGATCTATTTCTCTTTGATGTCAACCCACAACACGAAGAAAGTAAGAAAAAAAAATGGCTTACTGCCCAACATTTCTATCTAACAACAAAAATATAAAGTAGTTATTCTACTATAACTATACATGTGTGGCCTATTGTTCAAAAGTGTATTGACTTGGTGCTGACTCGCTGGTATCATACACTTGCTAAGATCTATAAGATGTTCCCTCATTGAACGGACCTATGTTAGAGGTGCGGGGAAGAGATAGGCTCACTTCTCAACGTCTTCTAGCCCTTCCCTCATCTACAGGCATTTTGAACGGACGTCCATCGTATTACTCAAACATTTACTGATTATGTTCTACCGAAGGACCTCGCCCTTTTCCTTCTGCATCACCCTAGGGATGATCAAACTTTTCAAAAGTTTGGTTCGGCCAGAACATCCGAACTGCCCGAAAGTTCGGCCCGGATTTCAGAACCCCATTGAAATCAATGGGACCCGAACTTCGGTAATAAAAAAACACCATTTTGAAGCCCTAAAACCCAATAAATGCCCCTAAATAGTGCCTAGGGCTCTGGGTCATACCCCAGGGACTATTAATCACACAAAAAAAGTTCTTAAAAATTGTCATTTTTGATAGAGAGCCAATTATTGAAAAATTAAAAAAAAATAAAAAATGTCTTTGGATTTAGTATCTGGGGGGTCTAAAAAGTGTACCTGTGAAGTTTCAGCTCTGTAGCATGTCCAGAACCATAAAAAAAAGATTGTTTGTATTATGTCACTTATAGAACAGGGATATGGCTTCATTATTTTCACACCTTGCCAGTTTAGTAGCAGGCGTTTTTTTGGGCATTTTTTGGGGTCTTTTGAGGCAGGCAAAACATCTGAACTTGTGAATAGGGGTATATATACACACATACTTTTATGTATATATACACCTAGACATATATAGGTGTGATAGTAGCAGAAATATATGCTTGCGCTAATGAAATAATTAACACTAATATGGCTCCGCTCCTATAACACCTATATATGTGTAAGTGTAAAATACATATAAGTATGTGTGTATATATACCACTATACACAAGTTCAGATGTTTTGCCTGCCTCCAAAAACCCCCAAAAAATGCCTGCAACAACACACCTGGGCGTTTTTTTTTTTTTTGGCGCTAGCGTTTTTTTGGGTTCTTTGGAGGCAGGCAAAACATCTGAACTTGTGTATACGGGTATATATACACACATACTTATATGTATATATACACCTAGACATATATAGGTGTGATAGTAGCAGAAATATATGCTTGCGCTAATGAAATAATTAACACTAATATGGCTCCGCTCCTATAACACCTATATATGTGTAAGTGTAAAATACATATAAGTATGTGTGTATACAGTATATACAACTATACACAAGTTCAGATGTTTTGCCTGCCTCCAAAAACCCCCAAAAAATGCCTGCAACAACACACCTGGGCGTTTTTTTTTGGCACTAGTGTTTTTTTGGGGTTCTTTGGAGGCAGGCAAAACATCAGAACTTCTGTATAGGGGTATATATATACACACACACTTATATGTATTTTACACATACGCATATATAGGTGTGATAGGAGCGTAACTATATTGGTGTTAATTATTTCATTAGCGCAAGTAGTGTTTTCTGCTCCTTTCACACCTATTTATGTGCAGGTGTATATATACATACATGGGTGTGTATATATATACCCCCTATACACATGTTCAGATGTCATGCCTGACTCCAAACATGTCCTCAAAAAATCCCTATAAACGCCTGCAGCCAAAAAGCAGGCTGACCGGCGAGAAGCTATATTAGTGCACCGAATGTGACTTAAGAGAAACTATCTTTTCTCTATAGCGGTCACCCTGATATGGAAGGGTTTGGTCACCCTGCCATAGCAGTCAGTGTCAGTTCACCCTACACTACACTACGGTCACCCTGGCACTTAACACTTTCCCTACAGAAACTAAATTTTTGCATCTAACTAAAGTGTAAAAGAGCACCCTAACTACACTAGATGTCCCTTTCCTCACACTAATAAATGACACTTTTAAAGTAAAATTAACAGAACTGCTTCCACTCTCTTCCATGTCCCTGCATTACAATGCTAGGAATTTGGCGGGGGCTATCTTATATACTGGGGGGGCGTATTCACTAATGATTGGCCTAGGGACCCCCTAGTCACTCCAATCACATTCCTAGCATTCTCCTGCCCCCTCAATTGGCTTTTACTAATGGTTCTGGTCCAATCACAGGCTTTTAAAGCCCATTTCCTGTCCCATTGCATTTTGGTCAGTTCTGGTTGCCGAATTCCGAACTTTTTCAGCAAAAAGTTCTAAATTTGGCCGAACCTCGAACAGTCAATGTTCGGGTCGAACCGATGGTCGACCCAAACCGTTCGATCATCCCTAATCACCACCACTTCTCTGACAAGGCCTACAGGTGCTCTATCTTGTCTTTACTGTTCACCATGGCTTGGAGTTGCATTCCCCTTTTTTTGGAAACAGAAGCAGGCACCATCCATGAAAAGAATTGCTGAAATTAATAAAAAGGAGGATCTAGTTGCTACAGAGAGGGAGTTCATGATAAATTCCCCAAATAATGGTTCTTCTGGTACAAATTTGTTTTTACTGAGGAATACAAGGCCTTACTGACCTAAATTATTTGACCTGGAGACCTGATCCGAAGGTTCCTTTCTGCTTTGGGTTATGTGGTTATGTCCACCCCCCCCTTTCCTCTCTCCCTTTTTTTCTTCTTCTCCCTCCCCTCTCCCTTTTCTTCATCCTCCCCTTTTTTTCTATCATGTGCTTTTCTCTGGCTATTACCGTTACTGTGTTTCTCTCTGGGTAAAACTCTGCAAGGGTTTCAAGGACTCATAATTGCATGGTTACTTGGGCTGCCTTTTTATATGCAAGCTATGATCAGTTAGGTGTTATGTTCTGTTTGGTTAAAGTGTAAGCCCCCCCCCCAACACTAAAATTCCTGCATCTACAGACATTCACGATCTAACACTAACCTATCTAGAAGAAAACAACAAGAGAAGGGTGCACCGACCTTGTGCATTACCACTAAAAAAGTTTATTAAAATCAAAGAAGGTACACTCACAAACATAGGATATGTACAAGCATGTCCTATGTTTGTGAGTATATTGTACGCTACCTTCTTTGATTTTAATAAACTTTTTAGTGGTAATGCACAAGGTCGGTGCGCCCTTCTCTTGTTGTTTTCTTGTAGTGCTTTTTGGATACCTTTGGTCCTGAGGAGGGCAGCAAGACCACTCCATTTGTGCCTAAAAAAACACCGAGATCATTTACCTTTCCGCACACCACTCGAGCGCAGGAGAGATACTGTTTTTGGAATTTACTAACCTCATAGCCCTGTAAAGAAGAATTCAGTATACATACCTTTTTTAAGCTGATTCGATCCAGTCTCCAGCAGCGGAAGCTCTGCAGAGGACACAGCCGACAACGGCTGTGAAATGAATGGGGCGTGACGTCACCCATAGACTTACTATGGGGCTTCCGTTGTCTGATGTGTCCTCTGCACCTGCCTCCACAGTGAAGCCATGGCTGACAGCTCAGCGTGGGATCGAGTCGGATTGGCTTCAAAAAAGGTAAGTATACTGATTTCTTCTTTACAGGGCTAGATAGGTTAGTGTTAGATCCTGGTTGTCTTTAGATGCAGAATCTTAGTGTTAGGGTGGACTTCTACTTCAAGGTATTTCACAAGACACAAGTGTTACATTTTCTTTGTACTTTCCGTGTGCATTTTTCTTTTTTGAAAAAATAAAGTATTGAAAAAAAAAAGTGTATTGACTTAAAAATGATGCTGGTTGTTTTGAAGGCAAAAATGATCTGTAATTTATTTGTTTTGCATTTTTGGAGAACTCTATGTAGAATCATTGGTGCTTTTTTGAATGAATATTCATCATTAATGAAGGTCTTGTATTTGGTGCATTGCCTATAATAGTGCATCTGATGACAACGACCGTCTGATTTAATTTTTTTGTGAATGCGTGTGATACATCCATCATGGTGAAATGTCTTTGATTAATAGCTATCCCCTTTCTCTGTTTGGCAATGCTAACATGGGCATGCTGTAGGCGTTGGTGTAACAGCGCTAAGCCTGTCACTATATCATCACTCAGTTACATCCTCAGAATCAGACTCTCATGTGACAGCTGACAACATGAGACAGACTGCTGCTTGCTGGTCCCATGTGCAAACCTCCTGGACTACTAAAATACAGGAAATAATGACAAAGGAGTTAATGTCTGCTTCCCTTTTGTCTCTTTCCATCTCTTGTCCAGGAGCCTAAAAAAAAAAAAAAAAAATACGATGAAATTCATCAACGTCAGCTGTTTTCTTCACATCAGCACATTCTAGGTTTTATAGGGTAGAAGTCCATTAACGGAATCCAAATAGCAAAATATTGCATAGATATTATTTTATTTTTTAGCCATTGGAGCTGCTAAAAGATAAATAACCCCACTTTTTTTTTTTTTATACAATTCTCATACTGCAGTGATGATGTAAGAACGTGTTGTAGATCTAAGTTCTAGTATATCATATCAAGTCCTATACCCCAGGCTAAATAAAACCTTGGATGTTATTTATGATTTTATAGCAGAATACTTTTGACGTGGCACCTGATAATCCAAAAATTCAGTTAACATCAGCAAAAATAGTCTCAATTACCCGTTTATTGGAAGAGTTCTGTTGGTTTGAAAAAAAAAAAAACCTGATGTGCAGTTAGCAAGAGAGAGGTGGAGGAAAAAAGGAATGTAAAGAAGGAAAAGAGATAGAAAGAGTGGGAAAGGAATCGAAATGTGTATAAAAATTAACCACTTCTGGACCGAAAGATTTTCCCCCTTAATGACCATTGACCAGGCCATTTTTTTGTGATTCGGCACTGCCCTACTTTAACTGACAATTGTGTAGTCATGCGACGCTGTACCGAAATAAAATTGGTTCCCTCTTTTTCCTTTTGGTGGTATTTAATCACCTGAGCAATTTTTATTTTTTTGCGCTATAAACAAAAAAAGAGCGACAATTCTGAGAAAAAAAAACAATATTTTTAACTTTCTGCTGTATTGTGATTCAAAAACGTCTATGCATTATTATGACAATACTGATAGGATTAGTATATACAGTAAGTATACAAAGTATAGAACAGTGTTTAATCACTTCCCGCAAGATTACATATCTGTATGTCATTGTAAAGGAACTGGTTGTACCGGTATGAGGCCTGCAGCTAGAAGCCTCACCCTAGTACCGTTTTTTTAGAGCGGATGTTCGGCTTTTATTCCGATAACAACTGATGCAGCTAAGCAGCCACTTGGCCGTTATCACAAGCAGCGTTAAGGGAAGTTCACCCCCTTCCACTGCTCTGCCCGGGTCTCCCGACCCACCAGGAGACCCAAGTGACCAGCCGGCTGGCTGAAGACCCAGAAAGCCGGAACCACCTTCGATCGGGTCTCTGATGTAGTAACCCGGAAGCGATGTCACAACGCCACAGCATCATTTCCTGGTTTACTCGGCAGCCAACGACACCAATTTTAAAAAATCCAAAGTATTGAAAAATGCTGATGTTGGCGTTTTGAATACTTTGAATTGCAAAGGATCCCTCCATAGAGAGTACCTATCACTGCCTATTACTGTCACAAGATATATTTATATTACTTGTGACAGCAAGTGATCAGATTTTATTTTCTAAAGGGAGAGTGTAACAATATAAAAAAAATAAAAAAAAATAAGAAAAAAAAATTAAAATGTTAAAGCGTTCCTATCACCACGTGCTTGCATGCCAAATAAAACGCATACATAGGTCTCGCCCGCTAATGTAAACAGTGTTCAAATCACACATGTGAGGTATCACCGCGATCATTAGAGTGAGAGCAATAATTCTAGCAAATCCTCTGTAACTCTAAAGTGGTAACCAATAAAAAATGTTAAAACCTAGCCTATTGAGATTTTTAAGCGCCGTAGTTTGTCGCGATTCCATGAGTGGGTGCAATTTTAAAGCGTGACATATTCGGAATCTATTTCCTTGGCGTAAGAACATCTTTCACAATATACAAAAAAAAATTGGCTAACTTTATTGTTTTTTTTTTAATTAATTGAAATGTATGCTTATACATGCGTTTGCAAATGTGTGTTAACTAAACCCCTGTTTTTAACCTAATTTGTTAGACAGGTATATTTGGTTTATTAGCAGACTGGTGGGTAAGTATACCAAACTAGGGACCGGCTGGTTCCCACACACCTTCTATAATCCCCCTTGCTTTCCAATTTTGTTATATACAGGGATGGAGACGCTGAGCAGTGCTCGCCGGTGTCTCATCTAAAGTCCCAAAACTGCCCATTTTTTGTACCTTGTCAGGGATGGAGACGCTTGCTTTACAGGCGGGTGTCTCACTCAAAGTCCCCCCTTTTTACTAAAGGGATGGGGGTGTGTGTTTCCCAGCTGATCACTTTTAGTTTGCAACCTATGGCTATTACACAGCCATTAGTTTTTCATTACCAGTCATGGATTGGAGCAGATTGGGGGAGGATTGGGCGATCTCCATTTGTTTCCCATCCATCCATCAGCATTCATGTACTTCCCTTGTGGAGACACTCAGACACTCAGGTTGAGTAGTTTTAGGAAGTGTTAGGACTGCAAGATACACACGGTGCCTTGTTGTTGGCCTTGCAGCTTATACATGCTTTGCAAATGTGTGTTAACTAAACCCCTGTTTTTAACCTAATTTGTTAGACAGGTTTATTTGGTTTATTAGCAGACTGGTGGGTAAGTATACCAAACTAGGGACCGGCTGGTTTCCACACACCTTCTATAATCCCCTTTGCTTTTAAATTTTGAAATGTTTTTTTTTTTTTTTTCCAAAAAGAAAAGACCGCTGCACAAATATAGTGTGACATAAAATATTGCAGCAACCGCCATTTTATTTTCTAGGGTCTCTGATAAAACATATATATTTGGGGGTTCTAAGTATTTTCTAGCAAAAAATACTGATTTTAAATTGTAAGCAACAAATGTCAGAAATAGGCCTGGTCTTTTATTGGTTAAAGTGGAGCAATTTGTAGTATGTAACATTGTACACAGTGTAAAGACAGTCTTGAGTGTGCCATGTAGAGCTTGCATGGCGAGGACACTCTAGCATTTACCCCAATACACTCATGTACCCTTAAATACTTTGCATATACACCCATTATATTTCATACTCTCCTCATAATTCTTTTCAGGGGATCAGTCACTTGTCAGGCTCCAGACAGACAGATGTACTATCTGACCAGCAGCTTTCATTTTTGGCATGACATGAAGCTTGGCCCATTACTTCCACATCACTTTCCTACCACTCCCAGTGCCACTCTAAGGTGTATCATGTGACATGGTGTCGGATGGGTTACCTCTTTTTCTTCATTTCTGGGTTTTGCCTTTCTATATCACTATGGGATTGTCTATGTTTGAATTGCAGCTGTTGGGGCATACAGTAGCTGAAAAAAAAACCTAAAAAATGTCAAAATTAGAGTTCAATGAGCAAAACAGCCCACCCTTCACATGAACCTCTGACTATGGGTGGAATCTTATCAAAGCTTACCCCCCGATGTGAGACCTAAAGGATATTTACTGTAGATCCAAGGACCTTCATAGCAGAATTACCAGGTATTGTTTTAATGAAAACTGTAGATTTAAAAATTGAAAATGAAAGTGCAATTTTGCCAAAAATAAAAAAATGACATACAGTATATGACACAGTTTGTCGCTAGCATTAACACAGCAGTCTTTGTTTTTCTATGTCCCCCCGTAACATAGTTTATTACCTGGTGATCCAGCAAGTAAGTCTTTTGTTTTTCAACTCCCTTTAATAGACCAAGCTGTCCAGAAAAAGTGTCAATTAAAGGGTTGAGACAAACCATTTATCACTGATAGAGGTGCATACAATGATCATTAATTTATTTATTTAAATAAAAAACTTTTTTCCAAAAGGAAAAAAAAAGCTGTAATTGATTAGTAAGTACTGGTTGAACTTTGTCTTTAAATCACCTAGTATAGTCACCTATGTATAGTTCATCTAAACCTACTAGTCCATCCAACACAGGGGTCTTCAAACTTTGGCCCCTCAGTTGTTCAGGAACTACAATTCCAATCATGCCTAGTCATGTCTGTGAGTTTTACAATGCCTCATGGGATGTGTAGTTCTGCAACAGCTGGAGGGCCGTAGTTTGAAGATCCCTGTGATTGGTAAGCTACAATATGTTACATTTTTGTTTTTGGGTTTATTTGTGCTTTAACTTTTGTAAAATTGCATTAACGTGTTAATGCCTATTATGAGTGATTGGGTTTACACATATTTTAATCTTTACATTATCTTTAAATTATAACTAAAGGCAAAACTTGTTTTTTTTTTTTTTTTTTGGATAGGGTGGAGGGGGATTAGAATGTTTTTATTGCTGTCTGTGCCCCCATTAGGGAGATTCATCTTCTCTATTTGTCCTGTTTACCATTAGCATTGACAGTGAAAGTAAAATAGAATGCCAGATCTTGGGTTGTCCCCAGTAAAGAAATCATGGGGAAATCTTCCAATGGGGGCACTAGTTCTGGTGACAAGGGGGTCCCCAAGGAATTCCCTTAATTTGCAGGAATTCCCTCCCACTTCCTGTATGGCTATGGAACAGGAAGTAAAGGGAAATTTCCCCAATGGGACAAAGATGCCGAAAACAAATCTGACAGGGGTTATACTCCTCCTATGCTCTATCCAAAATGGAAAATAAAATTGGGCTATAGTTCTACTTTAACATTACATAGCAAGAGAGAGTCTAGAGCAGTGATGGCGAACCTTGGCACCCCAGATGTTTTGGAACTACATTTCCCATGGTGCTCATGCGCTCTGCAGTGTAGTTGAGCATCATAGGGAATGTAGTTCCAAAACATCTGGGGTGCCAAGGTTCGCCATCACTGGTCTAGACAAACAGCTTATGCTGTGCTCTGTCTTAAAAAAAAAAACATAATGCTTCATTAATTCTGTGGCATGCAACCCCCCCCCCCCCCTTCCAACATGTATTAAATGTTTATATGTAATAAAAAAAAAAATAATAATAAAAAAGGATATAACACATCAATTTTAAAACAGATAAACCTTTAAAAAAGTAGTTAATTAATTAGAGGAATTAATTTCATAAAATCAATTGGTTTTAGTTTCCTTTTAAATACATTTGTCCACACTTACTGATCCACCGCTTAAGCTATTGAGTGTGTGAGCTGAAACTCTTGATTCCAAAACCAAACTTAAACAAAGTAAGCCAGTAAAACATTTTTTTTTTCTGTTTTAAATATTTTTTAAAAAATATTTTTAATAATAATCTTTTTAAGTGGCTCTTGTCCTATGTTCAGCTTTGCAGTCTAGTCTAGAATTAAACAAACGGGAGTTCTCCAAGGATTAAAAGATGTATATATGGCCAGTAGGACTTGTACTAGCTAGTTTAGTGCCCATTTCACAGATAAGTAAAATTTAATATTGAACTAACACTAATGAATTGATATTGCTCCAAAATTCCCTATATTCTCCTTTTCTCAGCAGGGGGGGTCTGTTTATTCCCTGTTATGAACCCCGTGTTGTTTCATTATTGTGTCTTAATGAAACACTGCATATTCTGGGCTTTTAATTCTTACCATCTATTATGTTTAGACAACTCATTAACAATCATTTGTTATCATTAGACTTCAATTTTAAGCTCCTTTTCCCAGGGGAAGCAGCGCTGTTCTTTTAAACATATTTGCATCATAAACAATTATTTAAACACTGTGTGCTATCTATTATTCCCCCCATTTCTACTGTTAGGGAAGGCTTGCTTTCATTTCACACGGATTTCTTTTTATTTGCCTGATTTACTTTGATAAGTCTATGACTATTTGGTGCAAAGCTGAACTTGGAATCCTATAGTTTGCAAAGTTTGCTAATCAATCTTACCGATAATTACTGGAAGACAGGGGATATAGCGGTGACACTTCACTAAGAGTAGTCACGAGAGACATATGGAACTGAGTACATAATGAAATGATTAAGTTCTTTTACTTAATACCTCTTGGGGTTTCTAATATTGACATGCAGGGTTTGAATCTCCAAGTAACGTGCAAGTGATTGCTATTTGTGGTTATGTGGTTAGTTATTTGAATTAATAAAGCTCCAAATTTGTGGAAGATGTCATAAAAACATTAAAAGAACTTACAAAGGGATGTACAAAAAGTGGAGCCCCAGGTCAGCTGCCAGATTATAGGTTTCTTTTGAAAGATGAAGACTATGGTGGAGAATTCAGGAATGCAAAATAACGTTTTCTCCTTACCCTTGAGCTCTCTTTTAGTATAATTTAGATTTTTTCCTGTTTGCCAGGGACAGTCCTCCTTTCAAGGGGTCAGTCTTCAGCAAAAAAATATTCATGGCGGGTGATAATAGGGGGGTATAGCCCTCCCATACTTAGGAATGTGAGTTTCATAAATATTCAGGAGACTGAGCTCGTTGGTCAGCCCCAGCCAGTGGAAGGACCCTCCAGTTCCTACCCTGGAGGATGCACATCAGAGGTAAAGATATTGCCAACAATCATTTTTCATTTCAGGCCCGTTCTTCCCTGAGTGCCAGGATGAGGCTGGATATGGAACCTCTACTACAGGCACTCAAGTAGAAAGTTCAAGCAGTGCTCACAGATGCAAGGCTGTATCATGGAGAAGGAGCCCTATGACCCAAGTCCTACATCCACTTGCCACCAAATCACATACATGTACGTGCTTGAATTCAAGTGGTTGCTTTCTTGTCACCTCATCCCACATTCAACTCAAGGACTTCTCCAGAGCCTCTCTCATCCTCTGGAACTCTCTATCCCAATCCGTCCAACAATCTCCTACTCTGTCCACTTTCAGACAATCCCTGAAAACGTATTTCTTTGGAGAAGCCTATGTGGCCTCCACCTAATAACTGCATATTTATTTTCTCCATCAGCCCATCCCCCACAGTTCCCACGTCTTGTATCTCTTGACCCTCCCTCTTAGATTGTAAATTCTAATGAGCAAGTCTCTCTGATTCCTATTGTAATAATTGTATTGTAATTGTACTGTCTGCCCTTATGTTGTAAAGCGCTGCATAATCTGTCGGCGCTATATAAATCCTGTATTATAATAATAATAATAACTTCCTGTTAGGGAAGATGTAAACAATTAATTTTTTTTTTTTCTGAAAAGCATGAGTTGAATATTTTGTTTTTATTTATCTCATGCTTTAAAGGGTAGAGGAGAGATCTGGGGTTTTATAGACCCCAAAAGTCCCCATAAAGAGGATCTGTCATGATTTATTTCTATCACAAGGGATATTAACATTTCCTGTAATAGGAATTAATGTGATTTAAAAAAAAAACTTAAGGGACAGTGTAGAATTATCTTTTTTTTTAATAAAATAAAAAAAATAAAGCGACCCGTCCCCCTGTGCTCAGGCACAGAGGTGAACGCATACGTAGGTTGTGCACACATATCTAAATGGTGTTTGAACCACACATCTGAGGTATTGTTGTGAATCATATAGCAAGAGAAATCATTCTAGCACTAGACCTCCCTTGTAACTCTGAACCGGCAATCCGTAAACATTTTTAAAGTGAAGTACCGTAGTTTGTCGCCATTCCATGAGCGTGCACAATTTTAAAGAGTGACATGTTAAGCATCTATTTACTGGTGTAACATCATCTTTTATATTTTGACAAAAAAAAGGTTATTTATCGTGTTTTTTTGCATTACAATTCATTAAAGCGTGTTTGTTCCCAAAAAAAAATAGCGTTTGAAAAACCGCTGTGCCAATACCACATGATATAAAAACTTGCAATGAGCATCATTTTATTCTCGTGGGCCTCTGCTAAAAAAAAATATTGAATGTTTGGGGGGTCTAAGTAGTTTTCTAGCAAAAAATACATATTTTTACTTGTAAACTAAAAGTCTTGGAAAAGGCCTGGTCTTCAAGTGGATATACACAATTGTGACACCATGTCCTATATACACCATGTCTTAAATACTGGCATCAGCTGTCACATGACTAGGGGGTCGGGACTCTTTCCCTAAGACAGTTCCCAGCACTCAGAACTGTGGGCCACACTGTCAGGGCAATTGTCATTGGCCAGACTGAAAATCACATCAAGCTACAGCAGTACACTGTAACTGATGACCAATTCCAGGAAAATGGCTGTAAAACCGGAGCTGTGTGCATAGTGACACATATAGGGTTGGTGGGGTAAGTCTGTCAAATAGGTGCATTATGCATGTGAATTATGCAGCTGCCGGCTTCTTCAAACAACAAGGGTGGTGGTAGCATCAGGACCCAGAGCACTCACCAGCAAAATAGCATATGCAAGCAATGCCAAGGTCTGGTGAGTACAATTCAGGAAAGGCGGTGAGAAATTGTGCTGGAGGTGGTTTTGTCATGTGGGTAGGGGTTGTATAGGGAGAAGGGGATACTTTTTGCTTGGAAGCCATTCTGTGTATTACTTTCTCTTGGCCTCTGCATTCTTTTTGTTACTTACTCATCACCCCTGCACTCTGTCCTTTATTTACTCCTGACCCCAGCACTTTGGGTGTTACACACTCCTGATCCCTGCTTTCTGTGTGTTATGCAATTCTGACCCAAGTCAGAGTAAGCTTAATTTTTTTTTTTAACCATACCCCTTTAAACCCCTCCCACTGTTAACTCACTCTGGCCACCATCACAAATCATCTGGGTGCACTGTGCTGCATCAACAATCTGCTCAGAATACCAAAGAGTGCCCCGGGTCCTAGCATTACTCCTTAAACCTTGGCTTACACTGCCTGATAGCCATGGTATGGATGGAACCAGTAGGAATTGCAGGTGCCATCCCAATATGGCACTGTTGAACCCAATTATGCAAGTGCAGCAATCCTTTCTCAGGCAGCTTTCCTAAGAACTGGTCGGCCTTATTGATTTTTGGTGATTTTGTGTGTGGCTACAAATGTGAATTTTGTAGGTGTTTTTAAAACTGGGCATGGTCATAAGGGTGTCCCCTGATTTCATTCTGAGAATTTGGTAACTGTTTTAGTCAGTTTGTTTATTGGTATCAGAGATAGGTGTCTGACAATGTCAACTTTTCCAGTCCTGATTAATTTTTATATATACTCTTTCCCTTGTGACAATGCTATTTGCTGTGATGTGTATTTCCAAAATTAATTGAGGGTAAAGATAAGAGCTTCTAAACTACAAATTGTGTCAGTGTATGGATCCGTTTGTACATTAGTTAAGGTGATGGGGAAGTTCAGATAGCAATCATTCTTCCTATCCAGTCACTGGCTATGGCTTTGGTCTAGCAACCCAACTCTGGTGCTACAAAAATTGTCCATCATACCAAGCAACTTGCAGTTGCTGATGGTGCTGCTGTCGTGCTGGCAGAGGCAGTAAAGCAACAAGGCAACAGTGGCAGACAGAAGCCTTACCATTAAGTAAAAGGAAAAAATAATTTGTTTCAAAAATGTAATGGTTGATCACCTGTAACCAGTGCATTACAATGCACATGGCCAAGATGGGCAGAAAGCTCCTGCTGCAGAATATAATACAGCGCAAAACATTGGGGGAGATTTACTAAATCTAG
Organism: Pelophylax lessonae; assembly: GCF_965119305.1. Taxonomy (NCBI): domain Eukaryota; kingdom Metazoa; phylum Chordata; class Amphibia; order Anura; family Ranidae; genus Pelophylax; species Pelophylax lessonae. The sequence goes on from NC_138776.1 coordinate 149,650,530, forward strand.
TGCACACAGAATCTGTTGCAGCTGTGCATAGTAACCAATCAGCTTATAGCTTCCCCTTGTTCAGGTAAGATTTGACAAGAAAACCTAGCTCATTGGTTACTATGCACAATTTCACCAGATTCTGAGTGAACCAGTTTTAGTAAATCTGTCCTCATTGTTTTTGTAAAAAAACTATGAAAATATATTTTTTTAGGTAACCAAATAATTTGAACAGGTTTAATTCACTGATCAATAAATATGGAGATGCACCGCGCTAACGATAATATATAAAGCTGCCAGCACTACAACTGACATAAGATTGTCCATAAATCACATATAGAATAGTGCAGCACTAAATATATAGTGAATACATAAAACTGTAATAAAAACATTAAATCATACAATATCATGAAAAATAAGTCCATAATTTGTATAACATGGTGAAAAACGTGAAAAAAAACATTTGTAGGGTTCTGGATTGGGGTGTCTTGATCTCTGGATGGCACACAGATATAGAAAATAAGCCAGAGTACACAAAAATAGTGTAAAACTGCTTAAATGAAATTTATTCTAATGGTAAAAACACTTACAAATATCTAAGCAAGAAATGACACCTCTGACGTGTTTCGTCACAAATGACTTTTCAAAGGAATTGCCAATCATGATGTGTCACTACTTGTAAACCAATGTAGAGGAAATATTCCTATACTAAAGATGGCTGACTCTATAATGGTCGCGGCAATCGCCTTTCCTATGAAGCCAGCCATCAATATATCCACTTTTTGAAACTGGAAATTTCTGTGGTTAACAATAAACTTACCATCAATACTTACTTTAAAAGTATGGATTTCAAAGTCGTCTTTCTTTACTGAATTTTCCACCCAATTTTAAACAAATTCAGAACATTCTGAGTACCCAATGGGGGGTACTCACGAATGATCACATTCTGGGCTCTTTGCTTCCAGATAAGGCACAATCATCTTTAGAGGCCCTCCATCTTAAAAAGGCAAATTGACCCCCAAAGTCATTGATCCACCCACTAAACCCACCTTTTTTCATAATTTGGTGGGTTATTATCCATGTAAAATCGGTGTGCCATCCAGACACCCTAATCCAGAACCCTACGGATTTATTTGATCAACTACCATCTATGATCGATTTTTTTCTCCTTGGGAAGGAGTCTTTAGCCTGTGTGACCCATCTACTGTAAGGTATCTGGGTTCATACCATCTGGTGAGCACATTTGCCTTTTTACTTTGGTGCTGGGTCTATTTTCACGGAGGAGTTTGGACACTTGAATATTTCAGCTTCACTTTGTGGTTTTTCAAGTTTTTTCACCATGTTATACGAATTATGGAATTATTTTTCATGACATTGCATGATTTTGTTGTTTTCATTACAGTTATATGTATTCCTTATATATTTAACGCTGCGCTTTTCTGTATGAGGTTTAATTCCCTATTTCATGTGCATGTAACGTGTGGACGTTTGTGACCCTTTTGGGGCTTGAAGACAAATAAAGCAACACAAAAACTGAAATTTAAAGTAAGCCCTAATCCTTTTTTTTTTTTTTTTAAATCTTTCTGCCTATCACTAATTACACCCATTGCAACAATCATCCACTCCCCTTAAGCAAACTCTTTATTAGACCCATAATGTGTAATAAAATCTCTCCTTTTAATAGCATTGATTACAACTCCCTACAGCAAACAACTTTACAAGTCTCAAAAACAGTGTTAAAAGACAGTTAAGTCATGCAAACACATTTAGTATGAATGCATCAAGACTTGATTGAACGTATGTTCGGCACATATCATTGGTAAATATATATATATATATATATATATATATATATATATATATATATATACATACAAACATATATATATATAGTAAATATATATATATATATATATATGTATAGTATATATATATATATATATATATATATATGTATACTTGCTATACAGTATATACCATATATAAAGTGCATGACAATGATTATCTTATTATGGTGGCATCAATGGTTTATATATATATACTGTATATACAGTTGCAAAAAGTAAAAATATGACTGCGCAGGTGACCTAAGTGAAATAAAGCTGCTTGCAATATCACAACAGAACCGATTGAGCAAACACATATATAATAAAAATTGCAGCGCTAAATAAATGATGTCCCCTATGACGAAACATGTAGGACGTAGTCTATGTCTGAACTAACCATGCCAATTGAGCTTGTAGAAAAGTAGTTTTTATCCTGGGAACTACCATTTTAACCGCTGACTATTTAATGGATTGCTGTAAGTGTTTAGTAATCTTTTTTCAAAATAAAAGTGTTTTACGTTTTTTTTTCACTATGTGGACCCCCTTTTTCTTCCTTATTGGTCATGCCTGAGGAACACCAGTGGTTTGTTTGGCCAGCCATGTTACCTTCCTTTCTGGTCTCACCACAGGGATTTGCTTTGAGTGCTGGATTATTATTTAAACGCTTGTCTAGACTCCCATACCGTGGAGTCTAGAGATCTGGTAAGCTCACATCCTGTTTATTATCACAGTGGAGGTGCGCCAGGTGGATATACATCTAAACAATTACATTTCTTTGGATATTACTTCAATGGACATTCTTTTCATCTGTCACTATGCATTTTAATGTTCAAGCACTATATGGATTATTTTTTAATGATTTACTTTGAACTTCATTTATTTAGCGCTGCAGTTTTTATCATGTATTATTTTACATTTATTACATTCATTATGTATTATTTACATGCACATGAACTCAAATGGCATCCCAGTCTTAGTCCGTAGGGTTCAATATAGAGTTGGCCCACCCTTTGCAGCTATACCAGCTTCAACCCTTCTGGGAAGGCTGTCCACAAGGTTTAGGAGTGTGTCTATGGGAATGTTTGACCATTCTTCCAGAAGGGCATTTGTGAGGTCAGGCACTGATGTTGGAGTGAAGGCCTGGCTCGTACTCTGTGCTCTTATTCATCCCAAAGGTGTTCTTTTAGGTTAAGGTCAGAGAAGATTCTCCACCCCAAACTCGCTCATCCATGTCTTTATGGACCTTGCTTTGTGCACTGGTGCACAGTCATGTTGGAACAGGAAGGGGCCATCCCCATGCTGTTCTCACAAAGTTGGGAGCATGAAATTGTTCAAAATGTCTTGATATGCTGACACCTTAAGAGTTCCCTTCACTGGAACTAAGAGGCAAAGCCAAACCCCTGAAAAACAACCCCACACCATAATCCCCCCTCCACCAAATTATTTGGACGAGTTCACAATGTCCATAAAGACATTGATGAGCAAGTTTGGGGAGGAGGAACTTGATTGGGCTGCTCAGAGTCCTGATCTCAACCCAATAGAACACCTTTGGGATGAGACTGCAAGCAAGGCCTTCTCATCCAACATCAGTGCCCAGAGTCACAGGGAGCACCAACCTTCATGAGTCAATGTGCCAAAAGACATCATCCTGTGGAGTTGTGCAACTGGTGCTATACTGACCACGTGCATTACCACGTCTGTTATTTCATCATGGACAGCAAATTAGAACAAACATTAGTTTCTTGCCAGAATTGGCTTCTGTGGACTTCACCCTCTCCTTGAAGATGAAGATCAATCCAGCACGAACCGTAGAAGGTGCTTGACACGTTTCAAAAAGAAGACTTCCAGGACACATTCCAGAAGTGGCAGGAATGCTGGGAGCCCTGATTAGCTGTGCAAGAGGACTATTTTGAAGGTGAAAGTGCATAAACGTAGATAAATAAAGTACTTTCTTGTAAACAGAGCTAGTTTCAAAAATTTTTGATACCACCTCGTATCTACAGCATAAAGGCCAACAATTATGTAGTCCAAGATAAGAATTTGGAACTTGGAGCTTTGACATAAAACAGGAAGTATTCAGAGGACACAAGAGAGATTTGAATTTCTGAAAATATTAACATGAATTTATGTACTCTTGTCAAACAAATATAACAAGATGTGGCAATAAAAGATGTTCATGGTTAGGATTTACATACATTTTATGCTTGTTTCCGCTGGAGACTCCCAATTCTACCTCCTGGATTACAGTGCCTTGTGAAAGGATTCAGCCCCCTTGAACTTTTAGATCTTTTGCCACATTTCAGGCTTCAAACATAAAGATATAAAACTGTAATTTTTTTGTGAAGAATCAACAACAAAGGGGACACAATCATGAAGTGGAACGAAATTTATTGGATATTTCAAACTTTTTTAACAAATAAAAAACTGAAAAATTGGGTGTGCAAAATTATTCAGCCCCCTTAAGTTAATACTTTGTAGGGCCACATTTTGCTGCGATTACAGCTGTAAGTCGCTTGGGGTATGTCTTCATCAGTTTTGCACATCAAAGCTGAGGTTGGATGGAGAGCGTTTGTGAACAGCAGTTTTCAGTTCTTTCCACAGATTCTCGATTGGATTCAGGTCTGGACTTTGACTTGGCCATTCTAACACCTGGATATGTTTATTTGTGAACCATTCCATTGTAGATTTTGTTTTATGTTTTGGATCATTGTCTTGTTGGAAGACAAATCTCTGTCCCAGTCTCAGGTCTTTTGCAGACTCCATCAGGTTTTCTTCCAGAATGGTCCTGTATTTGGCTCCATCCTTCTTCCGATCAATTTTAACCATCTTCCCTGTCCCTGCTGAAGAAAAGCAGGCCCAAACCATGATGCTGCCACCACCATGTTTGACAGTGGGGATGGTGTGTTCAGGGTGATGAGCTGTGTTGCTTTTATGCCAAACATAACGTTTTGCATTGTTGCCAAAAAGTTCGATTTTGGTTTCATCTGACCAGAGCACCTTCTTCCACATGTTTGGTGTGTCTCCCAGGTGGCTTTAAATGACACTTTTTATGGATATCTTTAAGAAATGGCTTTCTTCTTGCCACTCTTCCATAAAGGCCAGATTTGTGCAGTATACGACTGATTGTTGTCCTATGGACAGAGTTTCCCACCTCAGCTGTAGATCTCTGCAGTTCATCCAGAGTGATCATGGGCCAATCTTTTTGTATCCAAATCCAGCTTTAAACTTCTCCACAACAGTATCTCGGACCTGCCTGAGGTGTTCCTTGTTCTTCATGATGCTCTCTGTGCTTTAAACGGACCTCTGAGACCATCACAGTGCAGGTGCATTTATACGGAGACTTGATTACACATAGGTGGATTCTATTTATCATCATTAGTCATTTAGGTCAACATTGGATCATTCAGAGATCCTCACTGAACTTCTGGAGAGAGTTTGCTGCACTGAAAGTAAAGGGGCTGAATAATTTTGCACGCCCAATTTTTCAGTTTTTTATTTGTTAACAAAGTTTGAAATATCCAATAAATTTCGTTCCACTTCATGATGTTGTCCCACTTGTTGTTGATTCTTCACAAAAAATTACAGTTTTATATCTTTATGCTTGAAGCCTGAAATGTGGCAAAAGGTCGCAAAGTTCAAGGGGGCCGAATCTTTTCTCAAGGCACTGTATGTATTTTATTTGCTGTCCCAAGTAAAGCCAGATGTTTGCCTGCTTTGGTGTCTCATTTAAAGTCAGAATGTTCTATCCCTTTCTCTACCCCGTTATCATTGGTTAATAAATATATATATATATATATATATATATATATATATATATATATATATATATATATATATAGTATATAAATATTTGGTACTATGAACACATTCTTTCAGTTCTACATAAGCCTGGTTGAGAAGCCAGACATGTGGGGTCTTTAAGGCGTGCTTTTCTTTCCTCTGAGTTCTGAAGCTGGACCCAGTGGTTGTACACAAAGCTTCTAAGTATTCCTAAGGATATAAATCAGTCCTTACAGACACGGTCCAAGCTTTTCATATGAGTAATGCTATAATTTGTATATTTACATACATTGGAATAAATAATCAGTGATTGTTTACAAACAGGCTGTAAATAATGACTGCATTGTGGCAACATTCTTTGTTTACATAAATCAATATCCACCTTTAATGGAGTGTATTATGTATTAAATCATGTAGTACGTTGGTCTGTCATTGATCTGGGCTTTTTAGAGCCACAACATTCTGTTTTCTTGTATTCATATATAGCAAGAAATAGAAATTTTGCAGTTAAATCCTTTTTCTTATTAATTCAGGATTCCCTGTGTTTGATGATATCAGTGATATTTTATTTTCCATTCTTTGCAGGCTTGCAATAAGAATACTGCTTACAATAAATTTGGTTAGCATCTCACTTATCTAAGGCAGGCAAATCTAGGCACACTTGCATATCTAAATTGCTCAGAACTTTATTAGGTAATCTTTGCTGCAACTCCTTTTATTTATTTATTTATTTTTTTTATCTAGCACTGACAGGCCATAATTGAGCATTCAAGGTAGTAGACCCAACATATCTAAAAAGGTTATGAAAGATGTATGCTAAAACATAAATAAACACATAAATAAAGCTAAACCCCTTAACTTAGTAACAATTGCCAGACAGTCACAATACGTTTTTCATAGCATAGCTTGTCTTCTTTACAATAAGAAAACCACACTCTATTGACTAAAACATTTAATAAAGTGTTAACAAAGAGTGCACAAAAACATTTCAAAACCACAATCCCTCATTTTCATAGACAAGACAGTTGTTGCGTTGAAATAAAAATGACAGTGTCATATTTCAGAGACAATAGCCAGACATATAACATAGTGGCTAAATAATATGTAAGTAGGTTGATTAGGCAGTAATTTAAGAGAGAGGGATGAGCCATTTTTATCCAAAGATACGTGTATTATTTTAGAGACAGATGCTACAGATATTGTATGGGCTGGCTACATAAAATGCAGGGATTTTATTTTATCATGATATAAGGGGTTCAGATGATGTGGTTTTTATTGTGAAACACAAATTACAGTGTATTATGTCAGACACAAGAGCCAGAAATATTGCACAGAAATGCTGCACATTATGTACTGTAAGTGGTTTACTAAGTCCCAATGGAAGGCAGTTTTTATAGTGAAACAAAATGATAGTGTATTATGAGACAAGAGCCATAATTATTGAACAGGCACTGGTGATGTGCCACAGCTTCAAATGACCAACACTATGGGGTTGATTTACTAAAACTAAAGAGTGCAAAATCTGGTGCAGCTGTGCATGGTAGCCAATCAGCTTCCAACATCAGCATGTTCATTTAAGCTTTGACCAAAAAATGTTTCTATGCAGAGCTGCAACAGATTTCACACTCTCCAGTTTTAGTAAATCAACCACAATATGTGCTCTGGAGTGCCCCATTATTAATACATAATCAGGTCTTGTAATATAACTTGTTTATATTACCTCTTAATCTCTCTATTAACTAGTCTTAACCTTACTTCAATTCTGTATCAGTCTCTTACCTTCAGTTTAGCATTCTCAGAGACCGCTCGGTGAGTGCTATACACAGACAGATTACATTACAATCAAGGTCAGTACAACGCTCAACTTTTATTTCCGTGTTTCCTCTGTTTTATAAGGTTCATAACAGCGACATAATACAGGATATGATGATGTAGAGTATAGGATATCACATGACAATGAAGGCGGTACCCACTTATGGTATATCCCTTGATAGGACATAATTCCCTTCCTATGGGCGGGTGCATTTATCCCCTAAAGTACCTCCCCATCTATGTTTTAATCTTACCAGAAATCTAACTATAGATTCTGGCAAACAATATTGCCTACTAAAGACGTTGTATAGGTCTGTACATCTGTGGTCGGCTAGTTATAAAACACTTGTCATATATAATCAGTTCAAACTCCAGGTAGCTTTTTTGTTTCAATACGTTTTTTTTAAACATATACAGTAATGCACAGATAACAGACAAACATTTGGTTTCACAGTGATACATTTGGAGATGTAGACTACAGTGTAGGCAAAGCCAATTTTCAAGATGGATAAGAAACCTGCATAGTCTTACAACAACCTGGAAATCTATGTTCAACTATGTAGGAAAAAACAATATGTCGCAAATTCTACCAAGGTGGATTAAAGAAATATGAGTCAAACACTAGGAGAAAACCTTCTGCAGGGGGGAAAAGTCCCCAAAACTGAAAATAACCCGATAAACTGCATATACCTCTTCAGGGTGTCTCTCTCTATAAAAGAGAGGATGATGGGAACCCGATTTATTAAAAGATCAAGTGTGAAATCTCAGCATCCATACAAAAATATTTGCATAAAGAAAAAAAAAGCAGAGGAACAGAAATGTATGGCAAAAGAAAGAGAAGTAGAAAGGGTAAGATAAGGAGTTGGGCCAGGGCCAATCCTTGACCCAACACTTTATTTTTTAATGAAAAAACTGAGTGTGTTACTTTACCGAATAAGTCAGCAAAATATTACCATGTAAGCGCTTTTACTAGGCTGCAATTTATTGTGGAGAATGCAAGTAGGTTTAATGAAGAAAACACAGTTAAAGAACACTATTTCAAAGAGATAATAGCCACAGCTATTGATGCCCTGGACATCAATAAGAGAATAGGAGATTATACTGTTTAGGTGCTGCCTGTGACTACTGCCAGTACCCATGTCTGGGCAAAGCATATTAGAAAAGGAGTTTAAAGCTTCACCTAGGCAGCCACCAAAATTTCAAAGATCTTTATCTCTCATCCTTGGAATAGTTTTCATACACGCTTTGGAAAGCTGGGTATACTGTTCATTTTAGAGGTTCCCCTGTCTTCTTTTATGTTTCTATATGGTGGTAGAGGGCAGGGATGACCTCCTGTGTGGAAAATTGGCAGCTGACTACCTGCCCATGTGTTTTAGCGCAGATTGAAAAGTGTGGAAGGTGGGAGACACCACCAGCTGGAATTAGAGCAGCTGTAAATTTTGCCAAGCTGGCATTGAGATGCTGGGTTTGGAGATACTTGGGAGAATATTTGTTCTTACATTCCAGCAGCAAGAAAAAGACACATGCCTGATCAAGGATGAGGCTGGAGATGATGGGGTGGGATCAGAGACTTGCAGCAAGGTTAAAGCCTAAGCTTGGCTCTAGGCAGATTGACCCTACGCTGACCCAAATGACTGATACATTTACCATGCTTAATAAACTGCAGGTAGAGGCTGCCATCCACTACAGTGCTGTCTGCAGCAGATGTGTCAGAAAAGGCCCAAACTGCTGAGTCCTGTAGGGAAAACCTGGGAATACCAGAGCCCTGCATCCATAGAATAGAGTGGCTGTTCCTTCTACTTCTCATTAAGCTGCCTGTGAATGACATCCTGCCTTGCTGATCCTGTGCCTCTCCCTCAACTTGAAGCTTTCTGCCACCTCTTTATCCACAACCTCCTCATTGCTCAAGCCCACTTAGCAGTAAGCTGCAGCTGTGGGAACATCAGTATCAATTGCTTCTCCCTGTCAGTTGTCTCCTTCTTTATGTTCCTTATCCTCTCTTGCTCAACATCTGATAAAATGTATTCCTGTATATCCTCCTGCAGCAAGTCACTAATGGTTACTCCACTGCTGAAGAAACCCCACCCTGGTTCCCTCCATCCATTTAGCTGGACTACAGCGAACCCCCCCCCCCCCCCCCGGAGCCTTTCTGCCTTGCTGTGTGCACTACACCTGGCAGCTCAGCTTGTCCCTAGTCAGCTATCATCACAGCATCATCTGGTCACTCATGCGGCATCTACCTCCAGGTAATACACTTGGGTCAGCCGTGCTGTTCATTGGATGTTCCTTGTCCATTGTATGCCTTGGAGTGTTTAAATAAATAGACATTTTTTTACTCATTCAAGATTTGTTTTATGGCTTTGCTATGGTACAGCACTTTTTCCCATTTGTGTTTGACTGTATAGTACACCCGTAGTCAGAAAAGAAAGACATGCCCTGCCTCTCACGGGTGGGACTGCAGAAACTAGCTGCTCCCAAACATGATGAAAACAGGGGATTGCCTAACTTTATTTTCAGCAATGGCAATATGGATGCGGTACTTTAGTGCACTTGACAATGTGGTTATTTTAAATAAACTAAATTATTAAATTAAACTTAATAAGGTGGACCGCAATAGTATGTGGTGATATGCTGCTAGCAAAAGGAAGCTTTCCTGTGTCAGTGACCAATTCATGCTGCTGACCATGAAATGCTGATCATTGAAATGCATTATGGTAATTGTGCTTGGGTGCAGCAGGGAATAGTGCCATTTTTGAAACTCATAGACATGCAAAGATCAGTTTGACCTCTCCCTCAACCCAAACTGGAAAGTCATCCTTAGTAAACACCAAACCCAACACCCTACTCGTTGGGTGACAAAGGAGCAGCAGTACTGTAATGAGTAATCTCTGTTCACTCTACCCCTACTTTCTATTGTGCGAGCCCTTACTAACTGCGACTAGAATTCTGCTACTCAGAGTACTCTGCTGCCCGTGATTTCATCATGTCCAGAGAATGTAACCGCCTCCCTTTGCCTTGGGCATGCATGGCAGCCACCATCTTTGGATAGCCAGATGGCACACATGTTGAGTCGGCCCACTTGTTGATGGGGGCAGTGCATGCCCAGTGACACATCCATGCTGCACCATGATCCGAGGATATTCCCGGAAATGGAAAGCTGGGTGGAGCTGTGGTCTGCAGCAGCTGATATCAACCTCCTCCTTGCTGGTGGGTATAGATCAACTGCAACCAGTATACCTTGAGGTGCAGTAATTTGTTTTATACTGTGCTGGAATATGAACTTCACTTAAGATATTCAGATTCATTTATTTACTGTTTGTTATTATTGTGTCATCAATATAGAGGTCCCATATATTGCCCCATATTTTGAAGTCACAGGAGTAATTCCCTTTCCCCCGGAAGAAACAATTGAATGTTACTGCCCACGCTTCTATTTTGGGATATTCTGCATTGAGTTATATTTGTGCATGAAATCTTGATAAAGGGGACCTTTTTGATCATTATTTTTGTATTTATCATTTTTGTTTATGAACAATTTTCCCCTTTCTGTGTGGCTAATATACCATGGCTGCCCTCTGTACCTTGGAGCTGGGATTTCCTAGAGACTTTGGGGATCTCTTGCACCCCTTGCCAGCATATAAAGACCTAATTTCATTATTAAACACCACATGTGAATGGCTATCTTGAGGTCATTCCACAGAATCTCTATGGGGTTCAGGTATGGGCTCTAACTGGGCCACTCCAAAAAGGCTCATTTTCTTTTCCTGAAGTCAGCCTATAGTGGATTTACTTCAATGCTTAGGGTCATTGTTCTGCTGCATCACCTAACTTCTGGTGAACAGCCACCCTGACATTATCTTATAGGATGTTTTGGTGAATTTTGGAATTAATTTTCCCCTCGATGATGGCATCTTCAGGCCCTGAGGCAGCAAAGCAAACCCAAATCATGATGTTTTCTTCACCATACTTTACTCCTGGGAAGATGTTTGGATGTTGTTAATCTGTGCCCTTTTGTGCCATACATAGTGCTGAGTTTTCTTCCTGAACAATTCAACTTTTGTTTTTTCAGTCCACAAAACATTTTCCCAGTAGTGTTGCAGTTTACCAAGGTGCTTTTGGCTAACTTCAGGCCTTCAGCAATGTTTTTTTTTTCCAGAAAACAGCAGCTTCCTCTGTGATGTTCTGCCAAGGACACCCTGCTCATAGACTTTTGTATGGCAGACTCACAAACAGGGATGTTTGTTTCAGTGATGTCTTCAAGCCTTTAGCTGTTCCTCTAGAGTTCTTCTTAAGCTCAATGAGGATTCTGCCTTTTGCCTTGGGAGTCACCTTGGCTACATGCCCACTTCTAGGAAGAATAACCACAGTACTAAACTGTTTCCATTTACAGACAGTTGTCTAACTGTCAACTGATGGGTGCCTAAACACTTTGAAATTGCTTTGTATCCCTTTTCAGCCATATGCGGTTCAACTGTTTTTAATTGTATGCCTTCAGAGAGCTCCTGTTTGCAAGGCTTGTTTCATATCAGCTGATGCTTCTTATAAACACCAATCTTAAAATGTTTGGGTGTCTGTTATCAATCAAAGTAGCTCTAAACCACACTTTCAAACTCATGTCATTAGTTGGATTCCAGGTGTGCAAACTACTGACTCCAATTAGCTTTTGTTGAAGTATTTAGTCTGTGGGTTCACCTAATTTTAATGGATGTGTTCAATAATAATGACACAAGAAATGATAATTGTCTGTGTGTTATTGGCCTAAGCACATTGTGTTTGTATTGTATATTGTTGTGACGTGGATGAGGATCAGATCACATTTTATGGCAAGTTACTGCAGAAAACCAGTTAATTCCGAGGGGTTCACATACTGTTTCTGTATTTAGTTTTTTTAAGACACACATTTTAAATATGTGGTTGTCAAACTATTTGTACAACACGTATTAATATATAAGCCTTTTTAACTAATTGTTTGTTGTGTGATATTTGTCTTCTGATACCAGAGTACTCTGGTTCCAGTGGGGTGGCACTATGTTACCTATACAGCACAATCATTGTGTTGCATTTTAAAGCTCATATATTTTAGATATATAAAAAAAGTGAATAGAGCAATCTATTAATTGTATAACAGAATGCATAATTAGCTAAATCATCAGAGAGAGAGAATAACTAAACCTGCAATTTAATAAACAGATGCAAAGTTAGAAGCATTCATACGAATAGGTTTAGGATGGCAAAAAATGTTCATTCATTGCTGAATATGTAATTTACACAAACATGGACTCTTCCCAGCAATGTATCTGTGACTCATGAAGGCGGTGCCAGGATAAGGATCACCCAGTGCCCAGGGCAAAGATGCCAAATTGTGCCCCCCCTTCATTATGTGCGAACTTATGAGGAAGAGGGGGAGAGAGAGCACAGCCCTCACCTCCTCCCGACTCTCTCCTCCTCTCTTTGCCACTTCCAGCACTGGGCTCACAGAAGAAGTGATGCCATTGTCATTACTACTGTCAGCCTTATAGTAGTAAGAACTTGCGGTGCCCCTATCGTACACACTGTGCCAAGGGCAGCCAACCCTTATGCCCACCCCTTGTCTCTGCCCTGCATGAAGGTAACCTGTGGCTGCATAGAATAGTCTCTATAAGACACTATAACAACAGAAATTATAGCTGAGAATCACTACTTCAGTAATACAGTACAGAGCACAGCTACTTCTGGATTATTCTCATAGATAGAGGCCCTCAAGGTAGCTCTGGTAACACAAGCAAAAAGATAGAAATATCCAACAAAAAGCAAATAAAACATGACACCAATGTAGCTTTATCCTTTCCTTGCTTTTATGTTTGTAATTATATATATCAAGATTGCTGATTAAACTCATATGACATGCAGATAGGTCCTCAAGAGAGACTCACAAACCTAAATAGAACATGTAAAAAAGAACTTTTGTCAAAATTCACAAATTTTTGTCTGTCTGTAAACCTTACAATACCAGTATAAAATGTGAACTTTCTGTGCAGCAGCCCCCCTAGTAATTACGTGAGCCCCATCTCGATCCAGAAATGTTGCAGAAATGTGGCTGTCCGGGACTCTCCCTCCTCAATGGCTGAGCCAGGAGCAGGAGCCAATGGCTCAATCAAAGTCAGTGAGCCAATGAGGAGAGAGACAGCTCTGTGTCTGAATGGACACACAGAGCAGCGGCTTGGCTCAGGTGCCTCATAGCAAGCTGCTTGCTGTGGGGGCACTCAACAGGAGGGAGGGGCCAGGAGTGTTGGCGAGGGACACGAGAAGAGGAAGATCTGGGCTGCTTTGTGTAAAACCACTGCACAAAGCAGGTAAGAATACTATGTTTGATATTTTTAAACAAAAAAAACAAGACTTTAATATCACTTTAAGTCTAACTATTCATAAAAATTTTCCCTCCCGCTCCTCCTACCTATCCTGCCTAAGCTGTAAAAAAAAGAAGTGTAGTTACATAAATTTTTGCGGTAAAAAAAAAAAAAAAAGAAAAGGCACTAGTCCATCTAGTTCAACCAAAAGAAAAAAAATACAGTATATTTGTGTGTATTTACCTACGTATGTATAATTACCTATTTTTCATCTGCTCCAGTCATGTAAAGTAATCCCACAGTTTCAGGTCCCATGTGTCATCGACAGGCTGCTGCAGGGGAGAGGAGGGAGTTCTGGCAATGGCTGGGCTAAAGAAGCTTATGGGTGATGTTAGGGCTCCGGAATTCCCAGGTGTTGTTGAGCGTTTCCTGGGGTGGAGCTGTAAAATCTCATTGAAGTGGATTAAAATAGGTAAGTACACAGATCTTTTTTACACAGGTTAGGCAGGATAGGTAGGGAAGAGGGAGGGAAGATTTTTAACAATAGTTAGGCTTTTTGTTTGCTTTAACCTTTAAAATAATTGTGCCCAAAGTGTAAAAACATTATCTAAGCTGTGTGAAAAATGGATAATAAGCTATTACAACCTATGGGACTTGACTGCAATTTGTCACTATAGTCCTTGCAATATGCATATACGTTTTATCATATAACATGTACAGATAACTGTTTTTTTATTACTGTCCCTTATTAGTTCCAGCTTTTGACAGGTGTATAATAGAGAAACTGGCACTTTAACCACTACGCAGGGGGAGTCTAATATAAAAGCAGTCATGTGCACATGTCCCTTAAGGCTTCTCCTGTCTTTATATGTTTATAAATGATATACCTTTTCATGGCCAGCATTACTACATTCATTACTACTTGCCGTTTTTATCATTTCCTTGTGCTTTGCAGCCCTGCAGGTCAAGCACTCTGTGTTGGAAGAGTCAGGCGGGTAGGTGATTGCTATTTTCAGTTAGGTGCAGTTTATAAAACACAGAAGACAACAATCTCGTTTAACAGGAAAAAAAATGACTCTTAAAGTGACACTAATTGATATTCTTCCAAATACAGAAATTTTTTGTTACTATGTTTTTCTGCCTCCTATTATTCCCAAACCTCTCCTTTTTCCACTCACTTCCATTTGTTTGGACCAAAAAGCGGTGGCTGTGACGGAATCAACCCACATCGTGCTTGAGTGCTCCCATCAGTTTACTGCTTCCTCCAGTCTTGAACCTAGATATCAGATATTTTAGCCGCCTATTGCAAACAAGAACTAGGCAGAACTTGTTTTAGCTGCAATTCTGAAACTGTTTATTGAACAAACTCCCACAGACTATACACCCCACCAGGTCAGGTGCCTGATTACATTATCATATGCAGATGATATTGTATACAGAAATATAAATAACATATCTAAAGAACATCCAACACAAACAGAATACTACTTTCCCACTAGCAACTAATAGCTGACAGTGATTTAAATAACTTGAGCTAGTTAACTAGCCACCCACCTGGACACTCAGAGGTCTAATTTCAGCAGACTTGCAGGCATCAACCTCATGAAATACAATACACATTATTACCTCACTCATGAAGTTTAAACACATCCCTTAGCAGACAATAGGTGTGTTAATTAGCTGCCAGCGCTTCAGCTGGTTGGTTTTTTACCATTCTGGGGCTTGGTCTGCTGTTGGGAAGAGGGGCCGATCGCCCCCAGTTCCCTGAAGCTGTGGAGACACTGTAGGAGCTAGGCAGAGGCTCTGCCCCTTGGAAGTAGAAGCTTCACTACATCAGCTTGTCACTGGGGAGAGGGGCCAACTGCCCCAGCTCCCTGGACCTCTCTAGTTGTTGCTGGTACTGGGCAGAGGTTGGTAGCACTCTGTGCTGTTGTCAGCACTTCTGCTGGGGGTGCCGCATCATCTGATCCAGCTAACCATTGGGGAGGGAGGCCGACTGCCTCCACTTCCATACTGTGGATCTACCGCTGGGGAGGAAGGATGACCTCCTTCTCTCCCAAACAGTGTAGCTGCCCTTGGGGAGATGAGCCGACTGCTTCATCTCCTGTACCCTCATCTGGCTGTTGGGATGACAGTTCTCTGTTACTGTCTCCTGGGTGCACGGATCCTTGCTGTGCAGGGAAGATCATTTCTCTGTGTTGGCTGACTGTTGGGGAGGGAGGACAACCACATCCTCTTCTAAACTGTGGCTCTGCAGTTGAGGAGATGAGCTAATTGCTTCATCGCCCAGACTCCTGTACTCCCACTGTGGAGCGAGGGCGACTTCCTTTGCTCCTAAGTCACTACTCTGCCATTGAGGAGGGAGGACGATCACCTCCTCCCTTCTCCCCCTGAATCCTGATCTGCTGCTGGGGAGTGACCACTATTTTCTCAACCTGGGCCTCAAGAACTGCTGCGGGTGTGGGGCAGAAGTCCTGGACCCTCTGTCTGGTTGTCAGCACTTCAGCTGAAGGAGTTTCTTGTACCTCATATGGATGCTGCTGGCAGGAAATCCCATGTCCCTTTCAGTGGTGTAGGAGAAAGGCTGGCTGCCTCTTCTTTTAGGGGGGCTGAAGCTGCTGTTGGTGTTGGGCAGAGCTCAGTGATGTTTGGCCCTGATGCCTGCTATTACAACCAAGAACTAGGCAGAACTCATTGTAGCTGCAAATCTGGAACCGTTTATTGAACAAACTCACACAAAATATATACCCCACCAGGTCAGGTGCTAATGATTACATTATCATATGGAGATAAAATTATATACAGAAAAAGAATTAATATAACTAAGGAACAACCGACACAAACAGCATACTACTTCCCCTCTAGCAACTAATAGCTGACAGTGATTTAATTAACTTGAGCTAATTAACTAGCCACCCACCTGGTGTAACGCTCCTGCGTTTTATGTATGATGTGGATTTTCAGCTGCAGAAATATTCCACTTCAGTCGTCATGTAGAGAAACGCTGAGACACCATTCCCAACTCTCAATGACTCATCATGTGTGGATGATCTCAATTCAGCAAGTAAATACACACACTCAATAAGATGTTTCCTAGAGTGACTTATGTATATAGTAACACAGTGATGATAGGCTGAAGAGACAGGTTGGGTAGAGATGGTAGATGACAGACACTTGAAAGGAAATGTTTCTTGAAAGTAAGATAGTAGCAGATGGGATGCAGATAGGTTTAGCAATCATGTATGGTAGCAGATGACAGAGTAGCAGGTGGACATACAAGAGAGATCAACCCAGTGCAAGAACAGGTGGTAGTAGGCTCAAGAGCTAGCAATCTTAGATAATGCAGATGTAGTAATAGTCCTTAGTATGCAGAGCTAGATAGTGTAAGCTTTAGTATGAAAGTTATAGAGGTTTCCCCTGTGGGGTACTTATCACTAATAGCAATGTAGCAGAGGAGAGGTTCGGCAAGAGCGGATGATCTGGTAGCGGGATACAGGGATCAGCGCAGCGTGGTTCCGACAGCGAGGTATGCTTGCAAGCATGAGAGCTTCAAGACAGGTTAGCATCAAGGCACAAAGCAGTTTGAACGAACACATGTGAGTGATCTAAATAGCCATCCAGTCCGGCGCTCAGTGATGACAGCATCAGTCTTAAAGGTGTATGCGCACCTTACCAAAAGAGAATGGTGGGGCGCATACACTTATGAAAGAGTAATTAGGGTACCCAAAGGTACCAGAACATTACAGTACCCCCCCCCCCCCTTAAGGCCGGCTCCTGAAGGCCTCTGGAGCTGGTTTGTCTGGTTACTTCGCATGAAAATTGCGGATTAATCTAGAGGCATGTATGTCAGAGGTGTTTAGCCAGGTGTCGTCTTGGGGCCCATAGTTCTTCCATCGAACCAAGTACTGAAGTCTTCCTCTGTGAATACGAGAATCCAGAATCTCTTTTATCTCATATTCTTCTCCACCTTCAACTTGTACAGGAGGAGGAGGTGGGATAGTAGGCCTTATTCCTTGGTCAGGAACATGGGGCTTCAGTAGCGACACATGGAAAATGGGATGTATTTTGAGGTCTATTGGCAATGTAAGCTGTACTGCAGCTTTTCCAATAAGTTTCTTGATTGGGAAAGGTCCCAAGAACAGAGGTCCAAGCTTTTTGCTAGGGATTTTCAGTCTTAAATTTTTTGTTGAGAGCCAAACGAGGTCCCCGATAGCGTACTGAGGAGAAGGTCTTCTGCGAAGATCATAGTACTTCTTTTGTTGACTATGAGCGTGTGCAATGGTAGTATTAAGCAAACCCAGAGAGTCCTTTATTTGGGTAAGATAGTCTGAAGCTACTGGGTTATTTGAAGGAAGGATGCGTGGTGGAAGAATAGAGGGATGAAACCCATAGTTCATGTAGAACGGACTCTGCTTGGTCGTACTGTGGGTTGCGTTGTTGTAGGCAAATTCTGCCAGAGGGAGAAGATCCACCCAATCATCCTGTTGGTAAGAAGTGTAACAACATAAATATTGCTCGATGCATTGGTTGACTCTTTCAGTCTGTCCGTTGATCTGCGGATGGTAAGGAGAAGTGAGCTTCCGCTCGATCCGTAGTATGTGACATAGTTCTTGCCAGAACTTGGAAATAAATTGTGATACACGGTCAGACAGAAGAGTTTTTGGGATACCATGTAACTTAAAGACATGTTTCATCAGGAGTTCTGCCGTTTGTTTGGACGAAGGTAGTCTGCGAATAGCAATGAAATGTGCCATTTTTGTCAGATGGTCCACTGACACTAAGATGGTATTAAATCCTTTGGAAGGAGGCAATTCCACTATAAAGTCCAAGGACACAACTTCCCATGGAGTTTGGGGTATTGGTAGACTGCATAGTAGACCGGATGGTCTCGTAGTGTCAATTTTGGACCTGGCACAGACATTGCATGAAGAGACGAATTTTTGTATAGATGTTTTTATGTCAGGCCACCAGAATTGCCTGGTAATCAGATTAAGAGTCTTTGTCATACCCATATGTCCTGCCATAGGCACATCATGCGATAATTCCAAGATCTTGGTGCGTACGGTAGGTGGTATGTAAAGTTTGTTGTTGTAGTAGAGGAAGCCTTCTGCATCAGTATTTAGTTGTGGTGGGGGTGAATCCAAACTTATACCATGCAAAACCTCTTCCTTCAAGGAACGGACAACTCCAATAATGCGTTTGTGAGGTATTATAGGAACGGAAGGGATTTCGAAGCAGTTTTCTTCAGTTAGTCGTGATAGTGCATCCGCCTTTTTGTTCTTATCTGCAGGTGTGTAGGTCACTAGGAAGTTAAACCTTAGAAAGAATAGTGACCATCGTACCTGTCGGTGCGAGAGAGTTTTGTTAGTCTGAAGATATTGGAGATTTTTATGGTCCGTGTATATAAGTATTGGTAATTGGGTGCCTTCGAGTAGATGTCGCCAATTCTCCAGAGCCAATTTTATAGCAAGCAGTTCCTTTTCACCCACGGGGTAATTTATCTCTGGACTGCTTAGGGATTTAGAAAAAAAGGTGACTGGATGAAGTGGTGAAGTGTGAGTTGGTCGTTGGGAGAGTATTGCTCCTACTGCCATGTTTGACGCATCTACTTCCAGAATGTATTGGAGGGATGGGTCTGGATGGCGTAGTATGGGAGCAGAAGTAAACCTTGTCTTTAACAGGTGAAAATCTTTATTTGCTTCATCTGACCATTTGAATGTTTTTTTGATGCTAGTGAGCTGTGTGAGGGGTCTCACAATGGCAGAGAAGTTTCTAATGAACTTCCTGTAGAAATTCGAAAATCCAAGGAATCGCTGTAGCGCCTTGCGTGTGGTTGGTGTAGGCCAATCCTGAATGCAGGATATCTTACTCATGTCCATCTCGATTCCTGTTTTGGATATGATGTAGCCTAGAAACAGTACCTCTTCTTTATGAAACAAGCATTTTTTCAGTTTCACATAAAGGTTGTGTGCAAGCAATCTCGATAATACTAGTCTTACATGTCTTATGTGTTCAGACAGGGATCGTGAATATATAAGTATATCGTCCAGATATACCACAACACAGACATCTAGTAAGTCTCTGAAAATATCGTTTATAAATCGTTGAAAAACTGCAGGGGCGTTGCATAGCCCGAATGGCATCACAAGATATTCGAACAATCCGTATCTGGTTCTGAATGCAGTCTTCCACTCGTATCCATCACGGATTCGAATGAGATTGTATGCTCCTTTCAGGTCCAATTTTGAAAAATAGGTAGCTCCACGCACCTGCTCAATGAGCTCAGGGATAAGCGGTAGAGGATAGCGATCTTTTATTGTAATAGCATTCAATTGCCTATAGTCGATGATAGGCCTGAGACTTGAGTCCTTATTGCGGACAAAAAAGAGTCCTGCTGCTGTGGAAGAAGTGGAAGGTCTAATAAAACCTTTTTCCAAATTCTCATCCAAATAGTCTTTGAGATGGGAAAGTTCATCCTGTGAAAGAGGATAAACATGACCGAACGGCAATTTGCTATTTGGGAGTAGATCAATGCTACAATCATAGTCTCGATGGGGAGGTAGTGCTTGAGCATTTTTCTCAAGAAAAACCTCAGAGAGATCCTGATAACATAGTGGTGCAATCTCATCTGTCACCACAGACAGGATCTTCCCGAAAGACGGGAGGTTACACGTACCCTCGCAATAGCAAGAGAGGAAGGTCAGGGTCCGTTCCTTCCAATCTATGGTTGGTTGATGTGTGTGCAACCAGGGAAGTCCCAAAACAATGGGAAAGTGGGGTGAAGGTATTAGATCGAAGGTAATGGTCTCCATATGAGACCCGTTAGTAGTGACTAGGAGTGCCTGTGTCTGATCAGTGATCGGACCAGAGGATAAAGGAACACCGTTAATAAGACTCACTGAGACAGGTTTAAGTTTAGAAATAATAGGAACTTTATTTAAAGCAGCAAAACGTATGTCAATATAATTTCCACAAGATCCTGTGTCAATCATGGCCTTAGTAGTAATCCTGTTCTGGTCCCACTGTAATGTTAAGCAAACAGAAAGGTAAGGGTTAGTGATTGAAGTTGTCAATCCCCCTAGGAGGACATGTGAACACTCACCCTTCTTTTTGTAGACTAGGGGACAGACGTTTATCTTGTGATCCGGGGATGCACAGTACAAGCAGAGATTACCAGATCGTCTTCTGGCTCTTTCCATAGTTAATAGAGGTGGGCGTATGGTTCCTACCTCCATAGGAACGGGGTCAACGGCCGAAATCCGAGAAGAACTGGATAATGGCATTCCCATTTTCTCAGCCTTTCTTTCTCGTAGTCTTCTATCTATGGTGATACTGAGTTGTATCAATGCATCCAGGGATTTGGCAGATCCGCTCGGGCGACCTCGTCTTTAACGGCCTCTGATAGGCCAAGCCTAAATTGGGATTTCAGAGATGCATCATTCCATTCTGAATCAAGGGTCCATCTCTTGAATTCTGCGACAAAGTCTTCTACAGGTCTCCCACCTTGTTTCAAGGATCTTAATTGAAGATCGGCAGTACTCTGCCTATTGGGATCATCATATAGGCTAGTGAGTTCTGCTAGGAACAAGGCATAGGAGTTGAGAAGCTGGTCGCTTTTCTCAAAAAGAGAGTCTGCCCAGGCCCGAGGATCGCCTGTTAGGTAAGAAATAATAGTACAAACCTTAATGTGATCAGTAAGGTAGGTACGGGGTTTTAGCAAGAAAAGTAACTCACATGCGTTTTTAAATTCGCGAAATTTTTTGCGATCGCCTGTAAATACCAAAGGAGGATTTATTTTGGGTTCAGGGGACTGAGCAGTGGTAAGTTGTGTCAGTCTAATTACCTGCTGCGACAGAGCCTGATTGTCTTCTTTTAATTCAGCAAGTGCGTGTATTAACGCAGGTACTTGCTGTTTTAATTGTGTCATCTGAGTGGTTATTTCTGCTGAATCCATTTGTGGTTCGTTCAATCTGTAACGCTCCTGCGTTTTATGTATGATGTGGATTTTCAGCTGCAGAAATATTCCACTTCAGTAGTCATGTGGAGAAACGCTGAGACACCATTCCCAACTCTCAATGACTCATCATGTGTGGATGATCTCAATTCAGCAAGTAAATACACACACTCAATAAGATGTTTCCTAGAGTGACTTATGTATATAGTAACACAGTGATGATAGGCTGAAGAGACAGGTTGGGTAGAGATGGTAGATGACAGACACTTGAAAGGAAATGTTTCTTGAAAGTAAGATAGTAGCAGATGGGATGCAGATAGGTTTAGCAATCATGTATGGTAGCAGATGACAGAGTAGCAGGTGGACATACAAGAGAGATCAACCCAGTGCAAGAACAGGTGGTAATAGGCTCAAGAGCTAGCAATCTTAGATAATGCAGATGTAGTAATAGTCCTTAGTATGCAGAGCTAGATAGTGTAAGCTTTAGTATGAAAGTTATAGAGGTTTCCCCTGTGGGGTACTTATCACTAATAGCAATGTAGCAGAGGAGAGGTTCGGCAAGAGCGGATGATCCGGTAGCGGGATACAGGGATCAGCGCAGCGTGGTTCCGACAGCGAGGTATGCTTGCAAGCATGAGAGCTTCAAGACAGGTTAGCATCAAGGCACAAAGCAGTTTGAACGAACACATGTGAGTGAGAGCCGGCGATCTAAATAGCCATCCAGTCCGGCGCTCAGTGATGACAGCATCAGTCTTAAAGGTGTATGCGCACCTTACCAAAAGAGAATGGTGGGGCGCATACACTTATGAAAGAGTAATTAGGGTACCCAAAGGTACCAGAACATTACACCTGGACACTCAGAGGTCTCATTCCAGCAGACTTGCCGGAATCAAGCTTGCGAAGTACAATACACATTATTACAAGTGCATCCCTTAGCAAACAATAGGTGAGTTAATTATCACTTTGTGGGTTTGAATCACTGCATGAGGCTTCAAAGGGACTGTACTTTTGTGTACCACCTTAAAGACCAGGCCCCAACACTAGCCAGGCGGAAGATTCAATGTCAAGGTCTGTATCTTAACCATCTGCTCTAAAGGACCTTTGCTGTATCTGGCCATAGTAAGAGGTACCTCTTAGAGAGCCAAATATATACATACCATCATAGCCATTTACTGAGAGTGTACTTTGAAGGGGGTAAACCTTTAAACAGGAAAAACGCAAGTGCTAAACGCGGAAGTTCACGTTCGGTCACGTTTGGTCGCGTTCGGTCGCATTTTGCGTTTGAAACGCCGGTAAACACACGTTCTGAACATCCTGAACGCAAATAATTGCTTTCCAAAAAACGACACTGAACTCCAATGCCTCTAAATGACTGTAAACGACTCAGTGTACATGGACAGATAAGATAACATAGAGGAGGGTTGAGAGGCTTATGAAAAAAACGCCCAACTGCTCCTAAACATCCATTTACAAGTAGCAGTGTACATGAGGCCTTACAGCATAGTAGGGGAAATTTTTGCCTAGCTCTGTACAATGCCTAACAAATTTTAAAAAAGCAGCGACTTACTGAGTCTCTAGAATATTACATACAGAATATTTATTAAAGAAAAAGAATTAGCAGTTGATTGAAAAAGCAGGACATTTGCATCAGTTGGCAACAAAAATGACACTCCCTTGGTCAAAGTTCTTCATAAACTTATCAAAAAAGTTTGCAGTTTTGCTATTTTTACAATTACTTGTCAACATCATGAGTGTGACACTAAAGACTTTATCCCTGTTTCCTGTTTCCAGTTCATCCTATGTGGTTGGGACCTGCAAAAGCCCACGTATTTAATGGTTTGCCCTTACTATGTAATACTGGTGCCTACGGCCCATGGGTAGTCATTCCCTGGACCCTGGGTAAGATACAAGTAATCATCAAATGCCTGAGGAAGGATGTGGACACGGTCCCAAAACATTTCACATTTATGTGATCATCCATCAAAGGAAGCTTTGCACTTTATGGAAGCTTGTGGGTTTGCTTTCTTATCTTACCTATTTTATGTTCCCAGACCAGTCATTGCAGCACCCTAAGAACTACAAGATGAATACCAATATGGGGTATGATGGGAACATGCTCTTAACTCCTTGTACCCTGCCACCACCACCATGTCTTTTGCAGACTCCACTTCACCATATTGACTTATCTAAAGGCTTCCTCACAGCAAAAAAACTTGCATGCCCACAACTGACAGTTTGGCTTTCAAGCCACTACCACATGAACCATTATGCAAGCACAGCTTGGGGCACCTTCTTTACATCTTCAGTCTGCCAGGCTCATGCTGCAATGTAAGGAGGAACTCCACATACTGTTCTCCTTATAGTGTCATTAAACCATTATGTTTTCCAAATAATTAATCTAAATTCATATTTTTTCCACCAATATTATAACACGCTGCAATGATAACAATGATCAAATCATTATAGTTACTCAATGTTTAGGTTTTTATGTATTCATGTCTATCATGTATGAAAAATATTTCAAACCAAGCAGGAGCCAGTTGTTTTCAAGGCATGCATTTTTTTATCTGCCCCAGAAGACAACCAATCCAGGGGCTTTAATAATCTGAATACAAACTAGCACAAAGAAACCTATTAATTAAAATTTGAGGTAAAGACTCTGACATACAGCTAATAAACAGAGATTTCAGCTAGTGAAGGGAGAGGGAGGGAGGGAAAACAAAGGAGAAAAAAAAGGGGAAAATGATTTTCTATCAACAAAACAGCAGGACAAATTCTCGTAGCTTGCATGGGAAACATCTCCATCCTGTGAAAACAGTGCCTGGAGCCAGCACTAATCTCCCAGATAAAATGCTTTTAATAGCAATTAGTCCTTTCACCCAGTGGACACACTTCTTCGAGAGATGGCAAGATGGAAAGGGCCTGCCAGTGGGTTAACCCCATATGGCTCAGTGTGTGAATAGTAAGGGCAAATGATGAGAAAAAAACTGGTACTGTAAATTGTGTGAATACAAAACCTACGTTCTTCCTGCTTTCATAAACATATTTTGCGCACACATTTGGTCCATCAAATTGAAAGCACTCCAAGGATTTGAGACCTTGAAAATGTGAGATGGATAACTACTATATTGTAGATACGTGGTTACACTTACATTGTAAATTGCCACTTTATGCAGCTGGCATTTAGAATGGACATGCAATAACTATAAAGACCAGGTTCATCTTTAAAAAAAATATATAAAACAAGCCATTTTATATTTAATGCTATATAAATACATTTTTGTTTCAATGTACAGACAGCTATTTTTTTTTTTATAAACAGGCAAAAATATTCACGTGTTCATTCCTTTTAGCATGGGCAAATTGGAAGGTTCTATAATCTCTATACAGAATGTATACAGAATGTGCAGAAAATGTAATTTCCTAATCATTTAATTGGTTTACTGTGTATTCCAGCAGTTTTCTTCTTTTTAAACATTAAGGATGGGTTCACATCTAATACGAATGCGGCTCACAGCAGGGTTCCAGTGCGTCACTGTTCTCCGTTTCAGGGTTGAGTCAGGTCCTAATTTTTGCCTAAATCTGGACCCGAAATGGTGCCAAAGATGGACAGAACCCCTGTGCAATCCACTCCGCAGCCACCACGGAGATGTGTTAACTGGCTCCATTTAGAGGTGGGCACACTCTCCTGTTTTGCAAATTAGATGCAGAGAAACCCACATACAATTCGCACTAGTAAGAACCCAGCCTTAGGACTCATGCACATGCCACATTAGGGGTAAAAATGTAAAATTCTGCCTTCTTTTTGTGCCTGGAAAGTTAAGAGCTGTGTATAGCTGCCCATAGACATTAATAGGCGTGTGTGGCTGAATGCGGGTATGAGCTGTTACTTGCATAAAACAACATATTAGTGTTCAGATGTATTCCCAAAGCTTACATTTGGGGAACATATCCTGTCCTAGGCATGAAAAAAAGGCAGAATTGTCATTGTCCCACCATGATGACCCAAGCCACACACACCTGACTGATGCTATAGCTTGACCTATCCAGCCACACCACAACCCAGGGATCTCCAGCCCCCATCCCTTTCCTCCCATTTCAAGTCTTCCCTCTTACCCCCTATGCCCCTTCCCTCCCCTTCATCCTTTATCCCCTTCTCCTCCCCACTCTACTTTCACTCTTTCCTCTTCTCACTCAATATTTCATCGTCTTTCCTAATCTCTCATAGCATGTCATGCTGTTTACAACTGGTAGGATATTTGTTGACTCATGGGCCCTTAGCCATCCCATTTTTACTTGCTATTTTATTGCTTTGGCTCTTGATCACGTTTCTTCCTCCATTTAGCCTCTGCTAGATGATCTTCTGTAGCTCATGCACAAAGACATTTCTTGTTTAACATGCCTGTACTAAAATTGCCTACATCCGATGTACCTTTTGTCTTGCTTACGTCTGCCCCTTATCGGACGATTTGACATGCTGCCTGTGAAGCACTGCACTCATTTCTGTTTATACATGTTCATTCATTTTCTTTTCCTTAAAAAATAAATAAATAAATAAACTAATAAATTAAACTCTGGGAAAAAAAAACTTTTCCCTGCAAGGAAATGTTATAATGTGCTAGTATGCATCACATACTATCACATTATGGGAGACTTACCTTAAAACGAAGCCCCCCAGCATCGTGCTGTCACCCCTGTCCTTCTTCGGGGTTCGCAGGCTCCAGTCATCTGAATGGCCGAGCCACAATGAAGTCACTCCCACACATGTGCATGGGAGTAACTGTTTACGGTGCAGAACTCTGAAGGAATGGCCCAGTATGCCATTCCTTCAGGAGCACAAGGGCTGGTGACATCACCTGCTGCTGCTCTGTGTAGAATAGATATTATTTTACCTACAGGTAATCTTTATTATAAACTTACCTGTAGGTAAAAAGGGCTAAGATTACTTTACTACCACTTTCAGGTCTAATATTGATTTTATATAGTTTTAGAAAGTAGTTTGACATCCATACTGATATGTCAATTAGCAACTTAGTAATGTACAAGGAGACTGAAGAGATGATGTAAGAAAAGGAACATTCGTGCGCGCAGACGCACAAGCCTAAGAAATCTTGCCTGTGGCCGGTTAGCGTGTGCATGCGCATAGGTGCGTGTGCGCATGCTTTTTCATGCATTGGATCCAGAAGGGCTATTGAAGCTGCACTTGTGCAGTGTATTAGTGCAGTTTTGTATATTATGTTCCTGTTGCCAGTTCCTGTTGCCGACCTGATCCTGCCTCTGACTCTGCCTAAGCTCCGCCCGTACCAACCTTGTCTTGTACCTGGAATATGCTTCTGCCTGCTCCTTTTGCTTATCCGCTCTGGAGTTACTGACCATGGCTTGTCTTCTGACTACTCTGTTGCCTTTTGTCTGAACCTGATCTGCTCTCTAGTTGCAGACCTGGACTCTATCTTGTGCCTGTCCTATATCCACACCAGCCTATCTGCATTGTTCATTGCCTCCCGTTCCCCGCCAGCATGCCAGCATGTCCAGTCCTGTTATTCCTTTGTTCCAGACACACACCAGCACCTGCCACCCAGAGACTTACCAGTCACTCATGCCACTTTGAGCTCTGGCGTTCCCTGTCACCTTACCAGGGACTCCAGAGCCAGAGCTGTAAGAGAAGCTTCCTCAAGGCTTCAGGCTCTACCACCAGGTAAGTTACTGGTGAGCTGAGGAGCAGAGAGACAGATTTGGGTGTTGTCAGCATAGAAATTACTGGTATATTAGAAGCCATACAAGGTTATTAACTGACCAAAGAAAGAAGTGTAGATAGTAAGTAATAGAAGTCAGAGGACTGACTAGGGGGGACCCCTATAGAGGAGGAGGTAAAGTTGTAGATGACACTGAATTAGCTCCTAGGTAAGTAGGAAAAGAACCAGGAAAGAGCAGAATCTTGAAATGCAAGAGAACAAAAATGTTTTAGTGAGGGGAAGGTGGTCATCTGTGTTATAGCAGGTAGACATGTCTAATAGTAAGAGAACTAAAGGTCTATGAAAGAAAGATCTAATAGTAAGAGTAGTGGCCATTTGTTTTAGCAGTTACTTGGTTATAAGTGAGTTTTAGTATGTCAGTTTTTTTTTTTTTTTGAGTATTGTGAGCAAATTCAGAATGTAAGAGGTTGAGAAGGCTGTTATCAATGAGGTGGCAGCTCAGATGGTTGTAGAATGGATGTTCTAGCAGTTTGAAGGTAAATGTTATTAAGGAGATGAGTCTTAGGTTGTTCAGATTGATGGGGTCTATTAGGGGTTTTTAGCCATGGGGATGACTAGTGAATGTTTTGGTGGGGATGGGAGGGGAAGATGCCGGTACAGAGAGAGAGATATCGAAGATTTGAATTTCTCCTACTCATCAGCATTTTTAGACAATTGAACATCCCTTCGCATCACTGTTTCGAAATGCAGTCGGTTTATTGCAATGTTGGTATCTACAGTTCTTAGAATCGTTTGCTGCTTATCATTATGATTCTCAGATGTTAGTACATATAAAGTTCTGTTTACTGTGTTTGTTAATTCATTTCACCAAACAGTTGCTAAAAGCAGCGTTTGCTTTTACTAATTTATTGAAAAAGTTGTCATAAAGTATAACTTCCTTTGACATTTTTACTTACTTTTTTAGGGGCTTGCAGATCATTTCAAACAGCAATACAAAAGTCTGTGGCCGGGCAAGAAACCGCAGAGATGGAATCGGTGAGTTTGTATTAGCAGCTGTTTCTCCATAGGGGTCTAACATGCCTCCATTGAACCAGAGCTAAGCAATCAGCAGAGAGTATGAGCTTTTCTTGATTGCAGGGGGCATGTGGGACCGCAGCAGACAGACCGCTGCTCACACACAGATATAGCATTGTTCCTCTCTGCAGTTTCCTGCCTGGCCAAATACTTTTCTACTGCTGCTGAAAATAATTTCTAGGTCCCTAAAAAAGTATGACTTTGCAAGGTGAGTATTTTTAAAACCCAAAACTTACCTTTATATGTGTTTTTTTTTTTTGTGGAAGCTACAGTTAGGTATTTCAAATGTTAACAACTTTACCACCAGAGGATTTTGCTGTCTTACGTCCAGGCCACTTTATGCGATTCGGCACTGTGCGAATTTAACTGACAATTGCGCGGTCATGCAACGCCGTACCCAAACGAAATTTATGTCCATTTTTTCCCACAAACAGAGCTTTCTTTTGGTGGTATTTGATCACCTGTGTGATGTTTACCTTTTGCGCTATAAACAAAAAAAGAGCGACAATTTTGAAAAAAATAACAATATTTTTCACATTTTTTTATATGAAATTCCCCCCCCCCCCCAAAAAAATGCAAAAATCTAAATTTTTTATCATTTTAGGCCAATTTGTCTTCTGCTACATATTTTTGGTAAAAAAAAATCGCAATAAGCGTATTTTGATTGGTTTGCGAAAAAGTTATTGCGTTTACTAACTAAGGGAAATATTTCTGTAGTTTTTTTTTAACGAGTAATGGCGGCGATCTGCGATTTTTTTTGCGGGACTGCGACATTGCGGCGGACAGATCGGACCCTTGGCTGACATTTTTGACACTTTTGGGGTTACCAGTGACATTACTACAGTAATCAGTGCTATAAATATGCACTGTTACTGTAAAAATGACACTGGCAGGGAAGGGGTTAATTTTATTGGAGAGGGAGGGGTTAATGTATGCCTGGTGCTTACTGACATGTGTGGGGGGAGATGACTATGTGACGCAGGGACAGATCGCAGGTTCAGCTATGCTGAACCCTGCAATCTGACCCTGCCTGTCACTTAGGAGATCCGCCCGCTTTGTTTACACAAGCGGGCGGATCTCCAGACTCGATTCCCCGACGATCGGGGAAGAGCAGCGGTGATCGCCACTACTCCTCCACTGGCCCGACTCCCGCTGTGACTGAATACAGCGGCGGCGTGCCTCCAGCGCCGCGCGCCGCCGAGAAGGGGTAGTGTCTGGCGACGTAGGTCTACGCAGCCAAACGATAACGTACCACTTTGCCGCAGTAGAGCCCTAGTGAGCAGCGGTAAAGTGGTTAATGATTGAACCCAAAATCTGTTTAACACATCAGTCACAAACAGCTAAAGACTGAAAAGCTAAGCCACAATTTATACAACAATTTTTGATTGCATAAGTTAAAAATGTTTCATAACAGGTTTACAAAACAAGTCAGACAAATGTGCCACAACCATTGCCAAGCTCTTCTGGTTTGTATATGTCTTTCTAACTTAACCATTATTGCAATACTTTACATCTGCTGAACGACTGAAAGTTGGTGTCTGCAATATTAGAGCATATGTCAAAGAGACTGCAGGGCATTCCTACTGATTTTGTAAGGACTGTTTGGATGTAATTATTGTTAAAGTCACATCTGTTTTTTTTTTTTTTTTGCAAGCATCTCCTCATACCTCAGCCTGTTATCTGTACTGCTGTCATACAATTTGTCAATGCTGATTCAAAAAACCATCTCGCACACTTCATATTTAATATCATTCCAATTAGGAGATCTGGGAATCAATCCCAAGCTGATCTGTCAAAATGGTTCACCGATCAGGCTACAAATCTGTACTTTCGCAGGATGAAACATGGTTACAAATAATGGCTAATTTCCCTTAATGCCCTGAAAGGCCATCAAAATTTGTAGTGTCTTTGTCAATCTACTTTGCTGCCTTCAATTTGCTTTTGTTGATCTGCTTCAGAAGCACTAAAGTCAATGTATACCAAGCCACATTACTCTGGCAGGAGATATTTCAAAAGTTTAGGAAACAATTTAGAATTGCTAATAATTTATATATTTTCCTAATTCAATGGAGGATATGCTTAGCAAGATAAAGACTAGCAGCCATTTAACTAAAGTCTGACTGAATTATTTTACACCTTTTTTGCCGTTTAGGTCTCTACTATTGTATGCTATGATTTTGGCCTGATTTTTACTTGGAAATTCCTTAAAATACTTCTTAATAGAAATGCTCTTCATTGCTCATTACATATGGTTGAAGTCTGTTGAAGTCACTTGCTGACGAAACGTGTCAGGGCGTGGTCACGCGGTCACGAGGTATGCCTGCGTCAGACGCCGAACCCGGATGCTCGCTCCAGCTAAGGTACCAGCGGCGAACACTCAGCACGGGGACCGGCTGCAACACGCAGGTTACACCTCATAAAGCTTCCAATGCCTGTATTTTATATGTTATGTGTAAGTGCAATTGCTACAGGGGAATGTTTGTTTTTTGGGAAATAAAGAGGTTTCGGCCAAACAATACTGCTCTATGAGACCTTGTTATTTCCACATGCACTTCCTTTGATCGTTTGGGACGTATTTGAGATCACCACACATACGGCCATATCCGAGACCAGTCAGGAGCTTGTCTGGTGGAGGTCAGTTCAGAGGAGGTCGGATGGTCCTTTCTCAGCTGGCGATCGGCATGTGTGTTGGGCTTTCTTTGACCTGGTGTCTGGTGAGTGTATTACCATAAGGGTGAACACCGTGGTGAGGTGAAGGGTCCTGTGTGGTGAACCTCTAAGGATACCTGCTTGCTTTGGACTGCCATTTCTGGAGGTCATTCGGGCACTGTGCATGAACTTTCAATGATTTTATTCCCCAGTGATTTGGGTTGCACTTTATTTCAGCGCTGCTAGTGCGTTTTCAGTTTGCTGCGGTTGAGCTTTGCAATCTTTATATGCACCTGTATTCACATATGGTACATTGCACACATGAAATTATTCATTGCATACATGAGCAAAGTCCACAATCCTCATCACAAGACTCGTGGTGCAGAGGAAGTGAGGAGGTGTGTCTAACAAGGTCTTTTAGATTATGGAGTGCACTAGGCAGGATGGTTCAACTCATAGTTAGACTATGAAAATGGAATTTATAGGACAATATCTACAAACAAAATAGCTATTTTTGACATATGTTGGGTCCTAATAAAATTGTTGTAAAAAACGTTGACATCTGCACAGGTTCCAAACAATTTGTATTATGGTGAGTCAAAGTTTGGTTCTGAAAGCAGATGATTGCAGCCAAAGCCATGGTACAGTATATCTGAAAATAACAAATTATTTGATTAAAAATTTTCATTTTCAGTACTGATGTTAGTCTGCCATAGTTGCATTGGGACTGTTGTTGCAACATTAGATTACATTTCCTGTAGTCAAAGCAAGACCTGGTTATGTTGATTGTAGGTAATACTCTAAAGCAGTTAGTAAATCAGTCACAATAGCCAGAGACTCTATCATTGCCAAATTTGAGTAACATTATTTAATTGTGTTTTGTGCCTATTCATCACATATGGTGATGGTATCACATGGCCTGGCTTTGGTTCACAGGACGCTCATCAATACCATTGGGAAGTTCAAAAATTGCACAACTAAATTTGAACCCCATTGAAGTCTATAGGGGGCAGAGATGTATAGTAACTAAGTAGAACTACTTCACTACTGTACTTAAGTACCGAAAGGCGGTATCTGTACTTTCCTAGAGTAGCATTTTTTCCTCCTACTTCCACTTTTACTTTACTACATTTTTTGATGATTTCAATACTTCTACTCCGATATTTTTTTTTTGTGCTGCATAGTTACTTGTTACTATTATAAAAATTACCACTGCCAGAACAGTAGATGGCAGGTTTCATGAAGCTCAAAACGTGTATTATCAGCGCATACAAAAATAAATGCTACTGTATGTATAAATAAAAGCTGCATTTGAAATAATAAAAAACAATATGATGTTCAAACTTTTGACTTCTTTCTTTAATAACTACATAACACAGTACTTTTACTTTCAGTACTTGAGTAGCAAAATTCTTTAAAAAACTACTTGCAATACTTAAGTACAAAAAATGTTGAATACTTTAGTACTTCTATTCAAGTCACTTTTTGATTGAGCACTTACACTTCCACTCAAGTCACTTTTTGATCGAGCACTTGTACTTTTACTCAAGTATGGGTTTCCAGTACTTTATACAACTCTGATAGTGGGTGAATCTTGAAAATCAGTTTTGGCAAAAGATTGTCAGACAAAGACAATGGGGAGCTAGACAATGACATGGGGGATTATTAAATACTCTACAGCCAGGAGAGGGTCCTCCTTTTAATGCGACTTTGAGAACATGAGAAAAACATCAGTCCTGTCAATTACATGGTTGGAACATGCCTTAAGAATATGTCAACAGATTTCATATTTCTGATATGTGCCTGCTGTACCATGCACTTGTATGAAAAGGTATCCTGTTCTCTTTGTATTACTTCCTTTGTGTGAAATCCCTGGTGTTCCTGCCAATCTCTCTGCTTTCCTATAAACAATAACAACACTAGGCATGAGAGCACAGCGTGATCATTTCTCTAGC
Source organism: Pelophylax lessonae (assembly GCF_965119305.1). Taxonomy (NCBI): domain Eukaryota; kingdom Metazoa; phylum Chordata; class Amphibia; order Anura; family Ranidae; genus Pelophylax; species Pelophylax lessonae. The sequence continues at coordinate 149,683,578 of NC_138776.1, forward strand.
TGTGCTGAGAACTCAGCCTGCTCTCCTCCAATAATTAGACTGGTACTGACACGCCCCCCCCCTGCAACCCGCACAGCCATTCACTAGCAAGACCAGTATGCTGCTGCTTCTCTTTCCCCAGCTTTCGTAGATCATTATGCAGCCGAGAACAGAGGTTACCTGACCACTTGTAAAAAAGGGAAAACAAGGTATTTATCATGTTTTTCATATGTATACACAAATGTCTTGCCTCATGTCTATTTTGAACTGAATGTGTATATTTATAAGGTGAGGGTTTACATATGTTTACAAATTGTATGTGGTGCTGTGTAACAGTATGATTTATCTGTCACTGTGTCACAAGTGGCAAGAAGCCAGGCAAGGCAGAAGCACCAGCGCACACTGTGCAAGCTCCGGCAAGTGGTCAAGCCTTGACACCCAAGTTTATGGGGTCCTCACTTCACCCTAGACCCCAAGTAGTCATCAGTAATAATAGTTGAGATGTTGCCTGTGATCGGTGCCTGATCTGGGCCTTTCTGTTGTGTTGTAAAAATCACTCAAAAGCCTGATGAAGGCCGCCACCACCACCCCAGCTCCTCCCTTCAGGGATTTGATAGGAGGCATGTTGGGCATGAGATAGGATTCTGCAACTATCTGAAAATGCAGCCAAGAGGTTCTTCCACAGCACCACTTCTATGGCATTTTTTTGGATGGCAGCATGAGATCTATCATTTTCCTATTGTATCAGAGATCCAAAAGTATGACCACCCAGGTACCTCTATGGCCAAATCCTTGTGCATGCATGAATGAGCCCATTTTCCACAAATCACCAGCAACAGAGGTCCCTGAGTCTTTAGTGTCACTGATGACAACCACCTATGCACAACTCTCAGGGTTTGGGAGGGAAAAATATACCCCTGGAAGCCTGCACCATGTCCTCTTCACTGCAGCACCCCCCCCCCCCTACTCATACTCCTCATCTGCCTACTCCTGCCTCACAGGTATGAAGTCAAGTAATGATTCTACTGGCCCTAAGGCATCAGGTAGTCCTCTTCTTTCTTCTTCTGCTGTGGCTTCAGTGCATGGTCTATTACACCATAAAAGGTGTGCTCCAGCTGGAACACCAGAGGTATTGTACTTCTCCTCTGCCTCATGGGGATGGAGGCAGTAGGATCCTGTTAGCCCTGAGACATAAGTTCTCATCTTCCTCTTGCTGCTGTTCCTTCAGTGCCTGGTCTTTTACATCGAGCAGTGTGTGCTCCAGCAAGAACACTCAAAGGGTCTTGTCTCTAATCCCCATCTTGTTGCACTTCACCTTCATGGTCACCTCTTTGAATGGTGACAAGATGTTGCACACACGGAAACAGTCAGAAGCCACTGGCATGATGAAAGGATCTACATGTAGCACCCTCCTAGATAGGTGCTAGGAAAAGCATAGTCTGCTCCATCCGCTTATCAGAGGAGCCTGATCAGTAGTTCTGCCTGTTGCATGTGTCCATGTGTGATTCATCTCGGCTGGGGGAGTGTCCCCACTGTATCCAATAGGGGAGCCTGTTGGACAGTGGAGGAAACCCAGCTAGTGACATACAGGCTTTTGTGGCTTTCCCAGTGGGTGGGCACAACAGTGGTGCATCCTGGGATAGGTCAGAAAAGCCAAGGGCACATGTGACAGGGCGTTTTTTGGTGGGAAGCCAGGTCCCAGGAGGAGGGTGACGGCTGTCTCTCCTGTCAGTGTGGAAGGTGGTCACAGACAGTCGGCCTAGTGGACCAGAAGTGTGATGCTGAGCCAGGAGGTCCAGTGGATACTAACAGCGGAGAAAGTGTCAGAGCAACCTGAGGGAAAACAGTGTCCGTGAGTACCAGGGAGCTTGCCAGGGGTCTGCCCAGGATGGGGACCACTCTGATGAGAGTCAGTGGACAGGGGCTAGCACAAACGGCAAGTGATAAAGGGGGTGCCAAGTTGAGACCCTGAAGAGTAACTGTAATAGGAGCCTATTCATCTATCTTCACTTCTGTGGCAAAGTGAAGCAGCGGCCTTGCCGCATACACTGCAGCTAATAGTCCTCAGAATCGTGCATAGTTCATAGTTGGAGTATCCCACTCATCCCTTCTCCCATCCCAATTCAAAATAAAACACAAAAACAAAATCTCCTGGACTGTTCATTGTCAGCCAAGCGTTAAAGTGATACGTTTTATAGACTGCTGCTATGGGTAAGCCAGGGGAATCCAATCTCAGCAGCTCCATAGGGGGCAATGCTACATACAAATCACCAGAGCCTGTCCTTGTCCAGTACTCATGCAGAAACTATCTGATGGACTGCTGCTTTTGGAGCAGATACTGCAGCATGGCTAACTTTGAGATCCAGGCATGTGGGAATGTCACATGATCAGGAACCACTGCACTGTCAGGTTCAGGACATGTGCCAGGCAAAGCATATATGTGAACTTTTCCTGCTCAAGAGTGGCCAGTAGGTTGATGCTGTTTTCACACACAACCTTGCCTGGTATAAGATGTTGTGCGGTCATCCGCCTTCCGTCCTTAAGAGCTGCCAGAATCTCAGGCCCAGTTTGGCTTCGGTCCCCCAGACATACTACTAAATGATATTGGCAGAATGACAATGTGTGTTCTATGTCCACATCCACATCCAATATATACACTTAAGACAAAACTGGGTAGCTGTGGAATTTTGTCTGTCATAAAGTCACATCAAACACAGCATCCATTCCAGCGGATGCTGCTGAACCTGATGCTGCATTTGATTTGACTTTATGACTTACTCATCTTTTAAATTCAAGGAATGTGGTTGGGTGAGAGGCGTCTATTGTTAATACGGAGTCTCGGGATGTGTGCACATATGTATAGAGCTGCTTCTGCTAAGACCTATTTATCGATTGCCGATCCTTTGTGTGATAGGGCCTTGGATATATACAGTATATAAGTACCTGCCTCTCTTGTTTGACCTTTTTTGGAGTCTGCACAAGTTTTGAAAAAGTTGGCCCTTGTCTCCCAACCTTGGTCTTTCCCCCTGTGGGATGGAGATATCCCACTTGATGGCGATTCTAATTGATATTGTCCTTTGACATGTTTTTAAGAACAAACCAGTTGGGTTCTATCATATTGATCCTATTCACATGTACACCTGAAGAAGATCTTTCAAAACGTGTCAAGTTCACATGTAGATTTCTTTTCTCTGGGATTAATACATCCATGGGAACAAAAAATAGATATATTTTATGTCTTGCATTTCTGTTTTTGTGCTTTGTTATGTATGTTTCAATACAATTTTGTGATTTTAGGGCAGTGTTACTGTTTTTTTCTATATGTCCGCAGAAATTCCACAGCTACCCAATATTGTTGGAAGTGACCCCCAGACTTACTGTATCAGCAGCAAAACAGCAAGGCAATGTTTTGCTTGAGCCATAGGTGCACATCACTGATTTTCCCCAGGCTGCTTCACTAAGCTTAGCAGTATGGGCCATTTTAACACATATGCTATTAAAAGGACTAATGCGGTTTGCAGCCAGTGCCTGCAGAGTACCAAACTGTAATGTTCTGGTACCTCTGGTACCCTTATTCCACTTTCCAATTCAGTGTATGCGTCCCACCATTCTCTTCTGGTAGGTGCGCATACACCTTTAAGACCGATGCTGTCATCACTGAGCGCCTCAGAGCGACTATTTCAACCGCCGGCGTTCTCACTCACATGTTCGTTCAACCTGCCTTGAAGCTCATATGCTTACAAGCGTACCTCGCTGTCGGAACCTCGCTGCTGATCCCTGTATCCCGCTACCGGATCACTCACTCATACCGAACCTCTCTACTACTGCTTGCTATTAGTGATAAGTACCCCGCAGGGGAATCCTCCATAACCTTCCTACTAAGCTTACACTATCTAGCTCTGCATATTAAGGACTGTAACTATCATCTGCACTGTTGTTTTAGATTGCTAGCTCTTGAGCCTACTAACATCTATCCTTGCACTGGGTTAGTCTCTCCTGTATGTCATCTGCTGTCCTACCACCTACTACCATACATGATTGCTAACCTATCTGCATCCTACCTGTTACCATCTATACTCTCATGAACATTTCTCTCAAGTGCTGTTCACCTATTTGTCACTGTTCATACCTGTCTCTTCAACTCATCACCACTATACTGCTATATACATCTATCACTCCAGGAACATCTTATTGAGTGTGTATATTTGTATGCTGAATCAGACAGACCACAGTGATGAGTCTTGGGAGTTGGAATTGGTATTTCAAAGTATCTCTACATGACTACTGAGTGGAGTTTTTCTGCAGCTGCAAATCCATCTTGTTTCAGAAAACGCAGGAGCGTTACAGATTGAACGAACCTAAAATGGATTCAGCAGATTTACCCACTCAAGTGACACAATTAAAACAACAAGTGACTGCGTTAATACACGCTCTTACTGAATTAAAAGAAGACAATCAGGCTCTGAAGCAGCAGGTAACCCGTCTATCACAACTTGCCGCTGCTCAGCCCCCCTGAACCCAAAATAAATCCTCCTCTAGTGTTTACAGGTGATCGCAAAAAATTTAGTGAATTCAAAAACGCCTGTCAGTTATTTTTCTTGCTAAAACCTCATACCTACGTTACTGATCATATCAAAGTCTGTACTATTATTTCATACCTAACGGGTGATCCACGGGCCTGGGCAGACTCTCTTTTTGAGAAAAATGATCAGCTTCTCAACTCCTATGCTTTATTCCTAGCGGAACTCGCTAGTCTATATGATGACCCCAATAGGCAGAGTACTGCTGATATTCAATTGAGGTCCTTGAAACAAGGTAGGAGACCTGTAGAAGACTTTGTAGCAGAGTTCAAAAGATGGACCCTTGATTCAGGGTGGAATGACACATCTCTGAGAACTCAATTTAGACTCGGCCTATCAGAAGCTGTTAAAGACGAGCTCGCCCGAGCGGATTTACCGGACACCCTGGATGCTTTGATACAACTCAGTATCAACATAGACAGGAGGCTGCGAGAAAGAAAGGCTGAAAAAATGGGAATGCCATTGTCCAGTCCTTCTCGGATTTCGGCTGTTGACCCTACTCCTATGGAGGTAGGAACCATACGCCCACCTTTATCAACTGCTGAAAGAGCCAGGAGACGATCCAGTAATCTTTGCTTGTACTGCGCATCCCCGGATCACATGATAAGCGTCTGTCCCCTTGTCCGCAAAAAAGAGGGTGAGTGTTCACATGTCCTCCTAGGGGGATTGACAACTTCATTTACTAACCCTTATCTTTTTGTTCGTTTGACATTGCAGTGGGACCAGACTAGGATTACCACTAAGGCCATGATCGACACAGGATCTTGCGGAAATTATATCGATATACGTTTTGCTACTTTAAATAAAGTACCTAATATTTCAAAACCTAAGCCTGTCTCTGTGAGTCTTATTAACGGTATTCCGTTATCTTCTGGCCCAATCACTAATCAGACACTAGTCACCACTAACGAGTCTCATACGGAGACCACTACCTTCGACCTATTGTCTTCGCCCCACTTTCCCATTGTTTTGGGACTTCCCTGGTTACACACACATCAACCAACCATAGATTGGAAGAAACGGACCCTAACCTTCCTCTCTTACTATTGCGAGAGTACGTGTAACCTCCCGTCTTATGGAAAGATCCTGTCTGTGGTGTCAGATGAGATTGCACCACTATGCTATCAGGATCTGTCCGAAGTTTTTCTTGAGAAAAATGCTCAAATACTGCCTCCCCATAGGGATTATGATTGCACTATTGATCTACTCCCTAATTCTAAATTGCCTTTTGGTCATGTTTATCCTCTTTCGCAGGATGAACTTTCCCATCTCAAGGAATACTTGGATGAGAATTTGACAAAAGGTTTTATTAGACCTTCCACTTCTTCCACAGCTGCAGGACTTTTTTTTGTCCGCAATAAAGACTCAAGTCTCAGGCCTATTATCGACTATAGGCAATTGAACGCCATTACAGTAAAAGATCGTTATCCTTTGCCGCTTATCCATGAACTCATTGAACAAGTGCGTGGAGCTACCTACTTTTCAAAATTGGACCTGAAAGGGACATACAATCTAATCCGAATCCGTGATGGAGATGAGTGGAAGACAGCATTCAGAACCAGATACGGATTGTTCGAATATCTTGTAATGCCATTTGGGCTATGTAACGCTCCCGCAGCCTTCCAACGATTCATAAACGATATCCTTAGAGACTTACTTGATGTCTGTGTTGTGGTATATCTGGACGATATACTTATTTATTCACGATCATTGTCTGAACATATAAAACATGTAAGACTTGTGTTATCCAGATTACTCACACACAATCTATACGTGAAACTAAAAAAATGCTTATTTCATAAAGAAGAAGTATTATTCCTAGGATACATCATATCCAAAACAGAAATCAAGATGGATATGAGTAAGATATCCTGTATTCAGGATTGGCCTATACCAACCACCCGCAAAGCACTACAGCGATTCCTTGGATTTTCAAACTTCTATAGGAAGTTCATCAAGAACTTCTCTGCCATTGTGAGACCTCTCACACAACTCACAAGTATTAAGAAACCATTTAAATGGTCAGATGAAGCAAATGAAGCTTTTCGCTTGTTAAAAACAAGCTTTACCTCTGCTCCCATACTACGCCATCCAGACCCATCCCTCCAATACATTCTGGAAGTAGATGCGTCAAATATGGCAGTAGGAGCAGTACTCTCCCAACGACCAACGAATACTTCACCACTCCATCCAGTCGCCTTCTTCTCTAAATCTCTAAGCAGCCCAGATGTGAATTACCCAGTGGGTGAAAAGGAACTGCTTGCTATAAAACTGGCTCTGGAGAATTGGCGACATCTACTTGAAGGCACCCGATTACCAATACTCATATATACAGATCATAAAAATCTTCAATATCTTCAGACTAACAAAACCCTCTCCCACCGGCAGGTACGATGGTCACTATTCTTCCTAAGATTTAACTTCCTAGTGACCTACACACCTGCAGACAAGAATAAAAAAGCGGATGCGCTATCACGATTAACTGAAGATAATTGCTCCGAAATCCCTTCCGTTCCTATAATACCCTACAAGCGTATTATTGGGGTTGTCTGTTCCTTGAAGGAAGAGATTCTGCACAGTATAGGTTTGGATTCACCTCCACCACAACTAACTGCTGATGCAGAAGGCTTCCTCTACTACAACGACAAACTCTACATACCCCCTACTATGCGCACCATGATCTTGGAATTGTCACATGATGTGCCTATGGCAGGACATATGGGTATGACAAAGACTCTTAATTTGCTTACCAGGCAGTTTTGGTGGCCTGATATGAAGACATCTATACAAAAATTTGTCTCTTCATGCAACGTCTGTGCCAGGTCCAAAATTGACACTACAAAACCATCCGGTCTACTATGCAGTCTACCAATACCCCAGACTCCATGGGAAGTTGTGTCCTTGGACTTTATAGTGGAACTACCACCTTCCAAAGGATTTAATACCATTTTAGTGTCAGTGGACCATCTGACAAAGATGGCACATTTCGTTGCTATTCGCAGACTACCTTCGTCCAAACAAACAGCGGAACTACTGATGAAACATGTCTTTAAGTTACATGGTATTCCAAAAACTCTTTTGTCTGACAGTGGATCACAATTCATCTCCAAGTTTTGGCAAGAACTATGCCACATACTACGAATTGAGCGAAAGCTCACTTCTCCCTACCATCCTCAGACCAACAGACAGACTGAAAGAGTCAACCAGTGCATCGAGCAATATTTGCGTTGCTATACATCATACCTACAGGATGATTGGGTGGATCTCCTCCCTCTGGCAGAATTTGCCTACAACAACGCAACCCACAGTACGACCAAACAGAGTCCGTTCTACTTGAACTATGGGTTTCATCCCACTATTCTTCCACCACGCATCCTTCCATCAAGTAACCCAGTAGCCTCAGACTATCTTACCCAAATAAAAGACTCTCTGGGTTTACTTAATACTACCATCTCACACGCTCATAGTCAACAAAAAAAGTACTATGACCTTCGTAGAAGACCTTCTCCTCAGTATGCTATTGGGGACCTCGTTTGGCTATCAACAAAAAACTTAAGATTAAAGATCCCTAGCAAAAAGCTTGGGCCTCTATTCTTGGGACCCTTCCTAATCAGGAAACTTATTGGAAAAGCTGCAGTACAGCTCACATTACCAACAGACCTCAAGATACATCCCATCTTCCATGTGTCGCTACTGAAGCCCCATGTTCCTGACCAAGGAATAAAGCCTACCATCCCACCTCCACCTCCTGTACAAGTTGAAGGCGGAGAAGAATATGAGATAAAGGAGATTCTGGATTCTCGTATCCACAGAAGAAGACTCCAATATCTAGTACGATGGAAGAACTATGGGCCCCAAGACGACACCTGGCTGGATACCTCTGATATACATGCCCCTAGGCTGATTCGCAATTTTCACGCGAAATACCCGGAAAAACCAGTTCTAGAGGCCTTCCGGAGCCAGCCTTAAGGGGGGGGGTACTGTAATGTTCTGGTACCTCTGGTACCCTTATTCCACTTTCCAATTCAGTGTATGCGTCCCACCATTCTCTTCTGGTAGGTGCGCATACACCTTTAAGACCGATGCTGTCATCACTGAGCGCCGCAGATCGGCTATTTCAACCGCCGGCGTTCTCACTCACATGTTCGTTCAACCTGCCTTGAAGCTCATATGCTTACAAGCGTACCTCCCTGTCGGAACCTCGCTGCTGATCCCTGTATCCCGCTACCGGATCACTCGCTCATACCGAACCTCTCTACTACTGCTTGCTATTAGTGATAAGTACCCCGCAGGGGAATCCTCCATAACCTTCCTTCTAAGCTTACACTATCTAGCTCTGCATATTAAGGACTGTAACTATCATCTGCACTGTTGTTTTAGATTGCTAGCTCTTGAGCCTACTAACATCTATCCTTGCACTGGGTTAGTCTCTCCTGTATGTCATCTGCTGTCCTACCACCTACTACCATACATGATTGCTAACCTATCTGCATCCTACCTGTTACCATCTATACTCTCATGAACATTTCTCTCAAGTGCTGTTCACCTATTTGTCACTGTTCATACCTGTCTCTTCAACTCATCACCACTATACTGCTATATACATCTATCACTCCAGGAACATCTTATTGAGTGTGTATATTTGTATGCTGAATCAGACAGACCACAGTGATGAGTCTTGGGAGTTGGAATTGGTATTTCAAAGTATCTCTACATGACTACTGAGTGGAGTTTTTCTGCAGCTGCAAATCCATCTTGTTTCAGAAAACGCAGGAGCGTTACACAAACATGGTAAATGTACCATTTCTTTGGGTATCACAAGCATGAGGAGACACATAATTCTTCATCACAAAGTTTGATGGGACCTGCACATGAAAAATATCAAATCTGTAAAGAAAAGCGCACGCAACCTCGGGCAATAACGCTTTAATAAAGGACAATAACACAGTACATTGGAATTGCACTCACACTTTTCCTTTAAGACAATCCCTTTACAGCATTCCAACAGGAGCTACTCGCTCCTCCCGTCCCTCCAGATGGTGACTCTGCGGTCTCCTCATTCGCGGCTGCCGCCGCTGTATCCCCGCTCTCCTTCACTTCCTGTGTTGCCTGGTCACCGGATTCCGGTTCTAGTGCGCCTGCACACTATACCGACGTAATCTGCGGCGCCTCAGGAGAGCCTCAGCCAAAGCCGGAGCCACAAGTTGTACGGAGCTGCGAGGTGGGAGATTCAAGACACGGGTGCACTGCCTCTGCTGTTACTACGGACAACGCGTTTCGGAGGCGGAGCCTCCTTCCTCAGGTCCCACCTTGCTTCCTGCTAACGCCCCTCCCTATATACCTGGGATACCATCGGCCCTAATTATTTAATAGTGGATAGCCCCTTGCTTCTCCCGTCCCAGCCGAGGTGGATAAGGATTATTGGTTACTGGCCCCTTTAAGAATACACAATTAAATAATTAGGGCCGATGGTATCCTGGGTATATAGGGAGGGGCGTTAGCAGGAAGCAAGGTGGGACCTGAGGAAGGAGGCTCCGCCTCCAAAACGCGTTGTCCGTAGTAACAGCAGAGGCAGTGCACCCGTGTCTTGAATCTCCCACCTCGCAGCTCCGTACAACTTGTGGCTCCGGCTTTGGCTGAGGCTCTCCTGAGGCGCCGTAGATTACGTCGGTATAGTGTGCAGGCGCACTAGAACCGGCATCCGGTGACCAGGCAGCACAGGAAGTGAAGGAGAGCGGGGATACAGCGGCGGCAGCCGCGAATGAGGAGACCGCAGAGTCACCATCTGGAGGGACGGGAGGAGCAAGTAGCTCCTGTTGGAATGCTGTAAAGCGATTGTCTTAAAGGAAAAGTGTGAGTGCAATTCCAATGTACTGTGTTATTGTCCTTTATTAAAGCGTTATTGCTGGAGGTTGCGTGCGCTTTTCTTTACAGATTTGAATTGTTTTGATCCGCCCCCCCCCCCCCCCCCCCCAGTGGAGTGAGAGAGGAGCAGCAGCAACCAGGACATTTCAGCTAAAAAACATACAAACAAAGGAGGTGAACACATGGACAGCGCCATGGGCTGGTGAAGTACTCCTCTTTGTACTTGTTGTATATCAGCATGTGCAGGATCTGTCCTTTTTGATTGACATGAAAAATATCAGTTAGATACATGCTCGCCCGACCACTCAGCAGCACATGTCAACAGCATGCATGGGCAGGGGTATTACATCTCTTTTGCAGTCTTACTTGGTAAATTTGCTGGCTGCTGGGAAGAATGCAGAATTAGGGAATTAGGGAATACCGCTGGTTTTGCCATCCTGAGCCCTGCAGCTTGGTAATGGTGACATCTCACTTCCACCCCTTCTCCTTAATGGCCTCATCAGGTGTCTAAGCAAAACCAACCTGCTGTTTATCTTTTTGGGTTGAAAATGCAGCCTACAGCATAGTGTTTAAAGTGGAATTCCAGTCAAATTCTAAGCCTAAACCTACTCCCAACCCAAGTGTGAAAAAAGGAAGAAAAAAGGTTGGGAAGGGCGCTACCTGTTTAAAAGTTGTATGTGCAAAAAAATGTATAAAACCATCTCCATCGTGAAAAGGATTCAACATATAATAAATAAATAAATAAATAAACGGTATGCTGATGGTGTGTAAAGTGCATGTGCCAAAAAGAAAGCTCACACCTGCATATATGTAATTATTCTTATTCCATATACCATAGTGCTGGTCATCTCTGGTTTTTCACTACTCCCAACCCAGTCTAAGACTATTCTATCTACCCTTTAAAAGAAATGATGTTTTTAATTACCTATTCTGAAGCCGCTCTAGTCTGATCTTATGATCAGGTCCCAGCGCTGGCTTCAGTTTAGAGGAGGGACACCTGACAATGGCTGCCCCATAGTAAGACTATGAATGACATCATTGCTGGGCTCTGCAGCTGTTGTTGCTGCCTTTCCTCTACATTAAAGCAGGCACTGGGACCCCATCATGTGATTGGACCAGAACAGGGTAGATATGACATTCTTAGAATGGGGGTGGAAGTAGGTTTAGCTTTAGTTAGAATTTGACTGGAATTCCACTTTAAATATTATTTTTGAAATCTGTACAATATTCCTTCCTTATATTCTTTGAAATATTTAAAATTACATATGGATTTTTGGGATGAAAAGCAACTTGACGTGTGTACTTTTTTCAAAATGTGTCCTACTCCATCTGCTTCAATGTAGGCTATGGAGTCTGTACAATATATGCAGCTGTTGCCTCTAGTTTTATTTCATAATAACACCTGCCCAGTCTCTGCCATCCAAATTGTGACCTAGTAAAAATGTGGACATAGTTTGCATGAAGTCTATACAATAACTGTGGTTTTTGTCTCAGAAATAATACACTTTAAATTGTATTTCACAATAAAACATGCATTGCCTCTCTGTCTTTAAAGAGGTATTAATTTAAACCCTAAACCAAAAATGCAATATATTGCAGCTTATCAATCATTAGAAGTAGTGAATTTATAGGTTTCATTTTTTAAGGCTTTTTTCCCTTTGTTTTCCCTTGGGGATCTGGCCAGTAATACACCTCCTGTGTTATGCAGACACTACTCTGGATGAATAAGCACGGGAGGGGGGGGGCAGATTTGGATAGCAGCACTGTCAGTCTTGAGGAAGGCTAATGATAGAAGTACTAGCAAATTTAAATACAGTAACAAATTGCAGCTGAACTATGGCTAATACTTTATAATCAGCCCAATGTCAGCCAATTCTGTATCACTTAGACAACAAAAGTAAGGGCACCCCTGTGACCCACAAGAGAAGTATGGCCAAAAAAGCTTTAGCCATACTTTTCTTTTAAGGTTTTAAGACAATAGAGTGTGGTCCTGTAAAAAAAAAAAAAAAAATCACAAGTTATATTATAAAACTGGCAAATCGGTATGAAGTTGAGGGCTTTGGCTTTATTGTTGTAAATTTTCTGTCATGGCTCCTACTTTTACCACCCAATTCAGATCTCTTACTGCGAAATAAAAAATCAGGTGTCCCAAAGAAAACTATCTAAAAAAAGCCTTCTTTTCAAATGTATTTTAATCAGATTGAGGTTCTGGTGCTGTATTTAAGCCAATCAATAATGGAACAGTAAAAAAAAAAAAAATGACACATATAAAATATGTGATGCCAGAGTACAGTGTCACTGATGCTGTGTGTGGGATTCCTACTGTCCTATAGCACTTGATACAGTTTAACAAGCATGTAATTGAAATAAGTATATTTTCCCATGTCGCCCTTGAGGTCAAATAAAAAAGGAATACCATCTCCCCGATTAAAGTTAGATATTCGTTTTTTTTATTTTTTATTTTTTGGAATGGTGCATGTCCTGCATTGCAGTGTTCTGACCCCTTTGTTTGACCACCCCCTGCATATTAACCTTGAAAATGGCCAGAACTAATTTTCAAGATTAGCTGCCCTCCAGTGACTTGAATAGGTTTTGGTTCAAAGTTTGACATTTCCAGAATAAACAATGGGTTCAACCGACAGCCCATGGGTCGAACCCAAGCCAATCACCCATCCCTGGTGACAATGTGAGGAACAGACAAAAATGAGGTTACCCTTAGTGTAAATGAGTGTGATTGAGTCGGTGAACAAGTCCAGGCAACTTTTGTTTAGCGTTTCTTTTCTGTCTATTCTGAATGTGATTAGACCTCTATTCTTTTGTTTAAACATTGCGACCCCTTGCTAATGAACACAACTGAGGAATTTGGGATTTGTTTATTTGGAGTCTACAGAATGAATTGAAAAAGATACATATACAGAAATGTAAATATATTTTATGGCTGGTAATGCCAGCTGGCTGGCTGCTATGCTGACTTGTTGTCGCCAGTATATTTTTGATTTGCTGGCCCAGATCAAGAGTGCAGATTGCTAAAGTCAGGATAAAGTCAAAATATGAAGCTACCATTGCTACCTTTAAAGCATAACCCCACTTTTGTTGAGGAAAAAAAACATTTCCCTCTGAGTGATCTCTGTACATTGCAGGGATTGTAACAAACTTTGTTGCAGATTCCTATCTTTTGTTATTCTGAAGAAATTATTGCTTGTTCCTCTGTGCCCCTGTGCTTAGTAGGTCAAATGGGAGTGGTTTCACAATTATCTATCAGCTGTGGCAGCTGCAGGGCTCTAATGAGGAAAGCTGCTGGGCCTGCATCCATTTAGACGTGTTCCTATTGGGAGTATCTCACTAAAAATGACATTTTTGTTGAAGGGGATGCCAGAAATCTGACTTGTATCTTAGGCAGACTTCTGGGAAAATTGGTGAGTCAATCACACAAGCAGGAAATGATGTTTCTGGGGTGTGGTCAGTACACATTCTGTGTACAGAACAGCTCCATGTAGCCAGATTGCATTGAAATTTCAGAAAATTACAAAACAGCTGCAGATTGAAAAGAAAAGGTCATTTTTAATAACATTCAATTACAATATGATTTGTGTCGCACTTATATACGCTATATTGTTTTTTCTTTATTTGCTGATTTTTTTCCCCCACAAAAGTGGAGTTACCCTTTAAAAAAAAATGTCCCCTAAATCTGTGCATTTTCTTCAGGTAAGTATCTGAGAAAATATTGAAACCAGTGTATCACCATAACTCAGACAGTAGGAGAGTGCAGCAATATTAGCCTCCGTATTCTTGTAGTACAGATTTCCTTTTAAGCCCACCTTTGTGATAAAATAACAAAAAAGTAGCCTTTATTAAAGGCATGATTAAGTCCTTAGTTCACCTTTTGTAGCAGAATTGCAATTTTCATATTAAAATAAAGCCTTTACTATGGTACTTTACTATTAAACTATTTCTATTTAGTTATCTGTTACTTACTCCCATCCATGACCACATTGAATCTGCACCCTCTCTGTTGAGAAATGATGACAAACCAAGGAACAGTAAAGTCTGCAAGGAACTACATATCCCATGATGTGCTGCCTTACTGAAGCACCAAATAGGGCTTGTTTTCTGGGGACTGCACCTCCCTCATTAAATCACTACTTCTGCCCCCCCCCCCCCAACCTTCCTACTTCCAGGAGAGGATGGGCGGATGCTGCCATTCTTCCTTTAATACATTCAGCTCATTAAAAGGGAAGGGGTGCATGGGAGCAGTGGTTGAAAGCAGGGGACAAAGTTTACACTGACTTTAGCATCCACATTAAGTCTGTATGAACAGATGGCAGAGATCTTCCAGACTGTGCCAAGGCTCAGGCTATCATGCTTTATGCACAGGATGCTTGAATAAATCATTGTAGGAACTTTTTGTACACAAGAAGGCTGATGGCAGCAGTGGGCCTAGGCTGCAATTTTTCTTCCTGGGTGTTAATTGACAAATAGCACATAGTTAAGCTGTAAATAACCCCCACTCCCCACAATACTTACTCCACCTTCTGGACAGACCCCCACAGCCTCAACCTCATCCAACCCATTACTGTGAGCCCATTCTATCATTGACAGACCTCTCAGGATTGCACCATTACACCAGTATGAGCTTATAGTAAAATTGGAGAGAAAAATGCTCGTATATTTTAAGGTGAGTGCTGTTTTATCCAAGGTCTAAGAAGAAAAAGGGCCAGTGACAAAACATAATCAACCAGAACACTGCAGGATTTAGTCTGGGGGTGAGTTAGAAAACCTAAAATTAGGCTTTAATATACCAAATGTAAACCAGTGTTCCTTTTAGAAGTATAGATTTATCACTGTAAACTTTTAACTCTCTAAAATTGACCAAAAACACAATAGGGCCAGGTTTTTAACTGGGTTTAATTGGTTCTTTTGACTTGAAAACATACTTATCTAAATTGACTGCCATGATGATGCTGACTACCTTGCAAGCCCAACCAGTACAATAAAACACCAGTCCAGATTCACTATGAGTGACTTACTGGCCTCGGAACTAGCATTGTTTCTTTGGGTTGAAGTTACATAGTTAGTCTAATTGAAAAAAGACACAAATCCATCTAGTTCAACCAATATAAGCAAAAAAAAAATTATATATATATATATATATATATATATATATATATACAGTACATACAGTATCTCACAAAAGTGAGTATACCCCTTACATTTTTCTAAATATTTTTGACAGTGACAACACTGAAGAAATTACACTTTGCTATAATGTAAAGTAGTGAGTGTACAGCTTCCATAACAGTGTCAATTTGCTGTCCCCTCAAAATAACTCAACACACAGCCATTAATGTCTAAACCCCTGGCAACAAAAGTGAGTAAACCCCTAAGTGAAAATGTCCAAATTGGGTCCAATCTGCCATTTTCCCTCCCCGGTGTCATGTGACTCGTTGGTGTTACAAGGTCTCAGGTGTGAATAGGGAGCAGGTATGTTAAATATGGTGTTATCGCTCTCACTCTCTCATCATGGCACCTCATGGCAAAGAACTCTCTGAGGATCTGAAAAAAAATATTTGTTGCTCTACATAAAAATGGCATAGGCTATAAGAAGATTGCCAAAACCCTAAAACTGAGCTGCAGCACTTTGGCCAAGACCATACAGCGGTTTAACAAGACAGATTCCACTAAGCACAGGCTTCGCCTTGGTCGACCAAAGAATTTTAGTGCACGTGCTCAGCGTCATATCCAGAAGTTGTCTTTGGGAATTAGACATATGAGTGATGCCAGCATTGCTGCAGAGGTTGAAGGGGTGGAGGGTCAGCCTGTCAGTGCTCAGACCATACGCGATACACTGCATCAAATTGGTCTGCATGGCTGTCTTCCCAGAGGGAAGCCTATTCTAAAGATGATGCACAAGAAAGCCTGCAAACAGTTGGTTGAAGACAAGCAGACTAAGGACATGGATTACTGGAACCATGTCCTGTGGTCTGATGAGACCAAGACAAACTTATTTGGTTCAGATGGTGTCAAGCGTGTTTGGCGGCAACCAGGTGAGGAGTACAAAGACAAGTGTGTCTTGCCTACAGTCAAGCATGGTGGTGGGAGTGTCATGGACTAAGGCTGCATGAGTGCTGCCAGCACTGGGGAGCTACAGTTCATTGAGGGAACCATAAATGCCAACATTTACTGTGACATAAAAAGAAAAGAGAAGGCGCCTGGCCCTTTAAATAAAAGATTGTTGAACCTGCTGCCCTTTTAATTGTAATAAAACAATAAATAGGTATATATCATAGGTAAAAAGGCGCTGGTAATCTTAATATATCACGTGTTATAAAAATTAATAGGTGATTTAAAGTGTAATATATGTGATTAAAAATTGCTACAAATATATATATGATCTACTATTGGTGCAATTAGCAAAGAAAAGTGCATACCAGTGCAATTTCAATTCAGAAGTGTTTGTGCTTCTCAAAGTAAATTAATCCACAAAGGTGTGGATCAGTGAACCAATAAATAGATATATAAAGAATTCCATACAAAAATCACATAAGAATATATAAAAATATAAATATATAAATGTGCTCCAAGTAGTGTTTAAAAATCCAGGCAATAGCATGCAATCAAAATTGTGCTTGGTGGATTCTTATTAATCCCTTCACAGTGCTCCAGGTGCTGGGATGTGACAACCGTCAATTAAGAAGTGCTTGTGCTTCTCAAAGTAAATTAATCCACAAAGGTGTGGATCAGTGAACCAATAAATAAATATATAAAGAATTCCATACAAAAATCACATAAGGATATATAAAAAAATCACATAAGAATATATAAAAAAGTATAAATATATAAATGTGCTCCAAGTAGTGTTTAAAAGTCCAAGCAATAGCATGCAATCAAAATTGTGCTTGGTGAATTCTTATTAATCCATTCACAGTGCTCCAGGTGCTGGGATGTGACAACCGTGGCCTCTTACCAGCTAGCAGCAGGTCACAAGGACCCCCAACGCCTGTGATCCCTTTATTGGGTGGATCAGACCTCTCCTCGATTGCTTGGATCTCTGGCTCCTATATTACTCGAGTTGGACCATGTAGTCCCCCCATACACATAAAGATATAGAAGAACAAATAGCCTCCAATAGTGAAATACTGTTTTATTCTCCAAAAAACATACACTATAAGGTGACAATTAGCCTCTTACTATTTGTTGTGCCCTCCTGGCACTGGGCAATTCGGCAGTACAAAATCGTTTTTTTGGGTCTTAGGAAGATATTCTCCGGGGATCTGCAGCACCCTGTATCTCCTTTCCCCCTTTCTTTGTATTGCAGCGGTGGATGTGTATCCCAGCCTCTGTTCCGAATGCCTCTGTGTGTTACTTCCGGGTTAGCATTGACCACAATGCATTTCGCTTAACGAGCGTCCTCAGGCAGTCTCCTGCCTGAGGACGCTCGTTAAGCGAAATGCATTGTGGTCAATGCTAACCCGGAAGTAACACACAGAGGCATTCGGAACAGAGGCTGGGATACACATCCACCGCTGCAATACAAAGAAAGGGGGAAAGGAGATACAGGGTGCTGCAGATCCCCGGAGAATATCTTCCTAAGACCCAAAAAAACGATTTTGTACTGCCGAATTGCCCAGTGCCAGGAGGGCACAACAAATAGTAAGAGGCTAATTGTCACCTTATAGTGTATGTTTTTTGGAGAATAAAACAGTATTTCACTATTGGAGGCTATTTGTTCTTCTATATCTTTATGTGTATGGGGGGACTACATGGTCCAACTCGAGTAATATAGGAGCCAGAGATCCAAGCAATCGAGGAGAGGTCTGATCCACCCAATAAAGGGATCACAGGCGTTGGGGGTCCTTGTGACCTGCTGCTAGCTGGTAAGAGGCCACGGTTGTCACATCCCAGCACCTGGAGCACTGTGAATGGATTAATAAGAATTCACCAAGCACAATTTTGATTGCATGCTATTGCTTGGACTTTTAAACACTACTTGGAGCACATTTATATATTTATACTTTTTTATATATTCTTATGTGATTTTTTTATATATCCTTATGTGATTTTTGTATGGAATTCTTTATATATTTATTTATTGGTTCACTGATCCACACCTTTGTGGATTAATTTACTTTGAGAAGCACAAGCACTTCTTAATTGACGGTTGTCACATCCCAGCACCTGGAGCACTGTGAAGGGATTAATAAGAATCCACCAAGCACAATTTTGATTGCATGCTATTGCCTGGATTTTTAAACACTACTTGGAGCACATTTATATATTTATATTTTTATATATTCTTATGTGATTTTTGTATGGAATTCTTTATATATCTATTTATTGGTTCACTGATCCACACCTTTGTGGATTAATTTACTTTGAGAAGCACAAACACTTCTGAATTGAAATTGCACTGGTATGCACTTTTCTTTGCTAATTGCACCAATAGTAGATCATATATATATTTGTAGCAATTTTTAATCACATATATTACACTTTAAATCACCTATTAATTTTTATAACACGTGATATATTAAGATTACCAGCGCCTTTTTACCTATGATATATACCTATTTACTGTGACATACTGAAGCAGAGCATGATCCCCTCCCTTTGGAGACTGGGCCGCAGTACAGTATTCCAACATGATAACGACCCTAAACACACCTCCAAGACGACCACTACCTTGCCTAAAGAAGCTAAGGGTAAAGGTGATGGACTGGCCAAGCATATCTCCAGACCTAAACCCAATTAAGCATCTGTTGGGCATCCTCAAACAGAAGGTGGAGGAGCGCAAGGTCTCTAACATCCATCAGCTCCATGATGTCATCATGGAGGAGCGGAAGAGGATTCCAGTGGCAACCTGTGAAGCACTGGTGAACTCCATGCCCAAGAGGGTTAAGGCAGTGCTGGAAAAAAATGGTGGCCACACAAAATTTTGACATTTTGGGTCCAATTTGGACATTGTCACTTAGGGGTGTACTCACTTTTGTTACCAGCGGTTTGGACATTAATGGCTGTGTGTTGAGTTATTTTGAGGGGACAGCAAATTTACACTGTTATACAAGCTGTAAACTCACTACTTTACATTGTAGCAAAGTGTCATTTCTTCAGTGTTGTCACATGACAAGATATATAATAAAATATTTACAAAAATGTGAGGGGTGTACTCACTTTTGTGAGATACTGAAATATTCCTTTATACACAATCCTATACCCACAGTTGATCCAGGAGGAAGGCAAAAAACCCAGCAAAGCATTAACTAATTTGTTCCAGCAGGGGAAAAAATGGCTTCCTGATCCCCAAGAGGCAATCAAATATTCCCTGGATCAACTTTACCCATAAATGCTAGTATCCATTTATATTATGTACATTTAGAAAATAATATAAGCCTTTTTTAAAGCATTCTACTGAGCTGGTCGGCTCTTGAGGAAGTCTATTCTACATTTTCACAGCTCTTAGTGTAAAGAAACCTTTCTGTATTTAGAGATTAAATCTCTGTTCCTTCTGACATAAACAGTGCCCCCTTGTCCTCTGTGATGACCCTAAAGTGAATAACTTAACACCAAGTTCACTAAATAGACCAATCTAAGGCCCCTTTCACACAGGGGAGTCCGTCGGCGGACTCTGTTTATCTCAGCAGGGAATCGATCCGCCGATCCCCCGCTGAGCAGGCGGATGGCGGACACAGCGCGGAGACAGAGCTGTCAGGTCCCCGCAGTTCTCTATGGGGGAATCGTATGAGAATGGACCATCTGTCCGTTCTCATCTGATCCCGTCCGATCTGCTGGACGGATGGAAAATAGGGTTTCCATCCGTCCAGATTTGACGGATCGGATTGGATGTCAGTGGACATGTCTCCGCTGACATTCGATCCCCCATAGAGATGCATGGGGCATCCGTTCAGATCCGCCAAAAAAACGGACAGGCGGATCTGAACGGTCCGCCTGTGGGAAAGGGGCCTTAAAGTGAAAACTGCGCTAATGTCAATAAAGTTTCTAAAAATTATTAGTATAAAGCAGTGACTTAACCATGTGATATCACTACAATAAATAAAAAAATAAACTAACAAAGTCGCGGTAAGGCAAAAACAATTGAATGAAATAAATATACAGTATATTAATTAATAAAGTTCACGTGATAAAGTGAGAGATATTGAAGAAATCTTCTTTAAAAGTTTAAAATTCAGATTTACACAGATCCCCAAAGTGCAGGTGTGTTGTTTGCTGGCAAAAGAGACTGTAAAGTTTGGTGTGTATATTACATACAGATGTACAGTAAGTGCAGTTTTTAATGTATTAATAAACTAGTAAGCGATTTTACACGGTCCATGGCAATTGGTGCGGCTGGCATGTAGAAAAGGAGTGGCAGTCAAGTTCCATGAAAAGGCATACAACATTTCACAGATGGTTAGGATCCTTGCTCGTTTGACCTTTCTAAAGATAGAAAGTCAATAGAATCTGGTAAGCACCCTTAATATCAGAGGGGGTGGTATTCACAAAAGGAGCTCTTATCACTGGTGGTGTTGGATTTTTCTTATTAACTTTTAAGAAAATTACTTTATTATTGCTTACTTTATCATGTGGGCTTTATTCATTAATATATTGAATATTAATTTCACACAATTGTTTTTGCCTTTGCGTTGCTTTGTTGGTTTTCATTCACTATATGGACCATTTATGTATTTATACATGTTGATCATACCCCCCCTCAACCATAGTTCTGGTAGGCTGTCATATAAAATGGGCAGTGCCCACTGTGATCGCAGTATTCTGAGGACACTGCTGATCACAGATTGAGATAAAGAGCCAATCAGCGGCTCTTTACCACGTGATCAGTAGGGATGATCGAACGGTTCGGGTCGACCATCGGGTCGACCCGAACATTGGGTGTTCGAGGTTCGGCCGAATTTAGAACTTTTTGCTGAAAAAGTTCGGAATTCGGCAACCAGAACCGACCAAAATGCAATGGTTTAGGAAATGGGCTTTAAAAGCCCGTGATAGGACCAGAACCATTAGCAAAAGCCAATTGAGGGGGCAGGAGAATGCTAGGAATGTGATTGGAGTGACTAGGGGGTCCATAGTCCAATCATTAGTGAATACGCCCTCCAGTATATAAGATAGCCCCCGCCAAATTCCTAGCATTGTTATGCAGGGACATGGAAGAGAGTGGAAGCAGTTCTGTTAATTTTACTTTAAAAGTGTCATTTAGCATTTATTAGTGTGAGGAAAGGGATATCTAGTGTAGTTAGGGTACGCTTTTACACTTTAGTTAGATACAAAAATTTAGTTTATGTAGGGAAAGTGTGAAGTGTCAGGGTGACCGTAATGTAGTGTAGGGTTAACTGACTGCTATGGCAGGGTGACCAAACCCTTCCATATCAGGGTGACCGTAATGTAGTGTAGGGTGAACTGACAGTGACTGCTATGGCAGGGTGACCAAATCCTTCCATATCATGGTGACCGCTATAGAGAAAAGCTAGTTTCTCTGAAGTCACTTTCGCTGCAGTAATATGGCTTCGCCCCTGTCAGCTTGCTTTTTGGCTGCAGGCATCTATAGTGATTTTTTGAGCACATGTTTGGAGTCAGGCATGACATCTGAACATGTGTATAGGGGGTATATATACACACCCATGTATGTATATATACACCTGCACATATATAGGTGTGAAAAGAGCAGAAAACACTACTTGCGCTAATGAAATAATTAAAACCAATATAGTTACGCTCCTATCACACCTATATATGTCTAGGTGTATATATACATATAAGTATGTGTGTATATATATATATACCCCTATACAGAAGTTCAGATGTTTTGCCTGCCTCCAAAGAACCCAAGAAAATGCCCAAAAAAGCGCTAGCGTCAAAAAAACAAAAACAAAAACAAAAACACCCAGGTGTGTTGTTGCAGGCATTTTTTGGGGGTTTTTGGAGGCAGGCAAAACATCTGAACTTGTGTATAGTGGTATATATACACACATACTTATATGTATTTTACACTTAGACATATATAGGTGTTATAGGAGCAGAGCCATATTAGTGTTAATTATTTCATTAGCGCAAGCATATATTTCTGCTACTATCACACCTATATATGTCTAGGTGTATATATACATATAAGTATGTATGTATATATACCCGTATACACAAGTTCAGATGTTTTGCCTGCCTCCAAAGAACCCCAAAAAATGCCCAAAAAAACGCTAGCGCCAAAAAAACGCCCAGGTGTGTTGTTGCAGGCATTTTTTTGGGGTTTTTGGAGGCAGGCAAAACATCTGAACTTGTGTATATGGGTATATATACACACATACTTATATGTATATATACACCTAGACATATATAGGTGTGATAGTAGCAGAAATATATGCTTGCGCTAATGAAATCATTTACACTAATATGGCTCCGCTCCTATAACACCTATATATGTCTAAGTGTAAAATACATATAAGTATGTGTGTATATATACCACTATACACAAGTTCAGATGTTTTGCCTGCCTCCAAAAACCCCCAAAAAATGCCTGCAACAACACACCTGAGCATTTTTTTTTGGCGCTAGCGTTTTTTTGGGAATTTTTTGGGGTTCTTTGGAGGCAGGCAAAACATCTGAACTTGTGTATAGTGGTATATATACACACATACTTATATGTATTTTACACTTACACATATATAGGTGTTATAGGAGCGGAGCCATATTAGTGTAAATGATTTCATTAGTGCAAGCATATATTTCTGCTACTATCACACCTATATATGTCTAGGTGTATATATACATACATGGGTGTGTATATATACCCCCTATACTGTCATGGTCTTACCTTCTTGCTGTTCTCCTTCGTTTGACATGTGCTGGCGGCCATCTTGGTTTCTGGGTTTCTTGTAGCCTCCCACTCTGCGGCTCCTCCTTCCCACTGGGAGGAGCTGGATGCCTAGCTCATATATATAGGAGGTCTGTGGCTTCAGTTCCTTGCTTGGTCCTCCTGTGTTCACATGCTTCTAAGACTGCTGCTGCTTCTGGTTCCTGATCCTGGCTTCGTCTGATTACCCTGCTGGTTCCTGATCCTGGCTTCGTCTGACTACCCTGCTGGTTCCTGATCCTGGCTTCGTCTGGCTACCCTGCTGGTTCCTGATCCCGGCTTCGTCTGACTACCCTCCTGGCTCCTGACCTCTGGCTTCGCAAAGACTCTGCTTCGGTTTTGCCATCCGTTTGGACTTTTGCTTTACAGCTTGATTTTCAATAAAGCCTTCTTATTTTCACTTATCTGTTGTTGTACGTCTGGTTCATGGTTCCGTGACATTAGGACCAAGCCATGAATTCCGACGGTACAGGGCCATCCTCGCTACCCACGCTGGTTGCCAGACTTGATCAGCAGGATCACCTGTTGGGTCAGTTCGCCGTGGCGTTGCAAATCCTGCTTGAACGCACGGCTCATTTCGCTCCCGTTGCCGATGGGTCGGTTGTCGCTCCTGGGCCCGCTCCTACTGCCGCTCCGGTTGTTGCGCCAGAGTCTACCCCGACACCTGTTGTTGCGCCTGCGGTGTTTCGGGGTATGACCGGTTCTGCCCCCCTTCCACAGCGCTTTGGGGGAGAGCCAACTCAGTGCCGAGGTTTCCTTAACCAGGTGGGCATTTATTTCGAGTTGCTGCCACATGCCTTTCCTACTGAGAGATCAAAGGTGGGCTTCTTAATTTCGCTGCTCTCGGACAAGGCCTTGGCCTGGGCCAGCCCTTTATGGGAGAACAACAATCCGGTGGTTGCCGAGTTTTCCGGTTTTGTTGCTTCTCTTCGGAGGGTATTCGATGTGCCGGCTCGTGCTGCCTCTGCTGCGAAGCTCCTTATGTCCATCAGACAGGGTTCACGATCCGTAGCTGAATACGCCATTGAGTTTCGTACCCTGGCAGCAGAGGTGGGCTGGAATAATGAGGCTCTGGTCGCTGCTTTCTCTCATGGTCTCTCGGATGCCTTGAAGGATGAGGTTGCAGCTAAGGACCTACCAGTGGAGCTCGAGTCTCTTATTTCTTTCCTGATTTTGATTGACACCAGACTCAGGGAGAGACCTTCCTTTAAGGAGAGTCTGCGGAGGCTTCCCAACAGATTGGCGCCTACCTTTGCTGTCCCACCCGTGCCTCCCTCTCCTCCCACACCTCCTGGGGATGACTTGGCTGGGGATGAACCCATGCAGCTGGGCTTTGCTCGCCTGTCCGAGGGGGAGAGGGTACTCCGGAGACGCGAGGGCCGATGCATGTACTGTGGTCTCGGTGGGCATTTTCGGTTGGCATGTCCGAACCGTCCGGGAAACGCTCGCACCTGAGATCCTGTCGGGGGCAGATCATGGGTGGAGTCTCCTCGTCCCCGGTTTCCCGTGTTGACAAACCACTGATCACTGTTGTCCTCTCCTGGGTCGGGGGCTCAGTGACGACCCAGGCGTTGGTGGACTCTGGTGCTGGTGGTTTGTTCATTGATAGTGTGTTCGCTGCCGCCAATTCCATTCCTCTGCAGGTCCGAGGTTCTCCACTGGCTCTTGAGGCGATAGACGGCAGACCCCTTCTGCCGCCACACGTGACTCATGAGACCCTTCCAGTGGGGATAGCCATTGGTGCCGTTCACAGAGAGTCGGTCTGCTTCCAGGTTATTTCGTCTCCACACTACTCGGTGGTCTTGGGGTACCCCTGGCTCCAGAAGCATAATCCGACTTTCGATTGGAGATCGGCCGAGATCCTCTCGTGGTCACCACAGTGTGGGGCTAGTTGCATCCATGGGCCTGTCAAGTTGCTGTGTACTTCCTCGGACTCTCTGTTGCCTCCTGAATACGAGGAGTACCGGCATGTATTCGATAAGGTGCGCGCGGTTGCCCTACCTCCGCACCGCCCATACGATTGTGCCATCGAGTTACAACCTGGTGCCGTTCCTCCTCGTGGCAAGGTCTATCCACTGTCGGTAGCGGAGAATGAGGCCATGGAGGAGTACGTGAAGGAGGCGCTTTCACGCGGACACATTTGCAAATCCTCGTCCCCGGCAGGGGCTGGATTTTTCTTTGTGAAAAAGAAGGGCGGTGAGTTGAGGCCTTGCATCGATTACAGGGGTCTCAATCGCATCACGATCAAGAACGCTTACCCGATACCCTTGATTTCCGAGCTGTTCGATCGCCTTAAAGGGGCCACGGTTTTTACCAAACTCGACCTGAGGGCGGCATATAACCTCGTAAGGATTAAGGCGGGCGATGAGTGGAAGACCGCGTTTAACACCAGGACCGGTCATTATGAATCCTTGGTTATGCCCTTTGGGTTGTGCAATGCGCCCGCAGTCTTTCAGGAATTCATCAACGATGTTTTCCGTGACCTGTTGCAGCAGTGTGTGGTGGTCTATTTGGATGACATCTTGGTATATTCTGAATCCATGGAGACCCACATTCTGGATGTCAGACGAGTGTTGCAACGGTTACGAGAGAACAAGCTGTTCGGTAAGCTTGAGAAATGCGAATTTCACCGATCCCAGGTAACCTTAGGTTACATCATTTCCGCTGAAGGGTTCTCCATGGATCCTGAGAAGGTTTCGGCTGTCTTACAGTGGCCCCAGCCCAGTGGTCTTCGCTCCCTGCAGCGCTTTTTGGGCTTCGCCAATTATTATCGGAAGTTCATCAGGGACTTTTCCATGCTAGCCAAGCCTCTCACGGATCTGACCAGGAAGGGCAGTAATTCCCAGGTCTGGCCGCTCGAGGCCATCCAAGCTTTTGAGGCTCTAAAGTCCGCCTTTGTGTCGGCTCCGATTCTGTCGCATCCCAACCCTGGGTTGCCCTTTGTCCTCGAGGTGGACGCGTCTGAGACGGGAGTAGGCGCCCTTCTGTCTCAGCGTAGAACACCAGAGGGTCCTCTGCTTCCTTGTGGGTTTTACTCCCGGAAACTGTCTTCCGCGGAGTGCAACTATCAGATTGGTGACAGGGAGTTATTGGCCATCGTGCAGGCCCTTAAAGAATGGAGGCACTTGCTCGAGGGTTCGGTGGTTCCGGTCCTCATCCTGACAGACCACAAGAATCTGACCTACCTTTCTGAGGCCAAGAGATTGACACCACGTCAGGCCTGATGGGCTCTGTTCTTGTCACGTTTTAATTACGTGGTCTCCTACCTACCCGGTTCCAAGAACATCAGGGCGGATGCCTTATCACGGCAGTACTCCGACCTGTCCAGGGAGGAGTCGATTCCGACTTCGGTCATACCTCCGAATCAGATCCTGGCCGCCATTCGCACCAGCCTGACCTCTCCCCTGGGTGAGCAGATTTTGGCGGCTCAATCTGGTGCTCCCTCTGGGAGACCCAACGGCAGATGTTTTGTGCCTGAGGAGTTGCGCACTCGGTTGTTGCGAACCTACCATAACTCCAAGACCGCGGGGCATCCTGGAAAGAATCAGCTGTCCTGGGCTGTTTCACGTCTGTTCTGGTGGCCTTCCCTACGTTCCGACATCGCCGCATATGTAGCGGCATGCTCCGTTTGTGCCCAGAGTAAGTCCCCTCGGCACCTTCCGTTGGGCCTTCTGCAACCCATAGCCACCGGGGAGCGCCCATGGTCACACCTGGGGATGGATTTCATTGTGGACCTCCCTGCATCCCGAGGCCATACGGTCATTCTCATGATTGTGGATCGGTTTTCCAAAATGTGCCACTGTGTTCCTCTCAAGAAGTTACCCTCTGCACAGGAGTTGGCCACGATTTTTGCCAGGGAGGTTTTCCGGTTGCACGGTTTGCCCAAGGAGATTGTGTCGGATCGAGGGAGTCAGTTTGTGTCCAGGTTCTGGCGCGCCTTTTGCTCCCAGTTGGGGATTCATCTCTCCTTCTCCTCGGCCTACCACCCTCAGTCCAATGGGGCCGCAGAACGATCCAATCAGGCCTTGGAGCAATTCCTTCGTTGCTATGGCTCCGATCACCAAGACAATTGGGTTGACCTCCTGCCTTGGGCTGAGTTTGCCAGGAACACGGCGGTGAACTCTTCCTCTGGGACGTCTCCCTTCATGGCCAATTATGGGTTCCAACCTGCCGTGTTACCGGAGGTATTCTCTCCCCAGGATATTCCGGCTGTGGAGGATCACCTTTCCGTTCTACGTGCATCTTGGGTACAGATCCAGAAGTCCCTTGAGGTTTCTGCGCAGCGCCAGAGACTCCAGGCTGATCGCAGACGAGCGCCTGCTCCTTCCTACCAGGCCTGAGACCGTGTATGGTTGTCCACCCGCAACCTCAACCTTCGAGTGCCCACTCCCAAGCTGGCGCCTCGCTTCGTTGGTCCCTTCCGAGTGCTTCGCAGGGTAAACCCGGTAGCCTATGCCCTTGCGCTTCCTCCTGGCATGCGGATCTCCAACGTGTTTCATGTCTCCCTGTTGAAGCCACTGGTGTGTAATCGTTTCACTTCCTCGGTTCCTCGGCCTCGTCCGGTCCAAGTGGGCAATCGTGAGGAGTATGAGGTGAGCAATATCCTGGACTCACGCCTGGTCCGCGGTCGGGTGCAGTTTTTGGTTCATTGGCGTGGTTATGGTCCAGAGGAGCGTTCCTGGGTTCCCTCCGCAGATGTCCATGCTCCTGCCTTGCTCCGTGCCTTTCACGCACGCTTCCCTCAGAAACCGTTCTTTACTCCGCGGAGGAGGGGCCCTTGAGGGGCAGGTACTGTCATGGTCTTACCTTCTTGCTGTTCTCCTTCGTTTGACATGTGCTGGCGGCCATCTTGGTTTCTGGGTTTCTTGTAGCCTCCCACTCTGCGGCTCCTCCTTCCCACTGGGAGGAGCTGGATGCCTAGCTCATATATATAGGAGGTCTGTGGCTTCAGTTCCTTGCTTGGTCCTCCTGTGTTCACATGCTTCTAAGACTGCTGCTGCTTCTGGTTCCTGATCCTGGCTTCGTCTGATTACCCTGCTGGTTCCTGATCCTGGCTTCGTCTGACTACCCTGCTGGTTCCTGATCCTGGCTTCGTCTGGCTACCCTGCTGGTTCCTGATCCCGGCTTCGTCTGACTACCCTCCTGGCTCCTGACCTCTGGCTTCGCAAAGACTCTGCTTCGGTTTTGCCATCCGTTTGGACTTTTGCTTTACAGCTTGATTTTCAATAAAGCCTTCTTATTTTCACTTATCTGTTGTTGTACGTCTGGTTCATGGTTCCGTGACATATACACATGTTCTGATGTTTTGCCTGCCTCAAAAGACCCCAAAAAATGCCCAAAAAATGCTTGCTACTAAACCGTCAAGGTGTGAAAAGAGAGAAGCCACTAACCTGTTCTATAAGTGACCTAATACAAACAATCTTTTTTTTTTCTGGTTCTGGACATGCTACAGAGCTGAAACTTCACAGGTACACTTTGTAGACCCCCCAGATACTAAATCCAAAGAATTTTTATTTTTTTTATTTTTATTTTAATTTTTTCAATAATTGGCTCTCTATCAAAAATGACAATTTTTAAGAACTTTTTTTGTGTGATTAATAGTCCCTGGGGTATGACCCAGAACCCTAGGCACTTTTTAGGGGCATTTATTGGGTTTTAGGGCTTCAAAATGGTGTTTTTTGATTACCGAAGTTCGGGTCCCATTGATTTCAATGGGGTTCTGAAATCCGGGCCGAACTTTCGGGAAGTTTGGATGTTCTGGCCGAACCGAACTTTTGAAAAGTTCGATCATCCCTAGTGATCAGCTGTGTCCAATCACAGCTGATCATGGATGTAAAAAGAAGCCAGGTATTGAAGCTCCTTTCCTCATGCACTCAGCATGAGGAGAGGAAAAAACAGTTGATAACTGGCTTCTCTAAAAGGGACATCTACATTAACAATCAGGGCACTGAACCAAACAGTGCCCACCAGCGCTGCCAGTGTGTGCCCACCAGCGCTGCCAGTGTGTGCCCACCAGTGCTGCCAATACGTGCTCATCAGTGCTGCCAATACGTGCTCATCAGTGCTGCCAATCTGTGGCTATTAGTGCCTCCTCATCAGTGTCACATATCAGTGCTGCCTACCAGTGCCCATCAGTGCCACCTATCAGTGCCCATCAGTGTTGCATATCAGTGCCACCTTTCAGTGCCACCTTTTAGTGCCCATCAGTGCCACCTATTAGTGCCCATCAGTGCCCCCTGCAGTCTCATCAGTGCCCACCAGTGTCTCCTCACCAGTGCCCACCATTGTCGCCTCACTAGTGCCCACTAGTGCCACCTATCAGTGCCCATCAATGCCCATCAGTGTCACCTCATCCTTGCCCATTAGTGTAGCCTATCAGTGTCCATCAGTTCAGCCTCATCAGTGAAGGAGAAAAATGACCTGTTTCAAAAATGTTATAACAAATTATGAAAACATTTTTTTTTAACATTTTCAGTCTTTATTCATTTATTTAGCAAAAAAAAAAAAAACAGTGGTCATTTAATGCCACCAAAAGAAGGCATGACCGCGTAATTGTCATTCAAAGTGCGACAGCGCTGAAATTTAGCCTGGTCAAGAAGGGGATAAAAGTGCCCAGTAGGCAAGTGGTTAATCTCCTCTTCTCAATAAAGAATACATTCAGGTCCTCATAGCTGAGCTCCTCTAGCTTTGCTAGTACAATAAAAGGCTTCCTATTCTAATTAGTAGAGTAAGCACATATTTCCCTCAACAAGCTCAGTTTCAAAGAAAAGATGTGTGAATTTGTTGATTATTTTAATTGTGTAAATATGATACAGTAATCTATGATAGCAGGAAACTTTAATGAAAACCTTCATTAAGAATGTGTAAGAGCATCCCCTGGGTAAGCTTCTGTTAAAGGGGTCAATTTTTACATTGCATAGGGATAACCCATCTTATTGTACAAGTGGCACAATCTTTTTTAAGTTCTGTGTAGAGGACATAAAGCAGCAACCACATTGGTTGATGTATTAAATGACATAAATAAGCAGGGTGCAAAGAAACTTTAGGTGAGATGAGAGTAAAAAAAAGAAGTAGGGGGAGTACCAACAGTAATAGAGAGCTGGAGAGGAGAGGGACACGGGCAAGTGGGGCTTAATGATTCAACTTGTTTCACTATCCCTCCCCTCTGTCTCCTTTGCAGAATCTGCATGGAGTGCACAATTACCATTAAGTCTATGGGGCTACAGGAAGTCTCTTGGCCCCTCTTCTAATGTAGGGTTATTGTAATTGATATGAAGGTAATTGATAATGTGTTACGGTGAATAATGTCTTCAATTTTCTGCTAAATCCCATTTTTGTAGCCATCTGGGCTCCTCAAACTGCACCCCTGGGATGCAGAGTAATAGATAGTAATTATTCTCAAGTCATTTACTTTTTCAAAGTGTTTAGTGCTTATCTGTTTTACAATTAAAATGGAAACGACCCTGATTCACTTCCTTACCTCCTCTTTTTTTAATATATAATCTTTTTCTCTATACATTTAAACAGCGCTCACCCACACTTTATGTGTCGCCCCAGATACCGAGGTAGTCATGCAGCCCCTGTTGGAGTATGTCTGATATATTTGTAATCGTGCTTGAACAATGCTGACGGTAACCTGCCAATTCATATGGGTTGCTACACGCTGCATGTGGCTGGGAATCGGCTCAGTTATCCAAAGCTGCACTTGGACGCTGCTTTCTAAATTACCATTAATGGCTCTCTCCTCTAATAAAGATTTTACTTTTATGACTTTCGTAAGCTTTGCATCCTTATTCCTTTTTGCCAGAAGAGTTTACCTTTGCGTTTTCCATACCATTGAATTTAGTCTAAGAGAAACAAGCAGAGAGGAAAAAAAAAAGAAGAGAACAAATGGGGTTTAGTGGGAAAGTAGAGTATTTTATTTCCAGCAGAGCACTGTCAGCGGAAGCAATGATGTACAAACTAACTAGGACGATTCATTAAAAAAACGATGCCAAGGGAGTGTTATGGGTCAACGTCAAATGTAATAAAAGTTTGGAAATGCTGAGTTATGGGTCTCTGACCAATAACCCTGTCCCCATACGCTTTATCATTCTAACATAAATCATAAGGCTTATATTTGTATTGCACAACATATACCAACACTGCCCAACAAAGCGTTTAGAGAACGTGTTTGGTTTGGATTGACAAAAAAATAGACACTACCGGTAGTATTCGTAGTAAAATTAAATGAAATAGCAAGCTGTCATCAATATTCCATGGTTACAAAAAAAAAAAAACATGGCTTTTTTTGTACTGTTCCCCATTATAGGGTTCAGTACATGTAGTTTGCCATGGCCAACAAGAAATTTGAAGATGGTGACATTTTCCTGTACTTAAAATATTGAAGATTATCTAATATTTATCGAAGAATTTTCGAAATCTAGAGAAAGCAATAAATGCTTTTAACAGCGTAGTTAGAATAATAAAAGCTGTTTTATGATTGGCTGAATGGTTATGTGTGTTTACAGTTTTGTGTACACCTACGGCAGTGGTGCTTTTCCTTATGCTGGAGGTATATTAGACTATCAGCTAAAAGTGGAACCTACGCAGTAACTGTACATTTTCAGCAGCCATCAATTTGCCATAGACAATTGCAGAGGCTGGTGGGACCCAATAGGCACAGCTGTGCTCCTATCATCAATATACACATTCATTAATTGGGAACAGCCAATACTCTTTACATTGATCTCTAACAGGCTGTTCTGTATGGACCTGTTTATAATTAAAAAAATAAAAAAGGAAGTTCTCTGACTGTCAGATTTAAATAAGAAGTGTGATAAAATGAATTACATGGTTTTGGGTACAATGAATTACATGGTTTTGAGTGCCACCTCCCCAACACAACTTGCCAATGCCACCCAATGCACTTGCATTTTAGTGCACCACAAAACAAAAATGTGAACTATAAGTGCATTATGGTGCATCACATTGAAACTAATGCCTCGTACACACGCATCGATTATTGGCCGGAAATTTTTGGCCAACGTCCGATCAGCTGATTTTCGGCTTGTTAGTATGATGCTTCCGACAACCGACTCCGACTTTTCGGCCGAAAAAAATCTGGTGTGCAGGCTATAAAATTTTTGTTGGCCGTCAACACAACGGCCGATTTTCCGTCAGTCAGTACAGATTTCGGCAGACAAAAATCTGATGAGCAAGACTGGGCATGCTCAGAGAAGAAAAAACACACGGAAAGTAAACCAACACATGACATCACTTCTGAAGTAGATTTTTGTTGGCCGAGAAAATTCGTGTGCAGTCTAGAGCACATTCCAACCAACAAAACACCACTCTGGACAAAAGTCGGACGATCGGTCGGCCGATAATCGTTGCATGTGTACGAGGCATTAGACTAATGCCTCGTACACACGCATCGATTATTGGCCGAGAATTTTCGGCCAACGTCCGATCGGCCGATTTTCGGCTTGTTAGTATGATGCTTCCGACAACCGACTCAGACTTTTCGGCCGAAAAAAATCTGGTGTGCAGGCTATAAAATTTTTGTTGGCCGTCAACACAACGGACGATTTTCCGTCAGTCAGTACAGAGTTCGGCAGACAAAAATCTGATGAGCAAGACTGGGCATGCTCAGAGAAGAAAAAACACACGGAAAGTAAACCAACACATGACATCACTTCTGAAGTAGATTTTTGTTGGCCGAGAAAATTCGTGTGCAGTCTAGGTTCCAACCAACAAAACACCACTCTGGACAAAAGTCGGACGATCGGTTGGCCGATAATCGTTGCGTGTGTACGAGGCATAAGGTGTCCAACCAGCACATTTAAAATGGGTGTGTTGCCTTAATACAACCTGCCCTGACACATAATAACGCACTGCCTTAAAGCATATATTAACTCAACATAGTCTGAATAGGTCCTTGAAGTTTATCTACATTTTATTTTATTTAATTTTTTTGGATAGAGTCCTGGAGACATAGCAGGAAGTAAGTGGAAATCTCTCCAAACTGAATGGAAATGCCTTCTAGAGGGTTGTCACTGAAACAAGGGAGTAAATCTTCCCAGTGGGGACACAGACTGGCAGGAATTCTTTCCCATCCCACAATTTACATACAGTATATTGAACATTCAAATCAGCCCCTGCCTTCAAGTAGTTTACAATCTAAGGTCCCTACCTCACATGCAAGGCCAATGTAGACAGAAGCAAATTAATTAATATGTCTTCAGAGTGTGGGAGGAAATCACAGTACTTAGAGAAAATATACCCAAGTACAGGAAGAACATGCAAACTCCATGTAAGTAGCATTACAGTTGGGATTTGAACCAATGGCCCAATGGCTTTAGGGCAGGAGTTTTAGCCACTTAGCTACAATGCTGGCTGGTCTCTCAGATCACCTGATTTCATGTTCCTAATGAAATCAGTTTGCAGTAGCAGTGATGGCGAACCTTGGCACCCCAGATGTTTTGGAACTACATTTCCCATGATGCTCAACTACACTGCAGAGCACATGAGCATCATGGGAAATGTAGTTCCAAAACATCTGGGGTGCCAAGGTTCCCCATCAGTGGTATAGGGGAACGTGTCTTCTGGGAATCAAGCGATGTGTGTAACGGCTAATTGGGGTGGTGTCCATATAAAAGTAGCATCTAGTCCCACAATTGATTCATATACTGCTGTTGGCCAAAAACACAGACACTTATTTATCTTTCTAAAAACAAAAACAGACACATGCAAATTACATTCACATATTCATTACTGAAGTTGCACATCTTATCTGCAGTCCTCCTCAAAGGACTTTCTCTTGTCCAATAAGAATGCACTTACTGGCCTCTGAAGTGGACAGAGAAATGGCATATTTAAACTTAAAAAAAAAAAGGCTCACAGGTTAATTTTAACCACTTCTGGACCGGAAGGTTTACCCCCTTAATGACCAGGCCATTTTTTGCGATGCGGCACTGCGTTACTTTAACTGAAAATTGCGCGGTCGTGCGACACTGTACCCAAATAAAATTGACTAGGGGAAAGATTTCTGTCATTTTTATTTATATATATTTTTTTTTACTAGTAATGGCGGTGATCAGCGATTTTTATCAGGACTGCGACATTGCGGTGGTGGGTTTGCTGCATGAACACAGAGACATGTGTTTCTAAATAAGAGGAACACAGGATCTCTGTGTTCATAACTGACAGAACAAAGGTCTGCCTTTTTTACAACAGCAGACCGCCGTTCTGTCTCCACAGGGAGAGATTGCGGGTGCCCGCTGGCAATCATGGCCGCCGGACCCACTGATTAGCTCCCTCTGTAGCCAAGCAGCACATGTGCCCCCACTAGCTGTCCCGCGAAACAACGTACAGTTACGTTCTTTCACAGGGCAGAGCCGACCTGCCACAGTATATGTAATGCTGGTGGTCAGCAAGTGGTTAATGTGTATGTATAGCAAAAACCTTATTTTTTTTTCTTTTGGACAGAGAAGAGAATAGGTAAATCTCCTGTTAGTTTATTTCTTGCTTTTTGTGTACCATAGGGGAAATTTCTTTGTTTACTTCCTGCCCTAGATATGTAACAGGAAGTTAGAAGAAATCTTCCAAAGTGAGGGAGGATTGGAAGATTTCCCGATACCCCTTGTTTGTAGGATGACCTCTTACTTTCTTCTCCCAGTGGCGACCCATCCATTGGGGGTGCAGGGGCGCCGCCCCTCCCCTATCCATGCGTCCGGTCCCCTTATCTACATGCAGAGCACCGGACGCATGGATTCCAATTGGGGATTTTTTTTTTGAAGCGCGTGATTTGAGCCAGAGGCTCTAATAGGCTTCAAAAAAGGGTGGACTCGGGGCGAAGAGCACTGCGCCCTGAGCCCACCCAGTTGTATGGCAATAGCGAATAAATATTCGCTATTGTCACACTGACTCTCTTCCCGGCCAATTAGGAAGAGGGTTGTGAGACCCCTTTCCCGATTGGCCAAAAGGAGAAGCCATCTTACTGTCCAGTGGCCAGGAAGAGGCAGAAGACACACGGCTGGAGGAGAAAGCCATCCAGCACTCCCGGGCTCGGACAGGAGTAAGGAGGAGGTAAGGTGGCAGGCCATTCGGGGGGGGGGATGTGTTTCCTGCCTGCTTGCCGACCGACCGACCGACCGACCGACCAACCGTCCTTCGGGGGGGGGGATGCATTGGTTTGCTGTCGTTCCCCCCCCCCCCCCCCCCGAATTAGCGAGCACCAGCCGCCACTAATCACCACTACAAGTGGAGTGGTAAATTATCCCAACAGGGAATAAGGAAAACACAGACAGAGGGTTCAACCCCTCCCCACTCTATCCAAAACTAAAAAAAAATGTTTGCTTTGAGCTACACTTTACTACCTCTAAAGACTGATAATAGCGAGGTGGTTACAAAACCTAGGTTCTATGAAAGGGGTTGTAAAGTCAGAAGGGTTTTAATCTTATTGCATTCTATGCATTAAGATAAAAAGCCATCTGTGTGCAGCAGTCCCCCCTCAGACCCCCTAATACTCATCCCAGCCCCCTCTCTATTCAGAAATGTCTACGAATGCCTCAGCTGTCCGGGACTTTCTCACCTGATTGGCTGAGACAAAGCAGCGGCGTCATTGGCTCCCGTTGTTGTCAATCAAACTCAGCCAATTAGGAGAGGAGGGGCGGGGCTGAACAGCGGCTTAGTGTCCTAATGGATACACTAAGCTGCAGCTTGGCTCAGGTGCCCCCATAGCAAGCTTCTTACTCTGGGGGCACTCAGTAGAAGGGAGGGGCGAGGAGCTCCAGCCTGGGACCTAAGAAGAGGAGGATCTGGGCTGCTCTGTGCAAAACCATTGCACAGAGCAGGTAAGTATAATGTGCTTGTTATTTTAATAGAAAAAAAAATTTGACTTTACAATCACTTTAATTTCTAAAGGTCAACTTTAGAGATGCAGCTAGCACTGTGGGCTGTTCCTTAATGTGTCATAGATAGTGTTGAGCGAACACGGACTGTATTATTCGTGTTCGTACCGAATAATTGGATTTTTTGTACCCGAACACGGACACGGACACTTTACTGTATGTTCGGGTAAAAATCCGTGTTCGGTCGTTTTATTTCCGGGTTTTGCATGCTTTGGCGCTCTTTTCATGGCGGGCTTTCAACAGCCAATCAACAATCGTTTAACTGGTGTGCCTTAAGCCATCCCAGCCATGCCTGCAAATGTCTCAGTAGCTGTGATTGGCCGTCTGAAGCATGTGACCAAGTCTTTATAAGTTCGAGGCAGCCGCAGCGGCGTCATTATGCTGCTTAGATTCAGGGACAGAGCACACATCAACGTGCTGGCTGCTGATTAGGGAAAGATAGGCAGGAAAAAACCATTTGTGTCCGGATAGAATTGAGGGACAGGTCGGAGTGTTTAGGCAGGGCGAGTTGTAGGCATTTTAGGGATAGAGTCTGCTGAATTATATAGGGTCAGTGTCTTCTACAAACTACAATCGATATTGCTGTGTGGGGGGTGGGGTGAATCTGCACTCAATCCTGATCTACGATCTCTTCTCAATCCTGTTAGGGACAGAGTCTGCTGAATTTTAGGGAAACTGTGTTCTACAAACTACAATCGATATTGCTGTGTGGGGGGTGGGGTGAATCTGCACTCAATCCTGATCTA
This sequence comes from Pelophylax lessonae, assembly GCF_965119305.1. NCBI lineage: Eukaryota > Metazoa > Chordata > Amphibia > Anura > Ranidae > Pelophylax > Pelophylax lessonae. Next base: position 149,720,494 of record NC_138776.1, read on the forward strand.
CGATCTCTTCTCAATCCTGTTAGGGACAGAGTCTGCTGAATTTTAGGGAAACTGTGTTCTACAAACTACAATCGATATTGCTGTGTGGGGGGTGGGGTGAATCTGCACTCAATCCTGATCTACGATCTCTTCTCAATCCTGTTAGGGACAGAGTCTGCTGAATTTTAGGGAAACTGTGTTCTACAAACTACAATCGATATTGCTGTGTGGTGTGGGATTGGAGATAGGCAGGTGTCAGTGATCCACATCCATTTTTCTGTGTGTGAGCTGCAGTGAACACAATCTTTTTGGGCTGCAGTGAACACAATCTTTTTGGGCTGCAGTGAACACAATCTTTTTGGGCTGCAGTGAACACAATCTTTTTGGGCTGCAGTGAACACAATCTTTTTGGGCTGCAGTGAACACAATCTTTTTGGGGTGCAGTGAACAAAATCTTTTTGGGGTGCAGTGAACACAATCCTTTTTGGTGTGCAGTGAACACAATCTTTGTGGGGTGCAGTGAACAAAATCCTTTGTGGGGTGCAGTGAACACAATCTTTTTGGGGTGCAGTGAACAAAATCCTTTTTGGGGTGCAGTGAACAACATCCTTTTTGGGGTGCAGTGAACACAATCTTTTTGGGGTGCAGTGAACAAAATCCTTTGTGGGGTGCAGTGAACACAATCTTTTTGGGGTGCAGTGAACACAATCTTTTTGGGGTGGAGTGAACAACATCCTTTTTGGGGTGCAGTGAACAAAATCCTTTTTGGGGTGCAGTGAACAAAATCATTTTTGGGGTGCAGTGAACACAATCTTTTTGGGGTGCAGTGAACACAATCTTTGTGGGGTGCAGTGAACACAATCTTTTTGGGGTGGAGTGAACAACATCCTTTTTGGGGTGCAGTGAACAAAATCCTTTTTGGGGTGCAGTGAACAACATCCTTTTTGGGGTGCAGTGAACACAATCTTTTTGGGGTGCAGTGAACACAATCTTTGTGGGGTACAGTGAACAGAATCTTTGTGGGGTGCAGTGAACACAATCTTTGGGGGGTACAGTGAACACAATCTTTGTGAGGTGCAGTGAACACAATCTTTGTGGGGTGCAGTGAACACAATCATTGTGGGGTGCAGTGAACTCAATCTTTGTGGGGTACAGTGAACACAATCTCATACTGAAGGTTTGAGGGTGCTGCCTGTTCCATACTCCCCCTACTCCTCATCTAGCCTTTTAGGGGTACAAACAATAGTAATTGGGGCCTAGTGTGGTTGTGTACGTGTGATATACATACACTTTTTTGGGATCATATTTTCTATTCCGCTATTTAATCAAAAACCTCTGGGGATCAGTTAAATTGGGGGATAGTCTGTGTTGGTACGTGTGAGAGAGATCCACCTTTCCAAGTTGTTGGGGTTCATCTCATACTTCTGAAGGTTTGAGGGTGCTGCCTGTTCCATACTCCCCCTACTCCTAGCCTTTTAGGGGTACAAACAATAGTAATTGGGGCCTAGTGTGGTTGTGTACGTGTGATATACATACACTTTTTTGGGATCATATTTTCTATTCCGCTATTTAATCAAAAACCTCTGGGGATCAGTTAAATTGGGGGATAGTCTGTGTTGGTACGTGTGAGAGAGATCCACCTTTCCAAGTTGTTGGGGTTCATCTCATACTTCTGAAGGTTTGAGGGTGCTGCCTGTTCCATACTCCCCCCTACTCCTAGCCTTTTAGGGGTACAAACAATAGTAATTGGGGCCTAGTGTGGTTGTGTACGTGTGATATACATACACTTTTTTGGGATCATATTTTCTATTCCGCTATTTAATCAAAAACCTCTGGGGATCAGTTAAATTGGGGGATAGTCTGTGTTGGTACGTGTGAGAGAGATCCACCTTTCCAAGTTGTTGGGGTTCATCTCATACTTCTGAAGGTTTGAGGGTGCTGCCTGTTCCATACTCCCCCCTACTCCTAGCCTTTTAGGGGTACAAACAATAGTAATTGGGGCCTAGTGTGGTTGTGTACGTGTGATATACATACACTTTTTTGGGATCATATTTTCTATTCCGCTATTTAATCAAAAACCTCTGGGGATCAGTTAAATTGGGGGATAGTCTGTGTTGGTACGTGTGAGAGAGATCCACCTTTCCAAGTTGTTGGGGTTCATCTCATACTTCTGAAGGTTTGAGGGTGCTGCCTGTTCCATACTCCCCCTACTCCTAGCCTTTTAGGGGTACAAACAATAGTAATTGGGGCCTAGTGTGGTTGTGTACGTGTGATATACATACACTTTTTTGGGATCATATTTTCTATTCCGCTATTTAATCAAAAACCTCTGGGGATCAGTTAAATTGGGGGATAGTCTGTGTTGGTACGTGTGAGAGAGATCCACCTTTCCAAGTTGTTGGGGTTCATCTCATACTTCTGAAGGTTTGAGGGTGCTGCCTGTTCCATACTCCCCCTACTCCTAGCCTTTTAGGGGTACAAACAATAGTAATTGGGGCCTAGTGTGGTTGTGTACGTGTGATATACATACACTTTTTTGGGATCATATTTTCTATTCCGCTATTTAATCAAAAACCTCTGGGGATCAGTTAAATTGGGGGATAGTCTGTGTTGGTACGTGTGAGAGAGATCCACCTTTCCAAGTTGTTGGGGTTCATCTCATACTTCTGAAGGTTTGAGGGTGCTGCCTGTTCCATACTCCCCCCTACTCCTAGCCTTTTAGGGGTACAAACAATAGTAATTGGGGCCTAGTGTGGTTGTGTACGTGTGATATACATACACTTTTTTGGGATCATATTTTCTATTCCGCTATTTAATCAAAAACCTCTGGGGATCAGTTAAATTGGGGGATAGTCTGTGTTGGTACGTGTGAGAGAGATCCACCTTTCCAAGTTGTTGGGGTTCATCTCATACTTCTGAAGGTTTGAGGGTGCTGCCTGTTCCATACTCCCCCCTACTCCTAGCCTTTTAGGGGTACAAACAATAGTAATTGGGGCCTAGTGTGGTTGTGTACGTGTGATATACATACACTTTTTTGGGATCATATTTTCTATTCCGCTATTTAATCAAAAACCTCTGGGGATCAGTTAAATTGGGGGATAGTCTGTGTTGGTACGTGTGAGAGAGATCCACCTTTCCAAGTTGTTGGGGTTCATCTCATACTTCTGAAGGTTTGAGGGTGCTGCCTGTTCCATACTCCCCCTACTCCTAGCCTTTTAGGGGTACAAACAATAGTAATTGGGGCCTAGTGTGGTTGTGTACGTGTGATATACATACACTTTTTTGGGATCATATTTTCTATTCCGCTATTTAATCAAAAACCTCTGGGGATCAGTTAAATTGGGGGATAGTCTGTGTTGGTACGTGTGAGAGAGATCCACCTTTCCAAGTTGTTGGGGTTCATCTCATACTTCTGAAGGTTTGAGGGTGCTGCCTGTTCCATACTCCCCCTACTCCTAGCCTTTTAGGGGTACAAACAATAGTAATTGGGGCCTAGTGTGGTTGTGTACGTGTGATATACATACACTTTTTTGGGATCATATTTTCTATTCCGCTATTTAATCAAAAACCTCTGGGGATCAGTTAAATTGGGGGATAGTCTGTGTTGGTACGTGTGAGAGAGATCCACCTTTCCAAGTTGTTGGGGTTCATCTCATACTTCTGAAGGTTTGAGGGTGCTGCCTGTTCCATACTCCCCCTACTCCTAGCCTTTTAGGGGTACAAACAATAGTAATTGGGGCCTAGTGTGGTTGTGTACGTGTGATATACATACACTTTTTTGGGATCATATTTTCTATTCCGCTATTTAATCAAAAACCTCTGGGGATCAGTTAAATTGGGGGATAGTCTGTGTTGGTACGTGTGAGAGAGATCCACCTTTCCAAGTTGTTGGGGTTCATCTCATACTTCTGAAGGTTTGAGGGTGCTGCCTGTTCCATACTCCCCCTACTCCTAGCCTTTTAGGGGTACAAACAATAGTAATTGGGGCCTAGTGTGGTTGTGTACGTGTGATATACATACACTTTTTTGGGATCATATTTTCTATTCCGCTATTTAATCAAAAACCTTTGGGGATCAGTTAAATTGGGGGATAGTCTGTGTTGGTACGTGTGAGAGAGATCCACCTTTCCAAGTTGTTGGGGTTCATCTCATACTTCTGAAGGTTTGAGGGTGCTGCCTGTTCCATACTCCCCCTACTCCTCATCTAGCCTTTTAGGGGTACAAACAATAGTAATTGGGGCCTAGTGTGGTTGTGTACGTGCGAGATACATACACTTTTTTTGATCATATTTCCTATTCCGCTATTCAATAAAAACCTTTGAGGATCAATTGAATTGCGGGATAGTCTGTGTCGGTACGTGTGAGAGAGATCCACCTTTCCAAGTTGTTGGGGTTCATCTCATACTTCTGAAGGTTTGAGGGTGCTGCCTGTTCCATACCCCCCCTACTCCTCATCTAGCCTTTTAGGGGTACAAACAATAGTAATTGGGGCCTAGTGTGGTTGTGTACGTGCGAGATACATACACTTTTTTTGATCATATTTCCTATTCCGCTATTCAATAAAAACCTTTGAGGATCAATTGAATTGCGGGATAGTCTGTGTCGGTACGTGTGAGAGAGATCCACCTTTCCAAGTTGTTGGGGTTCATCTCATACTTCTGAAGGTTTGAGGGTGCTGCCTGTTCCATACCCCCCCTACTCCTCATCTAGCCTTTTAGGGGTACAAACAATAGTAATTGGGGCCTAGTGTGGTTGTGTACGTGCGAGATACATACACTTTTTTTGATCATATTTCCTATTCCGCTATTCAATAAAAACCTTTGAGGATCAATTGAATTGCGGGATAGTCTGTGTCGGTACGTGTGAGAGAGATCCACCTTTCCAAGTTGTTGGGGTTCATCTCATACTTCTGAAGGTTTGAGGGTGCTGCCTGTTCCATACCCCCCCTACTCCTCATCTAGCCTTTTAGGGGTACAAACAATAGTAATTGGGGCCTAGTGTGGTTGTGTACGTGCGAGATACATACACTTTTTTTGATCATATTTCCTATTCCGCTATTCAATAAAAACCTTTGAGGATCAATTGAATTGCGGGATAGTCTGTGTCGGTACGTGTGAGAGAGATCCACCTTTCCAAGTTGTTGGGGTTCATCTCATACTTCTGAAGGTTTGAGGGTGCTGCCTGTTCCATACCCCCCCTACTCCTCATCTAGCCTTTTAGGGGTACAAACAATAGTAATTGGGGCCTAGTGTGGTTGTGTACGTGCGAGATACATACACTTTTTTTGATCATATTTCCTATTCCGCTATTCAATAAAAACCTTTGGGGATCAATTAAATTGCGGGATAGTCTGTGTCGGTACGTGTGAGATCCACCTTTCCAAGTTTTTGGGGTTCATCTCATACTTCTGAAGCTTTGAGGGTGCTGCCTGTTCCATACTCCTCCTCCTCCTCATCCATCCTTTTAGGTGTACAAACAATAGTAATTGGGGCCTAGTGTGCTTCTGTACGTGTGAGATACATACACATTTTTTGATCATATTTCCTATTCCGCTATTCAATAAAAACCTTTGGGGATCAATTAAATTGCGGGATAGTCTGTGTCGGTACGTGTGAGATCCACCTTTCCAAGTTTTTGGGGTTCATCTCATACTTCTGAAGCTTTGAGGGTGCTGCCTGTTCCATACTCCTCCTCCTCCTCATCCATCCTTTTAGGTGTACAAACAATAGTAATTGGGGCCTAGTGTGCTTCTGTACGTGTGAGATACATACACATTTTTTGATCATATTTCCTATTCCGCTATTCAATAAAAACCTTTGGGGATCAATTAAATTGCGGGATAGTCTGTGTCGGTACGTGTGAGATCCACCTTTCCAAGTTTTTGGGGTTCATCTCATACTTCTGAAGCTTTGAGGGTGCTGCCTGTTCCATACTCCTCCTCCTCCTCATCCATCCTTTTAGGTGTACAAACAATAGTAATTGGGGCCTAGTGTGTTTCTGTACGTGTGAGATACATACACTTTTTTTGATCATATTTCCTATTCCGCTATTCAATAAAAACCTTTGGGGATCAATTGAATTGCGGGATAGTCTGTGTCGGTACGTGTGAGAGAGATCCACCTTTCCAAGTTGTTGGGGTTCATCTCATACTTCTGAAGGTTTGAGGGTGCTGCCTGTTCCATACCCCCCCTACTCCTCATCTAGCCTTTTAGGGGTACAAACAATAGTAATTGGGGCCTAGTGTGGTTGTGTACGTGCGAGATACATACACTTTTTTTGATCATATTTCCTATTCCGCTATTCAATAAAAACCTTTGAGGATCAATTGAATTGCGGGATAGTCTGTGTCGGTACGTGTGAGAGAGATCCACCTTTCCAAGTTGTTGGGGTTCATCTCATACTTCTGAAGGTTTGAGGGTGCTGCCTGTTCCATACCCCCCCTACTCCTCATCTAGCCTTTTAGGGGTACAAACAATAGTAATTGGGGCCTAGTGTGGTTGTGTACGTGCGAGATACATACACTTTTTTTGATCATATTTCCTATTCCGCTATTCAATAAAAACCTTTGAGGATCAATTGAATTGCGGGATAGTCTGTGTCGGTACGTGTGAGAGAGATCCACCTTTCCAAGTTGTTGGGGTTCATCTCATACTTCTGAAGGTTTGAGGGTGCTGCCTGTTCCATACCCCCCCTACTCCTCATCTAGCCTTTTAGGGGTACAAACAATAGTAATTGGGGCCTAGTGTGGTTGTGTACGTGCGAGATACATACACTTTTTTTGATCATATTTCCTATTCCGCTATTCAATAAAAACCTTTGGGGATCAATTAAATTGCGGGATAGTCTGTGTCGGTACGTGTGAGATCCACCTTTCCAAGTTTTTGGGGTTCATCTCATACTTCTGAAGCTTTGAGGGTGCTGCCTGTTCCATACTCCTCCTCCTCCTCATCCATCCTTTTAGGTGTACAAACAATAGTAATTGGGGCCTAGTGTGCTTCTGTACGTGTGAGATACATACACATTTTTTGATCATATTTCCTATTCCGCTATTCAATAAAAACCTTTGGGGATCAATTAAATTGCGGGATAGTCTGTGTCGGTACGTGTGAGATCCACCTTTCCAAGTTTTTGGGGTTCATCTCATACTTCTGAAGCTTTGAGGGTGCTGCCTGTTCCATACTCCTCCTCCTCCTCATCCATCCTTTTAGGTGTACAAACAATAGTAATTGGGGCCTAGTGTGCTTCTGTACGTGTGAGATACATACACATTTTTTGATCATATTTCCTATTCCGCTATTCAATAAAAACCTTTGGGGATCAATTAAATTGCGGGATAGTCTGTGTCGGTACGTGTGAGATCCACCTTTCCAAGTTTTTGGGGTTCATCTCATACTTCTGAAGCTTTGAGGGTGCTGCCTGTTCCATACTCCTCCTCCTCCTCATCCATCCTTTTAGGTGTACAAACAATAGTAATTGGGGCCTAGTGTGTTTCTGTACGTGTGAGATACATACACTTTTTTTGATCATATTTCCTATTCCGCTATTCAATAAAAACCTTTGGGGATCAATTGAATTGCGGGATAGTCTGTGTCGGTACGTGTGAGAGAGATCCACCTTTCCAAGTTGTTGGGGTTCATCTCATACTTCTGAAGGTTTGAGGGTGCTGCCTGTTCCATACCCCCCCTACTCCTCATCTAGCCTTTTAGGGGTACAAACAATAGTAATTGGGGCCTAGTGTGGTTGTGTACGTGCGAGATACATACACTTTTTTTGATCATATTTCCTATTCCGCTATTCAATAAAAACCTTTGAGGATCAATTGAATTGCGGGATAGTCTGTGTCGGTACGTGTGAGAGAGATCCACCTTTCCAAGTTGTTGGGGTTCATCTCATACTTCTGAAGGTTTGAGGGTGCTGCCTGTTCCATACTCCCCCTACTCCTCATCTAGCCTTTTAGGGGTACAAACAATAGTAATTGGGGCCTAGTGTGGTTGTGTACGTGTGATATACATACACTTTTTTTGGATCATATTTTCTATTCCGCTATTCAATAAAAACCTTTCTAGGGCAAGATCTTAAATTACAGAAATATGAGGAGACCGTCAAATAAGGGCCGTGGCCTGGGTCGTGGTGCTGCTGGTAGAGCTCCTGTTGCAAGGAGAGGACATGGTCGATCTGTGCCAGCTACACGCACAAGTGAAACACCTTCCTCAAGTGTGAGTAGGCGACAGAACCTGCATCAGTATTTGGTAGGGCATCAAACGCCCCTAGAAGTGATGAGGCCAGAACAAGTTGAGGCGATAGTAGATTGGTTTGCTGCTGACAGTGCCTCCAGTTCCTTCACATTGTCTCCCACCCAGTCTACTGCAGAAAGGTCAGAGTTGGCACCTGCAGCCAATGTCCAACCGTCTTTCACCTCACCCCCTTGCAAATCAGGCCAGCAGTCTGAGCCCCAAGCCATACAGCAGTCTCTTATTCTTTTTGAGGACTCTGTCAGCAGGGTTTCCCAGGGCCATCCACCTAGCCCTGCCCCAGAAGTGGAAGAGATTGAGTGCAGCGATGCCCAACCACTTATTCCTCAAGATGAGTACATGCAAGGATCATCGCAGCACGTCTCCGATGATGACGAAACGCAGGTGCCAACTGCTGCGGCGTTCAGCATTGTGGAGACCGACAAGGAGGGCAGGGGTGAAGACTGGGTGGAAGATGATGTGGAGGACGATGAGGTCCTCGACCCCACATGGAATGAACGTCATGCAGGTGAACTGAGTAGTTTGGAGGAAGAGGCGGTGGTCGCACAGAGCCACCAGCACAGCAGAAGAGGGAGCAGGGTGCAGAAGCGGAGCGGCCGTGCCCTAGACACTACGCCCGCTACTGCCCAACGCAGCAAGGGAACGAGCGCACCAAAGTCAGCTCAAAGGAGTTCTCTAGCATGGAAGTTCTTTAGAAAATGTGCTGATGACAGGACACGAGTGGTTTGCACCCTGTGCAATCAGAGCTTGAAGCGAGGCATGAACCTTCTCAACCTGAGCACAACCTGCATGATCAGGCATCTAAGTGCAAAGCACGAGCTGCAGTGGAGTACACACCTTCAAAACCAAGAAACGTCTCTGGCTCATCCTGCTTCCTCTTCTGCTGCAGTCTCGGCCGCTCCAGCCACATCTGTAGTGATACCGGCACCTGCCACCCCGCAAACAGACGATCTGTCAGCAACACCACCACCTGGGTCACCAACAACCATCTCCACAATGTCCCGTGGAAGCGTTCAGCTTTCCATCTCCCAAACACTTGAGAGGAAGAGGAAGTACCCCCCTACCCACCCGCGATCCCTGGCCCTGAATGCCAGCATTTCAAAATTATTGGCCTTTGAAATGCTGTCATTCCGTCTGGTGGAGACGCACAGTTTTAAAAACCTTATGTCGGTGGCTGTCCCACAGTACGTCGTGCCCAGCCGCCACTACTTTTCCAGGCAAGCCATCCCTTCCCTGCACAACCAAGTGGGGGAAAAAATCAGGTGTGCACTGCGCAACGCCATCTGTGCCAAGGTCCACCTAACTACGGATACGTGGACCAGTAAGCACGGTCAGGGGCGTTATATCTCCCTAACGGCACACTGGGTAAATGCAGTGGCGGATGGGCCTGAGGCGGATAGCAATTTGGCGCATGTCCTTCCACCACCGAGGATTGCAGGGCGCTTCAGTTTGCCTCCTGTTCCTAACTCCTCCTACTCCGCTTCCTCATCCTCTACCGCCTCCTCATCCGGACAGCGTAACACCTTCACCACCAACTTCAGCACGGCCAGGGGTAAACGACAGCAGGCAGTTTTACAACTTGCCTGTTTGGGGGACAAACCACACACCGCGCAGGAGTTGTGGAGGAGCATGGAACAGCAGACAAATGAGTGGTTGCTGCCAGCGAGCCTCAAGCCCGGCCTGGTGGTGTGCGATAACGGGCGAAATCTCATAGCAGCTCTGGGCCTAGCCGGTTTGACGCACATCCCTTGCCTGGCGCATGTGCTGAATTTGGTGGTGCAGAGGTTCCTTAAAAACTACCCCGATATGTCAGAGCTGCTGCAGAAAGTGCGGGCCGTTTGTGCGCACTTTCGGCGTTCTCACCCTGCTGCTGCTCGCCTGGCAGCGCTGCAGCGTAACTTCGGCCTTCCCGCTCACCGCCTCATATGTGACGTGCCCACAAGGTGGAACTCCACCTTGCACATGCTGGAAAGACTGTGCGAGCAGCAGCAGGCCATAGTGGAGTTTCAGCTGCAGCACGCACGCGTGAGTCGCTCTGCGGAACAGCACCACTTCACCACCAATAACTGGGCCTCCATGCGAGACCTGTGTGCCTTGTTGCGCTGTTTTGAGTACTCCACCAACATGGCCAGTGGCAATGACGCCGTTCTCAGCTTAACTATCCCACTTCTATGCCTCCTTGAAAAAACAATTCGGGCGATGATGGAAGAGGATGTGGCACAGGATGAGGAGGAGGAGGAGGATGAAGAGGTAACATTTCCAAGGCTTTCAGGGCAGTCATTCGCAAGGGGCTCCGAGGGTGGGTTCCTGCACACGCAAACGCCAGGGACGCAATTGTCCAGCAGGGGCACAGTTCTGGAGGATGAGGAGGATGAGGAGGAGGAGGAGCTGGAGGAGGAGATGGAACCATGTTCACAGCAGGGTGGCACCCAGGCCAGCTCATGGCCATCACTGGTGCGTGGCTGGGGGGATACAGAGGACACGGACCATACACCTCCCACAGAGGACAGCCTTTCGTCGCCTCTGGGCAGCCTGGCACACATGAGCGATTACATGCTGCAGTGTCTCCACAACGACCGCCGAGTTGCCCACATTCTAACTTGTGCTGATTACTGGGTGGCCACGCTGCTGGATCCCCGTTACAAGGACAACGTACCGTCCTTAATTCACTCACTGGAGCGCGATCGCAAGATGCGCGAGTACAAGCGCACGCTGGTAGACGCCATGCTGCTGGCATTCCCATCTGACAGCGGGGCCACAGTGGAAGCACAAGGCAGAGGAGGAGGAGGAGGAGGTCGCCAACGCAACCAGGGCACCGCCAGCACCTCAGAAGGCAGGGTTAGCATGGCCGAAATGTGGAAAAGCTTTGTCAGCACGCCACAACAAACAGCAGCACCAGCAGCTCAGATGGAACGTCTTAGCAGGAGGCAGCATTTTACCAACATGGTGGAGCAGTATGTGTGCACACGCCTACATGTAGTGAATGACGGGTCTGCCCCCTTCAACTTCTGGGTCTCCAAATTGGGCACATGGCCTGAGCTTGCCCTTTACGCCTTGGAGGTGCTGGCGTGCCCTGCAGCCAGTGTATTATCTGAACGGGTATTTAGCACGGCTGGGGGCGTTATAACAGACAAGCGCAGCCGCCTGTCCAGAGACAATGTGGACAAGCTCACGTTCATTAAAATGAACCAGGCATGGATCCCACGGGACTTTTCCGTACCTTATGCAGAATAGCAATGGATACCGACCTTACCCACCCATTGTTCCATTTTTGCTCTTTCTCACTCTTTTGGGGTGTACCCTCATTTAAAATTTGTGAAAAGAAGCAGTGTTGGCTACCTCGTCCTCCTCCTCAGGGCCAGATTAATGTAGGGTCTATTGGAGCTGCAGCTCCAGGCCCCTACCTTTTATATAGGCCCCGGGTTGGCCATATTCACTGTTACCGCTCTTCTGTCACTTGTAAACACAGAAGTCTGGCTTCTATGCTCGCTTCCCCAGGCAGCACCCTCAGAACCTCCCCACACAGCGTGAAGGCCGGACAAGGAGGGACAGTTGGCGATGCATGGATGTGTTTATGGGCTTCAGAGACAGCATCCCATGTTGAATTAGGCATGCATGGCTGCACCCTTCCTCCTCTGGGTGCATGGCAAGGCACGGCCCTAAGGCCCTTCAAAATCCTCAGCACCAAGCCCATGATGCTGTTAATCCGGCCCTGGTCCTCCTCCACCGCCGCTTCCACCTACACCGCCCATAGGTGTGCGCAGCCTATTGCATTAAGGTGTGCACCCCAAAGTTGAAATACACATGCATGTGTTTGCCAGCAGGGAGAGTAATGTATCGGGGCCATGTACCTGTAGGCAAGGAGAAATAGAGCAGAGCAGGTCCCAGGGAGATCTTTCCCATCTCCTCACTGGCAATGCTATGTGCCCTAGGTGATTAGGGTGTGCCCAGGCACACCCAGCACACCCTGTGCGCACGCCTATGTCACCGCCACATCCACCACCACCTCAACCTCCCTCCTACTCCATATGGGCCTCGTCCTTCAGAGATGAAGAAGAACATTGTTTTATTTTTCTGTTTTTTTTTGTTGTTTTAAGTTATTTCCCTATCCACATTTGTTTGCAGAGCACTTGCCATGCTCTTAATTACGTTTTGCTGCCATTTGCAGCACTCTAGCCCTTTCCTTTGGTGTTTTAGAGCCATTTTAGTGCCTTAAAGTTCGGGTCCCCATTGACTTCAATGGGGTTCGGTGTCCGGGAAAAGTTCGGTAAAAGTCCGGGACACGGACCCGGACTTTTTTTTAAAGTTCGGCCGAACCCGTCGAACACGGACATCTAGGTGTCCGCTCAACCCTAGTCATAGAGCTTTTGCTAAAAAAAAAAAAAAAAAAAAAATCACATCAGTTTTAGACTAGACAATATGACAATAATATAATAGTACAGAATTCTAAGATAACTTACATGTTGACAGTTTGGAAGTCTTACTGTTAGCTTTTCTATAATTGTATGTGTTGTGGTACGCTCACTTGAAGGATAAAAGATCTATAGAGGTCACAGGCTCCCTACTAGAGAAACAGGAGGGTTGTGCGGTTTATGACCCGATCTTTTGCAGCATGGTAAAATCATGTGTTTAATATCTCAAGTATGAGATATAAATTGCAGCCCACTCATTGTTTAATGATGATTCAGTCAATTGTTATGGAAAAAGTCAAGAGGACTGATGTCTAATAGCTAAACTGAGGGTCAAATTGACTAAGCAGTGCTACATCTATAATGAAAATAAGACTATACTCTTGATTTTCTCTTCTTGCAATGGAAACATGTCAGTTCACTACTGACAGAAACAATTAGTACTGTCCGTGATACCTTTTTTATTTGCACTAACATACAATTTTTTGTTACTTTAACAAACTATTGCGCGGTCATGCGACGCTCTACCTAAACAAAAAAGTTGTCCTTTTTTCCCCAGAAATAGAGCTTTCTTTTGGTGGTATTTGATCACCTGTGCGATTTTTATTTTTTGCACTATAAACAAAAAAACATAACAATTCTGAAAAAAACTATATTTTTCCCACTCTGCTATATAACATCCCCCCCCCCCCCCAAAAATGTAAAAATCAAATTCTATTTTAACATTTTAGGCCAATTGGTTTTCTGTTACATATTTTTGGTAAAAAACAAAATCGCACTAAACGTATTTTGATTGGTATGGGCATATGTCATTGTGTCTACAAACTACGGGAAAGATTTATGTCATTTTATTGTTTTTTTTTTTTTTTTTACTAGTAATGGCGGTGATCTGCGATTTTTAGCGGGACTGCGACATTACGGCGGACAGATTGGACCCCTAACTGACATTTTTGACACATTTGGGGGGCCAGTGATATTACTACAGTAATCAGTGCTAAAAATATGCACTGTTTCTGTAATAATGACACTGGCAGGGAAGGGGTTAACACTGTGGGTTATCAAGGGGTTAAATGTGAGCCTAGGGGAGTGATTCTAACTGAATGGGGGCAGGGCTTGTGGAATGAACATAGAGACCTGTGATCCTATATAGAAGGATCACAGGAGCTCTGTGATCATTCCAGAGAGAAGAACGGTCAGCTGTGTTTGCAACAGCTGACCGTCCTTCTCTCTCAGCGGGGAACGATCGCGGGTGGCAGGCGGCAATTGGAGCCGCCTGCCCTGTGCATTGGAGTCCCCGCTGCCGAGTGGGCGGGAGCGCGCCCCCTAGTTGCAGGCGCACAGTTTGCGCAGGAGGGCCGCCCTGCCGCAGTATAACTGCGGCGGGTGGTCCCTAAGTAATTAAATACCACCAAAAGAAAGCTCTATTTGTGTAAAAAAAGGTCTATAAATTTCATTTGTGTACAGTGTTGCATGACCACGCAATTGCCAGTTAAAGTAGCGCAGTGCTGAATAGCAAATTATGCCCTGGTCATGGAGGGGGTAAAACCTTCCGGAGGTCAAGTGGTTAGTAAATTAGACAAAGTTTTAAACATTAATTACTGCTTTCATAGCGTTAACTTCACACAGTGATCACAATAATATATGCATTTGCAAATGAGCTCATCTTTTATTTGTTTAATTGTTCTCACGAGTGGTATGGTGTTACACATATAAATTATATGGGGTATTTGCTGCTCAAAGCTTTTTTTTTTATGTTACCAGGGAAACAAGGAGAAGCCGGAAGAGAACCCTAATATGTCACTCTGTCTGGTAAATAGAAAAAGCCCCTTTTAGTGTCATATTCCAGCCAATCCGCTGAACAGTTTGAAATGAATCATTACCAGTGATACCAGTGACACAACTGTCATTTATTTTGTTTGTTGTTACAATGAACCTGTTCCACATGGTTAAAAGTCACTGATTGGGACATGCATTGTCAAACGGCACTGTGCATGTATGTGAGTTCTTTGCTGCCATGAGGTATGTTCTCTACATAAAGTTAATTACCTATGCAAGAAATGATGTATCACTGTGTCTTATCTGTTGACAAATCATTAGAATTTCCTAGATATTGAGATATGGATCCTACAGACAGCCTAAGAACATTTTACTGGTATACCAGAGCAAACTAAATTAATAATTAAAATATTAAAATGTACAATATTAATAGAAAATTAATAATATTATGATTTTAGGGAATAAAATACTAATATTTAATATATATTTACACCCACATATTGCTTGGCACTATTTTGTCCAGCTAGATGTGTGCTATCCAGTAAAAGTGATCCAGGTGACTATAGAGCTGCCCAATCACTTTTATGGTTACTGTGAAGACCCTTCTTTTTATATTTTGCAAAAAAAAAAAAATGGGTATTATACAGTAAGAAATAAGAACAGTGGAACGCACTATAAAAGTCCATAAACCTAATAGGTAAAGTGAGTGTCCAAAACGTAGATCTTAAATGCGAAGACTATCTCTTGAAGGCGCAGTATTAAACATTACTCATGACCACCATCACCAGAAAGATTGGACACTCACCAGATAGTGTGGCTACCCTTACAGTAGCTGAAATGCCTTCAAACGTACATACTCCAGGGTCATACTGGATATCCGATGGAAGAGAGACCTCCACTGAATTGCCACACGTGTATCCAACTAGGAATGGAGCAGCTTAGCCAGAGCCAGAGGTGCAATCATAGTGTAGTATGTTTATTAAAAGCAACCATGCAAATAGTATCATACAAAAAGAAATCACAAATAACTCACATGCGATGCTGCTGGAGACCCGGAATCACGAAAGAAGGAGGGATGTCAGTGCGAAAATAGTCACACTGGCGTGTTTCGTCCCAATGGACGTGGTCACAGGGGTATGCAGTGGTCCAATTTCGATGCAGTGCTGTGCCCAAGTTGAGTATGAGTGAGAGCAGCGGGATGTATTGGATGCCAGCAGCCAAATACACATTCATTTTTATAGTGTATTATAACAACCAATGATAGTTTTGAAAAAAATAAAAAATGTTGTATGGCTCCCCCCAAAAATCCTATCAGATGTTTATTCCAGACCCTTATTCCCAGGGCCTTGTATGGATTTTAAAGGGGAACCCATACAAAAAAAAAAAGAAAAAAAACGTGCTTCACTCCTCCCCATTTGATCAATGAACCCTGCCTGGCCAAGAAAGGGGGCCAGCGACCCCCCTTGTGCATTCCCCAAAACCATGCTAGGCCACATTCCTTCAACATGGGGAGGGTACCTTTCCATGGGGGACCACTATGTTAATGGTCTTCTGGCAGATGCAGCACTGATGGGCACTGATAGGCAGCACTGATATAAGGTACCGATAGGTGGCATTGATTGGCACTAACAGATGACACTGATGGGCACTGATAGGTAGCACTGATAGCAGCACTGATGGGCACTGGTTGGAACTGTTAGGGCTGCACTGATCATCAGGATCCTGATGATCAGTGCCCTGTTTTGAAAATGGCCCTCTGTCACACTTACCGGTTACCGGCTCTCCTCACCTTGCGCTGTGACAGCGCGTGAGGAAAGGAATGCCTATATTGGTAAAGTTTCTTTACAAGTGGGTCCCATGGTGTAAATCTATAGTCAATCTTATCCAACGATGTAGATTGACATCAATAAAGGACTTTGTCACAAGTATTTGCACTTTTTTTTTTTTTTTTTTTTTTTTTTTTTACATTTTGTAAGGTGTATATGTGCTTTATTACTTTTCGATTTTTTGTGAATGAGTAACCAGAGGTAGTATGTACAATTTACTAATTCATATAGGGGGTGGTATCTGGAACTGTCTTATTTTAAAATGGGCTTCCAGGTTCTGATACATTACCTCCTCAGACCCTCCACAGCCACTGAGCCATGGTTGTGGGGAAGAGGCACTTGTCCACATCAACATGGGAACAAGACGGCACACTTTTATTCTTAATATTTGCGTACGGTTCCCCCTTGAAAACCATACAAGAACCTCATCAAGGATAAGGGTCTGGTATGTATTTTCATGGAGCACACCACACTGTTTCCTCGCTTTTGGAGGGGTTCCCCTCACAATGCATATATGAAGAAAATCTCAAGCTGCTTTATTGACAAATGGAACAAAGCAGCTGGAAAATTAAACTTAGTGAACAGCAATTTAAGTATTTTTTTTTATTTTGTAAATGCCACTTTTGCTTTAGTGCATTACACAGATGTGCCACCTCATGTATAGATTTAAGGTACCTCCAGGCATCTTAAAAAAAGGAATTGTGTGAAAGAGCTGCTCCCTGCAAAATTGAATATTTTTTTTTTTACGAAAAACTTTGCATTGGTGCAGGACAGTACCTAGCTCTCCATTTCCCTTGTTAAGGTTTTTTTTTCATTCAAAATACAATAAATGATTGTTTTCTGTAGTACATCCTACAGGTGTGCCTCCTTGCTTTAGTTCATTATACATATACAGGTGTAAGGCATCCCCCAGGCATGTTATTTTTAATGCTTATTAAAAGAGCTGCTCGGTGCTGACTGGTATTATTTAAAAACATGTTTTTGCATTGGTACATGTCTTCTCTGGCACTTCCCAGTTCCCCGTGCCATTTGTTTGAAAAGTCTTTGCCTTTTAGGCCTTGCAAATGGGCAAAATAGATTTTCAAGATTTTCCTCCCATTCACGTCCACAGCGTTGAAATTAAAGTTCGCAATTTGCAGGTTTTTGAACTTGTCCAGCAATTGAGAATTGAACCATAATTCACTCATCACTCTTCATGAGTGCTGGCAACCAATCACAGGATAACTTCTAATTTAGTACTTCCTGATGACGCTGATTGCGAAATGCATTGAGGTCGGTTACAGTGGTACTACTTCCGGTTTCGCCACATCCGCCCTGGTGGAACTGAGCGGCGTTCCAGATAAACCAAGCTGTCTAAGTGGGTGCCGCTTGCAGGCACATGAATATGTGAGTGCACTATTTATGTTTTTAACCTAAATTATCAATAAAACGGTATTACGCAATTATACATTCTATTTTATATTTTGGGGAACCCCTGTCATCTTTACCATCTATTGTGGAACAAGTACACTACCTGCTTACTATCAGCCCAGGGGAGCAATTCAGTGTTTCTGGCTAATCCCCAGAGTTGCATAAAGTACTCGAAACCCATACTTGAGTAAAAGTACAAGTGCTCAATCAAAAAGTGACTTGAGTAGAAGTGGAAGTGCTCGATCAAAAAGTGACTTGAGTAGAAGTACTAAAGTATTCAACATTTTTTGTACTTAAGTATTGCAAGTAGTTTTTTTTACAAATTTTGCTACTTAAGTACTGAAAGTAAAAGTACCAGTAGTTTTGAAAAAAAATTGCTACTCAAGTACTGAAAGTAAAAGTACAAGTACTGTGTTATGTAGTTATTAAAGAAAGAAGTCAAAAGTTTGAACATCATATTGTTTTTTATTATTTCAAATGCAGCTTTTATTTATACATACAGTAGCATTTATTTTCGTATGCGCTGATAATACACATGTTTTGAGCTTCATGAAACCTGCCATCTACTGTTCTGGCAGTGGTAATTTTTATAATTGTAACGAGTAACTATGCAGCACAAAAAAAAAAAATATCGGAGTAGAAGTATTGAAATCATTGAAAAAATGTAGTGAAGTAAAAGTGGAAGTAGGAGAAAAAAATTCTACTCTAGGAAAGTACAGATGCCGCCTTTCGGTACTTAAGTACAGTAGTGAAGTAGTTCTACTTAGTTACTATACATCTCTGCTAATCCCTACTGGCGGTTATCCAAGCTGATCTCAGAGACTTGAAAGTCTACTATAAGTGAGCTGGGTCCTAGAGGCCCTCAGCCATTTGGGGAGTGGCCCTTTTTTACACGGTTGGAGGAACTCCACTTTCAAGCACCTTATTTAAGAAGAATACAGAGCACTTGTCACTATTGGTGATTTGAAGATTGTGCTGTTGTTATGGACTTTTAAATTGCTGGTTGATATTTTGTATTCAGGTTGTACAATTGAATACATTGGGTTTTGTTGGATCAATATACAGTCCTTTAGGAGTTCACATTCACGTTTTCACCACACAGCGCCTCAAAATCAATATATTCATTAAAGTAGAACTAAAGTTCCAAATTAGGCCCTTTCTGAATCCCCCCTCTGCCAGATCTCTATGCAAGAACCCTCACTCCCTTTGAATCCATATGTACTGTATGTCCGACTCCCCAAAATCATGTGATTTCTTTTAACAGATATCTAAATCTATTTGAAAACCAGTCATTATGTGGGTCTGGCATTTGCCTAAAGTGGAAACAAGATCTTGGAGGCCCATTATCTGAGGACGATAGGAAATCAATTCACATGATGACTCTGAAAAGCTCCCTGAATGTGCAAGAAAATGGTTTTAAACTGCAAACCAGATGGTATCATGCACCATCTGGGGTACGCACATTTTTGGTCTCTGAAAGTCTCTGATAAATGTTGACGCTGCTACATGGATCTGAGGTGGGAAAGATCCATGTCTGGTGGCAGCAGGGTTGCCAACCTTAAGTCAATTTATAGACAGTTTGTAAACATTAGTCATTTTTTACAACTGTCTATAAATATCAGGGGCTGATAATTTGTCATTGAATTTGTGTTGACTTTTTAAGTGAAAACCAGGCAAATTACTTGTTATGGATATTGTCAGTGTTTCCATATTGTGTTTATACTATCTAGTTTTTAATAGGAGCTCTGTCATTTTTCAGTTTGTCAGTAAAAAATGTGTTCCGTCAGTAAATTTTACACGTTTTGTCAGTAAGAATGATGTGGGAGGTTGACAACACTGCGTGGCAGTGCCCAACCTTTAAGAAAAGTTTGGGTTTGGGCTTTTTTTAAAAAAAATCATACTTACCTAGGTGGATGCAGCATCAGTCAGTGCATCTGTCCCCCGCCATCTCTAAGGATGAGAACTGAGCAATCAAACACCGCTGATCGCTCAGTTATCAGTGCTTTGTGAGCAGAGAGCTGATAACTGTCAATCACTGACTCTCTGCTCTGCCCCCCACTTCCCCCCACGCTCGCTGAGAGGCTAAGCCAGGTGCTGATACAGACTCCTGGGTGGATCCTGACCTGGGTAATGGTTAGAGAGGGACTATGGAAAGAGACACACCGGTATTGTACCATTTGGGGGAGCGCTTTGATGCCACCTTGTCTAGGGCTCGTTGTCCTTCTCCCAGCTCTAAATTCTGCTTACATCACCTTCTTACCCCCCCCCCCCATTTATTCTCTCTAAGCCCGAGCAGTACCACTTTTCACACTCCCTCCTTCCCTCTCTTACCCTCCAATCCCCCCTCTTTTTTTTTTCCCTTTCCTTCTTCTCCTTTCTTCTTCTTCTCTCTCTCTCCTTCTCTTTTATTATTTTATTCCTTAATATCTAACCAAACAGGTTCTTATCGACTTCGGTACCAGACACTTTCATCCCCTTTCTGCCCAGATAAACTTTCAGTTTCCAGTGCTGTCACAGTTTGATTGCCAATTACTCAGTCGCGCAACACTGTACCCAACTGAAATTTTTATTATTTATAAAATAAATAGATAAACGTTTGTTTTGGTGATATTTAATCACCACTGGGTTTTTATTTGTTTGCTATATAAAAGAAAAAAATACTAAAACGTTTGGGGAAAAAAAATTGTTTTTTTAGTTTCTGTTAGAAAACTTTGCAAATAAATAATCCTTGTTCGTAAATTTAGGCCAAAATGTATTCTGATACATTTCTTTGTTAAAAATAGCCCAAACCAGTGTATATTATTTACTCTGTGTAAATGTTATAGAGTCTATAAATATGGTATATACATTTGAAAATGGATCAATACTGATGTGCTAATGGCCTCACCTCATTTCCTGAGGCCCTAAAATGCCAGGAGAGTACAAATATCCCCAGAATAACCCATTTTTGGAAAGTAGACATGCCAAGATATTTAGTAGGAGGCATCGTGAATTTTTTTGAAATTGTAATTTTTTTGCCATATTTTTTTGGAAAATGAAGAAATTAAAAAAAATGCGTAAAAAGTTGTTTTTTACATACTGTCACCAGAGCAGTACAGCGTCACCACATGACTAGTGTGGTGGTAATCAGGGCCACTGACATATTACTTATGTAATATTTTTTTCAGTTTTTTTACTTTTTTTCTTTCTTTTTTCTATTTTTCAAATTATTTTCCTTTATTTAACAACTTTTTTTTATATACTGTCATCAGAGCATCATAGTGACAATGTACTGATTTTTTTTTTTTAAATGCTCATTACAGTGATGATCACTGTTTAAGCAATAATTTTTACTTTGTTAATGGCATTCATTAATATGCCATTGTGTACTATTGTGATAGCTGTGATTGGCCACAAGTGTCACACGGTTTGCTGTGATTGGCCCTGTACTATGTGATCACTGTGACCAATCACAAAGATCACAGTAGTACACAATGGCTATGAATGACAAGCCATTGTTTGTTCACAACTGACAATCTATGTGATTGGTCACAGAGATCACATGGTACAGGGCTGTTCACACCTGTCTGTGTTTCGTTGTTCCTGGGGGACACAGCGCGTCACAGATCAGGCCACACAATTGGGAAGACGTCATAAGACATCCTCCAGGGATAATAGTGGAGCTGGTTAAAGGGTGATATTATGCCTCCATCAGATTTGCTGAGATGCTTATTTCTCACATGCATTCCTTCTATTAATTTCAACTCTTCCATAATGCATGTTCTTCAAATATTAATATACTAGTACTGAGTGCGTCTTTTTTGTGTAGGATTTGATTGGGTTTGTGTTTTATTTTTTTTTCGATGAGTCTTTGGAAAGTGACTCCATCAATAGATATGCCTGTAACTCCTCATTTTGGATTGAAGTTACTGTACTTGCCTCTATTACATATGCTGATCTTTTTCCAATAAAAACTTTTATGGAAAAAAAACATGTTTACTCCAGGAGATAGTGACAAATTTAAATCATTCAAAAAAACATTAAATCCAATCATTCAAAAAAACATTTTTGAGTGATTGGAACAGTCTGTTAAAGCAGTTGTATACCGCTGGACTTTTTTTTTTTTATTACATTTTTTACCCTTTAAGGTAAAGCCATAATATGCTTTAAAGCATAATAGTATGGTATTATAGTATAATAGTATGCATCACATACTAGCATATTATAATAAACTCACCTTAAAACAAAGCTCTCCCGTGCCGAGATGTCAGAGCTGGAGGCTGCTTCCATCTTTATCCGTCTTGCTTTTGGGTTTGCGGATTTCGGCTCTGTGACTTGCCGGAGCCTTGATGACATCACTCACGTTTACATCACCATTTTCGGCATAGGGCTCTGAAGGAACGGCACAGGTGGCCATTTCTTCAGAGCGCATGCGCCAGTGATGTCACTGACTGCATGTACAGTACATATCTCATAAACAGTGCCTATTTAGCTTATATATTTTTTTCCTGTGTTTAGATTTAGTTTTTCCTTTTCTGAGGAATAATATTTTAACTCATAATATCTTTTTTTTACATGACATAAGCGACATGTCTACATGATCAGAGCTCCTAAGTATAGGAGAGGTTTCACTTGGGATGGCAGAAAGCATTTTCTTGAAAGTGTGACCAAACGTGGTAAATGCAGGCCGAGCTATTCCCTGTCACTGCTGATGCATTGCTGTTCCAATGATTATAGATTATGCTTGTTATGAAATAAATAGAGTGCTGGCAAGGTAGAATTGCTTCCTTAATTTATACATCAAGGATGCCTATTGACATTTCTAGTCTTTTAGTTGTATGGAAAAAAAAAAGAAGCAAGTTTTATTTTTTTTTTTATTCGTCTGTGCGTTTCCTTGTTTCTTTCCTTCTTAAAATAATGTTGCAAAAAAATAATGATATATATATATATATATATATATATATATATATATTATATTGTCAAAAGTATTGGGACGCCTGCCTTTACACGCACATGAACTTTACTAGCACCAGTCTAAATCCGTAGGGTTTAATATTGAGTTGGCTCACCCTTTGTAGCTATAACAGGTCCAACTCTTTTGGGAAGGCTGTCCACAAGGTTTAGGAGTGTGTCTATGGGAATGTTTGACCATTCTTCCAGAAACGCATTTGTGAGGTCAGGCACTGATGTTGAATGAGAAGGCCTGGCTCGCAGTCTGCGCTCTAATTCATCCCAAAGGTGTTCTATCGGTTTGAGGTCAGGACTCTGTGCAGGTTGATCAAGTTCCTCCACCTCAAACTCGCTCATACACGTCTCTTTGGACTTTGCGTTCTGCACTGGTGTGCAGTCATGTTGTAACAGGAAGGGGGCCATCCCCAAACTGTTCCCACAAAGTTGGGAGCATAAAATTGTCCAAAATGTCTTGGTATGATGATGCCTTAAGAGTTCCCTTTACTGGAACTAAAGGGGGCAAGCCAAACCCCTGAAAAACAACCCCACACCAAAATCCCCACCTCCACCAAATGATTTGTACCAGTACACAAAGCAAGGTCCATAAAGACATGAATAAGCAAGTTTGGGGTGGAGGAACCTGACTAGCCTGACCTCAACCCAATAGAACACCTTTGGGATGAATTAAAGTGGAGACTACGAGCTATGCCTTCTCGCCCACATCAGTGCCTGACCTCACAAATGTGCTTCAGGAAGAATGGTCAAACATTCCCATAGACACACTCTAAACCTTGTGGACAGCCTTCCTAGAAGAGTTGAAGCTGTTATAGCTGCAAAGGGTGGACCATCTCAATGTTGAACCCTATGGATTAGGATTGGGATGCCATTAAAGTTCATGTGCATGTAAAGGCAGGCATCCCAGTACTTTTGACAATATAGTATATAAATATAGTTGATTTACTAAAACTGGAGTGCAAAGTCTGGTGCAGCTATACGTAGTAACCAATCAGCTTCCAGTTTTTTTACAAAGATAAATGAACATGCTGTTACAAGCTTATTGGCTACCATGCACCGCTGTACCAGATATTGCACTCTCCAGTTTTCATAAATCAGCCCCAAAATATATACATTTATATACAGTACATAAGGTCTTCACATATTTTTGGAAAAGTTTTGTGAAGCCTGTCACCATTTGCATATTGCCATGTTGGTATAGATGGCTAAAGCCTGGTACACACTAACAGTATTTTTTCATTCAACTCAGAGTGCTGAACAAAAAAAAAGAAACTGAAGGGATCAGGAGGAGCCTCTGTACTAACTATCTGATGTTAGTACAGCGATCTCCCCTGCCGTTTGTTCTGACAGGTGTACCCCCCCCCCCGGCAGAACACACCTGCCAGCACCGATCGGCAGACCTTTTTCAGTCATGCGCCTTTGACAAAGCTGAAAATGTTGGTGCATAGGGGTCGATTTACTAAAACTGAAGGCCCTGTTCACACCTGAGCATTTTTCAGATCAGAAAACGCTCATCTCTGAAGTCTCAAAACACCCAACAAGCAAAATCCTAATAATTTCAATGGCCCCTGTTCACATATGAGTGTTTTGTTGCCTGAAGCAAAACACCTGAAGCTCAAAAAAGTTAGAAGCTGATTGGCTACCATGCACAGCTTCACCAGATTTTGTATTCCCCAGTTTTAGTAAATTAACCCCATAGCATCTATCTTTTGTCCGTCCCCTTTAGTTTTCTTTGTTTACCTTCTCTTTCCTTTCTTGTTTCTTTAGCACCTTATAGCCCCAGTGGTGGTCAGAGCGGGCACCAGATGCTGATAATAGGGTGATGTATAATTTACTTTAAAGTGAATGTAAAGTCTCATTTTTTTTTTCTCCTATAAAATACCAACATTTTATACTTACCTGTGCAGAGGTTTTGCAGAGTTGCCTGGATTCTCCTCTTCTCAGGCCCCTCTTCTGTGATCCTGCCCCCCCCCCTGTTCAGTGCCCCCACAGAAGGCAACTTGTTATGGGGGCACCCGAGCCGAGGCACAGCTCCCTGTCTCCATTCAGACACAGAGCCCTGACCTGGCCCCACCCCCTCTCTACCTGATTGGCTAGCTGATTTTGATTCTCAGCCAATCAGGAGGGAGAATTTCAGAGACACTCTTGGACTTCGCTGGACAGAGAGGGGGCTCAGGTGAGTATTAGGGGAGCTGAGGGGGGGCTTCTGCACTGAGAAGACTATTTATCAAAGAATGCATTAAGATAAAAAAAAACCTTCTGACTTTACAACTTCTTTAATGAATACCCGAACTTACTATAAAATGAGATAACAAATGCTGCATGTAGGATATGTAGGAGGGGAACATAATTCATTGCCTCCTAATGCCTCCCTATGAGGTCAGTTCTGGTGCTGATAACAGTTCACTTTCCCACAACCTAATATCCCTGAACGATCAAAGTACTGTAACATACATAAAGAAGCTGAGGCTAAAATAAGACAGTTCAGAACAAACAACGTCTAAATGTGTAAAGTCAGCTGAACTGTTAATCAGCTTGGTTGGAAATGTTCAGCCAACTGCCCACCTTTCCTCATTATTACACCGAAAAAAAACCCACTGCCCTGTTTCACAATATACTTTTCCATGTATAAAGAGATTTTATTATATAATTATACCTAAAAATTACTGAAAACTCTTGATTGAAGCCTGGCCTGAGAAATGCCATGTAGCCACCTCTCTAAATTAAATCCACATAAACTGGAAATGGCTGTGAAGAGCCTGCAGACGATCAGCAGCACTGAAAAGCAAAAGAAAAAAACAGGAGAGATTTTTTTTTTTTTAACGAAAGCATTTTTTTTAAATGACATATAGCACTTTAGTAAACACAATTTTATGCGGTTGTTGTTTTTTTTCAGTTACAGGTTTTACAGGTACTTTACATGTACCTTACCCACTTGCTAAGTGGCAGGCATGTGTTTACTGCGCCAATGTGGCGCTATTGCACAAAACAATGTACCCGTTCAATAGCCACAAAGCGTGATTGTGCCGTGATTGGCTAGCTAGGATGTCAATAAACGGGTCCTGCGGATCCGCTGTCCATCGGCCCACCTGTGATCATCCCCGGGAGAGGCAGAAGTGCGGTCTGGCTATGTAAACAAGGCAGATCGCACATTCTGTAAGGGGACAAGAAAGAGATCTTGTGATCCTGCTAAGCAGGAACCCGGATCTCTGTCTTCCCCCAGTCAGTGCAACCCCCACACAGTTAGCAAGCACCCCCTAGGGACACACTTAACGCTTTGATCGCCCCTGATGTTAACCCCTTCCCTGCCAGTGTCATTAGAGCAGTGACAGTGCATTTTTATTTAGCACTGATCACTGTAATAGTGTCATTGGTCCTCGTAAAGTGTCAAAAGTGGCAGTTAGATGTCCCATTTGTCCGCTGCAATATCGCAGTCCTGCTAAAAATCACTGACCAGCGACCACCGCCTTTACTAGTAAAAAAAAATGTAAATTCCATAAAAATATTGCATTGTTTGTAAACACTATATCTTTTGCGCAAACCAATCAATATACGCTTATTGGGATATTTTTTACCAAAAATATGTAGCAGAATACAAATTGGCCTAAACTGATGAAAACATTTGATTTTTTTTTACATTTTTTTATTGGCTGTGTTTAATAGCAGAAAGTAAAAAATATTGTTTTTTTTTTTTCTTAAATCTTTCCACTAGTTTGTAGATGCAATAACTTTTGCGCAAACCAATCAATATACACTTATTGGGATTTTTTTTTTTACCAAAAATATGTGTCAGAATACAAATTGGCCTAAAATGGTAAAACATTTGATTTTTAATTTTTTTTTTTTTTTATTGGGAATGTTAAATAGCAGAAATATATTGGTTTTTTTTTCAGATATAATGCAAAAAATAAAAACCGCAGAGCTGATCAAATACCACCAAAAGAAAGTTCTTTTTGTGGTAAAAAAAGACATTGATTTTATTTGAGTACAGCGTCACACAACCGTGCAATTGTCAGTTAAAAAAACCGCAGTGCCGTATCTCAAAAAATGGCCTGGTCATTAAGGGGGTAAAACCTTCCGGTCCAGAAGTGGTTAAATTATGGATAAACTTGAGGAATCAGTTTATACTTGTGCTGCATTGCAATTTTTCTTTGCTGCTCTTTCTATGTCAGTGTAAAGGAGATCATACAAGTACCAAAGTGAGCATTTCTTAGATAACTGGTAAGGATAATGCCACACACAGCTTCCCTAGGGGGCAAGAATGAGCACTTCTGAATTTTGGACAGTGCTCACTGCAGAGTTTAGTGCCAGTTGTTCACGTTTCTGTGAAGGAAAAGGAATGAGACTCTCAATAGATATATGCCTTGTTCACATCAACAGGGACAAAAATAATGGATCCAAGTAGTGTGACAAATGGCAACGCATTTAAGGATAATTTTATGTCTTGGCAGAGGTTTGCCAGCATGCTCAGATTCTTTTTTTTTGTCTGACATTGATAATCATTAAAACTTACACAACTGCATGCAATGATAATAAATAGGTCACATTGATTATTTTCACACATTTACAATAAATCAATATGAGTACCCATACATACATACACGGCCCCTATATATTTTTCTATACAGTTACAGGCAGAAGGATGGTGACAACAACATAATACAAAATGAGCCTTTATGTTGTAGTGTTTATTTGGAGATCCGACTGACGTGAATGTACAATACATATGGAAAGCGCTGTGTATATTGACAGCGCTACAGTATATAACAGCCATGTCCAACCTGCGGCCCGGGGGCCGCATGCGGCCCAGGACTGCAGGCAATGCGGCCCACTGCCACCTGTCAATTTTGTTTTTGCTGGGGAAGAAGGAATTCTAGTCGGGGGCTCAGCCACAGCGGCTTCCAACTAACTGTATGCAGAGGCTGCCTCGGAGGGGGGGCGAGTGCCGCGGAATTACAAACAGAGCGGGGATCTTCTGCTTGCTCGGCCGCCGCTGTCATACGAAGCCACGCTTCCTGGACCGGCTCCTATGATAGACAGCACATTGGTGACGTCTATCATAAGAGCAGGTCCGGGAGGCAGGACTTCGTATTACAGCTGTCGCTGGGTAAGCAGGAGATCCCCGCTCTGTGTAATCCAGCCGCGCTCCACTCTCTTCATTGCAGACTGCATTGGATGGGCACGCATTGGTGAGGCTGCATTGGATGGGCATGCACTGGTGAGGCTACATTGGACTGATGGGCATTCACTGGTGAGGCTACATTGGATGGACACTGATCAGGCTGCATTGGATGGGCATGCACTGGTGAGGCTGCATTGGATGGGCACTGATCAGGCTGCATTGGATGGGCACACACTGATGAAGCTGCATTGAAGGGTCATGCACTAGTGAGACTGCATTGGATAGGCATGCACCTGTGAGGCTGCATTGGATGGGCACTGGTGAGGCTGCATTGGATGGGCACTGATCAGGCTGCATTGGATCGGCACACACTTGTGAGGCTGCATTGGATGGGCACTGATCAGGCTGCATTGGATGGGCATGCACTGGTGAAGCTGCATTGGATGGGCATGCACTAGTGAGTCTGCATTGGATGGGCACGCACTGGTGAGGCTGCATTGGATGGGCACTGATCAGGCTGCATTGGATGGGCATGCACTGGTGAGGCTGTATTGGATTGGCACTGTTTAGGCTGCATTGGATGGGCATGCACTAGGCTGCAAGTGCCGCGGGATCTCCCGGCTGCTGCGGGAGACTTAGGATGTCTGCAGTCAGTGACAGAGCCGCTGCTTCCTGTATAGTTCCAGCTCTGTCACAGGTGGAGTGATATGAAATGCACCCCTCCTCCGCCTGTGACAGGAGCCATACAGGAAGCAGCGGCTCTGCTCTATACTGCAGCCGCTGCTTCCTCCAGCAGTACCCGACGTCATGACCAGCAGTACCTGCTAGCAGTAACCACACCAGCAGTACCCACCAGCATTACCCACCAGCAGTACCCGCCAGCATTACCCACCAGTTACCCACCAGCAGTAACCGCACCAGCAGTAACCGCCAACAGTCTGCAAAATAAGTAGAAAAGGTATGTACATAAGCGTGTGTAAAATGTTGCAATATGTTTTTTAATGACTAGTTTTGTCATAATATGTCATGTCCTTGTTCATACATGTATAAGTAAGGACATGACATTTTCTGGCTGCCTAAGTCACATGTGCTAGAGGTGTAACTATCCCCCAGCACATAACTGTAACTATCCCAGCATGTGCAGTGTTTCTGACTCCTACCACCATCACCACTTCAAATCACTGAAGTGGTCATGGTGGTTGGAGTGTTCCTTTAATATCGCCCAGAAGAAGTAATCCTCTGTATACTGATTCCATTTCATTTGATTATCCTCTAGTTGTGTTAAAATAGTGCGGGGGGGGGGCGGTGTCGCGGGAAGGGCATGGGGGCGTTTTATTACTTATATACCTTAACTATGGTATATATTTTATATGCAGCCCGGGAAAAATTCTCTACACTCATTGTGGCCCAGAGAAGACAAAAGGTTGGACACCCATGGTATATAAGAACCTGTAATAAATGTAACCATTTGCCAACCGCCTGCTGCATATAGACTGCGACAGGCTGGCTCGGCTGTGCAAAAAGACATATGGGTATGTCATTTCGCGGGAGTGGTGCTTGGGGGGGCAAGGACAAGCCGCCATCGGCGCGCTCCCACCCACCCACAGGCAGCAGGGATGCTTATGCATGGGAACGGCATCCACAATTGCCACCGGGCACCTGCGAT
The DNA here is from genome assembly GCF_965119305.1 of Pelophylax lessonae. NCBI lineage: Eukaryota > Metazoa > Chordata > Amphibia > Anura > Ranidae > Pelophylax > Pelophylax lessonae. The sequence continues at coordinate 149,749,878 of NC_138776.1, forward strand.
CGCTCCCCGCTGAGAGAGAAGGACGGTCAGCTGTTGTCAACACAGCCCACCGTTCTTCTCTCTGAAATGATCACAGAGCACCTGTGATCCTTCTATATAGGATCACAGGGCTCTATGATCATTTCACAAGTCCCTCCCCCCACAGATAGAAAACACTCCCCTAGGCTCACAGTTAACCCTTAGATCACCCCTAGGTTAACCACTTTCATAGTTGCCAACATTTGAAAAAAATTTCCCGGGACACTTTGCAGCACAGCTATCAATTCTTACCACACCCACTTCCATGAAGCCCCGCCCACTCCACATAATTAATCTCTGCCTACTCATCATCAGATTATAGGGTCTACTCAATATAGAGAGAATTACATGAAATCGAAAAGTGAATTTTAAACTTGAGGCCAAATTAGCAGAGTTGGAATAATTCTCCCATTCAGCTGCACTACTTCTGCCTAAAGTTTAAAATTCTCATCACATTTCACTGCAATTCTAAAGTGTCAAATGTGCTCAGGTGTGACCGTACAAAAAATGTAAATATAAATAAAGTGCAAAGTGTAAATAAGTACATTGCCGGGAAAATGTAAATTACCCGGGACAGGTTCCTATTTGCCGGGACTGTCCCTGGAAAAATGGGACAGTTGGTAAGTATGCACTTCCCTGCCAGTGTCATTATTACAGTAACTGTGCATATTTTTAGTACTAATTACTGTAGTAATGTCACTGGTCCCCCCAAAAGTGTCAAAAATGTCAGTTAGGGGTACGATCTGTCCACCGCAATGTCGCAGTCCCGCTAAAAATCGCAGATCGCCGCCATTACTAGTAAAAAAATAAATAAATAAAAATGACATAAATCTTTCCCCTAGTTTGGAGACGCGATAACTTTTGTGCAAACCAATCAAAATACGATTATTTATTTATTTTTTTTTACTAAAAATTTGTAGCAGAATAAAAATTGGCCTAAAAGGATGAAACATTTTGATTTTTAAATGTTTTTGTCATATAGCAGAATGTGAAAAATATTGTTTTTTTTTTTTTTTTTCAGAATTGTCGCTCTTTTTTTGTTTGTAGCGCAAAAAAGAAATAATAATTGCACAGGTGATAAAATACCGCCAAAAGAAAGCTCTATTTGTGGGGAAAAAAAGGACGTCATTTTTATTTTGGTACAGCATCGCATGACCGCCCAATTGTCCGTTAAAATAACGCAATTGCAAAAAAAAAATGGCCTGGTCATTAAGAGGGTGAATCCTTCTGGTCCAGAACTGGTTAAAAAAAAAAATAAACGATTCAGTTACATTTATTGCTTGTGATGTGAAGGGTACGGTTCAAAACTTTTTGCAAGAAAATCCTGATTCCGATTTTGTTACAGAAAACTGTATAACCAAACATGATTTTTCCTACAATGGACAAAGAGGTCAGAAAATAGAAAATGAGTGACCAACTTTCCATCTAAGATTAGGTATAGGTACAAACTCTAGTAATAACTTCAGTCTCCTATTTTTATTTCACTGTGCAGCCTCTACCCACGCAACACTTAAAAGAAGCTTTAACGGCTGTCATGTTATCTACTAAATGCACCTTAGAAGAGGGACCTGCTTTGGGATAAACTATAATGACAGCAGAAACTAACATATCTTAGAAGATTAGCCCTATGATAATGCAATTAGCTACATAATGCCACAAGAAACATTTCTTTTGTGCCAGTCTGCACTAATTCCAAATATATGCAAATTTGGATGTAAGCTGCTTATGTCCCTAGGTAATCTTTTAAGCAAAGGGCCTACAGGATTTAAATAATGCAAATAGAAAAGGGACACTACTATTTCCAGGGGAAAAACCAGAACCCGATGATAACTCATTTAAAATCAGCTTCTAAAGCAGCTTGCAGCCTTCCAGTACAGTTAAAAAGAATATACATATTTGCTCTGAATAATGAAACAGATCATTCCTTGTAGGTTCAGAAAAGCTTGTCTGTAATACCAACAAGGATACCCATAGATCACAGAGGGCACTTGGACCTCAGAAAAGCTTGTCTGTAATACCAACAAGGACACCCATAGATCACAGAGGGCACTTGGACCTCAGAAAAGCTTGTTTGTAATACCAACAAGGATACCCATAGATCACAGAGGGCACTTGGACCTCAGAAAAGCTTGTTTGTAATACCAACAAGGATACCCATAGATCACAGAGGGCACTTGGACCTCAGAAAAGCTTGTTTGTAATACCAACAAGGATACCCATAGATCACAGAGGGCACTTGGACCTCAGAAAAGCTTGTCTGTAATACCAGCAAGGACACCCATAGATCACAGAGGGCACTTGGACCTCAGAAAAGCTTGTTTGTAATACCAACAAGGATACCCATAGATCACAGAGGGCACTTGGACCTCAGAAAAGCTTGTTTGTAATACCAACAAGGATACCCATAGATCACAGAGGGCACTTGGACCTCAGAAAAGCTTGTCTGTAATACCAACAAGGATACCCATAGATCACAGAGGGCACTTGGACCTCAGAAAAGCTTGTCTGTAATACCAGCAAGGATACCCATAGATTACAGAGGGCACTTGGACCTCAGAAAAGCTTGTCTGTAATACCAATAAGGATACCCATAGATCACAGAGGGCACTTGGTCCTCAGAAAAGCTTGTCTATAGTACCAGCAAGGATGCCCATAGATCACAGAGGGCACTTGGACCTCAGCTTGTCTGTAATACCAATAAGGATACCCATAGATCACAGAGGGCACTTGGACCTCAGCTTGTCTGTAATACCAATAAGGATACCCATAGATCACAGAGGGCACTTGGACCTCAGAAAAGCTTGTCTTTAATACCAGCAAGGATACCCATAGATCACAGAGGGCACTTATACCTCAGAAAAGCTTGTCTGTAATACCAGCAAGGATACCCATAGATCACAGAGGGCATTTGGACCTCAGAAAAGCTTGTCTGTAATACCAGCAAGGATGCCCATAGATCACAGAGGGCACTTGGACCTCAGCTTGTCTGTAATACCAGCAAGGATACCCATAGATCACAGAGGGCACATGGACCTCAGAAAAGCTTGTCTGTAATACCAATAAGGATACCCATAGATCACAGAGGGCATTTGGACCTCAGAAAAGCTTGTCTGTAATACCAATAAGGATACCCATAGATCACAGAGGGCACTTGGACCTCAGAAAAGCTTGTCTGTAATACCAGCAAGGATACCCATAGATCACAGAGGGCATTTGGACCTCAGCTTGTCTGTAATACCAGCAAGGATACCCATAGATCACAGAGGGCACTTGGACCTCAGAAAAGCTTGTCTGTAATACCAATAAGGATACCCATAGATCACAGTGGGCACTTGGACCTCAGAAAAGCTTGTCTGTAATACCAGCAAGAATACCCATAGATCACAGAGGGCACTTGGACCTCAGAAAAGCTTGTCTGTAATACCAGCAAGGATACCCATAGATCACAGAGGGCATTTGGACCTCAGCTTGTCTGTAATACCAGCAAGGATACCCATAGATCACAGAGGGCACTTGGATCTCAGAAAAGCTTGTCTGTAATACCAATAAGGATACCCATAGATCACAGAGGGCACTTGGACCTCAGAAAAGCTTGTCTGTAATACCAGCAAGGATACCCATAGATCACAGAGGGCACTTGGACCTCAGAAAAGCTTGTCTGTAATACCAGCAAAGGATACCCATAGATCACAGAGGGCATTTGGACCTCAGCTTGTCTGTAATACCAGCAAGGATACCCATAGATCACAGAGGGCACTTGGACCTCAGAAAAGCTTGTCTGTAATACCAATAAGGATACCCATAGATCACAGAGGGCACTTGGACCTCAGAAAAGCTTGTCTGTAATACCAGCAAGGATACCCATAGATCACAAAGGGCACTTGGACCTCAGAAAAGCTTGTCTGTAATACCAGCAAGGATACCCATAGATCACAGAGGGCATTTGGACCTCAGCTTGTCTGTAATACCAGCAAGGATACCCATAGATCACAGAGGGAACTTGGACCTCAGAAAATCTTGTCTGTAATACCAATAAGGATACCCATAGATCACAGAGGGCACTTGGACCTCAGAAAAGCTTGTCTGTAATACCAGCAAGGATACCCATAGATCACAGAGAGCACTTGGACCTCAGAAAAGCGTGTCTGTAATACCAGCAAGGAAACCCATAGATCACAGAGGGCATTTGGACCTCAGAAAAGCTTGTCTGTAATACCAGCAAGGATACCCATAGATCACAGAGGGCACTTGGACCTCAGAAAAGCTTGTCTGTAATACCAACAAGGATACCCATAGATCACAGAGGGCACTTGGACCTCAGCTTGTCTGTAATACCAGCAAGGATACCCATAGATCACAGAGGGCACTTGGACCTCAGAAAAGCTTGTCTATAATACCAGCAAGGATACCCATAGATCACAGAAGGAACTTGGACCTCAGAAAAGCTTGTCTGTAATACCAGCAAGGATACCCATAGACTACAGAGGGCATTTGGACCTCAGAAACGCTTGTCTGTAATACCAGCAAGGATACCCATAGACTACAGAGGGCATTTGGACCTCAGAAACGCTTGTCTGTAATACCAGCAAGGATACCCATAGACTACAGAGGGCATTTGGACCTCAGAAACGCTTGTCTGTAATACCAGCATGGATACCCATGGATCACAGAGGGCATTTGGACCTCAGAAAAGCTTGTCTGTAATACCAGCAAGGATACCCATAGATCACAGAGGGCACTTGGACCTATCAAAAATCTGACAGATCTTTTATCTCCAAAACCTTGCCATACACATATACTCTTACTCCAAGCCAATACATTTTTCAGTATGTCATATCTGCAGAACTTGTGAGGGCTATGAGCACCATAAAGGCTCAGTTCACCCAATACTTATTATTCAGATTGTGAGGTTCCATCTATAATTAAATTATCAATTTTGGGTGGATGGGTCCTATAAAACTGAACTCTGGGTAGAGTCAACAAAAAAATCATGATTTGCTTGTCCATAAATGGTTGATGGGCCTGAAGCACACATAAACTTTAATAAATCAGACCCACAAACTTGTATAAAACCATATTCTGAGGCCATGTTCTTAGGAGATGTCCTCATACAAGTGAAGGAGGGATCACTGGGCAGCCACAGCCAGCTATGAGGAGAACAGAGAGAAGGAACAGACTATGGCTGGCCTACTAAAGTAAAGCAGGCCATAGCTGAGTCTGTTTTTTTTTTTTTTTTTGTTTTGTTTTCCCTTCAACCCGCTTACTTGATTTTCCATCCACACGCTCAATGCAGACTACAGCTAGAGTTGCTGATCGAACGTGGAAAACCCAACAGGGCAGCCGGAGAGAAATCAATCGGTAGATCGACGTTTGTACAACCACAGCACCCATACATGGGTCATAATCCAGTTTAAATAAGCAGTTGTTGTGGAATATAGATTGGGGGACAGTTAACCACTTCAGTTTTCACACGCATAGTAAAATTTGCAGTTTTGGCCATTCAATGACCTAAAACCCCCAGAACATTATACATTTTCTGAACGCAGGGACCCTGTAATAGGTAGCATCTATTTAAACAGAAAAATAGATAAGCATACTATTTGCAATATAAAAACGAGTCTAAAGCCCCGTACACACGCACCGATTGTTGGCCGTGAATTTTCGGCCAACGTCCGATCGGCCGATTGTCGGCTTGTCAGTATGATGCTTCCGACAACCGACTGCGACTTTTCGGCCGAACAAAATCTGGTGTGCATGCTATAAAATTTTTGTTGGCCGTCACCAGAACGGCCGATTGTTCTTCAGTCAGTACAGATTTCGGCAGACAAAAATGTGATGAGCAAGACTGGGCATGCTCAGAGAAGAAAAAACACACGAAAAATAAACCAGCACATGACATCACTTCTGCAGTTGGTTGTTGTTGGCCAACAAAATTCGTGTGCAGTCTAGAGCACATTTCAACCAACACAACAACACTGGACAAAAGACGGCCGATCGGTCGGCCAACAATCGGTGTGTGTGTACGAAGCTTAAATCCCAAATAGATGAGAGTGACCAGCAATCTATTTGCAATACTGTTTATCAAATATTTATTTTCAGAAAAAAAAACACTAAAATGAATGTAATTGCACACAAACATGATTTATTCCCCTTTTTTCTTTTGCGCAAAAAAAAAGATGAGGCTGTGTCAATTAAACAGATACCAAATATGTCAAGCCCCAATATTGCATGCACCCCCAAAATGGCAAAGAATTACTATACACAAAATTATTAATATTTGGCACTTTATTGCTTTTACAGCTCATCACCTTTGAGTTATGCCCCGTACACACGTTCAGATAATCGTACGATAAAACTCGCTTTCGACCTGATCGCACGATAATCTGATCGTTAGTACACAGCTTTCGACAGCCGATCACGACAGTTGGTCCAACAAAATCCGAAGGGACAAACAGGAAAAATTCTGTCGTACGATAGCCCCGCTAACGACAATCCTTTCATCAGTACACTATGCATCCGCTAAAAATCGATCAACAAAGACCGCGCATGCTCAGAAACCCTAAAATTGCACGGAAAAAGCCCGGCTGCCGTTGTTTTTGTTTTGCACCATCTGATATGTAGCTAAGCAACCAGGAAGCTTTTCCCAAATCATACGACAAAAATCATACGGTTTGTACGCATTGTTGAATTCGATGTTAGTATCATGCAACAAAATGCGAACAATAAGTCGTCCGATCATCTGAACAGGGCATTAACCATTAATGAGGGAACTAGAATAATTGCTCCAAATTCTATTTTTGCTGTTATGTATATCATGTGTTTAATATCGCTGTTTTAATACCAGTGTGATGTGGTTGCTTTGAATTTTTTTTTGTTGTTGTTGTTCTTATTTTTGATTTTTAGTATATTTTATTGATTTTATTATATATTAAATTTTTTCTCCTTTTTTTTATTTTACATTCAAGTTTATTATTATAAAAAGTGCCTAACAAGCACCCTAAGTGATAGCATCGGTCATGTGACAGGTTCTCTTTTTTTCTCTTTATGGAGACATCAGGGGAGGGATTTACTAAAACTGGTGCATACAGAGTCTGGTGCAGCTGTGCATAGTAACCAATCAGCTTCTAACGTCAGCTTGGTCAATTAAGCTATGAAAATAGAACCTGGAGGCTGATTGGTTACTATGCACAGCTACACCAGATTCTGTGTGCAACAGTTTTAAGGTCCATACACACGATCAGAAAATTGTAAAAAAAATACAGCAATCGTACGATAATCTGATCGATAGCACACAGCATTTGTGCAAAATTATCCGAAGGGACAAACACAAACATTTTCCTCATAAGATACCAGATTTTCTTTTAATCAGAACAGTTTTCGACCAAAAATACAATACAAATACAATAACAATACATTACATCACTTACAAATTTGTTTTCTGCTGTGTAAGAATTTTCATACTTTAGTAAACTTTTCGTTTTCGATATGGAGACTAGCATGCAAAAAAAAAAATGAACATTCATTAATCCAATAGTCTCATCATGTGTACTAGGCTTTAGTAAATCTTCCCCAGGGGGTCTATCATACCCTGAATGCCTTCCCTGCCCTCCACTGCAGCTAACCAAGCACAGATTGTACTTTTGTACAGATTGCACAGCTGCTTTTCTGGCCACAGCAGCCGAAGGTCTCAGTCTCCCATTAAGAGTGGTGGAGCCCAGGAAGGACCATATAGGAAGGGGTAGCACAGTCAGCACTGAAAAAGTGATCAGGTGGTTATGCAACCCAAATATTTTTGCATTAAAGCAGGGAGCTGGCTGAACAAAACAAGCATAAAAGTCAAATGACCAACTCTCCTCCAATCACAGTGCTCTCTGTACTGTGTTAAGCCGAAAGATCTCCATGGAGCAACAGAGTCATAGGGATGCATGGGATTTTGGGATGAATTTTTACCTGATTATAAAATACACCTAACAAGGAAGTATTATTCTTTAAAAAATATATATTAACCACTTGCCGACTGCGGCAGTCTGGCTCTCCTGGGCAAACCGATGTAGGGCTGCGGAGCCTCTAGGGGGCGAACGCGTGCCTCTAGGGGGCGAGCGCGCGCCGCCGGAGGCGCGCTCCTGCCCCCGCTCGTTCCCTGACATCCCCGTGCGAGTGACCGGTGGCTCCGATGTCCGCAAGCCACCCTCGATCGTCCGCTGGAGAGGGAGAAAGGCAGGGGGCTAATGTAAACAAAACCGCCTGTCATTCTCCCTGATGTAACTGCAGAGACTACCCCCATCCTGCTATGTAGGATCGCATGTCTCTGTGGTTACATCACAAGCCACGCCCCCCTACAGTTAGAATCACGCCCCTAGGGATACATTTAACCCACTGATCACCAATAAAGTTAACCCCTTCCCTGCCAGTGTCATTTTTACAGTAACAGTGTATATTTATAGCACTGATTACTGTAGTAATGTCACTGGTACCCCCAAAAGTGTCAAAAATGTCAGTCAAGGGTCCAATCTGTCCGCCGCAATGTCGCAGTCCCGCAAAAAAAATTGCAGATCGCCGCCATTACTAGTTAAAAAAAAAACAATAAAAATGACATAAATCTTTCCCTTAGTTATTAAACGCAATAACTTGTGCGCAAACCAATCAAAACATCGCAATTTTTTTTACCAAAAATATGTAGCAGAAAACAAATTGGCCTAAAATGTTAAAAATTTTTGATTTTTACATTTTTTGGGGGGGGAATTTCATATAAAAAAAAATGTGAAAAATATTGTTATTTTTTCAAAATTGTTGCTGTTTTTTTGTTTATAGCGCAAAAAGTAAAAATCGCACAGGTGATCAAATACCACCAAAAGAAAGCTCAGTTTGTGGGAAAAAAGGATGTCAATTTCATTTGGGTACAGCGTCGCACGACCGCGCAATTGTCCGTTAAAATCACGCAGTGCCGAATCGCAAAATAGGCCCTGGTCTTTGAGCAGCCAAACCCTCCGGGGCTTAAGTGGTAGAATTAAACATTCGGGTATTCATAATGCTTGCCTGTGTGTGATTGAATATTTAGCCCAGAAAGCTTGCTCCTATCATTAAATTGCTCCTATATTGCAGTTAATTGCTCATGTGCATGCCTCTTGGTGCTATAACACATGTGCATTGCTGCAGATATTTTTTGTTGTTTTTGTGTGCAGATGGCAGGGGTATACACCAATAAAGTGTATATATATATATATATAGTCAAAATTATTATTTTTGCTTTGTATGAAATAGGAAAGGGTCAAAACCCCTATAGTTTATTTTTTTCCAATCTGTGTCCCTACTTTCTGTCTCTAAGATGCAACAGGAAGTGAAAGAATATTCTTACAAAATTATGATAATTTCCATCTTAGACAGTTGTCACTGAAACTGGTGTCCCCACTGAAGCATTTACGTTTGTTTCTTATTCAGTAAAAATGTTGATTACCAATCGCTTTCTGTCTCAGTAGATACAGAGAGGGTGTCATAAAATAATACAAGTTTAATAGGGTTTTTTTTTTTTTTACTTTATTTAAAGTTTAAATATAAAATAAATCAATGAAAGCAAAAAAAAAAAAAAAGTGTCAAACCCCTATAGTTAATGTTTTTTCCTGTCTGTGTCCCTACTTTCTGTCTCTAAGATGCAACAGGAAGTGAAAGAATATTCTTACAAAGTGATGATAATTTCCATCTTAGACAGTTGTCACTGAAACGGGTGTCCCCACTGAAGCATTTACTTTTGTTTCTTATTCAGTAAAAATGTTGATTACCAATCGCTTTCTGTCTCAGTAGATACAGAGAGGGTGTCATAAAATAATACAAGTTTAATAGGGTTTTTTTTTTACTTTATTCAAAGTTTAAATATAAAATAAATCAATGAAAGAAAAAAAAAAAGTGTCAAACCCCTATAGTTAATGTTTTTTCCTGTCTGTGTCCCTACTTTCTGTCTCTGTGCAACAGGAAGTAAAAGAATATTCTTACAAAGTGATGATAATTTCCATCTTAGACAGTTTTTTTTTTTGTTGAAAATGTAATCTTTATTTGCATAAAAGATATACAAAAAACAATACCTTTGTCGGGGTACATTCTCCCCTGTACTGCGACGCAGCGCATAAATACACTACATTACAATACATTTCCGGTCATACAAATTAATACATTCAATCAAATACATTCATTCTGCGGTATGATGCCTGACGTGTTGTGCGGAGTAGGGTTCCCCCGTGCCATCACGTCATGACGCCGCAATAAAAATAATACAAGTTTCATAGGGTTTTTTTTTTTTTTTTACTTTATTCAAATTTAAAATATAAAATAAATCAATGAAAGCAAAAAAAAAAAAAAATTGGCTACCAAATTTAGGTAAAACAATGATTTTAAATATGTTTTCTTGTAAAAATATTTATGGGTAAATCTGATCATTGGAATAATTAATTTTGTATTTATTTGCAAAACTACTTGGAGTAAGCAACTTTCCAAAGATCAGCCAATGACCATGGCTACATAAGCCATTTACTTATGGGAATGAGCAAGTGAATACTGCTCACCCTCACTTAGATTGTGGACCTGAATGAAGTAAATTAGGGTTTGTTTGAAGTTTGTCCTTAAAAGTTTTGTAGTAAGGTGAAAGGAACATTATCATGACACATAAATGCAGCGCTATAGAAGGTTCCCATCGGAAAATCATAATGGGCTTCTCCACTCCAAGTAGCAATAAGAGTTCTGAGAAATCACACCTACAGAGTTAGTTTCTTGAACTTTGACCCTTAAAAGTATAAGTTAGTTAGCAGGAGAGGTGACGTAAGTTACGTAAACCTTAAACCCAGTCTGTACTGAACGGCATTCCGTTCTCCTTAGCAACCTCCAACAACACAACCATGGAGGGAAACACGGAAATGAGAAAAGACAGCAACAAAAAGACTGGCAGGAGAGCAATTGACAGACACAAGAACTGAAAACAGGATTAAATCAGAGAATGACATTTCTCTTTCTAACAGTGTCTTTTATTTTTTTTTTTAAAGCATTCCTTTTAACTTCTGTCACAGAGTTAAAAAAAAAAAAAAAAAAACTTTTTCATTATGCAAAAGAGATGGAAATAAAAGAAAGGACTTTAAAGGGATGTGAGACAATGCAGAATGAAAATGGCGAGACGCAGCACGTAGGGATCAAAGCAGCGAGGACCGTTTTTCCATGTTTACTGTATGATGCATTTATTTGATAACCATGTTAGAGAATCATGACATGCCAGTTTAATATTTATTTATTATATATATTATATATTTATATTTTATATGTATTTTATATTTTTTATTTTATATATTTTATTTATATGTACTATTTCTATTAAATGTTTGTATTTCCAAAAAAAAAAAGATGCAACGCGATTTAATAATAAATTAATTCATCCGTTTTTTTAAAGATTCACTCAGTACAGGCATACCCCACTTTTAGGTACACAATGGGACCAGAGCATGTATGTAAAACGAAAATGTACTTAAAGTGAAGCAATACCTTTTTTCATTTCTCAATACATGTAAATACACCAGCTCCATAGGAAATCTTGGTCAGCTTGACATGACATTGCTCCCAAACCATGTGACAAGGACACCAAGCTTGGGGAGCATGTTAAGGGGATCCAGGACTATGACATAGTAGATTACCTAGGCAAGCTGGCCAGCCACAAATAGGATATGTTGTAGTCCTGGGTCCCCTCTATGTGCTCCCTAAGTTTGGTATCCCTGTCACTTATGGTTTGGGAGCAGTGCCATGTCAAGCTGACCAAGATTTCCTATAGATGCCAATGTTAAAAAACGGGAGTAGTGTCATGCCAAGCTGAACAAGCTGTGTCCTTACTCGCGAGTGTACTTAAAGTGAGTGTACTTAAAGCGGGGTATGCCTGTAGTTGAATTTGGATAATCCGGGATGCTTTGAGCGTGTTTCTCTACAAGAATAGTGGTTTGTCAAAGCAGTTTTTTTAAATCTGTGTCCTCTTCTGACACCCAATCATGTGCAAGAGGTGCTTTTACTGATTAGAATGCCTTGCACATAGGTTCACTGGACTATGTGCAAAAATAACGGCATTCCTAAATCACAGCCAGTATGTTTAGCATTAATTCTCTTTGCCAGAAAATAATACAAAGATGGACACTTGTAAATAATTAAATTGATTAAAAATATGCATTTTTTTTTTTAAACATGTCATAGTTACCATAGTGAAGCCCCTATTCTGCTCTTCTAGGGTCCCCCGCTGGCGCTCCTGGCTCCTCCACTCTGCCGAGGGTCCCCATAGCAAGCTTGCTATGGGGGCATTCATGTGGGCTTGCTCCCGACTACATTCTGTGTATCCATTGACACAAAGAGCGCGGCTCGGCCCCATCCCCCACTCTCTCCTCACAGGCTGTGGTTGACATCAGCGGGAGCCAATGGCCCACCCTGCTGTCTCTGAGCCTATGAGGAGAGGAAGAGCAGAGTATGCCACTGTGCATTGTACACAACGCTGGATCAAGAATGGGTTTAGGTAAGTATTGGGGGGCTGGGGGGGCGAGCCGCACACATAAGCTATTTTACCGTTGCATAGTTACATAGTTGATAAGGTTGAATAAAGACACTAGTCCATCCAGTTAAACCTGTGTGGGTATGTGTGTGTTCACGTCTATAATAATTTTCCATATTCCTGTACACATAGGTTAAAAAAAAACCTCTAGCTTTACAACCACATTCATTTTTATTTAGTTTATTTTTATCATTTATTAAATAATCATGATAAACCTTGCTTGCCAGTGCATTGAGCTTCCACTGGTTTGATTAACTGTAAATAATTATTAAATATTAATACCCAACACAATCTACAGTGTAAATGAATGGGCATATTTTCTCATAATGCTCAAGTGTTACTAAGCTAGCAACGGTGGGAAATAAAATAAATGCCAAAACTATTTTTAAAGCATTAGAAAGAAAAATTGTCTGTATTGCGATAGCAACCCAACATTTTTTTTTTTATTTGATTGTGGTATAAGGTTTTCCTATAATACAGCTTTAATGAGGCCAAATAATTATACTATATGATTTATACATTAAAAAAATAGATTGTTGTAATTATTAATCCCCTAAATTACATATGTCACTTACACATCTACTGTATGTATGAATTACATACAAATGAAACACCACCTCTCTGGGATTTATTTAATAAAAGAGAGAAAGTTCACTTAGCTTAGCAAATAAAGTGAAACTGTTTTCAATTCATTTTTCCTATCTTCTGTACTGGAAATCCTGTTTTTTTTTTTTTTTTTTTAAGATTACCCCGCTCGTGATTGCAAACACAGCTTTACTCTATTTACTAGCAAAGAAAAACATCATTTTAAGTGAACACTTTCTATTTCTTTAGTAAATCAGCTCGAATACCCAACCACATTTTTAAAATATCAATAAATAAATCTTTTTTTTTTACCAGGCAAAATATAAATCAAAAGGAGAAAAATATGAAACATTAAAAAATATAAAAAGGCTTAACAAAACAAGCAAAATGAACATATTATTTATATCACTCACAAATATATACAAAAATTGAATAACCCATTACCTTACTGATCTATTAACACTCTTCCCAATCCTAACAATATACTGTAACAATTAAATACAAATAAATACATAAGAATTTAAATTATATCCTCCACCCCAAAAGACTGACTGCTGTAAAGCAAGTTGTTTTCCTCTGGAGATTAATAAAATAAAATATTTACTTTTAATAATAGTAAGGCCTCTTTCACAGGGGTGTTCCGTATGTCCGTATATCACCCCATCCGTTTTCGGGTAATATACGGACATAATGAATGTCTATGGGATTGAAGATGTCAGCGGATCCGCTGACATCCGATTTGCGTCCTTTCAGTTCTGTTCCGTTTTTTGGAACGGAACAGAACCCTATTTTTCTTCCGCAATCCCATAGACATACATTATGTCCGTAGATCATCCACAAATGGATGGGATGATATGCGGACATACGGACCGGATGACAGAAGTGTCATTCGTGTCCGTAAAAAAAAAAAAAATGCCGGAGAGGATCGAAATACGGTCCGCTCCGTGTGAAAGAGGCCTAACTGTTGGTGTATATGATTGTTTCGGGATATTATGCTGGTGTTTTACTTGATGTCCCTATACTGTATTTACATGACCGTAGTATGGCTTTGGGTTTGGTGCTACCTGAGTGGTGGTTAGTCAAGTTTATGTGAGCATTCTTAAAAAAAATGGAGTCATTTTAGCACTATGCTGAATTAAAATGAGAAATTAGTAAACTAGTTTACGTGAGTCAGAACTCTTGGCGGACAACAGTTGTTCACTCCAAACACAAGCCAATCTGTACAGGGCACAGGCCACTGAGGCCAGTTCTTTTTGTGAGCTAGTAAAATAGTCCAATGGACTACCATTGACAACAGGGCCTCCCAACCTCAAAACAAGAAGCTTCTGCTCTCTCTGGGTGACCTCCAGTTCTTGGTTCTCAGAAAGTCATTGAGCATGCTTTTTCCAGTAATTAACCACTTCTGGACTGGAAGGATTTACCCCCTTAAAGACCAGGCTGTTTTTTCTATTTGGCACTGCATTACTTTAACTGACAATTGCATGGTCGTGCGACACTGTACCCAAGTACAATGCAATAAATAAATAATAAATAAATGAAATGATGTACCCAAACAAAATCGACGTCCTTTTTTTCCCACAAATAGAGCTTTCTTTTGGTGGTATTTGATCAGAACAAAAAAAAAAAAAACAATAAAAAAAATTTAAAAATCTACATTTTTTTATCATTTTAGGCCAATATGTATTCTGCCACATATTTTTGGTAAAAAAAATCCCAATAAGTGTATAGTGATTGGTTTGTGCAAAAGTTATCACGTCTACAAACTAGGGGAAAGATTTATGTCATTTTTATTTATTTTATTTTTTCTTACTAGTAATGGCGGCGATCAGCGATTTTTAGTCGTACTGCATTACGGCAGACAGATCTAATTACCCTAACTGACATTTTTGACACTTTTGGGGGGACCAGTGTCATTACTACAGTAATTTGTGCTAAAAATATGCACTGTTACTGTACTAATGACACTGGCAGGGAAGGCGTTAACACCAGGGGCAGTCTAAGGGTTAAATTTGTCCCTAAGGGGTGCTTTATAACTGTGGGGGGATGGACTTTCTGAATGAACACAGAGACCTGTGTTCCTAAATAGGAGGAACACAGGAGCCCTGTGTTCATTCCAAAGAGAACAATGGACTGCTGTTTTTACAACAGTAGACCGTCGTTCTCTCTCCTGCAGCTTCCCCTCCAGCTTCTTGTGGGCAGCAGAACAAGTAGGGTGCACTGTGATGTAAGGGAGGGGACTTCTGATGGTGGGGGGCTCCAGATATCTGATGCAAGGGGGGGTTGGGGTGCTCTGGACATCTGCTTATCATTAATATGAGAATAATACAGTTCTATGTCAGTTGAAAAGGAGGGTAAGACACTGCTAGTATCATTCACAAGAAAATTTATTGGAGACTTCTCAGAGAGAGCACCATGGCAGAACCATGTTCTGCCTGGACATTCTCCAATAAAGCTTCTTGTGGATGATACCAGTGGTGTGCGACTTGCCTTTTTAGACTCGCATCATCTGCTACAGGAGTTTGAGTGGGCTCCATGCCAGTCTGCACCTGCCCATCACAGCTTAAGTCTGTAGTAGTAATAATTGAATGTACAGTCAATTTTTTAATATGATAAAGAGTAGATACATTTATATAGTCTTACAGATACGACTGGCCCTTTGAAGGCAACCATAATGCTGATGCGGCCCGCTGTGAAATTGAGTTTGACACCCCTGGTATGGTCAGATGAGGACACCGCATGCAGTTCTTGCCTGCTTGTAATCTTCTCTGTGATCTATAGATAACATCATCTATGCTTTCCTCCTCCTGCAAACCCGCTTAAAGAACTTGCCCTCCATCCTCCAGAGTGTATAATATGTTATTATGAAACTGGCAGTGTCTAATTGGCTAGCACTGTAAGGCAGCCTATAGATGGTGCAATTTTTTTTTTATTCCTGCAAACCCTACAAACTAGGGGAAAGAATTTTGTCATTTTAATTAATTTATTTATTTTACTAGTAATGGCGGCGATCAGCGATTTTTACCGAGAGACAGATCGGACCCCTAACTGACATTTTTTTTTGGGGGGGGGGGTGACATTACTACAGTAATCAGTGCTAAAAATATGCACTGCTACTGTAAAAATGACACTAGCAGGGAAGGGGTTAACCCAGGGGCGATCAAAGGGTTAAGTGTATGCCTAGGGGGTGTTTTCTAACTGTGAGGGAGATGGGCTTGTGCAATCAACACAGAGACCTGTAATCCTAAATAGGAGCAACACAGAGCACTTGGTGCCCGGCAGCAATCGTAGCCGCTGGCCCCGTGGATCGGCTTCCCTGCTGCCTAATGGGGGCCGTTTGTGCAGCCGAGCCAGCCTGCCGCAGTATATCTGCGGTGGGCGGTCGGCAAGCGGTTAAGGTATATCTAAAGCCCAATTTTTTTTCTCATTAAATCAAGTAGGGGAGGGTTAAAATCGCCATCAGTGTTTTTTATTTTATTTTTTTTTACATTTTTATCATCTGTGTCATACATTAGGGAGAATTCCCCTCACTTCCTGTCCCGAAGGCTAAACAGGAAGTAAGAGAATATCTTTCCAATATAAGGGAAATCCCCGTTTAGACAGTTCCCACAAGAACAAGGATTCTCCTTCTATTCCGGTTCTGGTGGCATCTCACAAATTTAGGATTTTCGCTTTTTTTTTTTTTTTCCTGTTGACATTGGCGATCAGGTTTTTTATTCAACTTATGTGATTCAGTTGGAATCAGCTGAAATTTGAGCCATGACCAGGCCATTTTTGGCAATTTGGCACTGCGTACCCAAATAAAATTGATGTCCTTTTTTTCCCACAAATAGAGCTCTCTTTTGGTGGTATTTGATCACCTCTGTGTTTCTTATTTTTTACGCTATAAACAAAAAAAGAGTGACAATTTTGAACAAAAAACTATTTTTTACTAATGTTTAAATGTAAAAAATCTAATATATTCATCAATTTAGGCCAATAAGTATTAAAAAAAAATCCCAATAAGCATATATTGATTGGTTTGTGCAAAAGTTATAGTGTCTACAAACTATGGGATCTAATTATGAAATTTTTTATATTTTTTTATTGTTTCTACTAATAATGGCGGCAATCAGTCATTTTTAGTGGGACTGTGACATTGCAGTGGACAAATCTGACACTAAAGCCCCGTAAACACGTACCGATCGTCGGCCGTCTTTTGTCCGAAGGCTGTCTTGTCTGTTGAAAACTGCAAAAGACTGCACACGAATTTTGTCGGCCAACAACAGCCGACTGCAGAAGTGATGTCATGTGATGGTTAACTTTCCTGGTCTTTTTTCTTTTCTGAGCATGCCCAGTCTTGCAAATCTGCTGTCTGTCGGCCGAATTCTGTACTGACTGGCGAACAATCGGCCGTTCTGGTGTCGGCATACAAAAATTTTAATGCTTGCACGACAGATTCTGTTCGGCCGAAAGTGCGCTGTCGGCTGTCGGAAGCATCATACTAACAAGCCGAAAATCGGCCGATCGTTCGGCGGCCGAACAGTTTCGGCCGACAATCGGTACGTGTGTACGGGCCTTAAGTGGTTGATTTGCTAAAACTGAAGCGTGCAAAATCTGGTGCAGCTGTGCATAGTAGCCAATCAGCTTCTAACTTCAGCTTGTTCAATTAAGCTTTGGCAAAAAAACGTAGAAGCTGATTGGTTTCTATGGAGAGTGGCACTAAATCTTGAACGCTCCAGTTTTAGTAAATCAACCCCTAAGTGACACTTTTTAGGGACCAGTGTCACCAGTACAGTGATCGTTGCTCTAAAAAAATGCACTGTTGCTGTACTAATGACACTGGCAGGGAAGAGGTTAACATCAGGGGTGATCAAAGGGTTAAATGTGTCCCTAGGGAGTGC
Source organism: Pelophylax lessonae (assembly GCF_965119305.1). NCBI lineage: Eukaryota > Metazoa > Chordata > Amphibia > Anura > Ranidae > Pelophylax > Pelophylax lessonae. The sequence goes on from NC_138776.1 coordinate 149,767,920, forward strand.
TTTCTAACTGTGCGGGGGATACTTTGACTGGGTAAAGACAGAGATCAATGTTTCTGCTTAGAAAAAACACAAAATCTCCATCTCCCCCTCTCAAACAACAGCGGTCTGCCTTGTTTACATAGGCAGACCCTTGATCTGCCTCTCCTAAGAACAATCGCGGGGTGCCTGTGAACATCGGGTCCGCTGGATCCGCTGATTGGCTCCTGCTGTGTCCAATCACAGTAGGAGCGGGCTTTAGGCATACGCGCTCGCCCGAGACCCAGTGCACAAAATCACATATAGGTACATGATTTCACACAGGAGGGCCGCCCTGCCACAATATATCTGCGTGGGGTGGTCCAGAAGGACAAGAATATTTGCTTAACCACTTGCCAACCGCCTACCGCAGATATACTATGGTATGGGTACGTAGGTTCGCGGGAGCGCTCCAGAAATCAGGTAAGCTGATCAACGGGGCCGGCGGCCGTGATTGCCGATGGGCAACCGCGATCGCTCACCGCTGAGAGAGAATGACGGTCTGCTGTGTTTACAATAGTTGTTCTCTCTGGAATGAACACAGAGAGCCTGTGATCCTTCTATTTAGGATCACAGGTCTCGGTGTTGAGTCCCTCCCCCATACAGTTAGAAAACACCCCCTAGGCTCACACTTAATCCTTTGATCACCCCTGGGTTAACCCCTTCCCTGCCAGTGTCATTATTACAGTAACAGTGCATATTTTTAGCACTGATTACTGTAGTAATGTCACTAGTGTCAAAAATGTCAGTTAGGGTTCCGATCTGTCCGCCGCAATGTCGCTAAAAATTGCAGACCGCCACTATTACTAGTAAAAAATAATAAATAAATAAATCTTTCCCCTAGTTTGTAGACGCGATAACTTTTGCGCAAACCAATCAAAATACGCTCATTGGGATTTTTTTTTTACCAAAAATATGTAGCAGATTCCAAATTGGCCTACAAGGATGAAAACATTTGATTTCTACATTTTTTTTATTAGGAATGTTATATGTTTTTTTCAGAATTGTTGCTCTTTTTTTGTTTATCGCGCAAAAAAAAAAAAAAAATTGCACAGGTGATTAAATACCACCAAAAGAAAGCGTTGGAAAGTGTTGGAAAAAAAAATGACATCAATTTTATTTGGGTACAGCGTCGCATGACCGCGCAATTGTCCATTAAAGTAACGCAGTGCCGAAGCGCAAAAAAATGGCCTGGTCAATCAATAAGGGGGAAAATCCTTCCAGAAGTGGTTAATAAATAAATAACTTGCACTCAAAAAAAGTTTCTACAAAACTTGGAACTGTGCTTTCACATTTCACTTGTAATGCCACCTGTTTGATTCAAAAAAGAAGTTCATTCCTTCACGTAAAAACTATACTCTTCAGGTCTAAACCTAAAGATGCTGAAAACGCAGAAGGGAATTTACATTATATGAAATGTACAAAATTTACAATTAAACATTGATTTTGTAAACCCACAGACATTTTCAGGTTAACAATTGCAATATGATGTGGATCAATATCTTCTATATATTAATTGCAAGTGCAGAATACAAAAAAAATAAAATAAATTCTCCCTGTAGTTGTCTCTCCACTTAGTTTCAAAATGAAAGAACGGCTGCCAAGCCTACAGTCTCTATTGCCAGATCTTGCAGCCGGCACAGCACAGTTTAAGGCTGTTTTACAATACCTCTGGGGACCAGACCTGAAGTTAGACTTGATTATCGCACCAGATTACTTTCCCAATGAAATAAAGAACCAAACTAAAGACAAGAAGGATAAAAAGAAAAAAAAGGAAAAAAAAACCATTCTTTGTGACTTTTCTTAAAAGAAACTTAAGATAAATCGAAGCAGGCAACAGACAATCAGATGTTAAAGCATACACCATTTACTGAATAAAATAAAACAAGCAGCTACTACAAAGTACAAACACATGTATCCTTATAGACTCAGAGCAGACTTTCTCCTACAGAAACATTAAGTACCTCTCTTTATTATTGAAGAAGAATTTATAGAAGCAGCCTCTCATTTTCACTCACCTACTCTAAAAAGTAAACATTTAATTTTTTTTTTTTTTTTGCTGTCGTTAATAGATTTAATGTTCATTTGTCGGTAGCCTAAGGGCAGAAACGCGTGACATTTAAAATAATTGTTGTTTCAGGAGTATCCTCTAGAGTAAAATGCTGCAAAAGTGCGAAGAAGATTTAAGTAAATTACTGTGTCAGCTTCTGTTTATTCCCCACGCGATTGCCAGAGGCAGGGCTGGAAGATAACCATTACAATCCTAGCCATAAAATAGGCAACCAGAATTTAAAAAGGCCACAGAGAGATTAGGGAAAACTTAGAGTGCGGCATGGAGAATAATGTCCAAGGGAAGAAGATAAAAAGGGCACATTTATGTGGGAAAATAAATGAGAATTCTGTAAAAAGCCTTGACACTCTAAACAGGATAATAGTACAACATAACACACAAAAGCAGTTAATTAAATTACAATGTTAGCAGTTGAATATAACATGCTCTTTTTACATCAACATATTCTGAGAGCAAAACATACAAAGGGGTATTAGGCTGCTGGAATTATGGGAAAGATGACAGATTTTTTTTTTTTATCTCTCCTGACACTTTGAGGTGTCAAGGTATTTATGGATAGTGTCACATCATTTATAGATCAAGAAAATATTGTCAAACTCTCAAAGAATTATTTTTCAAGAATGTATTTTTTGCTAATTCGTTTTTCACCAGGTTTAATAACTGAAAGCCCAGCATAAATAAATCATTTTTCACTACTGTATTTATTATTCCCAGCGGTGGTCATTTCGTTTCCAATATACTTTGCATAGGTACTCTATGTTTTATTGTAATATGGGTTAGTGATGGGCTTTAAGCTGATCTCCATGTTTCGGCTCGGCCAGCTTGCTGTCAGCATGAATGCTAAACAGTGTGTCTCCTTTATATGAGCATATTCCTTCTAGGGATCGACTGATTATCGGCAAAGCCGATATATCGAGGGCCGATATGCACTTTCCCCGATATATATCGGAATCGGCCCCAGAGGTTACCAATATTGCCAATATTTCAGGAAATGCTTCTACCGGAGTGATGTCTGCAGCTAGAGGTATCACCCCGGTACCGGCGTCCATAGCCGACGGTCAGCTGTCTTGTAATGACAACTGATGTGGCTGAGAAGCCGCTCGGCTGTCATTACAAGGATCGGGAAGGGACGTCCCCCCTCCCGCAACCTTTTGCGACTCGCCCGGGTCTCCCGTCCCACCGGGAGACCCGGGCAACCAGCCTGCACGGCCACCGAAGACCTGATCAAAGCCGCATTCGGGTCTGATCGGGTCTCCATGCAAAAACCCAGTAGTGATGTCATGACATCACTTCCGGGTACTGGCACCACTGTAAAAAAAATGGCAGCATTCAAAACAGCCAAACTTGGCATTTTGAATGCTTTTAAGTGCAGAGGAGGGGTTTGGGGTCTTTTAGACCCCCGGATCCCTCCACAAGAGTACCTGTCAAGTAAAAAAAAAAAATAAAAATGTGCAAAAATATCGGTGTCAGCTGTCACAATGGAGCTGATGCTTCCTGAAGTTGTGGCTCCGTTTTTAAAAATTATTTATACGTTTTTTTTAACCTTTTTTTTTTTAATTATTTATTATTTATTAATTTATTATTATTTATTTTAGCCTTTTTTAAATAATTTTTTAAAAAAATTAATTTAATGTTTATACACTGATTTTGTTGGAGGTAACAATAAATATAGCCTTATCGATAATTTGCATTTTTATTCTCGTGGGGGATTGTGTAGGCAGGACCCCAGTGCACTGCATTGCCGGGGGGGGGCCTATAATGCTCTTAAGATGTCACTGATACAGCGCTGTGTTCAGCAGGAGAACTTTCTTTCCCCCTCCCGCAGCGGAATTAAGTCGAGCTGAGCGCTACTCATCCATTCAAAGAAAGCCTTGTATTTTATCAAGGGCTTCCTTTGATTGACTAATGTGAAGATTGGGACATCATCTGTCCACCTCTCCATCTCAACAATTCAGAGAAAGCAGAACTCACCGTGAATTTATTTTCTTCTGGCAGTGGGATGGGAAGCCAGAACAAAGCATTGTATACTATATATACAGTAGCTGAGGCTATATACAGTACATGCAGCCCACATATTCACTGCAACTGTTAGTGAAATAAAGTTAGAGAAGTAAGTAGTTTGCTGCTTCTGATCTCTGCTTGAGATTCAGATTCAGTGGGAAAGGCATAGTGAGCAGTGCTGCCTGGGATCCTGCAAATACTGGAGCCTGGACTAGCAGACACCTGGGACTGCGCACTCACCAATGGCTCGGGCTCCTCAGACAGACATGTTGGCAAACATATGAGATACCCATCATCTTTAAGAGACCAGTACCCCATTTGAGTAATAGCATTTGTGATGACATCTAGAGGATTTGCAGTGAAATAAAGACCTGGATATCTGTTCTGGCTTTCCATAGAGCGCCTATAGATATATACCAAGGTGAGAGTTCTGTGAACACTGTGGTATAACGTGGAGGTTGGATTAACAGCACAATTTGTTACACCTTGAGGTTTGGGACTTTTCAAGATACTATTGATGCACTACAAATCACTATTGTGGGTGTAACTATAGTTTAACTTCCTCCCGTCTGCCCACTGCACATAAACGGTGGGACGGGAGTAATGCCAATGAGGGTTGACATATTCATTCATCACCCTGCATTAGCGGCTCACAGAGCGGGCACTCAGGAATCCAGTGATCAATGTGTGGCCTGGACATGGTCTAAGTGTCCCTTATCACTGCCCCAGTATAATACTAAGAAAGAGTGCAGCCAGCCCCATGCCACCTGTCCCAGTGTCACCAGTGCTCACAGTAACACTGCCATATACCATACCAACATACTGATCACTGCCATACGTCATACCAACATCCTGATCACTGCCATACATCACACCAGCGTCCTGATCACTGCCATATGCTATACCAGTGTCCTGATCCCCACCATATGCCATACCAGCATCCTGATCACTGCCATACACCTTACCAGCACCCTGATCAGCAGCATACACCATAGCAGTGTTCTGGTAAACACCACATCATACAGGCATCCTAATAACTATCATACACCATACCAGCATCCTGATCACCGTCATATGCCATATCAGCACCCTGATCATTGCCATACACTATACCAGCATCATGATCACTGCTATACCTCATACCACATCCTAACCACTGCCATACGCCATACCAGCATCCTGATCACCACCATACCTTCATACCAGCATTCTGATCACCACCATACCCCATACTAGCATCCTAAACATCACCACCATATGCCATACCAGCATCCTGATCACTGCCATACCTCATATCAGTGTTCTGATCCCCACCATACCCCATTCCACCATCTTGATCACCGCCATACCCCATACTGCATCCTGATCTTGGCCATAACCCATACCAGTGTTCTGATCACCACCATATGCCATACCAGCTTTCTGATCACCGCCAAGCACCATACCAGCATCTTGTTCACAGCCATACCTTATACCAATGTGCTGATCACCACCATACCACATAACAGCGTCCTGATCACCGCAATAAACCATACCAGCGCCCTAATCACCCCCCTACTCCATACCAGCATCCTGATCACCACCATACCCCATACCAGTTTTCTTATCCCCACCATACTCTATACCAGCATTCTGACACCACCATACCCCATACATGCATCCTGATCACCACCATATTCCATAACTGTGCCCTGATCATTGCCATACCAGTGTCCTGACCACTGCCATACCAGTAGCAGTGTCAACAGAGCCAGTGTCCCCAATTGTTACAACTGTGGCCCTTAGAACACCTTAACAGCTTCCCATCCAGCAACGTACCGATATTCCGAAGCCGGCACAAGTAATCTGAGTGGCTAAAGAGTTTCCCCACCTCCTACCGCTGTCTTTACAGGGCTCTCCCAAGTGATCAGGGAGCCCAGTAAGGATGCATCTGCCTCCATGTACACAGTGGGAGGAAATTATGTTTTTCCTCCCACTGTGTGACGTCAGAAACCAGAGGCGATGAGGATTTTGTCACTTTCAGTTTCAGTTCTTTGATTACCTGGCTGTTACCAACTGATCAGACCAATTTGTGTCTGATTGGCTGCATTGGAGGCCAGAGGAGGGCTCCGGGGTCTAATAGACCACATAAAGAGGAGAGATCCATCAGCTTTTATATTTTACCAAAAAATTGGGTATTATATTGTGTTTGTGTACATTAAAATTAATTAAAGCAGTAGTAAATGTTGAAGAAAAAAAAATTCTCCCCGCAAGGCAAAGGCAAAATATGCTAGTATGCATTTATATTAATATGCTGGTTGGCTACACATAAGAGGCCAAGCACACCTGCAATTTCTCTGATTTTCCAGTAAATATTTCTACAACTAATTTTATTTATTTATTTTCAATTTAGTTAGGGTACTGGGGGCATAGCTGCAGGGGAAAACCTATGGTCACAGACTGCTCACCCTCCAGCAAGAGCAGGCAGCAGCAAATGGGGGGAGGGGGTAAATTCTATTGCTAGAGAGTAGGGCTGGCAGAAGAAAAAATAAATGTAGAATCCTGAAGACACATGCTGCCCACCCTTCCTCAAATCAGAACTGTATAAAAAAATGAAAGGAAATCCTTAAAGGAGAGGTGGAGGTGCTGAAACGTAGAGGTAATGTGACCTCTTAAAACTCCCTCTACTTCTCCTCTCTATTTTCCTTCATCTTTTCCTCTTCAACTTTTCTTCCTCCTCCCCTTCACCTACCTTCACCTTCTTCCGTTACTCCTCCACTTTACCTCTTTCTTCTCCCCATAGGTGATTAGGACATGTGAAGAGGCTATTTGAGCTGGTGTAATTTCAGGAGAATATGCCTACATAATCAAACATGGTGAAGAACTGTGGTGAACTGATCCAGCTCATGGCCTGGGCAGTCCTACATTAACACATACAGTATGTGCCCAAAACACTATCATTTTTAAAATGTATTTTTATAAAATATTCACAAATGTACCTAATTTTTTTTATTGCCATTTTTTGTTTCCTTACCTGTAAAGGCCATCCTTGTACTGGTTAAGCAAACATGGGCAGGGACAGCAATGCAAATTGTGTAACAAATAAGCTGGATAGGGGGACCAAAGTGGAATTTGCAGGACCACACATTTAGTTAAAGATTAATTTTAATACCCTCTCGAGGAAAGAAAACTGTTCTATGACCATTGACTGCCCACCCCTCCTCAGAATGAAGCAGATGTTACTAATAAAATCCATACATTTATTTTATATATATTTAGGAAAAGGCTGAACACTTTTTTGGTACATGGGGGTATGACAAGGCGTTGCACTTGTGGCGAGTGTGCATGAAAAAGTGCACGGAAGTGAATGCGATGTCATTCAAATTTTTATTGATTTTATACCTGGAAGAAAGTCATTGTTATACTAATTTGTGCCCTCATCAATCTGACTTGATGATATATCTTAATGTTATGCAAACCAATTGTTTTCCTTGCATGCTTCTCAAGGAAGAGTTGAAAAGGGAATAAAGCTCTCCAAAAGTGAAATGCCATGTTTACTTTGAACTTTCCCATTATTCTACATTACAAAATTACATTAATGTGATATTTTAATTAGCAGACCTGATTATATTTTGCGGCAAATATATGGGGGTGTGTAAATTACATAATCACTGAAGTGGGAAAAATTACAGGGAAAAGCGTTTTTTAAAATATTTGGTACTAAGTAATCCCAATAAAAAAACAAATCTCAAAAACAAACAAACAATGAAATAAAAATATGTATCCTAATTTGCATTGGGGTTGACTACATATGCTTAAAGGTATAATATACAGAACTGAGATATAACCAAAATGAAAAAATGATCTGGTACTTTGGGGATTTAGGAAAAAAAAAGGTTTAGGGGCTGGGCTAAAGTGGTTTTAAACACCTACATATACCCAATAAAGTCACTGGCCTTATGTGATACACAGAGATAAAACACATCCTCCTACATAGGTTTTACCTGCTTATCTGCAATATTCTCTTCTCCACATCCATTCGAAGTGCAGGATTTATAAAGCTTGTCTGAGAGTTCAGAAGAGAAATGGAGCAGAGAGCTGAAATTACACACTACAGGGTTCAGTGAGCTCTGAGAGCTGATTGGAGGAAAGGGACACCTCCCCCGCCTCCCTTTACACAGCACACTGGAACAGAGCTGAGGCTGTCAAATAGTTGGAGGTCCCTCCCCTGTCACCATTTTACTCTTGGTGTCAGAAGAACTTGCCAGAAGCAATTCATGCTGATAGCAGAAATGACACACTTGTGCAACTTGTCATGCAACTTTGGAAATCAAAGTCGCATGACAAGTCGTCCCCCATGTTTTCCAATGATAACCATTCATATACAGTATGTGCAACATAAAGTTGCAGCGACTTCAAAGTAGTTCATGCACTACTTTGGTCTGACTTTCATGCAACCTGAGGGTAATAGACTTCAATGTTAACCCTCAAACCTGCATAAAAGTTGTACCTGAATGTTATACAATGCAATGGTTGTACAGCAGTTGTCCATTTTCACTCATCACAGCCAATGTCATATCCAAGTTGCACCTATCCAAAGTTGCGTCAAAGTTGCACTCCAAAGTCAGCGCAACTTTGGAGTCGTACAAGTGTGAAAGGAGCCTTAGTTCTCTTACTAAGACAAGTACACACTATAGAGGGATGTGCTTTGTTCATATTTCCTGTCTGAGGTTTAGAACCACTTTAATTACCCATGTTTTATAATCTTTAGGAAGCTCTGATTTGCAGTCATATATACGAGAGGAGGTCAATAAGTTCTTACACTCACCAAGATCTAGATGTGCTAGGGATCTGAAATTTAGTCCACTGACTCTTCCTTCTCTACATATTCACCTCCTATGGTTACATACTTTTCACATCTGTGGAACAGACCTTTAATACCATCTGCGTAAAGGTATGCAGATTTGGAGGAAAACCAGCTGACAACATAACCTTGCTGGATGAATTTAGCACCTTAGCCCTTTTTTTTGGGGGGGGGGGGTAATGAAGCATATTTCCATGTTATACGCATTTCTTCAGTCTCAGGGTCATATAGATATACCCAGTTTTCATCCATGGTCACTAATGTGTTTAAAAAGTCCTCCTCATCTTTGTGGTATGGGTCCAAAATGCTTTGTGCACATTTACTCGTTGTTGTTTTTGGAAAGTTGTCAGTAACCTGGGAACCCATTTCTCTTGGCTCTAACTATAATTCATCAGGGCCTACAAAAAAAAAAAATTGAAATGCATATTACTAAGATATCCTTCTATAAACCTGCAAAATGTCAGATCCCTAGCACATCTAGATTATGGTGAGGGTAAGAACTTATTGGCCTCCCCTCGTATTAAAAGTTGGCATCTCCATTATGCTGTGTACAAATACAACTACACACCTACAGTATGTGCTAAGGAAACAATTTATTAAAAATCCAATTTTTTTTTTTCTTATCATAAAATGATACAAACATATTGCATATTAAACAGAACACCCATCAATATTCAAGGTTTCACACTCAGATCACACAAAAAATACATGTGGAGTTCTTATTTCTATAACACAGTCAATGCGCATGCACAGTAAGCATGTCTTGTGCTTTGATAACAAGATATTTCTAGCAGGGATCTTTTTCATGACTCTGCGATAAAGGCGATTGCCATTGTGCATAAATGCTGGCAAATGTGTGCGCATGCTCTATTCGAAAAATGTACACTATTATTATTTAGAAAAAGACCTGTTCATCATATTGTCCTTCTAAAGCCCATGTGAATAACGTTTAGGAGATTACTAACACATAATATAAGCTATAAGAGAAAAGAGTTTTTGTACAAATGGGAATTATGCCGCAGACTTTTTATATTAAGCCATTTGAAACACTAATTAACTAAATGCAATATGTTTTAAGGACACAGTCATATGGCATCCAAAACTTTATGTGGCATCTATAAAAAATATTAATAGTGAACCCTTAATTAAAAATTTGCGGTCTGCAAATACATTTCATTTTTATAGTTCGTAGAAAATTTGCAGCACATGTTTTAATGAATCTTTAGCCTACCTTAATGTTTCTTAAAGTGATAGCATCTCATCCAGAATGCAGTATGTCTATCTCTATCCCTCTCTGGCCTCATCAGACACCAACTGCCTACAAGTAGATCCTCCCTTGAGAATTGACAGGCAGCTGCACGAATTTGACCAAATGCTCTAGATCCCTGGTTTACTACAGGGGCATGAATGGTATAGCCCCTGGGTATTAAATAGGTCCTAGACTCCTACATTGATTACCTTGTAGATGATCCAGCTCTGAACTGAATCTACTCAAGGCACCTACATACAGCTTTGGCCACTAGTATTTTCATTGAATCTGACTGCACTGTGACTCTTTCTAAATATTTCCAATTTTTATGTTCATACACAAAATTAGGTTGATTCATTTAAGGATATTTATATAACCCATGGAGGTGCCTCATGCGTTAGTGGAATATCCCATAACTGCTGCCCCTTTAAATGTGATAACACATTAAATGATAGAAAATTTGTGTAAAGTAGGCGCTGTTAAATAGTGACTCATTTGTATTTACCATAAAATAAATAACCAACTAACTGTGCATATCAAGTGAACACAATGTGACAATCCATTGATAATTCTATATATCCAACATCAAAAAATTGTTCCATGAAAAAAAATAAAAGTGAAAGATATTCAAATCCTCAGGAAACTCTGAAGATGCCATTGATGTCCGTCTACTGTCTACACTTCCTTGCTAACTAGTGACGTCACTTTGGGCGACTCCATGGAAAGTACGCTGGCCAGCTTCTCGGAGCGTCTGGTGAAGCTTGAACCTGCTATTTGGTCACAACAAGAGGATGCAATTTGATATGTGGTCTGAGCTGGTGCCTGTCATGGCCCCCCATATGTAAGCAGAACCATTGACGTGTGTGTGGTGGCTAATGTTTAATAAAACGGTGTTGCCCTATTACTGGGTGTTTTTGTTTTGCCTTCATATATCTATCGTCAGCCATCTGGGAGGTGATTGAGGTGGATTTCCTGACTGATCCAGGAACTCAGATTTGTGGAAAGGCTGTTTGGTCACTGGGGTTTTTGGTGAGAATGTTTATGTGCTTAATCATGAGGTGGAGCACCCAATGAATGAAAAAAATAAGGCACGGTGTGGCTGGCAGCTTTTTCAGAGCACCATTTTTATTTTTTTTCATTGTTTATGGAGTGAATTTTTGAATATCTTTCATATTTAATATTTTTATTGAAAAATTTTTTGATGTTGGATATATAGAATTATTAATGGATTGTCACATTGTGTTCACTTGATTTGTACAGTTAGTTGGTTATTTATTTTATGGTATTCACTATTTAACAGTGCCTACTTTACACAAATTTTCTACGATTTATTTAAGGAGTTGAAAATGTTCACACAATAACATGTGAAGCTTTACTTTGTCCATTCGTAAAAAATGAAACCTGTATTTACTTACCATATTTTCCGGCGTATAAGACGACTGGGCGTATAAGACAACCCCCAACTTTTCCAGTTAAAATATAGAGTTTGGGATATACTCGCCGTATAAGACTACAAGCCGAGCGCCGAGCTGATACAGCTCACCTTCCTTTCCTCTCTGCCCTGCTGTAGCCATGAAGCTGTGTATCCCCATGAAAGTTGCTATCTGAAAGCTGCTATCCCTGCATGCTGATCCAGTGTCCATCTCCACGTACTCCACACCGCTCACCTTCCTCTCCTCTCCGCCCGCTGTAGCCATCCATCCATGCAGCTCCATCATCTAAGGGTTAATATGCGGCTGTATCGGCTCGGCTTGTTCTGCCGAAATCAGGTGCATGCCCATTTGCGGCAGAGATGCCAACTCTCACAGGGATACCTAGCAGGCCTCAGGAGCGAGACGCAGGGACACAGAGAATAAGGTAGAGTAATAGGATACAAGGACATCTGGTCACATCACCGCTCTCTCTCTCTTTTTTCCATACCCCGGGCATACCGCGGATGTTTTTGAGCCCCCCCTCCACCACATATTATCCAGTTTCGGCCTATAAGACGATACCCGGCGTATAAGACGACCCCTGACTTTTGAGAAGATTTCCAGGGGTTAAAAAGTCATCTTATACGCCGGAAAATACGGTAATAAATCTACACTTGACTGAATAATTAAAGAGAATATTCACAAATTTAATGTGAACATTCTCAAACCCTTTTGTACAACAACCTCATTGTGTATGCTGCAAATTTGATTGAATCTATTAGAACACTATGAAACTGAAATAATAAAAGTATTATTGCTGCTCCCAAAATGCATTTAAATACATTTTTGATATATGAACCAAACAGTTTTTATTCATTTCAAAAATTGTCTAAAAACCCACAAGTCTCTAGAGGAGGAGAGATGCCTCTAAGTGTAGACGTAAAACATTTATTTGAATAATTCATACAATCAGCAACTCACATTTGACCAATAACAAGCAGGCATGTCAAAGAAGTGTCTGTGCGAGAGCCAGCAGTGGGATCTATCATCTGAGAACGCCAGGAACAGCCGTGGTGTATCATTCTGTTTCCTGAAAGTGGCTGTGCGGTGGAAGGAAACCTGGACTGCGGGCTGGAGCACTGTGCTCAATGCAACGCGGTTCCGAGCATGCACACTGCAAAAAAGTTTTTTGAGGAACTGCTTGGTCTATTGTTAAGGAGAACGACTGCCGTGTCACACGCAGTTCACCTCTTTGGAAACGCGTTGCATTTGAGCCCAGTGACGTCATTAGACCCTACACCACGCTCCACGTGCGCTCCAGCCCTCGGTCTGGTTTTCACCGTACGGCCGCTTCCAGAAACCAAGATGATACACCACAACTGTTCCTGGTATTCTTGGGCGATAGATCCCACTGTTGGTTCCCGCACAGATATGCCTGCTTGTTACTGGTCAAACGTGAGTTGCCAATTGTATGAATTACTCATATAAATGTTTTACATCTACACTTAGAGGTGCCTCCCCTTCTCTGTTAATATCTCCTCTTGGAACCCGCTTCAGCTCAAGCTGAGAGGCTGCCATTAGTGAAAGACTGTTTCCATGCTCTTGTCATTACTAACATGGAGTTTTTCTTGTCATATATGGACTATTTTCTAGAGCTGAATATATAAGCTGTGACTCATATCCATATATTATTATTTTTTTATACGTGCTGTCCCCACTGGATCATTGGGTCTGCCCCTTACCCTTGTCCTCTGTACTAATCTGTTGCCAATCTTTCCAGAAAAGAAAAAGGGAGGCACTCTTGTGTACAAAACAATGGCATTTTGGAAATGAGCCAAAATATGGGTATGCATAGTGGAATTGAAGATAAAAACAGTACATAAGTCTGTGGAGCTTTGAATTAAAATGAACCTGTTGCTTTGCTCTGTATGGATAAAGGACATTTATTTTAAGAGTTGTGATTTATAAATTGGCACACCTTTCTGCTTATACAATGTTGATTTACTAAAACTGGAGAGTGCAAAATCTAGGGCAGCTCTGCATAGAGACCAAACAGCTTCCAGTTTTTTTTCAAAGCTTAATTGAACAAGCTAAAGTTAGAAGCTGATTGGCTACCATGCACAGCTGCCCCAGATTTTGCACTCTCCATTTTAGCAATCATCCCCACTGTATAAGCCAAAAATAGCAACATACTGTTTTGTGAGTAGGCTGTATTTGATAGAGAATTATATGGACTAGCCAAAATAAAATAATGAGCTCTACCTCCCCTACCAAAAAACCTGAGTCTACTCTGTTTATCCAGTCTGTGTTGTTTAGTTAAATCTTAAATCCTTCATCCATATTTAGCAGAATGTGCTCCAAAAAAATAATTTTTAAGGAGGGAGCTTATGCAGAACAAAAAGCCACTAGCAAAAGTATTTGTACCTATTATTTTCTTCTGGGACAGAGGTCCCGGAAGACAGTGGGACCATTCAGAAAGTGCAGTGCAACTCATGCATGCACAGTAGAAAACAGCTAGGGGTGCCGACATTGAGGGATTCCTGAACAGGTAAGCGTCCTTGTAATAAAAGTCAGCAGCTACAGTATTTGTAGCTGCTGACTTTTATTTTGTTTACAGACTGGAACTCCTCTTTAGGTTCATTATTTGCTCTACTGATCCAAAATCCAAGAGGTATGGTGTGTGTCTAACTGGTAAAAAGTGGTTTGTTGCAGTTTATTCTCTATGCAGGGAGGCCCCCTTCCATAGTTTCATGAATTTTTGTTTGGAAAAAATTGACCAGACCTGCCATGCATTATCAGTTCAAATATGTCTAATATATCATTTTTATTACACTACATAAAACAAAACTAAACTAAACTAAACTAAACTGTTCTTTGCCAACAGCAACTCAACAACCACAATAAACCACAAAAAAGGTAACGATAACAAAATAATCCCAGCAAGTTCGTTTTGGCTGCACTTAAGTGTCACTCAATGTAGGTGAAGGTTGGGCCAGCATTTGCTTCTTTTCTGCAGATCCTGATATTAGAATATGGCTCAGATGTTTCCTTTTATGCCTCTATTGGCCAATGTGAAGAATGGTTCCCTTACAGACAGAAAGAAAAAAGCATTGGTGTCAGTGGTTACATACCTGAAAGACAAGAGGCATCAGTGGTCTCACTATATGTCAGTGATGTGTGAATAGTGATATAAGTGCAAGAACCCTTAAGTGCAGGCAACATTAGGTGGGAGATTGTTCTGCCACTGTTCATAGCTTAGAAACCCCTGGCAAACCCTGAAGGAACATTATGGGTTCCAGGAAACCTTGGTTGAGGAAGGCTGCCCTAGAGAAACATTCAGAGCTGCTGTTTGAAATTACAGGACGCTGTACAGACTACCTGACGGCACCCCCCCCCCCCCCCACCTTCCAAACATATCGAAAGATATTTTCCCTAAAATGCACAAGGGGGCGGTAGTGCAGATACCGATCCCCCTGCACAACAGGGTGAGCCACAAAAGTTGGTTATAAGGCAGTACAGCTAGCCTACCTGCTCAGGAGGTGCCGGGCCCCCCTTTTGAACTGATGGGGCCTGGGCCCAGTGCAGGAGGGCTGGCTGTACTGCCTTATCAGCAGCCCTGGAAACACTACATAACCCAATTCTTGTTTGTTGGTCACAACCAATTCTCAAATGAAGCACGGGCACGTACAAAGATTTAATTAATTCATTATACTGCTCATTATATTCTTATATATTGCTCCTATATTTCTAAGTGAGCTCATTTTACTTGGACAATGGATCCTGCTGAGCCCAACATGTTACAAACATAGGGCAATAGCTATTTCTGCAACTGCTTATTTTACTACGCATTGCATGTTAAACTTTGCTTCATTTATTAAGCGATAGTGGAGAGACTTCTGCCAGATAATTGAATATGGCCAATATCATTGTCTGCCCACTCAGCCTAATAAGTAACAGGATGATTTTAATTCTAAAGAATCACCTGGAAGGCTTTATGGTTAAATCATTTCTAACTCTCAACCTACCCAATATTTCTTGCCTAATAGACTTCACGTTTAATTGAAGGATCTTCTCTGGACTCTGTCTGCACTGCAGCAACATTCAGTCTCCCTCACCTAGGACTGAGAGCCATGCACACTCCAATCCATTAAAGGGTCTTCATTAGTTTCAGCACCAGTCAGCCAACCAAGCGGCAAAGGTCAAACACAGTCACCTGTCACAACAGGGCAGTAAAACTCCTAATTGTATGGGAACAAATGACATAAAAAGATGGTAGCATTATCCATTTGATTTATTTTTTTCTAAAGACTCATTTAAGTCTAATTTACTATGGTAATATAATGAAGTACTGAGCAGATAAACATACATATAGCTCAGCTAGGTGTTTCCAAGGGAAAGGCTAAAAAGAATGTTTAACTAGAAATGTGTAATAAAAAGAAATTTGTTGTATTGCTGGCATAAGATCATAAATATATATGATTTATTCACTGTGTCAGAGGCAGAAAAGACAGCTCTGCTGAACGACCCATTAAAGATTTTTGCCTAACTGGAGAAAGATAATAGAAGAATTTAGAGTTAATGCTATGCATGTCATTGGCTTATTTTCAGAAACCAATAGTCAAATATACATAGTACTTGCAATAATAATTACGATTAAAGAAAACACGTTCCTTTATTACGTTAAAAGAATCAGTCAGCTTTATAGTACAACTAAAGATAAAACTTTTTTTTTTTGGATAAAGTGGAGAGGTATTAGAACACCTGTCAGTTTTTAATGCTTTTTGTGCCCCCCTTAGTGAGATTTACCCCCTAATTGTCTTGTTTACCGTTATCATTGAAAGTGAAAGTAAAAGAAAAAATCCCAAATTTTGGGTTGTCCCCAGAAAAGTAATAAAGGCGGTCCCCGGGTTACAAACATCCGACTTACAAACAGGGAGAAAACAGGAAGTGAGAGGAAATCTACCCCTAGGAAGGGAAATTCACTTCTGTAAGAGTTCTCATGGGAAAAAGGTGTCTCCTCTAAAGCATTATCACCAATCTTTGTTTCCACAACAACCCAAAATGTTCAAAATCCAACTGTCACAGGGACAGAAAGTGAGGTGAAACCTTCTGAACAGGGGCACAGACAGCAAAACAAACATTACAGGGGAAGTAACCCTTCTCTATGCTATCCAAAAAGCCTAAAAAATATTTTTTGGGCTGGAGCTACACTTACAAAATGTACATGTTCCAACTGGCAAACAAATTCAACTTAAGAACAAACCTACAGACAATATCTTGTTTGTAACCCGGGGACCACCTGTACAGGAGAAATCTTCCTAGGGGAGTCCCTATGGGATTCCCTAAATTTGCAGGGATTTTCTCTTGCTTCCTCTTTGGTTATGGGACAGGAAGTGAAGGGAAATCTCCCAAATGGGGCACAAATGGCAAAAAATAAACTGACCAGTGGCGGCCCGTCCATTGGGGGCGCAGGGGCGCCGATCCCCCTATCCATGCGTCCGGCCCCTAATCTACATGCAGGGCGCCGGACACATGGATTCCAATAAGGGATGTTTTTTTTGAAGCACATGATTAGAGCCAGAGGCTCTAATAGGTTTCAAAAAAGGGTGGGCTCAGGGCGCAGAGCACTTCGCCCTGAGCTCGCCCAGTTGTATGACAATAGCGAATGATTATTCGCTATTATCACACTGATTTTCCTCCCAGCCAATCAGGAAGCGGGTCGTGAGACCCCTTTCCTGATTGGCTGAAAAGAGAATCAATTTTGCTGCCCATTTGCCAGGAAGAGGGAGGAGTCTTACAGCTGGAGGATACTCACAGCCGCTCGGGGAAGGAGCAGGTAAGGATGCTGGCTGTCTGGCTGGGCAGCCAGCCATTCCTCCTGGGAGGGGGTGGTAGATTTAAATGCTGGCCGGCCATCCCGCCGGGGGTGGGGGTGTTGGTTTTGCCGCCACCTCATATTTTCATTCACCAGCTGCCACTGAAACTGACAGGGGTTATGACCCATACTCTATCCAAAATTAAAACAAAATTGGGCCTATAGTTCTACTCTAAACTGATATTTCTGTTTAGTGGATGCTGGAGGATAGATTCATCTGCTGGTTTATTTTTAGATTTTTTTTGGGGATCCTTGAATCCGACAAACTTTGCTTCTGTTGTATTTATTTGCCATGGTCATTAATATTGATTTCAAGTTTATTATGATGTACAGTTTATTGTGTAACCTTGTATAACATTTTAATTGGCTGCAAGTGGTGAGCATTGCAAAAAACTCTATTTGAGAAAGCTTGCCACCGGAATTCCTAAGATGTATAAAACATTAGTGTATTGTTTTGTACGTGAGGGTCTACCCATAGCTGACATATCACCTTTATGTGGGACAATACTTTACAGTATAAGTTCAAGCTTAGATCCTATTTTACATCATAATATATCAGTTGCACGTTCTTTAGTTTAATCCAACTTATGACTTATTTTGATGTCTTTCATCCCCCCCCCCCCCCCCCCACACACACACACACACACACACACACACACTTTTTAAGGTTTTGTGTATGTATAGACAAAAATGATAAAAAAGCTTCTAGGTTACTTCTGTTAGTACATCCGCAGTGTACCACAGTCACAGCGATGGCAGCTGAAACACAATGCATTTAGGGAATTTGTCATTACTTTAGGCCAGTAGAAATTAAAACTGGAAAAGAATATTGTTAGCAGCAAATCATGTAAAATATAGAAGTATAATATATATGTTAAAATTAAAATGTCTACGACATTAACCTAAGATGACTATGGCAATTTATATATAGTTACACTGGTCTAGCATGGACCAATGTAAGTATGTATGTGCCATACTTGTGGGATCTCCATGGAAGCTGGAAATCACTGTGGTAGGCACTGCTGCCACAGTGATCCCCATTAGTTTCTGGGCCCCGTGCTGAGTGGCTGCACTGTTGCATTGTAAACACAGTAGGTCACTTGCTCGGCATAGGGATCATTCAGGGAACATTTCACATTTTTTCAATGAATGCAAAGCATTCTCTGATCGGACAAGGTGGACAGGTGGGGCAGTGATGTCATGATGTCAGGGACGTGTTGGCCATAGTGCTACTGATGCTCAAAGGCGGATGCAATTGCACATGCGCAGGCGCGATCCTGCAAGTGCCCATCGTGCCGGCACACAAATGTGCGCATGCGCACGAATATTTGTACCAATGTGCATGCGCGGTTGCCAATAAATGTTGGCGCCAAGTGCCATATATAAGTGCAGCAGTTGCAATAATGCTTTGCTGTCTGATCTGCAGCTGTACCTGTGTTCCTTAAACCTGATCCCGTTATTCCTGTGTTTAGCACGGCTTACCTTTGACTCTGTTGAATCTCTCCCACCTTGACCTTGGCCTGTATCTAGACTTTGCTTCTTGTCTCTTGCTCATCTGCCTGAGCTCACGTTGCCAATCTCTGCCTGTACCCTGACTATTCTTTGCCTACCGTCCATGCCTGCATCTTATCGTCTGTTACCAACCCAGCTTGTCTGACCATGCATCCTGTGTCTCTTCTTCTCTGCATGCACCTGCCTTATCTCTGCTGCCTGCTGCCACCAGCCTGGGACCTGCTGGCCTGCCAACGCTTGCAGTTTAACCTTTTGGACCACCCTGGTGATACATCCACAGAAGATGATCCAGGCACCCATACACCACCACGCACTCACGGCCACCTTTACAACATTGGAGGTCCCTGAGCCGGGGTTGTATGAGAGGCCTTCCCTCTGCACATCAGGCTCAGCCATCAGGTACGTGACACATGATCTCTACTTCATCAAATGTGTAAATGTAAAAAAGTGCCATAGATAAACTTCAACTGTAAAGTTGAATTCCAGCTTAACCCTAACCTCTCTTAAAACTGTCCTCTCCCCCTCCTAACACCTATTTTAACTTAAGTGTTGACTTAACTTTAGTCTGTGTAATAAAGGTGTATACACTTGCCTATTTTCAACCTGCTCTGGTCTGGTCATGATCCAGTTTCAATTTGTCAGAAACGCTGCTTCAGGGGAGAGGGGGTACATTGACAATGGAAGGGCCATAGAAACCAATAGATGAAGTCATTGCTCTAGGCTTTACTAGTCATTGTTGGAGCACTCTTTCATGTCCCCTGCAGCCGCCGCTGGCTGACAGGAGATAGATCACATGACTGGAGCAAAGTGAGCTGAAAATAGGTAAGTATATACATCTTTCTTACGCAGGTTAGTAAGGGTAGGTGTTAGGAGAGGTAGAGGGCAGTTTGAAGCAGGGTTAAGCTTGAATTTAGCTGCAAAGGGTAACATACATTTTACCCACTTGCTGACCTCCCTATAGCAGTTTTACTGCTACAGGGCGGCAGCTGTGCGCCGATTACGTATTTACAGTATACATGACCTGGCTCTTCCGGGATTACTGTAGCCTCAGTTATGCCATTTTATGTATAATTTATTAAAAGTATAATATAACATTTAACAAGTTATAGAAGTTTAAATTGTAACAATATCCAAAACTTTGTTTATTTTTAGAGTGGCTAAAGGTTAGAAAGTCTCTTTTTTTACATTTGTTGGGTTACCAGAACATGAAGCAAAGGGAAAAAAAAAAAAAAACAGACAAGAATTTGAGCCTTTACCTACCTAAGTTTGGGCTTTTTATACTCTGTTAAAATAAATGCAATCACCAAAATCTCACAGAAGCTTTAGCGGAGGGACAAACACCATAATTTTTATCCTCCGTCCCCAGCACGACCAATTTTCGTTTAATGTGTATGCAGTACGTCCGCAAAAAATCTGATACGAAAGACCACGCATGATCTGAAGTTGCTGACGACCCAGAAGTCTAGGAACAAGTGTCTCAAAAAAAAAATCGGGCGAGAAATTTTGTGAACATTATGCACTGTCAACTAAAAACGGTTTGACCGCTGAGCATGAGAGAGAAAAATCAGAGGATATTTCGTCCGATTTTTGTCAAGCGTGTACGAGCCTTTAGATGGTTGGTAACAGTAGTGGACCATGCCTATGCAGTTTGTGATAAAGTAGCCATAAATAAAATTATAGACATTTACAATACAAAGCAGGAAACGTAAGTATTTCACTGGAAGTTTAGTGTGATGGCACTTTCAGCAATGTTTTTTTTGAGGCTATACTTTTTACCATGGTCTCTTCTCTTGTGCTGTAATCCTAGTGATCTGAACTGACTCATATATTCGTATGTCCGGGAATGATATTTCCGTAACACAGATGGCCCCAAGTCTTGTTCACTCTTTCCATTTCACATTCAGCATTTTACCTGAGTAATTGCAGCATCCCTGCAACTCCAGTGTAGGGATTGATTTCTTTTCATGAGAACAGAACATTTGCTAATAAAGCAGGAAAGGCCATTGTAAGGGTTAGTTATCCCATACTGCTAGAATTAGACCTTCACTAATATATTAACAGCGAACTGTCATCAATCCTACCTTTCCCATTAGCCTGTAACTGAGTTCAGAAGCCTCACTTCTTTCAATTAAAGCACCTTCCATTTTCTATCATGAAGGGCAAATGTTCAGAAGAAGTATTTCTTGACTCCAGCAAGGGCTTTTCGCTCAGCTTTAAATTAGTACTTTTTTTTTTTTTTTGAAAACACAAAAGGAGAAAGAGGACCCTTATTTACTACAATGTACTTCTGTTTAGTAATGGTTAGGCTGCATGGATATCGGCCTAGAATATGTATTTAGATGAAAAAAATGTATAAAGTGCAACAAAGCCTGCTGTCCTATTACTTAAAACACAACTGATGTCTCACAAATTTTTATTTCTTTATAATAGTGTTCCCTAACATTTTATGATTTGTGAATGATTTAGTTTTTAGTGAATTTAGCTTGGAAATGCTCTTAAATAGAATGAATATGTAAAAATGCACTCTTACATAGTTACATAGTTACATAGTTAGTGAGGTTGAAAAAAGACATCAGTCCATCCAGTTCAACCTATGATGTGTGTGTGTTTGCTTTTAACCGTACATTGTATACCCCTGTATGTTGTGGTCTCCAAGGTGCCCATCTAATAGTTTTTTGAAACTATCAATGCTCCCAGCTGATACGACTGCTTGTGGAAGAGAATTCCACATCCTTACCGCTCTTACAGTGAAGAACCCCTTACGCATTTTAAGGTTAAACCGCCTTTCCTCTAGTTTTAGTGAATGGCCACGTGTCTTATTGTATCTCCTCTCTCTGAATAGTTTGTTCCTTATGCTAGGGTCGCCAGTACAGTATTTGTACATTGATATCATATCCCCCCTCAATCGTCTCTTCTACAGAGAGAATAAGTTCAGTGCTTGTAGTCTTTCCTCATAGCTGATGTCCTCTATTCCCCTAATTATTTTTGTTGCCCTTCTCTGGACTCTTTCCAATTCCAG
Organism: Pelophylax lessonae; assembly: GCF_965119305.1. Classification (NCBI taxonomy): domain Eukaryota; kingdom Metazoa; phylum Chordata; class Amphibia; order Anura; family Ranidae; genus Pelophylax; species Pelophylax lessonae. The sequence continues at coordinate 149,789,917 of NC_138776.1, forward strand.
CACATCCTTCCTGAGGACCAGTGCCCAGAACTGGACAGCATACTCCAAATGTGGCCGGACCAGAGTCTTGTAGATCGGGAGAATAATCTCTTTATTTCTGGAGTGAATCCCCTTTTTTATACATCCCAGTATTCTGTTGGCTTTGCTTGCAGCGGCTTGGCATTGCATGCCACTGCCAAGCCTGTTGTCTACCAGTACCCCCAAGTCCTTTTCCATCCTAGACTCACCCAGAGGTTCCCCCCTTGGTGAGTAACTTGCTTTCTGGCCCCCAAGTGCATTACTTTACATTTTTCAACATTAAACCTCATCTGCCATGTAGTTGCCCACCCCGTTATTTTGTTCAGGTCCGCTTGTAAGGTTTCCACATCCTGCATAGAAGATATTGGCATGCTTAGTTTAGTATCATCCGCAAATACTGAGATTGTACTAGATATCCCCTCCTCTAGATCATTTATGAATAAATTAAACAGGATTGGTCCCAGGACAGAACCCTGGGGGACCCCACTTTACACACCCGCCCAATCCGAGTACTCCCCATTAATCACCACCCTCTGGACTCTCCCCTGGAGCCAGTTTTCTATCCAGGTACTCATCCTATGGTCCATACCTACCTTCCTTAGTTTGTACAGTAAGCGTTTGTGGGGAACGGTGTCAAAGGCCTTTGCAAAGTCCAGATACACCACATCCACAGGCTTCCCTTTATCTAGGTGGCAGCTCACTTCATCGTAGAAGGTTAATAGATTGGTTTGGCAAGAACGATTTTTCATGAATCCATGCTGATTACTACTAATAATACAGTTTTCATTACTAAAGTCTTGTATGTGGTCCCTTAACATCCCCTCCAAAATCTTGCAGACTACAGATGTTAGGCTGACCGGCCTATAGTTACCCGGGATACATCTCGGCCCCTTTTTAAATATTGGTACCACGTTGGCTTTTTTCCAATCAGCTGGCACCATACCCGTCTGTAAACTATCCTTAAAGATTAAGAATAATGGTCTGGCAATCACCTGGCTGAGCTCTTTCAGAACCCTCGGGTGCAAGCCATCCGGTCCCGGTGATTTATTTATGTTAAGTTTCTCTAGTTTAGTTTTAAGTCTATCTTCTGTTAGCCATGGCGGTATTTCCTGAGGTGTGTTGTTTAGTTCGGCCTTACAAGCTAGGTTCGTGTAGCCCCCCGATTCTTTTGTGAAGACTGAAGAGAAGAATTTATTTAACACTTCCGCCTTTTCTCTGTCCTCAGTGGCCATATTTCCTTTGTCATCTTTTATGGGGCCAATGTGTTCTGGCCTCGCTTTCTTACTGTTTATATACTTAAAAAACTTCTTGGGGTTCTTTTTACTCTCCTCCGCTATATGTCTCTCGTGTTCTATTTTAGCCGCCCTGATTTCATCTTTACATTTCTTATTACACTCTTTGTAATGCTTAAATGCTGCCAATGACCCCTCAGTCTTGTATTTTTTGAAGGCCTTTTCTTTAGCACTAATATGCATTTTTATGTTGGAGTTTAGCCACTCAGGGTTTAGCTTTGCTCTTTTAAATTTATTTCCCTTTGGAATGCACTGGCCAATCCTCTTGTTAAGTATGCTCTTGAAGCACTCCCATTTTTCCTCCGTGTTCTTTGTTCCCAGGGTTCTATCCCAATTGATATTTTCTAGCAGTGAGCGCAGTTTTGGGAAATTGGCTCTTTTGAAATTCAGCGTCTTAATATTACCCTTGTGCTTCCTATTACTGTAATTAATACTGAAACTTATTGACCTATGGTCACTGTTTCCTAAGTTGGCCTGTATTTCTATATCCGTGAGCAGGTCTGTATTGTTAGTAATCAGTAGGTCAAGTACCGCATTGTTTCTTGTCGGTGCATTCACCATCTGACCCATGAAATTGTCCTGCAAAACATTTAGGAACTACCGAGCCTTGGCTGATTGTGCGGTTCCTTCTGCCCAGTCTATATCAGGATAATTAAAGTCCCCCATTATAATGACATTTCCCACCCTTGCTGCCAATCCTATCTGTAAAATGAGGTCTGCCTCCCCCTCCTCCCTCTGGTTGGGGGGCCTATAGCATACACCCAATATTACCTTCCCCACCGTGCCTTCCCTTTGAAGCTCTACCCATATGGATTCTGCCTCGTCCTTAGCTCCATTATTAATATCATCCCTCATATTTACCTGTATACTGTTCTTAATATACAAACATACCCCTCCCCCTTTTTTACCTTCTCTATCTCTGCGAGAAAGGGAATACCCCTGAATGGTCGCCATCCAGTCATGAGAGCTGTCAAACCAAGTCTCAGTTATCCCTACAAAATCTAAGTCCTCCTCAAACATCAGCAGATCCAGCTCTCCCATCTTGTTGGCCAGGCTTCTGGCATTGGTATACAAACCTCGTAATTTTGACCGGTTACAAATATCCTCATTTGATGTTTTTAGGCTGCTCTTGTGATTTTTCCCCATACCCCCCCTGGGTATAGGAGCTCCGAGCACCCTACCGCTATTGCCCCCATTTCTGCCCTCTGAATCTTGCTTTCCACTGGCTAATTCTACATCTGTACCCTCCCCCCCATTCCCTAGTTTAAAAGCCCCTCTAACTTTGTGGCCATCCTCGCACCCAGTACGGCTGCACCCACCCCATTTAGGTGCAATCCGTCCCTACCAAAGAGCCGGTGGCCGACTGAGAAGTCAGCCCAGTTCTCCAGGAACCCGAAACCCTCCTTACTACACCAGCTCCTCAGCCACTCATTAACTTCCCTAATCTCCCGCTGCCTCTCTGGTGTGGCTCGAGGTACAGGTAGTATTTCGGAAAATACTACCTTGGAGGTCCTTCTCCTCAACTTAGCGCCTAACTCTTCTGGTCTCCCATTGCAATGTCCTGTGCTGGCATAGCTGAGTAGCAGCCACACCCCTTAGCAGACAGACTTGCATTGCAGAAAAGGGGAGAGGGCATGTCAGACCACTTCTGTCACTAACAGTAGATTACTGAGAGCACTGTGTCTAACTTTGCCTATTGAATTTCACAGCCATATGAAAATAACCTGTACAACTGCTGTAATAGGAAAGCAGACATGGAGACTATGAAAAAAGGGGTTGTTAGTACATTGTATATCTGATTTCATATCTATATATGTGACTTTAGCTGGGCTTTAAAGGAACCCTATCCTTGAGAGAAAGACAGAGGCGGTCATTGTCAGCCTGCTTCTTTAAATGCTAGTTGCCTGGTTGTCGTACTTGAAACTTGTAGGCAAATAAGTATGTGTGTAGCAAGGTTTCCAGGACTATGGCCTGATGTGGGTCTCATATTAGTACCAGTAATCTCCCCAGCCCATGTGAGCTGTGACCCTGGGTGTGATAACTGAAGCAGCGACAACTCCGGCATCTTTTTTGTGTGGTTTTTATTGGAATAAAGGGGATGGAAGAAGGGAATGTGGGATTCTCCTTAAAGCTTGAACTAATTACAATTGAGACTTTACTTCTGAAATGCCGGTTGGCGCTTCCTTGACACCAGCCAACTATCACTAACACTGAGAATACTCTGTAGAACAATGGAAGTGCTGAATCCTCGACTTGTAGTCCAGAAGATACAGGACTGAGAACTGTAGAACTCCTGACACTGTTGTACTGTGAAAGTCAGTGAATACTTTCCCCCGCCTGGTACAGCTTGAGGTAGTATATAGTAGAACTCTGTATAGCGGTCACTGTAACTGGCACGTTCTGTACAATTCAGGGCCCAAACTGTAGGTGCCCCCTTTAACCTTGAACTCTTCAGGGTCCACTGACTATGTACCCCCTCTGTAGCTTCAGGGTCCTCAACCTAGGTACCCCTTTACAGCTAGCTGACACTGGATCCCAGAACCTCTTCCGGAGTGGTCCCCTCTAACTTCAGGCAGACCCCCAGGGGCAATCCTCAGTACTCACGACCTGTGTAGGCTTTCCTGGGACTGGACCCCTCTCTCTCTCTTCACAGGCTCTCGGCACACCGGATCCCCTCAGCTCAACTCAGCACTCTCTGGACACTCAGGCGACACCCTGAGACATCTGCCTTCCTCAGACAGGAGGAGAGACAGCTGCACTCTCCTTCCTGGGACTCTGCTCCCCCCCAAACTTATACCCACTCCCAGAATCCTTTACAGCGTAATCTGCCTTCTGGGGTGGTTAAAAGCTGGGATGTGTCCCCTGATTGGGCTTCCCACACTGCCCTATGAGAAGCCTCTCACAGGAGCCAGTGGGGACACTTCTCCCCTCAGCAGACACATCTGGAAGCCCTGACACCCTAGCCAAACAAATCACAGCCCTGCTGTTGTTAGGTAGACAAGGCCCACTATACATTTACCTAGCACCTACCTGTAGGGTGCTACATGTGCAAATACTTTTTTTCATTTACCGTGTGTGTCTGCACATATAGATCATTAAAAAAAATCAAGGTAAAAAACTCAAAAGGCTGACAAAGTGAATATATGGTCATGGTTGGTATGTACAAATATCTTCATTTCTGATACATTTCAAAATTTCTCTTCAGGGGAGAAGAAAATGTGTTCACTAAAAAGCATACAACATAATGTAACAAACATCACAGATCGAATATTCCTGGTCCATGATGCCAGATTTAGTATGTCTCTCCCTTGCCTTGTGCACCTGGGGCATTTACCATGGCCCTCCTTGATTGGTGTTGTAAGTGGCACCCTGGATTATGGCTTCTGAAGTGGTTGTATCTGGGTTGTGCACTTGCCCAGGGTATTGAGCTGGGGACAATGACATGGGTGAGATTACCCATGGCTCCACCCCCTGGTCTTGGTTTTGATTTCCAGAACTTTCCCCCATCTGCAGTACCGCACTGGTGTCTTCCCTTCCCTGCCATGGCGCAGATGCATCCCTATTAGTTGGGATGCCTATAGCGTTGGCTCCTTTGTGCGCCTCTAATGTCATACTCACATTTGCATGGCAGGAACCTGGATGTATGGGTGCCATCTTTGTTTCACCCCACCCTATAGGTGTTTGCATGGCTTTCCAGTACCTCACATTTTTTTTGTATTTACAACCATGTTCACCATATTAACACCAATTTAGCATCCCTCTGTAACCATATAAATACCCTGAATTGAAGATGGGGGATCTCTTTGATGCAACAACCCTGCATGGCATTATCTGAGTCATTAGCCCTTTTGATATTTACACATGAAGGTATGTGATAGCCAATTATACATATGTGTGTAGCCCCTCTTGATTTTATGGGGTGTGTGTATGAATAATTACACATATATTTTATCTTTTTTAAACCTGGACTCTTTAAACAGTTTTCTCTTTTCTAGAGCAATAATAATCCATGTTACACTTGCTCTACAAATACCTACACTTATACCTATATGGGACTTAACTAGGAATAAGGCTTATCTGAAGAGGTATGATCCTTGGGTATATGGATATGAGGACTAGATATCTAGTCCTGCATTGTGGACACCTATGGAGGGATTTGGGGGGGGGGGCATGTTGAGGTGGGGTTGTTATATTTTTTTATGTAGTTAATATGTACAGTGTTAAGTGATTTTCTTACCTCTTCTATAATTTATGTACTTTGTTACTTGGATTGGTTCCCATAACTTCCCATGGTGGAGAGGACTCCAGGGCTCACTGAGAAAACTACACCATACCCTTTTAACATGGGAGCTGTTTTTATTGACTGGCATATACATACATTCATATGGGTGTTGTAAGTTTACTGTGATGTTCACTTTTATTTATTGAAGTATGGATTATGAAATATAAATGCTTGTTACATTATGCTGTATGCTTTTTAGTGATCAAATTCTCTTCTGCACTATGAAAGAAAGAAATTTTGAAAGGTGTTAGAAATAAAGAGATTTGTACACAACAAGCATGACCACATTAACATTGTCAGCCTTTTGAGTTTTTTTTTTTAACTTGTATGTGCTAGTAGTTTTTAAAGTTTTCTTTAATTAAAATAGTTTTTTTATTGATCTATATGTATGGAGATATTAAATGCCAAGGACCTCCTTTCCAGACATGTTTATTGTTGTAGTTCACATAGGGATGTTGGCATTTGCTTTTTTATGGGTAAAACCACTCCTGTCCTAAACATGATTTTTATTTGCTGTGTGTGTGTTCCAGGTCAGCAACTTCAGAAAGTACTGAAATCTTAAGGTAAGCTTTCACTTGTAACAGGTTACCTGTGATGATTTCTCTCTAATGGTTGATAATGACTATTACGGGTCATGGGTCAGCATATGACGTTGCATAGATATGCTTGCCGCAATATACTGTTTCAACAATGGTAAATACATTTCCCTAAAACAAAAGCTTTCCTTTTGACTACAGTGACTTGAAGGTTTTCTCAAATTTCTCCCTGAACACAGTAGTCCAACAATTCCTGGTAAATCTGGCTCCTTATATGCCTTTGGATAATGCTGCCCACCTATGCATGTTCCAGAAATACTTGTTGCATTCTCCATAAAGTAAAATAAATACAAAACCCAACAGGAAGAGTGGGATACACTCTTAACGGCCAAAGCAACTGTGCAGATCCATCATCACAAGTTCTTACCAATAGAGTTTTAATAAGGTTAAAATAACTATGCAGTATTTTCACTCTCCAGTGCTTACCAGAAACTGAAATGTAAGTTCTGGGTACTAAAAACAGTTTTAAAAAAATAATACCTTGTTTTTAATAACCCTTTGACTAAAGTGATGCAGACCTTCTAGGTAGTTACAAAAACTATGACATATAGTGGCAATTTATAGCAACCAATCAAGTTTATCTTTCAACCAGGTGATCTAATTAGTGACTATAGGCAAAAACTCACTACAACTTTTGTTTCCCATTATTTTTTTCATTTTTTTTTCTTGTCAAACATCTTATTATCTTTCCTACCAATTAATATAGTATATATCAAATGTATTGTTGATTAATATACATGCACTAGAAAGAGGAGGTGTCAGCACAGATAAGATTATTACAACAACTGCCCTTTTTCTAATGGAGATTTGAAAATAAACAGCAAACTATTAATGGGTTGCTACTGTTTGTATCCGTTTTTTTAATAGTTCATATTTGTTGTTTGTTTGCTTTAGTCATATTGATTACAGTATTAAAATTTATTTTAGGAATTGCGAAATATGTCATACTTATATTTTGATGATCCTTCCAAGTTTAACCTTTGTTTGGTTACAACTTACTAGCATTATAACTTATGTCTAGCCTGCAATTCAGCACCCTGGACAGAGCCAAAGAAAATATTTTAAACCAAATGGAATAGAAGAGTAAGTTAAATTTAACAACACATGAGCATTATTACCATTATATATAAATGTGTGTTAATGCCAGTCAATGACCTATTAATTTGCGCTATGGATTGAAAAGATCTATATCATTAAACAGCCATAAAAACTGTTCCAAAAACATCATTGTGTTATTGCTGCAGAAATACTAATCTGTTTACTCATTTGTATAGTGTTATAAATTGGGGGAATTGTAATATTGATTTTATGTTAAAATATATACAATTAAAGGCACATGGAGCTCCTGAAAGAAGAAAATGTGCAAAGATTGGACATTTGGAGCTATAAACGTCAAGAGGTAAGGGGATAAATCCACAGCATAGCAAACACTGGTAGAGGAATTATTTAAAGCAATCAATAGCTGCACATTAAATACTGTGTGGTAGAACAGATAAACAAAATCTCCTAAAAATGGGTCTCAGAGAGGTTTATTGCTTAGCATCTACAAACCTGAGGATGAATATAAATATTTCTGTAAAGTATGCAATTAATCTTAAGAAATTTGAAAGTAGGGCTATGGTGCAATTTCATAACATCTTGTTTTGTATAGTCACAAGGGGTTGCTTTGCACTCCACCCCTTTCATTTCCAAATATTTTTGTTTTAATTAATGATTTTTTTTTGCAACAAATACAGTTTAATTATAAAAAGGCATGTCAAATATTTATGAACTCTGGGATTATTTTAAAAAGCTGTGCATACGTTATGCAAAGCAACCACTCAACTTTGTAAAACCCATGTTTGCAATAGAAAAGCATATTAAAACACTTACATTAGGAACCTCTAAAAACTCCATAGAGTTGATGTATTCAAGATTTAAATAACCCCCCTTCCAGCCCCCCATTCTCAAGGCGCACCCTTCCCCTTTTTTAAACTAAAAATCTGTACGTCACCTATCTTGTCTTCTTCTTCTGGTGGTTGGTGGATCCTAAACACTGCATAGTGAGGCTCCACATAATTATGTGCCACTGCTTTCTCTAGCATTATCCTGTGAGTCCAGAGGAGAGGGTAGACCCTTAAACTTTAGCTTATAGACGTATGTTGAATGGTAATGGAAGAGGAGCAGTGCAGCATTAATGGATCAATGAGTCGGTGGAGGACAATCCTGGAGGTATCTTGCTTATAGCTGTTGGGGGGGTCCATTTAGCAGTCTTTTGGACAAGCTGGAACTGGGCTTTAAGGAATCATCTTGAGTGAAGGTTCATTTAACTTAGTAAATAAGGTGAAGCTGTGCTCACTTGAATCATATACAAGTATTGCATATACAAAGTAATGGTCTCCATTAGGGATGAGCTCCTGGCTCCATCCAAACCCAAGTTCAGACTAAACTATGCTTGTTTGAGCATTCATCCAAACACTAAACTTTCAGCCTATTTGGTAGGAGTCAAAAGTCTTATATAATAACAGTTTTTCTACAACTATCATATAGGATAGATTCCATCTTCCCCTGTCAGTGGCTGGTAAGAAAGTAGTGGGTGCCTGCACCTGCTTCATCCATTGCAACCAGTGACATCACCCAGCCCAATTCCATTGCTGGCCAGGAATCAACAGCAATGTAGACAACGGGGTAGGTATAGTGGCTGACATCGTTGACTAAATATGGCCACGAGGACATTGACCAAACTTAGCTATGACCATATTTTGTCAGTGATGTCATTCATTATCCCCATCCATTGCTTACATTCCAGATGACAGCTCAGGGAGCTGTAATTGGCATGTGGTAGATAGTGGATGTGGACATGTTGTTATGCATTTTTCCCATATCCCGTTCCCTAGTGATTTACATGGATCTGCATTGCTGCATAAGGTGATTGGCAATGCATCTACAAGGAGGGTATTTTTGTTTTTATGTTTTTTTTATAAAGGACTTGCCAAAAAGTGTGTGTGTTTATTTACAATTTACAGTTTTTTTTGTGAATTAGTGGGGTTACAGGGGTTAAAGTGCTAATAAACCCACAACAGCAAAATCAGTCTGTATATGCAGTTAGGCATGCGTATTATACTTACTGTGGAACCTAAGAAGGTAATCCTGTGCATTGTGTAAAAAGGCTATTTGATCCTGTCTTCACTGAACCTTCCATTCTTCCACTGCTCCCAATCAATCTCCTGAAAGAACAGAGCCTTGGGGGAACTCTGTACATGCTCAGCTTGGTGTGTATTGCTAGAGAGTTTTTTTTTTCTTGGGAGGGTGCATGTGATCAGCACAGGGCCAATCAGCACTGTCCAGACAGAAGGTCAAGGGTCCTGCAGTCTCATAGAACAGTCAAAATAGAATGGAAACTTCTCCTACAAGCTTTAACCAGACACTCATAGAAGTCATAAAACTGCTATTTACTGCTGATAGAAAAAAGGTATTAAGTAATTTATATTTACTAAAATAATTGCATTTCCATGATCTGTGTACCGTGGGAGACTAGATATAGTGAATAAAAGGTCCTGGGTTTGGTAACACTTTAATGAGTAGGGTTATGTAAACATGTGGACAAAGTTCCTTGGCAGGGTGATTCTCCTTGGTAAGGTACCCTCCCCATTTTGATTGCATGTGTTGTGGTATGGTTGTCGCCTTTTTAAGGGGTTCTACATACCCTGTGCAAAATGTATAATTGTGTGGATTTTTGTGAGGTGGAGAGAGATATGAAAGGTAAACCAGTAAGAATTTCAGACCCTGCTTCTATAAAAGAGCTCCCTATAACCTTCTCACAATGACCTTTAAAATACAAAGCAAAGTTCAATAAACAATTAAAGTTATGATTCCTCTCTTGGATTGTGTCTGTGCAATAAAGTGTGGGCAGAATGCCGGCACAATTGAGTGCGTTTTTGTTGAGCAGTTAGGGCATGTTGTAACTGGAGAAATCTGTTGAAAAATTACTTAGGCAAGTTAAAATTGAAGTCGAAAAAAAAAAAACAGAGAATATTATCACTGTACACCTAATGGCTAAGTTTAACATTGTTTGACTTCCACAATTCTGATCCCTCTATCTTATGAATTTCCTTTAAATGTAATTATTATATAAGGGAGTACACCTAGTATAGTCATTATAGCATTGAAGTTTTAAACACTCTCCCATATTATGTGTAGCAGATGTAGGGTTGGATGCTGTGATAAGGCACCAAATCAGTCAAACCCTGGGGAGGTAGAGACAACGGTAACTAGAATTACTTGAAGAGGGTCATTGTCATCAAATTCTCCCCAGTCTATGACAAATTATAGTTTGGTAGATAAAAAATAATAACATTTTTGGTTAAGGGTTACTGTCATCAATGGGACATTATAGTATTTGGAGTCCAATACTAGTTTTTACTCCCCCCTTCCAAAAGAGTTCCCTAAACACTGAGGACATTTCAATAAACCAGTGGTTCCATATCCATATTTAAAAATGATGTAATGTAGAATGTGTAGTAACTGGGGGCATCTAAATAATAAGTAGGTTTGCCATACCCACCACAGATAAAGGTAAACAAATCCAGCTTTTTTATTTTTTCATATTTTCATTACATTAGGTCATTATAGGGGTAAGGTGTATTTTTATATATTTTACAGGATGCTTGGATATAGTGATTCCAAGGTATGAACGTTTTTTAGTGGAGATGCTAAACTATGAAGAGGTGTCTGGAGGTGATCCAAAGGCATCGGAATTGATTTGTTCCAAATGTATCTGGAAGTCAGACAAATAGCTGGAGACTTATATAAGCAACATAATAGTGTCAAGCGAGTTTTCAATGTCCTGTTGGAATGATAATGCCTCATCTGTGTATCATAGCATATCTCCCTATCCTTTTTTTCGGAATCCCTTAATATTTGCATTAGCCCCTATAGTTGTGACCAAAAGGTTCTAATTTGTGAGTGAATAGGAGGGGAGATAAAGGACATCCTTGTCTCCTCCCCTTAAACAGAGGAAACCGGGGAGAGGGGGTCCCACTGATACTCAGTCTAACCATTAGGGAAGCATATAGCAGTTTTCCCAGTTAATATATTTTTCACCCAGATTAAAGTGGTGTAAAACCATTTATAGGTATTTCTGTTTTGAATGCTTTAGCAGTATCCAAAGACAGCATAGCTCTACCATTTAATAGTTCTTATGGAATGTGTATACTTAAGACTATCCTGCAGATATTAATAGCCAGGGTCAGCTTGGGGTATTGGGTCCACCAGAGAAAAGGGGAACAAAAGGGGGGGGGCAAGACTACAAAGCACTGCATAACGGGCATGATTTAGAGGCCCATGTTTAAATAGATTCTGAGCCTACTAACAGTACACACTGTATGGGTTTGACACATGTACTCGCAATATACTCTATAATTATATTGCCACAGGAGATGTTTTTACAGATATGCATAAACCTTATGAATAGAAATTATTTTAAACACCCTTCCATTACATATGCATTTTCTGTCTGAGCTAACCTTAAAGAAAAACTGATTGTTCATTAAAACACTTGAAAGCACCTAATCAACCGAAAACTGTTGACACAATAAACACTTTGATTAGTAGGATGTAATGTAGAGCCCAGCTCATAGAATGCATCTGTCTAACATATGTGATATTGTATAGAGTTCAGTAGTCAAGATTATGTAGCATACAGCACAGTACCGAAGCTAGAATATTGTAACATAGTGTCCCTTACATTGTGAATTCTCTCTACTCCTTTAGTACATCAACTACATTAGATAATCATAAAATTGTTGTTCTGGCTAGCTTTTCTATATCTCAAAACAATAAGAATGTCATTTTTTATGATTATTTTTACAGCTTATACAGTGCCGGTCAGATTTTTTTCATATTAGCTTTATGTTGAGTATGAAGAATAACTATTAACATGCACATGTGCCAACACTTGAAACAATGACATAATAGTGCAAACACACACATATTTAAATACAAAGGGAACGTGTTATACTTAAGTTGTTTTCTTTAGGGGGGTACTGATATCAAAATGTATTATTATGAATGCACCCATGTGACAGACGTGAAAGGGTCTAAAGAAGCCATGGAGAACCTTATGCTGCCTGTAACATTGTTCAGCATGACACGTTTAGTGGTGAATCAGTGATGGTTTGGGGAGGCATATCCATGGAGGGATGCACAAACCTCTACAGACTAGACAATGGCACCTTGACTGCCATTAGGTATCAGGATGAAATCCGTGGACCCTTTGTCAGACCCTACGCTGGTGCAGTGGGTCCTGGGTTCCTCCTGGTGCACGACAATGCCCGGCCTCATGTGGCGAGAGTATGCAGCCAGTTCCTGGAGGATAAAAGAATTAATACCAATAATTGGCCCCCACGCTCACCTGACCTAAATCCAATAGAACACCTCTGGGACATTTTGTTTTGATCCATCCGAAGCCACCAGGTTGCACCTTAGTCTGATCAGGAGCTCAGTGATGCCCTGGTACAGATCTGGGAGGAAATTCCCCAGGACACCATGCGTAGTATTATTAGAAGAATGCCTGACGTTGTCAGGCATGCATACAAGCAGGTGGGGACCATTCAAACTACTGAGTACCATTTTGAGTTGCTGAAATGAAATTAATTTCAGCAAAATGGACTAGTCTGCTGCATCGTTTTTTCACTTTGATTTTTGGGGTGTCTTTGAGTTCAGCCCTCTGTAGGTTGATCATTTTCATTTCCATCAAGGGATGTGGCATCCTTTAGTTTCTAACACATTACCCAGTCCATATCAGTATAGATATCCAGCATGATATTTTTCCCTATTGAGATCTGATGTGTTTTCAAAGTGTTTCTTTCATTTATATATATATATATATATATATATATATATATATATATATATATATATACAGTATATATATATATATATATATATATATATATATATATATATATATATATATACAGTATATATATATATATATATATATACAGTATATATATATATATATACTGTATATATGTATATATATATATATATATATATATATATATATATATATATTTATTTATTTATTAATGTTTTACTTTTATTTCATTGGCCCTGACTATATTGAGTACAGAAATTATGTATAAAATCACTATGCATTTCCCTTAAAGATAACCTGTCACCAAGAATATTGAATATATCACTTTTATATGTAACCAGTAACCATTGTGTGGATTAGTGTTAAAAATTACTAATTCTGTGTGAGTTCAGCCCCGATACAGATTTCATTGGGGCAGTCAGACATAACAAAGTGTCAATGCTAGCAATCAAGCACATTACATGAACTTTTCTATATATTTACCAAAAGCCGACTTTCCAAATGACTAATGGTGCTGTGCTGATGTCTACCATATGTTGGGCTGCTCTGCAACCCTGAGGTCTTGCTTTATTTTATTTCAATATGTGGTATGTCCTACTTTTTGTTTTTAAAGGCTTGATATTATTTCAATCTTCATGCAAAAAATGCTTTTGATGTTGTTGTTTTAACTCAATTTCTATCTATCTATCTATCTATCTATCTATCTATCTATCTATCTATCTATCTATCTATCTATCTATCTATCTATCTATCTATCTATCTATCTATCTATCTATCTATCTATCTATCTATCTATCTATCTATCTATCTATCTATCTATCTATCTATCTATCTATCTATCTATCTATCTATCTCTAAACAAATTTCTACAACCCTGGCACCTTTACTTATACTCTTCCTAGTTGTACATGGGCAGCAACCTATTTCTTCCTTTCTGTCTCCCACTAATCCTAGCTGTGAGCAAACAATTAGCAGGAAGCAGAGGGAAATAAGAAGGCTGATTTAATTATGTGACATTGATACAGCCAGTGATCTGGGATGAAAGGCGGCGAGCTCGAAAGGGCTTGAAAGGGTCAAATCAGTTTGTAAAAATCTGTTTCACAAATGCTGTTGACCCCCTCAGGGAAGAGGGAAAGATTATTGTGCCTCGGTGTCTGTCAAACATGAGTCAGGAGAACAGAGGCCGAGGTAGTGAGATGGCGTTTGTAGTGACAAGGGTCCCAGTCCTCTCCTCAGCAACCACAAGTCTTCTGAAGAATTCCTGTAAGCTCTGCGGGGCTTTGTTTGACTGGTTGGCCTATGATGGGCACCGTGGCAGGCCTGACTTTTGTCGGCAAACTCAAAGAGAATGGAAGAAAGTAACAGAGAGGCTGGTGAGCAAGCTCAGAGAGAAAAGTGGTGGAGAGCTTTCCTTTTTTTTTTCTTTTTTTTTTTTTTGTCAAAGTCAAATTAGGGCTTTGTTAGCAGACAGATTCACAGGCTCTCTGCTCAGGTTAAATTTGGACATTGGCAGTGCAGCAGGATAGGAAATGGGACCCGGAAGGAATAACTTTCCCCTTTTAATCCTCTCTTTCTAGACGCTTGTCACCTTTCACCTTGCATTACTCACCCTCCCTTGACCCCTGCACATATGTTATTTCCAGTGCATACATGCAAAAAAGCAACACAAACACCTGTCAATAAAGTTTACAGCCTAAAATGAGCTGCTTCATTAGTCTTCACTATCACGCCATGCCAGTTAGTCTTCTTTCATATAAAAGAAAGCAATGAATGATATATGATGTAATATATCACTGTACAATTTCCATGCTGATCAGGAGATTGGCACCAAATGGTTAATACTATAAACAGAAATAAATAATAAATGAAAATCAGTAATGGAAAACTATGCTAATAAAATAAAAGCAAGCGTTGCAATTCAAGATTTTGGAACTTAAGAAAAATAAAATGATACACTTACGATACACAAATAGGAAACTAATAAACAAACTCGTTATATAAATTAGATTATTAGCACTCTATAATAATTTGCACTTTTTTGCAGGTATACTGAATTAATTTTGATGATGTAAATGTGCAGAAATTCGTATAACTGTTTGGGAAGTGCAATGGCCTGGTGGTTGGCATTTCTGCCTTGAAGCACTGGGGAATAAATCCCAGCCACAACACTATCCTCATAGAATTTTCATGTTCTCCTCCGAGAGAAAATGAATAAAACCTCCAGGTTTTATTCCAGTAATCTGGTAGGTTAAGTGTGTGTGCATGTATACCTTAGACCCGCCTTTTTTAACCAGGGTGCTCAACACCCATAAGTAATGAATGCTAGCGCTGACGATTTTCCCCTTTTTTAACCTTTTTTTAACCCTTTTCAAATCATTCCCATTATGCTGAAAGGCACATGTGCTAGTATTTGCATGGCAGGGAGCTGAAAGTTCACTGACTCTCAAGTTACAGGGACACCAAGGGGTAATTTACAAATGTGCATTGTACTGTGATGGCTTTGGGAGTCTGAACTTATCTAAATACAATAGAAATGAATGGAAGGAAGAAAAAAACAGGGGGAGAACTAGATCATATGACCGTCTTACCTCCAATCACAGAGCTGCATTTTTCAAAGAGAACTCCATGAGAGCCTACAAGCCCCAAAAACATTTTACGAATTGGCTCCAA
The DNA here is from genome assembly GCF_965119305.1 of Pelophylax lessonae. Lineage (NCBI taxonomy): Eukaryota > Metazoa > Chordata > Amphibia > Anura > Ranidae > Pelophylax > Pelophylax lessonae. The sequence continues at coordinate 149,805,634 of NC_138776.1, forward strand.
AATGCAGGCTATGATTTTAAATGAACCCCCAAAGTTAGAATAAAATGTACACATGCACTTCAGTTTGTAGAAGGTCAACTTGTACAGGAAGATTTTAGAAAACATTTTCAAAGGACTTTAGAAAGCTTCAAGCAATTTTCATGGGGAGCCTTCAGTTCAGGTTTGGGAACATTAAACAGAGATCATAATTGGAGTGTTGGCTGTCACTGTAAACAAGCAGCTTGCAAGCTTAAACAGCCTTTTAGAAAGCTTAATGTGATTGTATAACATTTTTTTTTAATTCTCCATAAAAGCTGGTTATTGATGTGGACTGACTTTTGGGGAATGATGGTGATGATGATGATAAGAAAAATGGTAATGATGACGGAGCATCATGTAAGTGATAGTACTGAAGTATTGAATCCTTAAAATATAGCCATTTGTTAATGCTGTTACAAGTTACCATCCAGTTGAAACAGTGCTATGAATACCTGAATAAAGAGAGATGTTTTCCTTTTTTTTTTTTTTACTGGATAGATCATAAATTCAAGGCTCAGTTATGGCTGGGCCTCTTGGCCGCTTACCAGAGCACCTAGGCAAGGTAACAGCTTTTCTCCCCCATTATCCCTTTAATTAGCAATAATTGCAATAGACAAAGCCATCCCATTATTGTGGTACCCCTCTAGAAGACACCAATTGCCTACAGGTATACCCTCCTTTCTGATATGACAGACAAGTGCATAATTTTATCCAGTTGAGTTAATGCCTTGGCTGACTTGGCTGACTGTAGGAGCATGGCCTCCTGGACATATAAAGGGCTGAAGGGCTCCTGCCTAGGTTGCCTTGAGGATAATCCAGCTCTGGAACTTACTCACCTGCACCTACTTTAGTTTCTCTATAGTTTACATTTTTGTAAGCAAACACGGTGCTTTACTGGGGACAGTACTAGTGGTAATGGAAAGACAGACGTCTTTTTAATTTTAATGTCAAAATGTTAATAAAATATAATAGTAATAATAGCATATATTAGTATATAATAATAATATATAATAGGAAAAAGGTGACCAGCAATATACAAATACCAACAATTGTAAGTTATTAAAGTTATTAAAGAGGAACTGAGCCATCTGTAAACATGGTATTGATTATGGAATCTACAGTAATTTGTTATTTATTTATATATATATATATATATATATATATATATATATATATATAAAACTATATATCTTTATATATATATATAGATATATATATATATCTATATATAGATATAGATATATTTCACGCACCACAAAGGTGTACAGTTTTATCTGAAGAATCCTGCAATATGATTTCTATTTAAAGTGAGGTAATGAGTGCATCTGAACTTACAATTGCCAGGCTCGGACTGGGACAGTGAAGGAGAGGAGGGGCAGTGGCTAGAATGAAGAAGCTAGGAGGCCTTTTCATTGTGAGGGAAATTTTATTTTTAACAGATGCTAAGGCAGATGGTAGAGAATTAACACAAAATGGGAGAAGAAAAAAAGAGGAGGAACATTACCAGTTCCAGAGAGAGTGGACATTAAAAAAAATAAAGAATAAGGGAATGAAAACAAGTTTAAGTACTCTCTCCAGAGGGTGGGAAGGAGGGAGAGGGAAGAGAGAGAGATGGAGCAGGGATGGAGCAGTCTGATAATAACCAAAGGCGTGAAATTGCAAAAGTAAAATTTGTGGTACCCGGGAGAGGTTGATAAGGCCCGATTTCCATGCAAAACTCACTCAGAAATTACTGATGTGATGTTTTAGCTTTTAGCATTAATAATTGAGATGAAATTGGAAAAAAACAGGCAAATTGCTGAAAAACAAAACAAATAGAAGTAAACTGTAACACTGCATTGTTTAATCCAAATTTTTTTATTATTTCAATGGATAAAATTGTAGGAAATAATCATGTTTAAACTCTCACATATTGTATTTGGATACATTTTGCACATTGCCATAGATTAATCAATTATGGGGAAACAGTGCCTTGGCTGCGTGCAGTGACCAATTAAATGTTCACTTCCATTTTCTAAACAATTCTAGAAAATTACTCCTTCTACCTGATTGGTTGACATAGATATCACAGGGGGGGTTTAATTAATAAAACTGGAAAAAAAAGAAAATGTGGAAGTGGCGTATAGCAGGCAGTGTTTTTCCTCTAAGCAGTCAAGGGAAATTAATATTACATTTGACTGGTTGCTTTAGACAATATCTTTTTTATGCTAATTTTCATGCACTAATATAAACTTACTTACTTAAAGTGGATGTAAACCCTCACATATACCCAGTGAAGTGAACAGCTTCAGATGATACACAGAGATGAAACAAATCTCCCTACATAAGTTTTACATGTATATCTGCTGTCTTCAGCCTTCTATATTCTTTAGAAAGTGAACATTGTATCAGAATTTGTTCTTCCTGTTTCAGCAGTGAGAGGGGAGTCTAGGCATACATTGTGTGAGAGCTGATAGGAGGAAAGGCACACACCTCCCTCCACATAGGCAGAAGAACAAAGATACTTGCAGAGCTGTACTGTAAAAAGACCAGATCTCTGCTAATCTATTTATAGCACCCAACCCAACACAAATTTTTGGCTACTTTTATCTCCAGTGTCTAAGAACTTGTCAGAAGTTATCATGCTGATAACAGAAGAACAGAGCAGCAGAAAGACATGGGACTTAGTGCTTTGGAGAGAGATGAGTAAACACTACAGATATATGTGCCAAGGTCAAAATTCATAAATCCGGTTAGATCTACTTTAACTTGCACATTTTCCAAGGGATGAGCTTTAGGTTCGGGTTAAGCATGGAGTTCGACCCTAACCCAAGTTGTTCATAAGTTGAGAAAATGTCAAACTAATGTGACTGACTGTGTCAATGGCAACAAATTACCAGTAATGCACTTCTGGCTTCTGAACTATGGTCAGTTGATTTAAGAGGGCCAGTCATGGGGGTGTTCTTATCTTCCACCCCCCTATAAAAGTCAGGGCTGCCAGGAAAATGTCTTTTGGTCATTGTGTGTTGGAAGATACATAAAGCAGATAGGAACAAATCACAGAGTGTTTGCAGGAAGAGATAGTTGCAGCTAAAGAAGACCTGGAGCAGAAAGAGATACTAATACTATACAGTACTGCTAATAAAAACTCCTATATTTACAGTCAGTTATATACTGTACATAGTCAGATAAGGAGAAATCCCAGAATGTTTGCCAAAAGAGATAGTGGTTTCTATTCTATTACAATATATATAGTTCACGCAATACATTGGTTGCGCAGGTAGCAGGGGATACTTAAAAATATATTCTTAAAGGTACTAAAAACATGTCCATCAAGCCATCGGATTTGAGAGGCATTGCATCTCTAAAAACATATTTATAACAATATTGTGCATAAACCTTAACATGGGTTATATTTGCCCCCAACCCAGAGGGTAATGATGAAGCTGTTAACAACCAAAAATGTATTGAGCCCAAATCATGATGCATTTTGAGACTTTCTCTTCCTCAGGAACTTTTAGAAGAACAGAACACAATAATTAAAGTGATATCAAGACTCTACTCCTCTAAGAGATGCAGCCATGCACTGTGCTGGATCTCTTCTCCCCTCTCCTCCCCTTCACACAGGGAAGGGGAAGAACAGAGCAATTTAAAAAGTTTTTTACCTTAATGAAAGGTAAAAAAAAATGTTAGCTTTAGTGTCACTTTAGCGTGGATCATAGCGTTGGTGATTCGGTGTTTCACTTCAGTCAACGGCAGGTGTGGGGATTTCCACGCTTTGGCAATGGTTTGTTTAGCCGCTGTTGTGACCTGTAGGAACAGCTTGTGGCGAAATTTGGACACATTATCCGGTTTTACATTCAAGAGAGCCAGTAGAGGGTCAGACGAGATCGGAACGTCCATCAGGGTGGAGAGAATATGGAAGATGGCCTGCCAAAACTTTTGCACCAATGGGCAAGTCCACCAAATGTGCAAGTGTGTGCCTGGCTCCAGGCAACCTCGAAAGCATGTTGCGGAGTAGGAGGGTGAAAATTTTGCAATGCGTGCGGGTACTAAATACCACCGCATCAGCACTTTGTAGTTTGTTTCCGAGGCTACAATATTTTGTGAGGCCGTCTTCGTTGATTGCCAGATTTTGGACCAATCTTCAACATCTATGGCGGACCCAAGATCCTGTTCCCACTTAGTAGTATACGCGGGAGGAGTACGGTCGGGGGAGTCAGTGAGTCTGGTGTATAACGAGGCAAATGAGGCCCCGGGCATGTGGGTCATGGAGGCAAGTGTGTTCAAAAGAAGTCTTGTTGGGTAAGGAAGAGTCAGTGTGGATACATTTGGCCAGCAAGTGCTTAATTTGTAGGTAGCGAAAGATTTCCGAGTTCGGTATATTGTGAGATTCACAAAGCATTGGAAAAGGCTTAAAGGAGTTGAACGTGATCATGGAATGTGCTCTGAGAAGGCCAGCGGTCACCCAATTACGGAATGCCGATGGGGCTTCCCAGGCTGGGGGGAAGGATGGGTTGTGTAGAAATGAAAGCAGGGGGTTATGGGGGGATTGGAGCTGATACTTAAATTTAAGGGTATCCCAAAGACGCAGGGAATGACATAGGATAGGATTCGAAACAGACCGACGGTCCGACGGTGTCAGCCATAATAAATTAGCAACAGAGAGGGGATCGCATTCGACCGCTTCGAGGGACACCCATAGGGGGATTTCATGAGCAGCATGCCATTTAGTCAGCTGAGCTAATTGGGCCGCCTGATAGTACTTGGCGTATTGTGGGAGACCCAAACCGCCTTGTAGTTTGTGAAGATGGAGGATTCGGCGTGAAACTCTAGGTCTGGTCTTACCCCAGACATAGGAGAAAGTTCGTCGTTGGATTTGACGGAGGTAGTAAGAGGGGACACCAATAGGTAGCACTCGAAAGAGATACAAGATTTTAGGCAGGATAGCCATTTTGGTAACGGTGATGCGTCCCAGCCAGGCAAGAGGCAGGGAAGACCAGGAGTTCATCAATTTCGTAAGGTGAAGTAGCATGGGTGGATAGTTGGCTGTAAAAAGCTCCCGGGGGTCTGCTGTCAACTTAATTCCTAGATAGGGCAGGTAGCCGGTCGGCCAGGAAAAGGGGAGTACCGTTTGTAGGTGGGAGAGGAGAGGGGGGGTAAGGAGACATTGAGCGCTTTTGATTTAGTGGGGTTAACAACTAGGCCCGAGATTTTCGCGAACTGTGTCAGGGTGCGAAGAAGATTAGGGGCAGAGGTGAGAGGGGACGTGAGGAACAAGAGGATATCGTCTGCGAACAGACATAGTTTGTGGTGATGACCACCCAGTTCAAGGCCTTTGATATCAGGATTGGCGCGGATTTTGAGGGCTAGTGGTTCAATTGCAAGTGCAAAGAGGAGAGGGGATAGGGGGCAGCCTTGTCTGGTACCGGATTTGATAGGGAAAGTAGAAGATTGAAAACCAGCATAACGGACAAACGCTGACGGGGAAGAATATAGCGAGGAGATCCAGGAAAGAAAGTGAGGACCAAAACCCCATCTGTGCAGTACAGTTTGTAAGTAAGACCAAGACAGAGTGTCAAATGCCTTTCTGATATTGAGGGAGACAAAGCATGCAGGGATGTTACGACGACGGGCAAGATAGGTAAGATGTATGGCCCTGCGCACATTGTCTCCAGCTTGCCGGCAAGGGATGAAGCCTGTTTGGTCTTTATGGATCAGCGATCCTATGATCGGGTTAAGGCGTGTAGACAGTATCTTGGTCATCACTTTTATGTCAATGTTAAGAAGAGAGATTGGGCGGTAATTGGACCAGGAGGAGTCATCAGCTTGTGGTTAGCTTTAGTGTCACTTTAAGCCACTTTCATGTATCCACTCCAGAATTGGCTACATATAAGTACTTTGGACCAGGATCCTGTGACAATTGAGGACCATGACTGTGCAATGTGTGTAACTATATTTACTTGAAGTTTTCACCAGGGTTGCATGTCATTGGGGGATTGTGCAGGAGCACAATTAGATCACAGTTGTTACCCCATAACAGGAAATATCTGAACAAGGACCTTCATGGTAGAATCTTCAGATATTATTTTAATGGAAGCTGCTGATTTAAAAATGTTGAAATGACTTTTGAAATTACATTGTAGCATGCTTAGGAGATTTTAGTAATTATGATTAGATCTACTTAAAAAAAAAATACACCAAAACCAATAATCAAGATCACATATCTCAAGATTAAAGATGGCCCGAGCACCCCCCTGTTTGGTTTGTGACAGAACTTTCAAACATCACAAAAGTTCAGAGCCGAACAATGAACCCCTTTGAAGTCTATGGGACCCGAACTGGAAAAATCAAAAACGCCAGTTTTGAAAACGTATATGCATGTTGTTGGGCAGACAAAGGGTATGGGGGTCCAGGTACTGCCCTGGGGGACATGTATCAATGAAAAAAAAGTTTTTAAAAAAACATCATTTTTAAATGAGCAGTAATTTACTGATGCCTAAAGTTAAACAATAAACAGGAAAAAAATCCTTTAAATATAGTGCCTGGGGGGTCCCCTTAGTCTGCCTGTAAAGTGGCACATCTGTACTGTGTATAGAACCTGCTGCAGCAAAAATAACATTTATTAAGCCAAAAAAAAAAAGTTTTTGGGATAAATTCTGGTGTCTGTTTCACAGACTTTGGATAAAAGTAACAGGTGCAGAAAAATTGGGCTTTGGATGTTGGTGGTGCCTTCACACTGTAACCCTATAGAGCAGTGATGGCGAACCTTGGCACCCCAGATATTTTGGTACTACATTTCCCATGATGCTCAACTACATTGCAGAGTTCATGAGCATCATGGGAAATGTAGTTCCAAAACATCTGGGGTGCCAAGGTTCGCCATCACTGCTAAAGAGGTACTCTTGATGAAAGCAAGAATTGGCCTTGCTGTCAAAAATTGAAATCATATGCACCTGTCAAAAAAGGTGCAGAAAAATAGTTCCTTTTGTGTTAATTGTGCCCATGAAAACTATAGCATAAATTTCTTCCAGATAAAATCAACACCCACAAAGCTATGCAGTGTAGACAGTTCTGTAGAGATTCCAGATCCAGAAAACACTTAATCAGTGACATCGGCATAAGGGGCTTAATAGCTGCTGCTAATCCAGGAATTATTATTTTGAAAAATGTCAGCTGGTCAACAGAGTCTGTGGACAGATGCACTCTCTTATCTGTCACAAAACCTCCGGCAGCACTAAATGCCTGTTCGGGAAAGCACGCTGGATGCAGGGCAGCCCAGCAGCTCAATTGTATAATTGGCAAGTTCTGGCCAGTGGTCTATTCTCATTACCCAGTAACCCAGTAGATTGTAAACTGGAAAGCTCTCCATGTCTGTTTTCGCCCCTAGATAATCTCCCACCATATGATGCAGGCGCTGCCAATGGGATGTGAAAGGTGACAGTCCTGGGTGCCGAGAACAAAAAAAAGGTAAAATGCATCTCTGAGGCGGCTCCCTTCTCCACCACTCCATTCTTGTCCAACAGAAACCTCAAAACGAGCTATTCCATGAGACTGTAACCTAGCAGAGTCTGGAAAGGCATAAACTCCTCTTTAAGGTGTCCTCAAGATTTTTTATTCCCTGCTCCCTCTGTGGGGACAGGATGACTTTCCCCTTGTAACGGTGGTCAAGGAGGGTTGCCAGCTAATCGTGATCCTTCCCCTTGAAGCCATGAATTCTCAGGTCTTTTCGCAGGTTTTGAAGAATAAGGGAGCCCATGCACCACAAGTTTGCAGAGGCATGGGAAGCAAAGTCCTTGGGGTCACTGAGGATTACAGTATCTCGAACTGCCTTCTCCCAGCCACGTACTATTCCCAAGGGTTCTGGGGACAGAAAACAATCTCTTAAAGTTTGACATATGTCTTCCTCTGCTTCAATGCCTCCAAAACTGACAGAATCCTCTTCCTCCTCTTGTGTGTTCTGTGGTGTTGTAAGAATGGTGTCTGCATAAAGCAGGCCTTGAGAGGAAAGGAAATACTCCTCTTCCATTTGCTGCTCTGCCTCAAGTGTCCTGTCCATAATGCCACGCAGAGTCTGCTCCAGCAGGAACAGGGTCTGTGTCACTGATGCATGCATTGCATTCTTTATCATCAGCCATTGGCGTGGGGGGAAAAAAGCCGAGCCACCCTGAGCCTGTCAATGTGCCATAATCACACAGGTACTCATTGACGGCCCTCTGCTTCATGTGCAGCCACTGCAGCATTGCCAAAATTTAGTTCCACCCTGATAGGCATGTCACAAATCAGACTGTTTACAGGTAGGTGGAATTCCTGCTGAATTTCAGACAACCGAGCACTGGCTGTATATGACCACCTGAAATGGCTACAGACTCTTCTGGCCTGCTTTAGCAGATCTTCAAACCCTGGGTACCTTTTTAAGAAATGCTGCCCCACCAAATTGAGGACATGTGCTAGGCATGGCACATGTGTCAACCTTTCCTATTGAAGGGGGGACAGGAGGTCAGTGCCATCATCTCATACCACCATTCCTGGCTTAAGCTGGCATGGGGTGAGCCACCTCTGGGCCTGCCCCTGCAGACCTGAAAGAGTTTCTGCTCTGGTGTGAATCCTGTCCACTAGACAGACCAGCTGAAGCACTGCATAGCATCTTTTAGCCTGACTCATTGAATAGCCCCCTTGAACACTTAGGGGGTACTGGTGGTTCATAGGACTATTCAGCAGAGGAGGGCATGGGGGAGGAGGAGGGCTGCAGCTGACAAATTTCACATCATCACCACCAGCTGTATAGAGACATGGCTGCAAAACAAGCTCCAGCACTGAGCCCTGTCCTGCATCCTTCCTAGTTGCAAGCAGAGTTACCCAGCCTCCCTGACCATGTCTGCTGGACCACGTGTCAGCAGTAATGTGGACATCACAGCTGACTGCCTTGCCCAATGATGCCACAACTTCCACGTAATGGTACAGAGCTGGAATGGCCTAACATGCAACGAAATAGCGACTGGGAACCTGCCATTGTAGTACAGCAAATTCTGCAAATTCACAGAAGGGGCAGAATCCACCAGATGGAAAGGCAGGAGTTGTAAAGCAAGCAGCTTTGACAAGCTTGAATTTACACTGGGCATGTGGGTGGCAGTGACTGTATTTTTAATTTTTTTTGCTGCAGCAGCTCGGGCAGAGAAATTTGCCTGCTATACTACTCTACAGTTGGTATTGTGCTGCTGGCAGATGTGCTGCAAGGACCTGTGACACCCTTCACTATGCTATCATCCCTGTCAGTGGAGGCTGCTGAGAGGTCATGAGAGATAGTGGGGATAGACCTAAAAGGTTTGGAGTGGGAAGGAACAGAATTGCATCCCTTTTGTGTGGCTTTCCGGTGCTCTTGCCAACGGGCTGAGTGGTGGGAAGTTAAATGCCTTGTCAAGCATGTGGTACCCAAATGGATGGTGTTTTTTCAACGTTTGATCTGCTTGAGGCAAAATTCACAAATTGCAACAGTGTGAATGGTTGCACATGCTAAAAAAGGCCCAGACAGCTGAGCTGTGGGAAGTGAGCCAGGAGATAACAGCTCCACAATGATGCGGGCAGGGAGATAACAGCTTCACATTGATGAAATAGGGTGGCTGCTCTACCATGATGACTGCCACATTGGGGTTGTGCCTCACCCTCACTTTCCTCCTCTGCTCTATCCGGCACCCAAGTCACGTCAGTGACCTCATTATCATCATTCCCTCCACTGTTCGGCGCGCAGTGCATTGTGGGCCGTTCGACAGGCTGAACAAGTGGTCGAACACCCCGACAATTCAGGTGTTCGCCTAATGGGTGAACAGTAAATGTTCGGGCCAAACTCATGTTCAGCCTGAACCATTCATCCAACATTACTTAAGATGACAACACAGGAACGCAGTTGTTGTCACTCCAACAAGGACTGTCTGAACAAAGACTTTCAAGGTAGAACCACCACCAGGTAATATTTTAATGAAAACTGCAAATTTAAGCAAAATAACTTTTTAAATGACTAAGATTATACAAGATTTTAATAACTGGCTTTACATGTGAATTGACATCCAAATATCCCTTAATATTTAGGCATGTTTTCACAGTACAGGGCATTGTGCATGAGGTTTTTAAAAGCTGCATTGCGTTCTTGAAGTGTGTACAGATTTGACCAGCCCCAAACAGGTTGCTTAAAAAGCAAATATCAACACCAGAACATGCTGTAATACAAAAAAAAAAGCCACAAGCGCATCACAGGGACACTATATAAAAAAATAATAAAGACTAGCCATTATTCACTTATATTTCCCAAGTGTTTTAAGGGTTAATCAGCACTACTAGTTACCTCTAGAAATCTATTTTAAAAAAAATTACATGTTTTTACATTTTTTATTTAATGCTTTGTTTTATTTTATTTTTTATTAACATGCAGCATTATATTTATAAGGGCAGTGAAGCAATCCTATTAGGTGGAACACTTTAGTAGGGTAGGTGCTATTGCTTTTAAGGGACAAGACAGAGGGGATGTAATGGAATGGATGGATACAGAGAAGAAGCAGAGGTGAATGAGGCAGAAAGAAAGTAAAATGAGCAGATACAGAGAAAAGGTGTTAAGGTGACAGGAAGAATAGAAGAGTCATTAGAGAGGAAATAGAGGAGAACACATGATAATGGGGCAAAGGGACCAATACACAAATAGCCATTTATGTGATCACATATAAATATCAAAAGCAGTTCAGAATATTTTATCAAACGTAACTGTGGGATAGTCCTCTGTGAAGAGTATACAGTATTACCCTGACCTTTATTAAACCATTAATCCTAACTGTAAATATGGCATGAATCAGTACGCATACATGCAGACGTAAGCAGTACTGTTGCAGCATTTCACATCTTGGAAATGAAATACTTGTAACCCTGCGTGTGTGTGTCTGTATGCATGTGCTCATTTCCACATTTTGTTTTCAATAAAAATAATAAAGGGTAACTCCACTTTCGTGCAAAAAAATATTGCAAATTTAAAAAAAAAAAAAAACAATTGCAACACAAGCCATATTGCAATATAACTTTATTACAAATTATGTTTCGCAGTGCTGACATTTTCTGTAAAGTGAAATGTAATATGGCAACCTGGAGATGTTCTTTACATAGATGGTGTATAAAGCACACCCAGAGATGTAATTTCTTGCTTGTGTGATTGGCTCACTGCTTTTCGCCAAGATACAAGTCAGATTTTGCTTGCATCCTCTGCAACAAACATTTCAATTTTGATGAGATACTCTCAAAGGGTTAATCTAATCTAAAGGGATACAGATCCTGCCACTTTCATCATTAGAGCCCAGCAAGTGCAGCAGGTGATCGCTAACGAAAAAGTCACTCTCATTCACATTCATTTTGCACATGGACCCAGACAAACATTTCTTCAGACTAACAAAAGTTAGGAATCTGCAACAAAGTTTTTTTTTTTAAATCCTTACAATGTACACAGCTCATCCATGTTTTTTCTCAGCAAAAGTGGAGTTATTCTTTGAGTCTCAAACAAAAATGCTTCTATAGCTATGTAAATATACTGAAAATTCCTATACTTGTCTTAGAAGTGAAAATGTCAAAATTGGGCCCAATTAGCCATTTTACCTCCCCGGTGTCATGTGATTCCTTAGTGTTAGAGGGTCTCAGGTGTGAATGGGGAGCAGGTGTGTTAAATTTGGTGTTATCGCGCTCACTCTCTCATACCGGTCACTGGAAGTTCAACATGGTACCTCATGGCAAAGAGCTCCCTGAGGATCTGAAAAAAGAATCGTTGTTCTACATAAAGATGGCCTAGGCTATAAGAAGATTGCCAAGACCCTGAAACTGAGCTGCAGCATGATGGCCAAGACCACACAGCGGTTTAACAGGAAAGGTTCCACTCGGAACAGGCCTTGCCAAGGTCGACCAAAGAAGTTGAGTGCACATGCTCAGCGTCATATCCAGAGGTTGTCTTTGGAAAATAGACATATGAGTGCTGCCAGCATTTCTAAAGAGGTTGAAGGGGTGGCGGGTCAGCCTGTCAGTGCTCAGACCATACGCTGCACACTGCATTAAATTAGTCTGCATGGCTGTCGTGCCAGAATGAAACCTCTTGTAAAGATGATGCACAAGAAAGCCTACAAACAAATTGCTAAAGACAAGCAGACCAAGGACATTGATTACTGGAACCATGTCCTGTGGTCTGATAAAATCAAGATAAACTTGTTTGGTTCAGATGGTGTCAAGTGTGTGTGTGACGGCAACCAGGTGAGGAGTACAAAGACAAATGTGTCTTGCCTACAGTCAAGCATGGTCTTGGGCTGCATGAGTGCTGTCGGCACTGGGGAGCTGCACTTCACTGAGGGAACCATGAATGCCAACATGTACTGTGACATACTGAAGAAGAGCATGAACCCCTCCATTCAGGAACTTGGCCGCAGGGCAGTATTCCAACATGATAATGACCCCAAACACACCTCCAAGACTACCACTGCCTTGCTAAAGAAGCTGAGGGTAAAGGCGATGGACTGGCCAAGCATGTCTCCAGACCTAAACCCTATTGAACATCTATGGGACATCCTCAAACAGAAGGTGGAGGAGTGCAAGGTCTCTAACATCCACCAGCTCTGTGATGTCATCATGGAGGAGTGGAAGAGGACTCCAGTGGCAACCTGTGAAGCTCTGGTGACCTCCCTGCCCAAGAGGGTTAAGGCAGTGCTGCAAAATAATGGTGTCCATATAAAATATACAAAAACATTTTCTCTTAGGGGTGTACTCACTTTTGTTGCCAGCAGTTTAGACATTAACCACTTGCCGACTGCCTAACGCCGATCTACGTCGGCAGTCAGCCCCTCACAGGCAAAGTGACGTAGGGCTACGTCACTAGCTTGTGAGGGTCTAGGGAGCGAGCGCGCGCCCCCGGAGGCGCGCTCCCGCTCCCGCGTGGTCACGGACCCCCCCGCGCGTGTGACCAGCGGACCCGATGTCCGCCGGTCACTCGGCGATCGGCGGGGGAGAGGGAGAATGTCAGGCAGCTTGTGTAAACAAGTTGCCTGTCATTCTCCTCGCTGTAAAGACACTGATAAAACGGATCTAGTATGTAGATCCGTTGATCAGTGTCCTTACAGCTCAACCCACAGCCAATCACAGTAGAAAGCACGCCCCTAGGGATACACACAGCCCCTCCCTTCCAAATAAAGTTAACCCCTTCACAACCAGTGTATTTTTACAGTAACAGTGCATATGTATAGCACTGATTACTGTAGAAATGTCACTGGTAACCCCAAAAGTGTCACAAATGTCAGTCAAGGGTCCGATCTGTCCGCCCCAATGTCGCAGTACCGCAAAAAAAATCGCAGATCGCCGCCATTACGCGTTAAAAAAAAAACAACAAAAATGACAAAAATCTTTCCCTTTGTTAGTAAACGCGATAACTTTTGCGCAAACCAATCAAAATACGCTTTTTGCGATTTTTTTTACCAAACATATGTAGCATAAAACAAATTGGCCGAAAATTTTAAAAAATTTTGATTTTTACTTTTTTTTTGGGGGGAATTTCATATAAAAAAATGTGAAAAATATTATTTTTGCAAAATTGACGCTCTTTTTTTGTTTATAGCGCGTGATCAAAAAATCGCACAGGTGATCAAATACCACCAAAAGAAAGCTCTGTTTGTGGGAAAAAAAGGACGTCAAATTCGTTTAGGTACAGCGTCGCACGACCGTGCAATTGTCCGTTAAAGTCACGCAGTGCCGAATCGCAAAATACCCCCTGGTCAGGAAGGGGGTAAAATCTTCCGGGGCTTAAGTGGTTAATGGCTGTATGTTAAGTTATTTTGAGGGGACAGCAAATGTACACTGTTATACAAGCTGTATACTCACCACTTTACATTGTAGAAAAGTGTCATTTCTTCAGTGTTTTCACATGAAAAGATATTACTTATATATATTACTAATAGTATTGGGACACCTGCCTTTACATGCACATGAGCTTTAAAAGCATCCCAGTCTTAGTCCATAGGGTTTAATATTGACTTGCCCTACTCTTTGCAGCTATAACAGTTTCAACTCTTCTGAGAAGGCTGTCCACAAGGTTTAGGAGTGTGTCAATGGGAATGTTTGACCATTTTTCCAGAAGCGCATTTATGAGATCAGACACTGATGTTGGAGAGAAGGCCTGGCTCACAGTCTCCACTCTACTTCATCGCAAAATTGTTCTGCCAGGTTGAGGTCAGGACTCTGTGCAAGCCAGTCAAATTCCTCCATCTGAAACTCGTTCATCCATGTCTTTATGGACATTGCTTTGTACACTGGTGCGCAGTCATGTTGGAACAGGAAGGAGCCATCCCCAAACTGTTCCCACAAAAGTGGGAGCATGAAATTGTCCAAAATGTCTTGGTATGCTGACACCTTAAGAGTTCCCTTCACTGGAACTAAGGGGAAAAACCAAACACCTGAAAAACAACCCACACCATAATCCCCCCCCCCTCCACCAAATGGTTTGGACCAGTGCAAAAAGCAAGGTGCATAAAGACATGGATGAGTGAGTTTGGGGTGGAGGAACCTGACTGGTCTGCACAGAGTCCTGACCTCAACCTGATAGAACACATTTGGGATAAATTAGAGCGGAGCCTGCGAGCCAGGCCTTCTCGTCCCACATCATTGCCTGACCTCACAAATGAGCTTCTGAAAGAATGGTCAAACATTCCCATAGACGCACTCCTAAACCTTGTGGACAGCCTTCCTAGAAGAATCTTAGCATGTCAGCATGAAGCAGAAAGACAGCAATACACTGATATTCCCAGTGAAGAGCTTTGCAGAGGGTGTGTCAACACAAGTCTGTCCATTTGATTACAGTCAGGCTGTGCTCCCACATAGGATGAAAACTGACCACACTGGGATGGATGTGCTTCCACGTCTAGTGTGGTAAGTTTGATATAGTAAAGCTGGGAGACTGACAGGATCACACAAAGAAAGCAATACAAAGAGAACAGGATACTTTTTATAACAAGTAAATTGTAACACAGACACATATCATAAAATGCTGCTTTTTATTTGTGCAAGATCTAAAAAACAAACTTATTACTTGTGATCCTGCCAGCCCTTTCCTCAATGCAATTATTTCTGTTGGTTTCTGAGCACATTAACCACAGAAGCATATTCGTGTTAGTGTTTGCACCCCTTCTTCTTTCCATGGGTCATACAAGATGCAGTGTCAGTGCAGGATGTGTCTGTAGACCTGTCAAGACATGCCCCCCATCAGCAGAAGTGACAGATTATCATTAGGAGTCTTTGGGTTCACCACTACCATGGGTTGGTGGCAAACACCCAGTGTGATGTAACCATGTAGCCATGTTTTCAGTTTGGGTTGGAGCTGTATTTATATATTTAATTTTGGCATTGGTATATGTACCGTGTGGAAGTGCCTGGCTTCCCATGCCTTTTGTTTGACAATAGTTTGTTGAGTAGCCCTACAAATACAAGTAGTCAGGATTAAACAACAATATTCATAGACTTCAATGGGGTTTGCTTCAGTTTTGCTTTAAAGTTTGCAAACTTCGAATTTCAAGCAAGATTTTAAAACTGTTTGAAAACGAATGCTGGCCATACACTATGCGAAAAATTGTTCAAAATCATTTTCGCATGATGAACATTCGGCCAAATGATTTTGCCATCATGTAATGACCGAATTTTGATCAATAAATTGTTCAATGGACATTCTAATTCATTTTGTCTCGTATGCCTAGTGCAAACAGTTTGGACGAGAAACACATTAACCTTTCAATTTATCGTTCGTTTGCCAAAATTTTCCAACCTACTAGATTTTTTGTCTCTGAAAAGGTAAAACTGATTTTCTTTTTGTGCCCATTAACTGGATGAAAAACGTACGAACAGCCCAAATGACAGGTTTTCAAACTATTTTTCGGCTAGTGTATGGCCAGTATTAAACACAAATTTGCTCATCTCTAGTGAAAACCAATAAGAACAAGTCAAAAAGCTATATGAAAATCAATGTTTATAATTTAATATATTAATATATGTGGCATGTTTAAAATGATTCTAAAGAATAAAAAAAAATATATATATATATAAATATATATATATATATATATATATATATATATATATATATATATATATATATATAAAATATAGATATATGTCATTCTTTCCTGTTTTGTCCAATGGTTTTGCATAGAGCAGCCCCGATCCTCCTCGTCTGAGGTTCCCCACTGGCACTCCTGGCTCCTCCCCCTGCCAAGTATCCCCATAGCAAAAGACTTGCTATGGTAGCACTTGTGTAATTGGCTTACCAATTTTCCCAGAAGTCCACACTAAGATACAAGTCAGATTTCAGGAATCCTCTGCAACAAAAATATAATTTTTGGCGAGATACTCCCAATAGGAACACCTCTAAAGGGATGAAGGCCCAGCAGATTTCCTCATTAGTGCTCTGCAGGTGCACAGCTGGTTGATGATTTTGAAACCACTCGCATTAGACCCACCCAGCACAGGGGAACAAAAGAACAAACATGGATTTCTTTACAATAACAAAAAGGTAGGAATCTGCAACAAAGGTTGTTGTAATCCTTGTAATGTACATAGATCACCCAGAGGGGAATGTTTTTTTCTCACCAAAATGAAGTTACGCTTTAATTACCACCTTAATCAGCAACAGAACCTGTGTAATTCATTTGTGTTTGGTTTTAAAGGGTTGAGGTGGCAACCCTAGGGGAGATCACTGTACTAACATCATATAGTTAGTACAGCAAGCTCCTCCTGAGCTCCTCAGTTTTTTTTTCATTCAACACGCTGGGTTGAACGAAAAAAACTGGTAGCGTGCACTAGGCTTAATGCTTGACCTCTTTATGCTTTGTAATTGACCTGTAAATGATGCTAAAGATTGCATCTGATTACTTTGATGAATCCTAAGCCAAATGTTTCTGATGTGAATCAACTGTCACACAATCACAACACAACATAGCAAGTTGTCTGGTGAACTGTCATACGTCTGTTGTAGCTTTAAAAATTAAACTAGTTCCTTTGCTATGTCAGCATCTTACAAAGCTGTTTAGCTCCTTACAGATTTCCATTTTTAAGTACTATATAAAGGTTGAAGTTAATGGACAAATGTGCAATGTGCTTTACACTCCCTCACCAATTCTAATAGTCCCAATTGAAAAGGTCAATTGCACATCTACACAATTTGATGCACTTCACATGTGCAAACACAATCTTTAAACAAAGAGAACACCACAGGAGCAGTTATAGGTCATAATTCATAGTAACCAATCAAAAATCAGGATGTAGCAATTTATTGTTGGCAAACTAATTACATATGAGGTTTGATTGGTTGCTGTAGTTTACTGCATGTACCTATAAATAAATGCAGAGCCACTCAATGATTGCTGTTCTTGCCATAAGTCCCAGCATCTTATTTTGGGTCTCCAGTAACATTTTAAGAACAGATACGTATAGTATATAGAAAAAACAGGAAATTATCACCGCAATTCCAAATTAAATACAAATAGTGATAATTGAAAGGATGCTTACATTAAGTGCTTCCACTACACCCGAATGATACTAATAAATAAATGCAGAGCCACTCAATAAATATTAACCACTTTACCACTAGAGCATTTTGCTGTCTTACATCTGGGCCACTTTTCGCGATTCGGCACTGTGCGAATTTAACTGACAATTGCGCGATCGTGCAACGCCATACCCAAACGAAATTTATGTCCTTTTTTTCCCACAAATAGAGCTTTCTTTTGGTGGTATTTGATCACCTGTGCGATTTTTACTTTTTGCGCTATAAACAAAAAAAAGAGCGTAAATTTTGAAAAAACAACAATATTTTTCACATTTTTTTATATGAAATTCCCCCCAAAAAAATGTAAAAATCAAAATTTTTTTAAATTTTTGGCCAATTTGTTTTCTACTACCTATGTTTGGTAAAAGAATTCACAATAAGCGTATTTTGATTGGTTTGCGCAAAAGTTATTGCGTTTACAAACTAAGGGAAAGATTTCTGTCATTTTTGGTGTTTTTTTTTTTAACGCGTAATGGCGGCGATCTGTGATTTTTTTTGCGGGACTGCGACATTGCGGCGGACCCTTGACTGACATTTTTGACACTTTTGGGGGTACCAATGACATTACTGCAGTAATCAGTGCTATATATATGCACTGTTACTGTAAAAATGACACTGGCAGGGAAGGGGTTAATTTTATTGGAGAGGGAGGGGTTAATGTATGCCTGGTGCTTACTGACGTGTGGGGGGGGAGGTGACTGTGTGACACAAGGACAGATCCAGGGTTCAGCTATGCTGAACCCTGCAATCTGACCCTGCCTGTCACTTGGGAGATCCGCACGCTTGTGTTTACACAGGCGGGCGGATCTCCACACTAGATCCCCGACGATCGGGGAAGAGCAGAGGCGATCGCCGCTGCTCCTCCCCTGGCCCGACTCTCGCTGTGACTGAAAACAGCGGGAGGGAGCCTCCGGCGGCGGTCGAGCGCCGCCCACAAGGGGAGTGTCTGACGACGTAGTACTAGGTCGTCAGACGATAACGAGCCACTTTGCCGCAGTAGTACTACAGTACTCAGCGGTAAAGTGGTTAATAAAAAAAGTTATAAATAAAAGATTATAAGGTGCAAACAGTGAATAAGTGCATCAGAAAAATTCTGTAATCAATAGAATGTATCAATATAAATAAATAAATCCAATATCAGTGCTAAATAAAGTGCTAGTGCAGGTGACCGCTCCACTCACCAGCACTAGCACTTTATTTAGCACTGATATTGTATTTATTTATTTATATTGATACATTCTATTGATTACAGAATTTTTCTGATGCACTTATTCACTGTTTGCACCTTATAATCTTTTATTTATAACTATTTATTAATATTTATTGAGTGGCTCTGCATTTATTTATTAGTATCATTCGGGTGTAGTGGAAGCACTTAATGTAAGCATCCTTTAATTATCACTATTCGTATTTAATTTGGAATTGCAGTGATAATTTCCTGTTTTTTCTATATACTATACGTATCTGTTCTTAAAATGTTACTGGAGACCCAAAATAAGATGCTGGGACTTATGACAAGTACAGCAATCAAACACGATGAATAAGTGATTGGCAAGTCTAAACAATTTTGCATATTGGATGAGTGGAGATTGGTTGGATAGGCAGAAACCTGCACCTTTATCTTCCATAGTAAATTAATTGAGACACAGCTTAGGCCAGTAAGCCATAGCTATTATGAAGGGGTTAGTCACAGGTGGAGTTAAAGGCCTACTGAGGGATATTAGCCAAAACTGAGTGGCTTTTAATTTCTTTCTAACGAGACGTTGTGGTTGGGGAGCCAGCGATGGATACAACTCAGCTGGGCCTGGAAAGAGTGGAAGACGGGTGACTGAATCTTTCCAGTCTCATAACAGTAAGCTTGTGCCATTCATTGAAATACAGCCAGGTAACTGAACGATACTAAAATAATGGGGAAAATCGCATTGTGTGGCTGCAGTGATAATCAGCTTAAAGGTTTATTACTCTCTGCTCATTGCTTCTATCTACAAAACAGGGTGTCTGTTATTTTACAATAATTTTCTCCATGCTAAGGGATTTTTACATTGTGTTCCTTGAGGTATTAACTCCAAATAAAACAATGCGCATTTTACTTTTGTACTAGCATCCAAAACAGAACTTCAAGCGCTATTTGAGTAAGGCTTGACATTTCTCCAAGTTGTTACTGGTCATTACATTTGTTTCAGCTGAGTTGTAAGTGGGATGCTGGCTCTTACTTTAAAGGGTGTAATGCCATTGTTTCTGTGTGAATTCATTTCCATATGGAAAACAAATACTTATATCAAAGGGTTTACCAACAGCTAATGCAACTGTACATCAGAAAACTATCCATTTTTTTTTGCTGGGCAGTTACACTTCTTTGCCTCCATAAATCAGCAGGATTATTTTTAAATTCTGGAAGAGATTTAGATCTGTAGGATCACATGAACTTAAGGGCCGTACACACGATACAAAAATCGGAAGTAGAATTTCATCCGACGAACAATCTGTCGATTTTCGGATCGTTAGTATAGTGCTTTCGACAGCTGATTACGAATTTTCGGAGGACAAAATCTGGATGTGCAGGCTATAAAATTTTTATCGTACGTCAACACAATGTCCTATTTTCATTTAATTAGTACAGTTTTCGCCTGAAGAAAATCGTAAGAGCAAGACTAGGCATGCTCAGAAACGAAAGAACACATACAAAACAATTCAACACATGACATCACTTCTGAAGTGGAATTCTGTCATACGAGAATTTTCGTATGGAAGTAACCTCTTCACTTTCGATATGAGACTAGCATGCAACAAAAATAGGATGCAAGATCGTTCGATAATCTGATCGTGTGTACGAGGCTTTAGTTGGATGGGTAGCAGACCCTGAAGTTGTCCTGATTTAAGAATCTTGAAGTGTTGTCAGACATACAGTAAAGCTGCACGATTCTGGATAAAATGAGAATCACAATTCGTTTGCTTAGGATAAAGATCACGATTCTCAGCGTAACATCATCTTTTCACATCATACAAAAAAAATGGGCTAACTTTCCTGTATATTTTTTTGAATTCATGGAAGTGTATTTTTTCCCCAAAAAATTGCTATTGAAAGACCGCTTCACAGTGTGACATAAAATCTTGCAACAACCGCCATTTTATTCTCTAGGGTCTCTGCTAAAAAATATATATATATATATATATATATAATGTTTGAGGGTTCTAAGTAATTTTCTAGCAAAAAATACAGATTTTAACTTGTTAGCAACAAGTGTTAGAAAAAGGTCTGGTCTTTAAGTGGCTAAACTGCCCACATTTAGGGTCCTTTCACACGGACTCAGTTTTGCTCAGCGGGAATCAATCCCGTAGCTAAGCAGGTGGATGACAGCTCCGTCTCCGCTTACTTTGCAGAGACGGAGCTGTCAGAGCCCTGCTCTCCTCTATGAGATATATTTTGAAAATAGACCATCTGTCCATTTTTATCCTAACCGATCCTCCAGATGGATGGAAAGTAGGGTTTCCATTAGTCGGGATTTCACCCCATCGGATAGCAGCGGGTGTCAGCGGACATGTCACTGCTGACATCTGCTGCTCCATAGAGGTACATGGAGCATCCGATCTGGTCCTCCTGAAAAACTGACAGGCGGACCTGATTGGAAAGCCTGTGTGAAAGGGGCCTTACTGACCGAAATTCATCCCTTTGATCTAAAAGAACAAAATGATATGATGTTTAATTTTATCTCTCAGTGCTGATTGTGCTAAACTTTGCCTTTTTTTCTTTGACAGCTGCTGCCATATTTGCAAATATGTCTCATAGAAAATGTATAGTCTCAGGAGACTTAATCAGGCATTTTGTTTAGAGATGATTTTCTACTGAAATTAACACTTGTATGCAAGGGGTGCTGGGATGTGCTGAAGGGTGATGCTGGCTGCTGTGGGATCTATTGTAGCTGGATAGGATCCATTTTTGCATGGCAGTTGGGTCTATAGTTGCTGGGAAGGTCTATTGTTATTGGTGAGGGGATCTGTTGTTTTTGGGGGTAGGTATTATGTTGCTGGAGGGGTCAGTTGTTGCTGGTAGAGATCTACTGTTGAGGGAGGAGTCTATTGTTGCTGGCTGCTGGAGGGTCTATTGATCCTGGCTGTGAGGAGATCTGTTGTTGCTGCCGGGGCTCTATTGTTTGCTGGGGGGGTCTATTGTTGTGCTGGCGAATATTTTGTTGTGGGTGGTCCATTGTTGTTGGGGGGGGGGGGTTTATTGTTGCCAGGGCTTCTATTATTGTAGCTGGCTGCAGGGGATCTATTTTACTGATTTTCTTGTTATCATTAACAATCATTACAAATTACTTGGCACCAAAAAATTATACTTCGTTCAGTATTCTCTATAAAGGGCAGTACTAGGAGGTTGGCAGAGGGTGGAACCAGGGAACAGTCCTCCGAGGTGGGTAGGGGTGAAGAAAAGGGGTGACTCAGATAAGGGGAATTCTGCACCTATGCACCTATTCTTTGAGAAAAAAAAGCCATCTATCTATCTATCTATCTATCTATCTATCTATCTATCTATCTATCTATCTATCTATCTATCTATCTATCTATCTATCTATCTATCTATCTATCTATCTATCTATCTATCTATCTATCTATCTATCTATCTATCTATCTATCTATCTCCTCTATACCTACAATCTCATTGCAGCACGTCTTTTAATTGATATATACCCTTTATTTTAATACAGGTAATGCAAAATATGTGAATGTACTAGATGGGTTAGAAAAGTTAAAATGGTGTCTTTGTGAGCTTAGCTCCGTTATTTGCAATAATCACAGCTTATTAAAATACTACAGTATATTTTACTTATTCTATCAAAGCTCCTGGCATATCAAATTATGAAAGGCTACTTGATGTTGGTTGTTTGGACATTTTATAAGAATGCCTCTTTAAAGCCTCATAAGGCTGGTCCCAGAACAACCGACTGACAGAAGACGCTGGGGCTTTCTCAGAACATGACTATATCTTCTAACTGACCCTTAAACATTAGTGTGTTATGTCATAACAATTGGATGGGAAGTCTGTACTTGCCTTAGGCTGGCATTGGATGGGAAGTCTGTACTTGCCTTAGGCTGGCATTGGATGGGAAATCTGTACTTGACTTAGGCTGCCCCCAATACAAAATAAGGACAAAGTTAGTGAAAGCTAAAGATAGACTTTTAAATCAATGTTTTTTTTTTTTTATTAGATTTTACGAAAGTAAACACAAACAGGCAGAGTATGGAATACAGTGCAAGTCTTAAAAGTTTTCTTGTACAAATATTTCAGACAGGTAATAAAATAGCAGAATTCAAATACAACTAACTATGTAAGGTTTCGATTACGTTGAACGTCATCCTCAGAAAACATACTTTTATAAATAAATACATAGGTAAATAGACAATAAAACACATTAAATTAAAGAAATACACTATGAAGACCACTTGTACCTCTTCTACTTACTGATGATACAAATATAAAATAAATACATGTATATTCAGGACTTTTGCCTTGTAAATCACAAATGACCAGTTTGCAAATGACCAATGATTATAAACCAATAAATAAAATCTATAAATGTTACAAAGACCATGTTGACAAAAAAAATATAAAATAAATAGATGTATATCCAGCACTTTTTTCTTGACCTTTAAAATGACCAGCTTGAAAGCATTACCTTTATGTATTAATTTTGCCAATATCTGCTATGTACTTTTTTTGTAGCAAACAAGGACTAAAACCACATTTAACTGAATAAATTCCATTTTTTTTGTGCTGTATTATTGTGTTCTCCTTCTGTACTTGCACCACTGGTGCCTCTTTACTCCAATCTCTTATCTTTTTGAGAACAGGGTAGACTAAAGTGTGTTCTAACACTTTCCAATTTTCAAAGGTGTATATTGGCAGAAGGCTTAATGCACTTGGGCAGTGAGGTGATTAAACCAAATAACCATAGAGTTATGTTCACCGTGCAGCTTCTGCTATCTCATTTTCACCAGTAACATGCCTCACGTGAATAAGAGATGCGTTTGATCTATTGGTTTGCAGCCAAGCCCCCTTTCCCCGGCTGCATTCTGCCTGCATTAAAGATATTAATGATTTTCTCTGCAAAACTGCACAACTTAATAGGCAGCACAAGCCTGATGAAAACACTTTAATTACCAATTTTAATTCCTTCTTCCTGTTTACCGGCACACTCATGCAGAGACCAGCACTCACAAAGTTCAAAAGCAGAAATACGATTTGCACTCCAAACTTTCTAGCTGAATATATTTATGTATACAATAAACCATCCAGTTTATTAAATACTTGCTTGTATTTTGTTTCTTTTCCTCCATAATGCTGCTCATGTTAATTCTCCTTTGTTACATGCCACAAAAGATGTAGAGTTTGCATTCAAAAACATTAAACAATATACAGTAACTATAATCTCTGCTACAGTGGAAATGTTAGATATATCCCAACATTTTCAATGTATACAAAGAAAAGCCAAGAATGTGCAAGCTTATTCAGTAACTTTAAGATTAAAGAAAGTCTGAATGTTGTGCTACCAATCAGATTCATGTTTATTGAACTCAGATCAGTGAAAACTGAATTGGCTGCCTTGGGTTAAATTACATTTCACATTACTAATTGCCTGGAATGAGCTGAGATGATGGGAAAGCACCCACTTACACAGGCACTCAGAAACTCCAATGCAACTTAGGAGACGTTTAGACAAAACTATTAAATTACTGCTACACAGAATTACAATTATATTTCAAGCAGAATTGTAATAATAGTTAACCTATTAAATGGCAACCTACATACGTGACCCTTTAAATGTTTGCTAGTGTGTGTCCCTTCTAAAGAAAGATGCGTTTCAATAATATCTTGCTATTCCTAAAGACAAAAACACACACTCTCACCAAAGGAAGCTCCTGACAAATCTGGAGTAGAGTTTTTCTGCCTAAAGGATCTCCATCCACTGTAACAAGTATCCAAAAGAACATAGCCAGCAACTCCAGAGTCCAAAAAATACAGTCTTTATTGCTACACATCCTTGGTGTCACGTCTACCCCAACACAGGTGGTCAGACACTATAGCTGGCTACTGTGCCATTCACCTATAGCAATCCCTTTTCCCATAAGGCAAGCAGGCCTACCAGTACTCGGTTGCCCCTAGGTCTTATACACAATGCTATAGTGCCTGGCCACCCCGCCAGGGCAGGCACGAACTGAGCAAAGCAAGCAAGTACTTACGGTTAGCAGGCAGGCAGAGTGGTTCTATGACAGCCCAGGTAAAAGGCAAGCTGAGTTCAGGGAATAGTCCAATATTTGGTCCAAGGTCATACACAGGGAAATCAAAACTAGCAGAGCAAGGAAGACAGACGGGGGGGGGGGCTTGATAGGGAATTACACATGTATCACAAGCATGCGAGTGAGTGTTTGGCTGGCTTATAACAGGTTTGGTTTCCACCCAGAGACTGGCCACATTAATCACCTTGCAGGTGGACAGACAGACAAGGAGAGTGCCATAGCCAAAACCAGGTTTCTGGAATGGGGAGCAGGAGCTTATAGTCACTGTTTATTCTTTTGTTATCTTAGGCTGCTTAAGGGCTCTTAAGAGGACCTTTATTTTCTCCACTAGTTAACACCTGTGTCGGGAGGAGGCTATGCACTCTCCCAATTTGTCGGATCTCTCCCTTTGGTTGACTTTGGCGAAGACTCACAGATTCCCAGAACTTGAGTTCTGGACTACGTAGTAATAATACTTACTGTTTTATTTGGTCAATTTAACCACTATGCCACACCCTTTGATACTGGGCATCTATAGGCCCATGCATCTTTTACCTTTTTTTCTTCTCGCTTATCTTTCTGGTACTAATCCTTTTTCCTTTTCCTCTCTGAGGGTCAGTTGGAGTTTCTCCTGGATTCCTAAGAGTCATGAATACAAACATTGGTGGGTAAGTCTACTTGTCTACAGCTACCTTAATCCTTTACTATGTCCAAGTTAAACAATACCACTGGAACCGTGTGACTGCTTTCCCATAATGTTCAGGGGCTGGGCTCACCCTCTAAGCACATAAAGTATTTAATTACTATAGATCACTAGGTGCTGATATTGTAGCCCTTCAGGAAACACACTTTACTACCTCTTTCATTCCCCACTATATACATAAAGATTATCCCATTTGTTACTTTTCTAATGCTACGGAGAAAAAAACGAGGAATGGCGCTCTGTTTGTCACGACGGCTCTCCTTTACAGAAACTAAAATACTGAAAGATAAGGAAGGGCGTTACTTATTGGTGAAGAAACCTGGGAGATAACTTGGTAACATATTTGGTTTACTATGCCTCCAATACGAACCAGGTGGCCTTTCTCCATCCCCTACTTCAATCTTTAGCTCCAGAATTTGAGGGAGATGTTATTTTAGCGGGTGACTCCAACTTGGCGCTAGATCAAATTTTAGACAAATCCCATACATCTCAGCTACAATCCCCCCCTAAAAAGAGCCACAAATTCACTCAACACCCTGGTCTGACCATGACCCTGTTGTTTTACTATTCTCTAATTTGACGGTCAAATTGGCTAAATCTCATTGGTGATTGAATGAATCTATCCTAAGTAATGAATCTCATTGTCTAGATATCAGTACCCACTTGAAAACCCATTTTGATACTAATAAAGCAGAAGTCACTAATCCCGGTATCAACTGGGCAGCACATAAAGCTGTCATCTAGATTTAGGAAAGCTCGCAACGAGGTAATTACTGCCAAAACGAAGGATTACGAAGCTCTAGCAAACCAACATATACGTTCCTCCCACCCTGATCTATTGAATAAGCTTGAACAAGCTTGAACAAGCTTGCACGGAACTTAACATTTCCCTAACTGCAAGGACGGAGAAAGACTTATGCTGGGTAATCATAAATTATTTGCCTGGTGTGGCCGACTGGGCTCCTTGTTAGCACGTATACTCACCCCTAGACACACAAATACAGCCATCTCCTAAAAATTTGACTTTCAGGAGGCAACCTTTCTCAAAACCCCCAAAAAATCCTTCAAGAATTTCAGAACTTTTGTACCAAATAATACCACGCACCTCTATTAGTAGGTTCCTGAATACCTTATCTTTACCGTCTCTCACAGAATACCATAAGGAGCTCATGAACAAACCCATCACAGGTGAAGAAATTCACACCACTATTAAAACATTTCCCTTAAATAAATCGCCAGGTCCTGATGGTCTCCCAATAATTATAATTACTATAAAAAATTCCTTGAACAGTTGACAGCTCATATGGCTCTATATTTTAACTCCTTGCGCGACGGCAGAGAAGTTCTGTTGGATGAGAATAGGGCCTTCATTACCATTATACCCAAACCGAATAAAGACTCTACTGATATCCTTAATAACCACCCTATTTCATTGATTAATTGTGACCTCAAAATTCAAATGAAACTTCTAGCTTTAGGTTTAGGTACTTTCTTATATATCCATAAAGATCAATCCGGCTTTATAAAGGAACGCCAAAAATTAGATCAGATCTGTCTGGCTATAGCCTTGATCTCTGCGGTATGCTCCAACTGGGATTCTTCTCTACCTAGAGAATTGTTACTTATCTCACTAGACCTTCATAAGGCCTTTGATAGCCTAAATTGGGATTATTTATTTTCCACTCTGGAGGCCTTTGGATTTGACTCTACCTTTATTTGACTACTGAAAAAGCTTTACAACAATCTGTCGGCTCAGGTTTCTATTAAGGGTTTTAAGTTGCTTGCGTTTTCTAGCCGATGTGGAACATGACGGGGCTGCCCACTTTCTCCTTTGCTATTTGCACATCCTAGCATACATGGTATATGTTGTGGGCAACAAGAGCATAAATGTTCCTTGTTTGCCGATGATGTCCTCATGTATGTTACCAACCCTCAAACTACCCTACCTAATTTATTGACTTTGCTACACCAATTTTCCCAACTCTCAGGACTTTCTTTAAACACCCAAAAAACAACAGCCCTTAATATTTCTTTACCTTCCTCAATAGTGCAGACCTTACGCAACACTTATAGCTTTCAATGGACACTACATTTAGGTATCCAACTGACTCCTTCAATTTACACTCTCTATCAGGCTAATTATCCCTTACCTTGGTTTGGCAGAATTAACTCTATTAAAATGACATCTCTACCCAGAATACTTTATTATTTTAGAACCCTGCCAATTGCTGTCCCGAAAGGAGACCTTCAGCATTTACAATCAGAAGTTCTTCATTTTATGTGGGGCAATAAAAACCCAGAATGAATAAACTGACGTTGTATGTCTCGAAACCAAGTGGTGGACTTGGCCTCCACAAGCTTATTATCAATCTGCTCAAATAAATCAGCTGCCCTATACAACTGCCAAGGGATCCACACCTCTTTGGGTCTCTATTGAAGCTCTATTGTGCCACCCTTCTGCCATTGGTTTCCTAATGTTTCTTCCTGCCCGTCTTCGCGCCCCTATTTTATGCCCTACCCTGTCCCATTCCCTAGCGGTTTAGGATGGAGTAAAGCATCCAAAACCCCTGTCATCTCCACATACACCAATGTCCCCCCCTGTTTTGCAATCCTGAGTTCTCTCCCGGAATGACTCAGATTACATTTTTATGGTGACCTAATAAGGGGCTTTTTATGATAGGTGACTATCCTAATGTCGACCAACTACACTCTTTACAATACTTTTTAAAATACCCTTGAGCGAATTCTTCTGACACAATCAGCTTATTTCTTTTATACGATCTAAACTCAACTTACTACAGAGACCCTTTACACTTACAAATTTTTAATTATCTGGTCAAACAAAGATTTTCCTACAGAGACGGTAATCTACGGTGTATGCCACTCTTACTAATCCGACCACCAAACACTCTTATTTGTGTCAATGGGAATGGGATTTGAATACCACTTTTGAATTATCTGACTGGCAAGATATTGCCAATGCAGTATCCAAGATTTCCATTAACACATCATTAATTGAAGCAAATTATAAAACGCTCCTATGTTGGTATCCAGTCCCGACCAGAGTTGCGAAGATGCATCCATCTCATCCTCCATTTGCTTTAGGCATTGTGGCTAGATGGGTACAATGTATCATGTCTGGTGGCAATGTCCAGTAATCACTAGATTCTGAATTTGCATATTTAATCAGATACACTCAGTGATAGGGATTAATATCCAGAGATCTCCGGAACCAGCGCTTTTTCAAAAACTTACCGAGGAGGTTTCCAAAAAATTGACAAAACTCATTGTCTATATATTTTTAGCAGCCAGAATAACTATTGCTAAATACTGGAAGCAGTCGATGGTTCCCCTTGAGTACTGTAACGCTCCTGCGTTTTACGTATGATGTGGATTTTCAGCTGCAGAAATATTCCACTTCAGTAGTCATGTAGAGAAACGCTGAGACACCATTCCCAACTCTCAATGACTCATCATGTGTGGATGATCTCAATTCAGCAAGTAAATACACACACTCAATAAGATGTTTCCTAGAGTGACTTATGTATATAGTAACACAGTGATGATAGGCTGAAGAGACAGGTTGGGTAGAGATGGTAGATGACAGACACTTGAAAGGAAATGTTCTTGAAAGTAAGATAGTAGCAGATGGGATGCAGATAGGTTTAGCAATCATGTATGATAGCAGATGACAGAGTAGCAGGTGGACATACAAGAGAGATCAACCCAGTGCAAGAACAGGTGGTAGTAGGCTCAAGAGCTAGCAATCTTAGATAATGCAGATGTAGTAATAGTCCTTAGTATGCAGAGCTAGATAGTGTAAGCTTTAGTATAAAGGTTATAGAGGTTTCCCCTGTGGGGTACTTATCACTAATAGCAATGTAGCAGAGGAGAGGTTCGGCAAGAGCGGATGATCCGGTAGCGGGATACAGGGATCAGCGCAGCGTGGTTCCGACAGCGAGGTATGCTTGCAAGCATGAGAGCTTCAAGACAGGTTAGCATCAAGGCACAAAGCAGTTTGAACGAACACATGTGAGTGAGAGCCGGCGATCTAAATAGCCATCCAGTCCGGCGCTCAGTGATGACAGCATCAGTCTTAAAGGTGTATGCGCACCTTACCAAAAGAGAATGGTGGGGCGCATACACTTATGAAAGAGTAATTAGGGTACCCAAAGGTACCAGAACATTACAAGTACATGAAGAATAAACTTAACTGGATAATGGTTAATAATAGACTTACCTGTATTTTCCGCAATTCCACCAAAAAATTAGATGCGACATGGGATCCATGGATACGATATTTATACGTAACCTAATGAAATTTTGACTGACTCTTCCTTCTTTTCTTTCCTTCTTTTCCTGATCTACTCCCCTTTTCCTACCTTTTTTCTCTTTCTTACAATTTTTTCCTCTCTTTGCTTGTTTGAGTTCTTCAATAATTACAAAATATTGTGATGGAATATATAGTTCTATATTGATGATACATATAGGAATGTACAGTGGGGCTCCGCTATACCTTTTAATTTTTTTTCTTCTCATACTCTTATATATTGTCTTGTTACCCCGACTGATAATTCTATTGAGATTACTCACTGCTGGGATTTCCCGGTTTACTGTTAAGAGATTCTATGTTTCGGAATAATTGAAGGAATTAATACATTCCTGTACTTGTATTTGGTTTTATACCTGTTTGCACTATTGTTCAAAAATTGTGCCTTATCCGGCATTGTCTTATTACTTTAATAAAAATATTGTGATTCAAATTGCAGTTAGAGGTGTCCAACAAAACTGAAATTTTGACACCTGTTTGGGGTGTGAGGGAGTACCATTTAGGAGGAGGAGAGGAATATTTATCTGGGAGCATAATAGACAAATACTGTATATGTGGGGCATAAAACCAGGAGCCTAATATTACAAATTTTAACTAGAGTTGAACTTTAAAGTGTTACTAAACCCACAACAGTAAAATTAGTCTTTATACACAGTAAAGCATGCTTGTTATACTGTGGAACCTAAGGGGTAATCCTCTGCATTGTGTAAAAATGCTATTCAGTCCTGTCTCCTCTGATCCTCCCCTTTTTCCACTGACCCCAATTCATCTGCTGATAGAGCCTTGGGGGCAAGCTGCACATGCTCAGTTTGGTGAGGATTGCTAGAGAGTTTTTTTTTTTTTTCTTGGGTGAGTGCATGTGATCAGCACAGGGCCAATCAGCACTGTCCAGACAGAGGGTCGGGGGTCCTGCAGCCTCATAGGACAATTGGGGAGAATTAAAACTCCTCCTACAAGCTTAACCCAGACACTGATAGAAGTCACAAGACTGCAATAAACTGCTGATGAGAAAAGGTATTAAGCAGTTATATTTACTAAAATAATTGCATTTCCATGTTCTGTGTACTGTGGAAGACCAGATATAGTTAATGCAGAGTCCTGGGTTTAGTAACACTTTTAGTCATGAATGTAAAGTTGTCATGGAGACTGAGACTCAAGGGTTGAGAAAATGCTGTCAGCATTTCCCATTTCAATGCACTGTGACAAAGTTACAAGTTACACTAATTAAAGAACATTCTGTCTGTTATTATGTCCCTTGCATTTGAATTATAATGCACTTATACATCTATATTTACTTATTCATAGGGGTTGATCTATTAATAAAATGGAGACTGTTTGCTCAGCAAATTGAATATTCCTTTGGTTTAATAAATAAGGTATATCTGTATTCGTTTAATTATGCAGTTGTGTACAATTGTGGAAAAGCAAGAATCCTCCCCAATCACAATATTCATATGGATACACTAACGTTATTATTAATTTACAAGCTTTTGACTCCTCTTCAAAACTCTTCAAACTCCATCATGTTTCACACAATTTTAAGGCTTAATCGTAGCAAACAGGATTTCTGTATTTGTTGTATATGGTTGGGTATCCAAGGTGAACCCAAACCTTACAAAGCTAATTGAACAATTACTTTGCTGACTCAATGCCCTCTTCTATTTTAAAGATGAGCAGAGTGTATTTCAGGGAAGTTGATTTTGCGTTCAGTATTCTGATGTATTTTACAGGAATTTCACCAAGTAGGAAAAACACTTACATTTTATAATATTTATTTAATATTTAAAATATTATTTATTTAATATTTAAAATATTAAGGAAAATTTGCTCAAAATTAGAATTTTTTTTTCTATTTACCTAGAGGGTGTTTCTGGTAAGGGATACATTTATAGTGGTTTAGTTAACTTTACTTAGTGCTCTTTGTACTTGTGCTTTAAATTTTTCTTGTTTACTTTTTCACTGTCCGTTTCTTTATTTCTGTGAAAAAGATAAAACCATGTGGTAAATAAGGCGTTATTGTTGGCACAAAAACAGGTCTAAGATATTTTATAGCAGATTACCTAACCCTTAGAAGACATTTGCATAGTTACATAGTTACATAGTAGTTGAGGTTGAATAAAGACAATAGTCCATCCAGTTCAACCCGTGTAGGCGCGCGTGGCCGCACCTCAAACTCATTGCACCCTTAAACACAGCCTTCATTTCACCTTCCTAATTGACTGCACAACGTTTAGACAAAAACTGCTGAATTTCTCTGAAATACCCTGATGTTTGCTGATATTTAGGCATATAAAGACTTTTAGTTTCCCTCATGTCTACTAAACACACATTTTAAAATTTTAAATCAGAAGCAACTTGTGCACTGTGTTTGCAATGCCTGGGCCCATTGTGCACTGACCTTGGCCTGTTGTAATGATCTTTTTTGTGGATTTAATCAGCTGCCTATAAGATCAATTTTCTCAGGAGCCTCTATATAAAAACAGCTGTTCTTCCATGAAAATAAATGCAATGTCCCATTGCAGTAAGACACTGATCTCAGTTAATCTACCCACTGTACTAAGAATCATATACTGCAATGTAACTGCATATTTAACCACTTTACCACCGGAGGATTTTGCTGTCTTCCGTCCAGGCCACTTTTTGCGATTCGGCGCTGTGCGACTTCAACTGACAATTGCGCGGTCGTGCGACGCCGTACCCAAACGAAATTTACGTCCTTTTTTTCCCACAAACAGAGCTTTCTTTTGGTGGTATTTGATCACCTGTGCGATTTTTACTTTTTGCGCTATAAACAAAAAAAGAGCGTTTATTTTGAAAAAATAACAATATTTTTAACATTTTTTTATATGAAATTCCCCCCAAAAAAGATGTAAAAACCAATTTTTTTAAAAATTTTTGGCCAATTTGTTTTATGCTACATATGTTTGGTAAAAAAAATTGCAATAAGCGTATTTTGATTGGTTTGCGCAAAAGTTATTGCGTTTACTAACAAAGGGAAAGATTTCTGTCATTTTTGGTGTTTTTTTTTTAACGCGTAATGGCGGCGATCTGCGATTTTTTTTTGCGGGACTGCGACATTGCGGCGGACAGACCGGACCCCTGACTGACATTTTTGACACTTTTGGGGGTACCAGTGACATTACTGCAGTAATCAGTGCTATAAATATGCACTGTTACTGTAAAAATGACACTGGCAGGGAAGGGGTTAATTTTATTGGAGAGGGAGGGGTTAATGTATGCCTGGTGCTTACTGACGTGTAGGGGGGGAGGTGACTGAGTGATTCATGGACAGATCGGATGTCCAGCTATGCTGAACAGTCCGATCTGTCACTCCCTGTCACTATGGAGATCCGCCCGCTGTGTTTACACACAGCGGGCGGATCTCCAGACTCGATCCCCGACGATCGGGTAAGAGCAGCGGCGATCGCCGCTGCTCCTCCCCTGGCCCGACTCCCGCTGTGAATGAAAACAGCGGGAGCGAGCCTCCGGCGGCGCGCAAGCACCGCCCAGAAGGGGGAGTGTCCAGTCACGTTAATACTACGTGGCTGGACGATAACGAACCACTCTGCCGCAGTAGTATTACTGTGAGCGGTTGCAGAGTGGTTAAGTGGTTGTAATAAGAATGGTGTAGCATACAACCCCTAAAATTGCTGAGCTGTTATTAAAGTCTGCTGAACTCACCAGACTAAATATAAGTCATCCACAGACCTTAAACAATGTGTACTGCAATTTTTTTGAGTGTTTTCATTGCATAATACTTTCTAAACTGCCACCAAGGACAT
Organism: Pelophylax lessonae; assembly: GCF_965119305.1. NCBI lineage: Eukaryota > Metazoa > Chordata > Amphibia > Anura > Ranidae > Pelophylax > Pelophylax lessonae. Next base: position 149,839,317 of record NC_138776.1, read on the forward strand.
TGGTCCTTATTCCATGCACACAACAGTATTGTTACACTTTGCTATCCACTGATGAAAGCAGAAACTTAAAGTTAAACTGATACATTTCATTGGCTAACTCTTAAGATACACACTTTGAAAACATGTTATGTATGTGCATTAGGCATTGTGCATGTTTTAAAAGCTATTGTGCCTCAGGAACAAACCTATTTGTTTGCAATATTGTAATCTTAAAGCCTATCTCTAGGATAAGCATAACCCAACTCCCACCAATTCCTTCCACCCCTCTCATTTTTTTTCCGTATTGTATAAAGCAAGTTATACTCACCTACATAGAAACATAGAAAAGTGATGGCAGAAAAAAAGACCAAGTAGTCCATCGAGTCTACCTGTTTTTTTTTTTTATTTGTTATGTTTTGTTATGGGGCTTATGGTGGAGAAGGTCATGTCCGCATGATGGTCTGATTCTGGAACATTTGTCTTTGAAATTGAAGTTTTGCATCTTCTGTTGGGTAATGGGTTCCCGTATGTATGTAGCTGTTGTTGTTTTATTTATCGACCCATTTGACAGTGGCAGGTTAGTGTCCCATTTTCAGCATGGCCAAATCGACTTTTTCTGGTGCGTTGTACATGTTGTCATTATGTTGCATCAACCGCTGCATGTGAAGTCATCAGAATAGAACGTCTTGCCACTTTGGGCGCATCTTGTACGCGCCGCCATGAGTCATGGAATTACATTATATAATTTGCGAGGTCCTTTCGATCAGGGGTCTCCAAATTTTCTAAACAAAGGGCCAATTTACTGTCCTTCAAACCGTAGGTGAGCCATACTGTGGCTAGTGGGAGCAGAAAATGACCGGGTGTCAGTGGAAGTAAACAGTTCCCCATCTTTGGTATTAAGGGGGGGACAAGTGCCCCATTGTTGGTGTCAGTGGGAGGAATAATGCCCATCATTGGATTCAGTAGGAGGAATAGTGCCCCATCGTTTGTGTCAGTGGGAGGAATAGTGCCCCATCATTTGTGTCAGTGGGAGGTATAGTGCTCCATCACTGGTGTCAGCTGGAGGAATAGTGGCTCATCATTGGTATTAGTAAGGGGATTAGTGCCCCATCATTGATGTCAGTGGGAGGAACAGAGTGGCAGAAACTATGGCTCACTGTGGCTGACAGTGGGGATAAAATGTCCCAACGGTTTACATAAAAGCAAGCAAAGAGTCACAGTTTGGAAATCATTGTTCTACATTGTGATCTGTTGCTTTGGTTCAGTGGAGTATGTCTGGAAGCCATGTTGTTTAAAGATAGAATATGTTATATACTATTAGGCTCAGTGGATCATTCCCCATTTTGTGTTTGTTTCTGTTCTTGTTATGGTTAATTATTTCCCCTATCTGGATGCTGGAGCTCTAATTTCTGTGGTTTCTTGTTGGTTTTGCAGCCCTTGTTTCTCGAATTGACTCTGCAATAACAAATTAAATTTACCTGGCCAGTAAATCTTTCATCTCGTGGTTGTGAGGACCTGGGGCGCTCCCTCAAAGGCCACCAACAGCCTAACACTACATCTCCAGCTTCCACCAAAACAACTTCTCCATAGCTGGGCTGACCCAGAGTATTTGAGGGGGCCTGCCCCTTGCCAACCCAAGTTGGGGATTGATCAGGGTCCTCAGAATACCCCAGGTAGCTCCGCCTTACTTCCCCTCCTCACGTTTCTAGAAGGTTCCAGCCCATTCTAGTAAATAGGGGGGTGGTCTCATTGATGCTGCCGGTGAGTCATCCAACTCTCCCTGGATTTCTGCCCAACCCAGAAAACAAACACAGAAAGGCTTGGCTGTCAGTCATGCCTGCATAAATTTACCTACACTACAACAAAAACCTATCTTTACTTCTAGCACTAAAAGGTGATACAGTACCTACCTATCAAGTACGAACCAGACTGTCCCCATAACACCTATAAATGTCTCACTTTGGAAGAAACATCTACTACCAACCTTGCTTCGGCCTATGCTCTGAGTGCTCCCATCCCTCTCAAACTCTGTGGAGTTGCTGCTTACCTGAGCACCTTTCCATTTTGGACAGTTGATGCCAAGCTGTTTAGGGCTCCTTGCTTGGAAATAAGCCAGGGGACTGTGCCTCCCCAAGTTGATTTATTGAAGTTTTGCTGCAGCACATATATCAGCTATGTCGCCATTCTCTTCTGCATTCTGGATACAAACCTTGAACTCTGTAGCACCATATACCTGCTGACGCATGCTTATTGTTGCTTTCATATTACTTGAACACATTTCTGTCTAAGCTATTGGATTATCCCACCTGAGTTACCGTTATGTTATTTTTTTTTACTTTTTACCAGTCAGCTGACTCTTCATTATCTTTCATTTATTGTGCTATAGACTGTTGCTCGTGATACTGTACTTAGGAGATTTTCACTGTAATTTTGGTTGATATCATTAGAACTAACTTTGTATTCTTCTGCGCATGGCCCCCCTTTCCTCCTGCAGGCTCATTCCTAGCCTGTCATAATGTGCCAATATGTTATGCATATATAGCACCCTCCTAGGTAGGTAGGTGCTAGTGGGAAAGTTTAGTTTTGAGCTCTGTCTGCTTACCAGAAGGTCTTCAGGTAAATCTATATTGTTCTCTGCATACCAGAGAGCAGGATCTGTTAGTGAGGTCTGCTCATTTTGCTCAGGATGCAACTCGTTCTGTCTAGAGAGTGTTTCACACTGGTCCAATAGGGAGGCATATTGGACAGTGGGAGGAAACCTGACAAATCCGTGCACAGGCTTTTGATACAGCCCTGGTGATTTGGCAGAGGAAAAGTGCCTGGACAGAGGAGTCACGGAGGGAGGGGGTGGCTGACTCCTCCTCTGTCCTGAGGGCCTGGAGAGTAGCAGTGAGGAACTGAACCTGGAGGTCCAGAAGAGCTGACTGAGACACTGGAGGATCTGTCTCTGCAGTACAGTGAGTACAGAATCTCGTGCCAAGGGGCTGGACCTGAGGGGCGCCACCCATTCTCCTAGGATAGTCATTGGAAGGGTGTCAGTTGAAAGGGGAGCAGGATGATGCGGGCAGGGCTCAGGACCAGAATGGAACACATTTAAAAGCATGCACTGTACCAACAGACAAGGCTTGAAAAGGAAACGTGCATGCCCCTATGTTGGTACAGCACATGCTCCGAAATGTGTTGCATCCTGGTCCTGAGCCCTGCCCGTGTCATCCTGCTCCTGGCTGTGTTCCGCGCTGCGCTCCACCCACTTCAGGAAGGACTTTGGCTGGCTTTCTTCTCCACACGGGAACTGTCACATTCCACCTGGTGGTACCAGCAGCTCCCGTGGCCCACTCCAACTGGCATTCCGGACCTACACCTATTGATGAGCCTGTTTTTACCTATCTATTGTAAGTAGCTCTGTTGTGGGGTTTATTAAAATACACTCTTACTGCACTTAGAGGTGCTTCTCTGCTTTTGTTTTTGTCTGTATCTATCCAGAGTCTGTGAAGCTCCACCAAGAAGCCTGCCCTAGTGCCTTGGACATTTTTGGACTTACTATTGACTTATACCTTCTAACTAAATTTCTTGCATATAAGTTATTATGATCAAGCCTCTGCTCCTATAACCTTCTTTTCTTGTTCTTATTCCGAGAAACCCTCAATTCCCACTGGGACTATCCTGGCACCACTTCCTTAAAGCGGAGCTCTACCCAAAAGGGGAAGCCCTGCTTATTTGCCTCCTCCCCCTCTCCGCTGCTACATTTGGCACCTTTCAGGGGAGAGGGTGGAGCGGGTACCTGGTTTTGAAGTGCCCGCTCCAACTTCAGGCTGACTTTGCTACTGAAAAGTAATCTGGAAGTTTGGCCCCCCTCCTCCTTCCCCTGCCCCTGGGCCCTTCACAAAGCACAGCGCGCTTCACGCATGTGCAGTAGGGAACTGGCTGTGAAGCTGCAAGGCTTCACTGCCTGTTTCCCTTTCGCAACAAGGTGGCGGCAGTACACGAGTACCGATTAAAAAATTGGCTTGGGTGAGGACATCACTGGATTCGTGGACAGGTAATTGTCCTAAAATTAAAAGTCAGCAGCTACAGTTTTTGACATCCTATTGCATAATTCAGACTCCACTCCACTCCACTCCACTACCAATCCCAGGAAGATGACTTCCACATGATAATCACTCTCACCCAAAAAAACAGCATCACCAGTACATTCCACGAGTGCAGCTATAAAATAATGACACAGTGGTATTGCTGCCCCTGTAATCTGCAAAAAATGTTTCCTACTACCCCTGATCTCTGCTGGAAATACAACAATGCATTGGGAACTAGGATTTATGTGTGGTGGCAATGCCCCTCTATGCATAAATAATGGATGAAAATTTTTAATATTTTCAAATAGGTAACCAGTTCTGACATCTCTATGTCCCTTGAACTCACCCTTCTATCCAAAATTCCTGCAAAACCCTCCTATTTTAAAGTAGGCTGCTAGGCAAATTTAGTTTAGCTCCAAATTTAGTTTAGGAGCAAAGGTAGATTGCTTAGTGCTGCTCAGTGATTCACAGACTGCTGCCCTGTTACTTCCCCCTGTCTTCTAGAAATTTTTGGAACACACTGAGAGGGAGAACAGAGTTTGTAGCCTGAATATTTATGGGACTTCAGCCAATAACTTGGGAAGTGTACCCAGAAGGTGGGGGCACATAAATAGTCAGAGGCCTCTGCAGCAGAGGTTGCAGTACTTGTTGAGGGGCTCTGTCTTCTTGTGCAGAAGCCTGGGAGAAAAGCAGCTTGAACACTCTGAGGTCCCAGCTAGGCTTAACTAGGGGCTTATTCACAAATCCAGCCCAAGGATACAACTGGGTCAGTAGAGAGCTCAGGGGATAGAGCCAGGAGGAGGCTGTGGTAGAGAGCCCAAGTTATCCATAGGCGGTGAGAGTTTGCATCTTCTTCACTAGGAAGAGCATGGTAGATATCGGCAGGTGGTAACTAATGATCCTGTGGCTAAGTGCATACAAGACCCCGGTACTGCAAGTGTGACAAGGTGGTGCTTTGAGACTCTGGGAGGAGTACAGGTCACAGACAGCTTAGAGATCCTTTTGGGACATTACTTTGTGAAGTGCAGCCAGCAGTTGTGCAATAAAGCTGGGAGTTGTGCCGTGCAGTCAGGAGTTTTGCAGAGCAGCCAGAAATGAAGCAGGCCTCAAGTTATTCAGTTTTACAGTCTAGGGTGTCCCATGCTCCCAATACCTATCCAAGTTCATTGTTCTCTAATAAAAAAACAAAACAAGAAACCCCTAAAGTTGTTTTGAGCCACAGGAAGAATTCTAAAATGCTGTGTGCCTGCCTGTGTGTGTCCTAAGGAGGAAAATAGGATTCATTCTGCCAGCAGCTCTTTAGGGGTTGCGCTACAATACCTAATGTCCAAAAAAAACCTTATCAGATTTTTCTTACAAGTGGAAAGGACCATAATCCCTTGTCACTGAAAATCCTCACATGCCCGACTATCTCAGTGTGGCTCTAAAAAAAAATCACAAACATACAATGCATAGGGGAACTCACAGTGTCAGGTACTCAACTTACATAAATGGAATATCTGGGTCAATTCCTTGGACTCCACAGCACTCCAACAATAACCTACATCAAGAGGGATCATCAGCTTCCTCCCTTATTCCCCCCTCCTTTGCAATCTCTTTCCTAATATCATATCATGTCTTGCCTTGCCTTTCCCCTTTTTGGTATTGCCTAGACCAATGTTTCTCAACCTTTTTTCAGTCAAGGCACCCTTGAAAATTATGGACAGTCTCGAGGCATCCCATTCTAAAATGTAAAAAACTATACTGATAGTTTTATGCAATGCAGCAACATCCACACGTAGGACACCCAACATTAGAGGTAATTTTTTTCCCCAAAGCAAATACACTTTTTCACACTGGAACTGACTAGTATTCCAATGTTTCTCTTCTCCCTCAATTTCTCTCCATCAGTCAGCTAATGTCATCCCAGTGCTGAAGAAGAGGGGCAGAGGAGAGTCAGACATGAATGCTGTGGAGGCAACAGACATCCTCATTATCACCTGATGACATAATTGGGTGTTAGGATGCCAGTGCCTAGAAAGTCGTAATGGGGCATAATGAAATACTGTGTCTTTGTGTAACTAAAAGGCAGGCATCATCCACCTGCTGGCTTGTTTACAATTTTTGATAAATTTTTAGGCATTTTGCCAAGGCACCCCTGCAGAAGCCTCAAGGCACCCCAGGGTACCTGGACACCCTGGTTGAAAAAGCCTGGCCCAGACTGCCCCCAGGCTGTGTTTGAATAGTGAAAGAAAAAGAAAAAGGAAAAATAGGGACAACAAAAAGGAGAAAGTTTTCCCAAAGTGCCATATCAGAGTAACTGGGGTATAGAGATGCAAAATTCCGAAAGGAAATACCAACTCAAAAATAGATAAATTAATAACATTATTAATTTATCTATTTATTTTGGGAATTTTGCATCTCTATCTCCCGGTTACTCTGATATGGCACTTTGGGATAACTTTCTCCTCTATGTTGTCCCTATTTTTTCTTGCATTTTTGCCATATGAGTACCACCCTTTTGCAATTTTGCATGTAGTTGAGTGAGTGGGTCTCATAGGATTGTTTTCAGTCCTAGCTACTATTGAGCTTTCCACTCTCTGTTTTTGTGTTTGAATAGTGTAGGAGCAGTAGGAGATTGATGAGGTCATCTCTCTTTTTCTCCTTCTGTTAGCATGTTCCTCATAAGCATATGTACACTGCAGCACAACTGATTGGTTCTAAGTGCTGCCAATCCCTCTCCAAATCTAAGTGCAACCATACAGGTGATTAAAGATGGCTGATTCTATGTCAAATTCAGGTTACATATAGTTACATAGTTAGTGAGGTTGAAAAAAGACATCAGTCCATCAAGTTCAACGTATGATGTGTGTGTGTTTGCTTTTAACCGTACATTGTATACTCCTGTATGTTGTGGTCTTTAAGGTGTCCATCTAATAGTTTTTTGAAACTATCAATGCTCCCTGCTGATACGACTGCTTGTGGAAGAGAATTCCACATCCTTAACGCTCTTACAGTGAAGAACCCCTTACGCACTTTAAGGTTAAACTGCCTTTCCTCTAGTTTTAGTGAGTGGCCACGTGTCTTATTGTATCTCCTTTCTCTGAATAGTTTGTTCCTTATGCTAGGGTCGCCAGTACAGTATTTGTACAGTGATATCATATCCCCCCTCAATCGTCTCTTCTCCAGAGAGAATAGGTTCAGTGCTTGTAGTCTTTCCTCATAGCTGATGTCCTCCATTCCCCTAATTATTTTTGTTGCCCTTCTCTGGACTTTCTCCAGTTCCAGCACATCCTTCCTGAGGACCAGTGCCCAGAACTGGACAGCATACTCCAGATGTGGCCGGACCAGAGTCTTGTAGAGTGGAAGAATAATCTCTTTATTTCTGGAGTGAATCCCCTTTTTTATACAACCCAGTATTCTGTTGGCTTTGCTTGCGGCGGCTTGGCATTGCATGCCACTGCCAAGCCTGTTGTCTACCAGTACCCCCAGGTCCCTTTCCATCCTAGACTCACCCAGAGGTTCCCCCCCTAGTGAGTAGCTTGCTTTCTGGTTTCTGGCCCCCAAGTGCATTACTTTACATTTATCAACATTAAACCTCATCTGCCATGTAGTTGCCCACCCCGTTATTTTGTTCAGGTCTGCTTGCAAGATTTACACATCCTGCATAGAAGATATTGGCAAGCCTAATTTAGTATCATCTGCAAATACTGAGATTGTACTAGATATCCCCTCCTCTAGATCATGTATGTAGGGGAATTGCATTTCAAAATACATTGTATGATTTTAATGAGTATGTAGCCACATTCATTTGCATTTTTATATGTATCTACCTGTTAAGCTTTAAAACCTAGCTCTACTTGTCTACATACCTGTGTATTTATCCATCTAATTCACTGGAAGCACACGGCTGGATCTTGTGTTTGGATATATACCAATACAACATGCATAAAGTCATTTTATTCGTGCAAAAAAATATTTTGTCTAGTATATGCCAATATTGCCATGTAGTTAAAAATCTATTTTGTAATGTATTTTTTGTATTTGGATTTCCTAATTAAACTGAATAGTTGCCCTGCTTTTTTAAACCCCTCCATAATTACATGCCACACTACATGCAACAGACAGAGTTAGTAGTTTCCACAGTTAGAGGAAAACAGTTAGTCAGCCACACATTGTCAGATCCTTTATACAACATGACAAATGGCACCCAAATTGGCACCCTGATCTGGGAAAAACAGGATGCTATACTAAGTTTTAACACTGATGCCATAGTTAAAATCTGACATCAGGGCTCCTGTAAGCAGGAAACAATTATTATAGGATACATAGCACACAGGACACATTTTATTTTGAGAAAGTGCAACAAAATGTCTCTAACATTTTCATATGCATTTATTGATCAATCAAAAGCTTTAGATTTGTACTAACAGTAACAGGCCAAGGCACAAGATAAATAGACTAGCTAATTTCTAGGGGGTTTCCTGGTGGCATTGAGAAGGTTAATCCAAGTTACGGAAGGGCAGACATAATAAAAAGTTTGACAGTATGTAGCCAAGGAAGTAATTGTGTGAAAATTCATGATCAGAAATGGCCATCTCTAGACAGTAGGGAGAAGTGTGGATCCATATGTGACAGGAGAGGTTATGAAGATATACGGCACAGGTTGTCTTTTTAAGTTTCATGGGTTATGAAGATACACTGTGTGTCAGTGGAGGAGATTGTGTGTAGGAGAATGGGTGCTTGAAGATAAATTTCGAGGTGAGACACTTGCCTGGGTTAAGGAAGAGCTATGAAGATACAGGTTTCCCATGAGCACAGCTGTGAAGAAAACTATGGAATTAAGATATACTGTAATGTCAATAGAACAGTAAATGTGATATGAAGGAGGGGGTACATTTCAACACTGCAGCTAAAGCCCTCATTGCTTTGGTTGGGCACGTGTGTCGAGACTCACTTTCCCCGCAAATCACCAAGTGAATATGAATGAGAATCCTCACTATGTTACCACCTGGGGACTCCCCGTGGGAGATGAGTCTCTTCTTGCCCAAGTCCATTAATGTTCAATTACTAAAGGTTGATTGGCCTTGTTGTCTGCAAGAGGTGGTAAGGTCATTCCCCACCCCTATGGGTGCTGGCCAATCTGCTCATATTAGTGAATCTATTGGATAGGGGGGGAATTAAGTGAGGACATTAATCAATGGACAGTTGGTTGAGAAACAGGCTGTCTTTATTCTCAGAAGGAAGCTGCCAAGCCAGTGATGTCCTACTCTTTGTGATAAGGCTCTGCATATTAAAATCTCTCTGCACAGTGTATTTATTATTATTTATACGGAAATGAGAAAATGTAACACATGACTGTAATGCATGTCTAGGCGCAAAACTCCCTAAGGGATATTGTTGTGTATCTCCTGTCACTGTCTTCCCAATATCTGCTTAGAAAGTCTGCATCTTGTGAATGATAGTTCAAGGTAACATGTTATCTAGAAGCTGTAGCGCTGGCAGCGTCCTGGTGTGATTGGCTATCAAAATGCATTCATAGAGTGCATAGGATAGAACCTCATCACCCCTACCCCCAAGCTCAATCTCTGCCTGCCTGACTTCTAGGGTCCTGCTAAATGTAAAGATATATATCAGTCTAATGCAAAGATAAGTGTTTCATTTGTTACTCAGTATTCCTTATGGGCAAAGTGAGGGTATAAAAAATGCAAAATCGTTTGTTTCCACTTCTTTTTTTCATCCCTTACGGTCCTAAATGTTTCATACTGGTCCAAACTAGCATCTTAGAGATTGACTCATTTGCGCAGCATCTATATTTATGACAGGCAAATGTGAGCTGCTAAAAAACGTATTAGTAAGAATAAACCATAAGGAGAAATATTGCATTTTTAAGAAATTACTTGCTGGTAAAAACGGTAGTCCTCTGACAAGTGAAAAAAATGCGTGATCAGTCTGAAAGATTTATTTGTGGTTCCGAACAAACAAAACACAAGAATACAATGAGAATTATGAATCTATTGAAAACATTTATGACATTTTCAGAAAACAGGTTAAGGTATGCTGTTTGCATAGACACCTTATTGTTACCCCAATAAAAAAAGTATGAAGTTTGAAAAAAAATAAAAACACATACAGTATATATATATATATATATATATATACTGTGTATATATATATATATATATATATATATATATATATATATAATATATATATATATATACATAAATATATATATATATATATATATACAGTGCCTTGCGAAAGTATTCGGCCCCCTTGAACTTTGCGACCTTTTTAAACGGACCTCTGAGACTATCACAGTGCAGGTGCATTTATACGGAGACTTGATTACACACAGGTGGATTCTATTTGTCATCATTAGTCATTTAGGTCAACATTGGATCATTCAGAGATCCTCACTGAACTTCTGGAGAGAGTTTGCTGCACTGAAAGTAAAGGGGCTGAATAATTTTGCACGTCCATTTTTTCAGTTTTTTATTTGTTAAAGTTTGAAATATCAAATAAATTTCGTTCCACTTCATGATTGTGTCCCACTTGTTGTTGATTCTTCACAAAAAATTACAGTTTTATATCTTTATGTTTGAAGCCTGAAATGTGGCAAAAGGTTGCAAAGTCCAAGGGGGCCGAATACTTTCGCAAGGCACTGTATATATATATATATATATATATATATATATATATATATATATATATATATATATATATATAAGTATTCCCCTATTGCAAGTCATGTGAGTGCTTAGACCTATGTTGTCTTAGCTGCATTCTTGACTGTAGTGCATCCGTGTGGATTTCCCATAATCTGTGCAGTGACTACCATTGACATTATACACTTACCCGCCACTTTATTAGGTACACCTTTTCAATTGGTTGGCAACACAAGTTGCTAATCAGCCAATCACATATCAGCAAGTCTATCCATTTAGGCATCTAAACATGATGGATATGACTTGCTGAAGATCAAACCAAGCATCAGAATGGGGAAAGAAAGGGGATTTAAGTGACTTTGCATGGTTGTTGGTGCCAGACAGGTTGGTCTGAGTATTTAAAAAACTGCTGATCTACTGGGATTTTTAAACACAACCATCTCTAGGGTTTACAGGGAATGGCCCGAAAGAAGAGAAAATATCCAGTGAGCGGCAGCTGTGTGGACGAAAATGCCTTGTTGAGGTCAGATGTCAGAGGGGAATGGGCAGATTGGTTCAAGATAATAGATAGGCAACAGTAACTCAAATAATCACTCATTACAACCAAGGTATGCAGAATACCATCTTTAAAAACGCAACAAATTTTGAAGCAAATGGGCTACAGCAGCAGAAGACCACAGCGGGTGCCACTTCTGTCAGCTAAGAACAGGAAACTGAGGCTACAATTCGCACAGGCTCACCAAAATTGGTCAATAGAAGATTGAAAAAACGTTACCTGGTCTGATGAGTCCTGATTTCAGCTGTGCCATATAGATGGTAGGGTCAGAATTCGGCGTAAACAACATGAAAGCATGGATTCGTCCTGCCTTGTATCAACGGTTCAGGCTGGTGGTGTAATGGTGTGGGGGATATTTTCTTGGCACACTTTGGGCCCACTTAGTACCAATTGAGCATCGTTTAAATGCCACGGCCTACCTGAGTATTGTTGCTGACCATGTCCATCTCTGTATGACTACAGTGTACCCATCTTCTGATGGCTCCTTCCAGAAGGATAATGTGCCATGTCACAAAGCTCAAATCATCTCACCACTGGTTTCTTGAACATGACAATGATGTCACTGTATTCAAATGGCCTCCACAGTCACCAGATCTCAGTCCAATAGAGCACCTTTGAAATGTGGTGGAACTGGAGATTCGCACCATGGATGTGCAGCCGATAAATCTGCTGCAAATGTGTGATGCTATCATGTCAATATGGGCCAATATCTCTGAGGAATGTTTCCAACACCTTGCTGAATCTATGCCATGAAGAATTAAGGCAGTTATGAAGGCAAAAGCGGGTTCAACCCGGTACTAGCAAGGTGGACCTAATAGAGTGGCTGGCGTATATATATATATATATATATATATATATATATATATATATATATATATATCCCCCTTTGGAGAACACACACAGTGACTATTTCTATCGCTGGTAATAATGGCATGAAAGATCCAACAGGTTGATTGTACCCAAATTTATTAATTGATCAGATTGGGTACAATCAGCCTGCCGATACATGATTTGAATTTGCTGAACCGGCTGAAATTCGAATGGTTGGCTTAAGAAATTCTGTTTGTTAGGATACCCAAGACAGAAATTTAAAAGAATCCCAATGAAATACTGTGACTTTCGAGTGTTCAACTTGAAGAAGGATGTTTAGGCTGGACTTTCTAAACCTAACTAGAAAATAGGAAAAGTAAAGCTTAATCATTAGGCTGTATCCAAATCAGCCAAATCATTAGGCTGTATCAGAGCAAATTATCCTAACCTGCTTACCAGGAAAGCGAAATGGCCACTTTAAACATAATATTGCTTACTTCTATTACCAGAAGGGAATAAAAATATGAAAGATGGTTACATATAATAACTTATTCCTGTTATGGTAATGTACTCAACAATGTTTGTAGGCAACCCTTTGGATCGCTAAACCAAGATTATCTGTGCCTTTAGAATTTTACCAAAGTTGAGATTCTCTGGGCATCCCCAGCCTCTTGGATGATAGAGGTAGAGATCAGAGAAGAGATCTGATATAAGATGCAGCTACAAACTGGACAACTATAGAAGGTGTGAAGTATTTGTGTTCTTCAATTACCGTAAGTGAAAGGGTAATGTGGTCTAAAGGGCACCTTTACATTTCACTAGAAAGTGGTTACAACTTGCTTACCCTCTTCCCCCAAATGCATTACATACCATATCATCTATGCTGCTCACCCCTTTGGGTGCTAGGGGTGCAAAAAAGCCCACTGCACATTAACAATGGGCACTGCTGCTTAGCGAATGGTCCCCTTTTTTGAGAGGACCCATCTAAAAACACCCCATCCACCATATTCAGGGTCACATGGGCTAGTAAGAAAAATAGTGTAGTGTTGAGAGCTTGCAAGCTGTAGTTGAGTTTTGAGATACCAGCTGTGCCTGGTATGCCCTGATGGCATTGCATTGAAGGAGGAAGCACGTTTCTTAGAAAAAATAAGGTAAATTTTAAATAAAAATAAACCTATATATATAAGCTCTGATCATTTTAAACCACAGTATCGGGGCTATGGATAGAAAATTATATATTACTCTGCATACCGTTTACTTGAAATGTAGATATTCCTAATACCCAGTTGCAATATTCATGTGCAAACCTTTTTTCTTGCCAAAGATTTAAATTCTTGAAGCACTCTTGAGATTTACTCACCCCTGCCAGACAGCATAACCAGGACTCTGACCTCACTTTTCTACTCTGAATTTAAAACAATATAGTTTGTCTAGGAACTGATCCAGCTCCTGACAGAATTGTAAGGAACAACAACAAACTAATGTGGTCATCACTCCTCCTAACTTACTTTTGCTGCTTCCCCTTTTCACAGTCTGAATCCTGCTATGGAGAGTGTTACAGGATGCTTACGAAAACAGTGAGGTAACATTTAAAAATATACTTTACATTTTTCTGAGGAATACAAGGACTCACCTAAGCTCCACTGCTGTGTTGGAAAGTGTATGAGCAGAGTGTCGGTGCCCATGGTATGAGGAAGTCGTTGGCCGAAACGCGTTAGCATCTGTTGGATTTTGCAATTGCTTAAGTGCAACAATATACACTATATTGTCAAAAGTATTGGGACACCTGTGTACTGGTCCAAATCATTTGTGGAGGGGGGATTATGGTGTGGGATTGTTTTTAACCACTTTACCGCTGCTTACGTTGATGCTACTGCGGCAAAGTGGCTCTTGTAGGTCTGACGACGTAGACCTACGTCGGCAGACCCTCCCCCTTCTAGGCGGCGCGCTCCCGCTGTGTTCAGTCACAGCGGGAGTCGGGCCAGGGGAGGAGCAGGGAATCGAGTGTGGAGATCCGCCCGCCTATGTAAACACAAGCGGGCGGATCTCTGAAGTGACAGGCAGGGTCAGATTGCAGGGTTCAGCATAGCTGAACCCTGGATCTGTCCTTGTGTCACACAGTCACCTCCCCCCACACACGTCAGTAAGCACCAGGCATACATTAACCCCTCCCTCTCCAATAAAATTAACCCCTTCACTGCCAGTGTCATTTTTACAGTAACAGTGCATATGTATAGCACTGATTACTGTAGTAATGTCACTGGTACCCCCAAAAGTGTCAAAAATGTCAGTCAGGGGTCCGATCTGTCCGCTGCAATGTCGCAGTCCCGCAAAAAAAATCGCAGATCGCCGCCATTACTCGTTAAAATAAAAAACACCAAAAATGACATAAATCTTTCTCTTAGTTAGTAAACGCAATAACTTTTGCGCAAACCAATCAAAATACTCTTATTGTGATTTTTTTTTTACCAAACATAGGTAGCAGAAAACAAATTGGCCAAAAATTTAAAAAAATTTTGATTTTTAAATTTTTTGGGGGGGAATTTCATATAAAAAAAATGTGAAAAATATTGTTATTTTTTCAAAATTTACGCTCTTTTTTTGTTTATAGCGCAAAAAGTAAAAATCGCACAGGTGATCAAATACCACCAAAAGAAAGCTCTATTTGTGGGAAGAAAAGACGTCAATTTCATTTGGGTACGGCGTCGCACGACCGTGCAATTGTCAGTTAAATTCGCACAGTGCCGAATCGCAAAAAGTGGCCCAGACGTAAGACAGCAAAATCCTCCGGTGATAACGTGGTTAAGGGGTTGGACTTGGCCTCATAGTTTCAGTGAAGGAAACTCTTAAGGCATCAGTATACCAAGACATTTTGGGCTATTTCATGCTCCCAACTTTGTGGCAAAAGTTTGGGTATAGCCCCTTTCTGTTCCAACATGACTGCGCACCAGTGCGCAAAGCAATGTCCTTAAAGACATGGGTGAGCGAGTTTGGGGTGGTGGAACTTGACTGGCTTTCACAGAGTCCTGACCTCAACCTGATAGAAAACCTTTGGGATGAATTACAGTGGAGACTGCAAGCCAGGCCTTCTCGTCCACATCAGTGCCTGATCTCAAAAAGGCACTTCTGGAAGAATGATCAAACATTCCCATAGACACACTCCTATACCTTGTGGACAGCCTTCCCAGAAGAGTTGAAGCTGTTATAGCTGCAAAGGGTGGGCCAACTCAATATTGAACCCTACGGACTAAGACTGGGATGCCATTAAAGTTCATGTGCGTGTAAAGGCAGGTGTCCCAATACTTTTGACAATACATTGTATTTCCTGATTAGCTACCTCCTGTTGGCCATGTAGAGAAATGACGGAGGACGGAATGCTCTCTTGTTCTGGGACAATTTCATATGACATCTCCCAATTTCACCAAAATCGCAAGCCCTGCAGCGCGGCGTTTACGGGTGTGCTGTGTCCCTGGGACATGGCGCGACCCCCGATCTCGGTAAAGAGCAGATGACGCGCCTCTTTACCCATGTGATCAGCTGTGTCCAACCATTTATCGGCTCTCCTCACTGCACACTGAGAGAGTATGAGGAGGGGAAAGCCGATCAGCGGCATCTCCTCACAGAGGAGACCTGTACAGATAATCATGGCATTATTCATCAATGCAGTCCCAACAGTGTCAATCAGTAATGCCAGTCTGTGCCCATCTGTGATGCCAATCTGTGCCCATCAATTATGCCAATTTGTGTCCATCAGTGAGGCCAATCAATGCTTCCTTTCAGTGCCCATCACTGCCGTCTATCCATTCCACATATCATTTCCCATCATTTCTGCCTATAAGTGCCCATCGGCGCCACCTATCAGTGCCCATCATTGCTGCTCAGCAATGCCCATCAGTGCTGCAAAATAGTGCCCTTCAATGCGCCTATAAGTTCCTATCAGTGCCACCTATCAGTGCAGCCTCATCAGTACCCACCAGTGCCCCCTCATTAGTGCCCATCAGTGCTGCATATCAGTGCTGCCTATTGATGCCCATCAGTGCTGCATATCAGTGCCTCCTCATCAGTGCCCTTCAGTGCCACCTATCAGTTATCATCAGTGCTGCATATCAGTGCCGCCTATCAGTGCTGCATATTAGTGCCTCCTCATCAGTGCCCATCAGTGTTGTCTATCAGTGCTCATCAGTGCTGCATTTCAGTGCCGCCTGTCAGTGCCCATTAGTGCTGCATATTAGTGCCTCCTCATCAATGCCCTTCACTGACGCCTAATCAGTGCCCATCAGTGCAGCCTCATCAGTGTACACCAGTGAAGGAAAAAAATCACTTATTTACAAAATTTTCTGACAGAAATTAAGAAAAACTTTTTTTTCCAAATTTTGTCTTTTTTGGGTTTTTGTTTTTTTTTTTTTTTTTAGCAAAAAAATAAAAAATCCAGAAGTGATTAAATACCACCAAAAGAAAGCTCTATTTGTGGGAAAATAATGATTCTTATTGAAAGTGTAACAGCGCTGAAAGCTAAAAATTGGCCTGGGCAGGAATGGGGTGAAAGTGCCCTGTAGGGAAGTGGTTAAGAAGCTTTTAAGTTGCCGGCTTATGTTTCTTATGGATTTTTTGAGGAATACATAACGTAAATGGCTTAATTGGTCGTGATAATCCGTTAAATCCGCTTTAATCTGTGGAATGTTCTTTCACATCAGGTAATAATGGCAAAATCAATATCAGAATGAACAAGAAAGTGGATGTTTTTCTTCCAGCTGATTTTCACAAGTATGGTTACTAAATGGTAATATGTACTGGTGCATCTGCTTCCATGGGGTCAGAAGGAAACATTTGTCTTTATTAGTGTTGAGCGAACACGGACTGTATTATTCGTGTTCGTACCGAATAATTGGATTTTTTGTACCCGAACACGGACACGGACACTTTACTGTATGTTCGGGTAAAAATCCGTGTTCGGTCGTTTTATTTCCGGGTTTTGCATGCTTTGGCGCTCTTTTCATGGCGGGCTTTCAACAGCCAATCAACAATCGTTTAACTGGTGTGCCTTAAGCCATCCCAGCCATGCCTGCAAATGTCTCAGTAGCTGTGATTGGCCGTCTGAAGCATGTGACCAAGTCTTTATAAGTTCGAGGCAGCCGCAGCGGCGTCATTATGCTGCTTAGATTCAGGGACAGAGCACACATCAACGTGCTGGCTGCTGATTAGGGAAAGATAGGCAGGAAAAAACCATTTGTGTCCGGATAGAATTGAGGGACAGGTCGGAGTGTTTAGGCAGGGCGAGTTGTAGGCATTTTAGGGATAGAGTCTGCTGAATTATATAGGGTCAGTGTCTTCTACAAACTACAATCGATATTGCTGTGTGGGGGGTGGGGTCTGCACTCAATCCTGATCTACGATCTCTTCTCAATCCTGTTAGGGACAGAGTCTGCTGAATTTTAGGGAAACTGTGTTCTACAAACTACAATCGATATTGCTGTGTGGTGTGGGATTGGAGATAGGCAGGTGTCAGTGATCCACATCCATTTTTCTGTGTGTGAGCTGCAGTGAACACAATCTTTTTGGGCTGCAGTGAACACAATCTTTTTGGGCTGCAGTGAACACAATCTTTTTGGGCTGCAGTGAACACAATCTTTTTGGGCTGCAGTGAACACAATCTTTTTGGGCTGCAGTGAACACAATCTTTTTGGGGTGCAGTGAACAAAATCTTTTTGGGGTGCAGTGAACACAATCCTTTTTGGTGTGCAGTGAACACAATCTTTGTGGGGTGCAGTGAACAAAATCCTTTGTGGGGTGCAGTGAACACAATCTTTTTGGGGTGCAGTGAACAAAATCCTTTTTGGGGTGCAGTGAACAACATCCTTTTTGGGGTGCAGTGAACACAATCTTTTTGGGGTGCAGTGAACAAAATCCTTTGTGGGGTGCAGTGAACACAATCTTTTTGGGGTGCAGTGAACACAATCTTTTGGGGTGGAGTGAACAACATCCTTTTTGGGGTGCAGTGAACAAAATCCTTTTTGGGGTGCAGTGAACAAAATCATTTTTGGGGTGCAGTGAACACAATCTTTTTGGGGTGCAGTGAACACAATCTTTGTGGGGTGCAGTGAACACAATCTTTTTGGGGTGGAGTGAACAACATCCTTTTTGGGGTGCAGTGAACAACATCCTTTTTGGGGTGCAGTGAACACAATCTTTTTGGGGTGCAGTGAACACAATCTTTGTGGGGTACAGTGAACAGAATCTTTGTGGGGTGCAGTGAACACAATCTTTGGGGGGTACAGTGAACACAATCTTTGTGAGGTGCAGTGAACACAATCTTTGTGGGGTGCAGTGAACACAATCATTGTGGGGTGCAGTGAACTCAATCTTTGTGGGGTACAGTGAACACAATCTCATACTTCTGAAGGTTTGAGGGTGCTGCCTGTTCCATACTCCCCCTACTCCTCATCTAGCCTTTTAGGGGTACAAACAATAGTAATTGGGGCCTAGTGTGGTTGTGTACGTGTGATATACATACACTTTTTTGGGATCATATTTTCTATTCCGCTATTTAATCAAAAACCTTTGGGGATCAGTTAAATTGGGGGATAGTCTGTGTTGGTACGTGTGAGAGAGATCCACCTTTCCAAGTTGTTGGGGTTCATCTCATACTTCTGAAGGTTTGAGGGTGCTGCCTGTTCCATACTCCCCCTACTCCTAGCCTTTTAGGGGTACAAACAATAGTAATTGGGGCCTAGTGTGGTTGTGTACGTGTGATATACATACACTTTTTTGGGATCATATTTTCTATTCCGCTATTTAATCAAAAACCTTTGGGGATCAGTTAAATTGGGGGATAGTCTGTGTTGGTACGTGTGAGAGAGATCCACCTTTCCAAGTTGTTGGGGTTCATCTCATACTTCTGAAGGTTTGAGGGTGCTGCCTGTTCCATACTCCCCCTACTCCTCATCTAGCCTTTTAGGGGTACAAACAATAGTAATTGGGGCCCAGTGTGGTTGTGTACGTGTGATATACATACACTTTTTTTGGATCATATTTTCTATTCCGCTATTTAATTTAACTGGGCCTCCATGCGAGACCTGTGTGCCTTGTTGCGCTGTTTTGAGTACTCCACCAACATGGCCAGTGGCAATGACGCCGTTCTCAGCTTAACTATCCCACTTCCATGCCTCCTTGAAAAAACAATTCGGGCGATGATGGAAGAGGATGTGGCACAGGATGAGGAGGAGGAGGAGGATGAAGAGGTAACATTTCCAAGGCTTTCAGGGCAGTCATTCGCAAGGGGCTCCGAGGGTGGGTTCCTGCACACGCAAACGCCAGGGACGCAATTGTCCAGCAGGGGCACAGTTCTGGAGGATGAGGAGGATGAGGAGGAGGAGGAGCTGGAGGAGGAGATGGAACCATGTTCACAGCAGGGTGGCACCCAGGCCAGCTCATGGCCATCACTGGTGCGTGGCTGGGGGGATACAGAGGACACGGACGATACACCTCCCACAGAGGACAGCCTTTCGTTGCCTCTGGGCAGCCTGGCACACATGAGCGATTACATGCTGCAGTGTCTCCACAACGACCGCCGAGTTGCCCACATTCTAACTTGTGCTGATTACTGGGTGGCCACGCTGCTGGATCCCCGTTACAAGGACAACGTACCGTCCTTAATTCACTCACTGGAGCGCGATCGCAAGATGCGCGAGTACAAGCGCACGCTGGTAGACGCCATGCTGCTGGCATTCCCATCTGACAGCGGGGCCACAGTGGAAGCACAAGGCAGAGGAGGAGGAGGAGGAGGTCGCCAACGCAACCAGGGCACCGCCAGCACCTCAGAAGGCAGGGTTAGCATGGCCGAAATGTGGAAAAGCTTTGTCAGCACGCCACAACAAACAGCAGCACCAGCAGCTCAGATGGAACGTCTTAGCAGGAGGCAGCATTTTACCAACATGGTGGAGCAGTATGTGTGCACACGCCTACATGTAGTGAATGACGGGTCTGCCCCCTTCAACTTCTGGGTCTCCAAATTGGGCACATGGCTTGAGCTTGCCCTTTACGCCTTGGAGGTGCTGGCGTGCCCTGCAGCCAGTGTATTATCTGAACGGGTATTTAGCACGGCTGGGGGCGTTATAACAGACAAGCGCAGCCGCCTGTCCAGAGACAATGTGGACAAGCTCACGTTCATTAAAATGAACCAGGCATGGATCCCACGGGACTTTTCCGTACCTTATGCAGAATAGCAATGGATACCGACCTTACCCACCCATTGTTCCATTTTTGCTCTTTCTCACTCTTTTGGGGTGTACCCTCATTTAAAATTTTTGAAAAGAAGCAGTGTTGGCTACCTCGTCCTCCTCCTCAGGGCCAGATTAATGTAGGGGCTATTGGAGCTGCAGCTCCAGGCCCCTACCTTTTATATAGGCCCCGGGTTGGCCATATTCACTGTTACCGCTCTTCTGTCACTTGTAAACACAGAAGTCTGGCTTCTATGCTCGCTTCCCCAGGCAGCACCCTCAGAACCTCCCCACACAGCGTGAAGGCCGGACAAGGAGGGACAGTTGGCGATGCATGGATGTGTTTATGGGCTTCAGAGACAGCATCCCATGTTGAATTAGGCATGCATGGCTGCACCCTTCCTCCTCTGGGTGCATGGCAAGGCACGGCCCTTAAGGCCCTTCAAAATCCTCAGCACCAAGCCCATGATGCTGTTAATCCGGCCCTGGTCCTCCTCCACCGCCGCTTCCACCTACACCGCCCATAGGTGTGCGCAGCCTATTGCATTAAGGTGTGCACCCCAAAGTTGAAATACACATGCATGTGTTTGCCAGCAGGGAGAGTAATGTATCGGGGCCATGTACCTGTAGGCAAGGAGAAATAGAGCAGAGCAGGTCCCAGGGAGATCTTTCCCATCTCCTCACTGGCAATGCTATGTGCCCTAGGTGATTAGGGTGTGCCCAGGCACACCCAGCACACCCTGTGCGCACGCCTATGTCACCGCTAGGCTTGTGACGATATCAGATTTTCATGCTGCGATTAATTGATTAAGGTTTTGCCACGGTATACGGTATTATCACGGTATTCTATTATTAAATTTAAATTATTAAATTTCCACCTCACTTCAATTTCATTGCTGAATTTAGGGGCTTTGGTTCACTTATGCACATTATTATATAGTCAGTCAGTACAGACTCTGTGAACCAGGCCTAAAATAGGTCATCAAGCAGTGTCTGGCCTAACTGGTGATAACTGGTTCTGGCGCTCGGCTCCGATCCGATGGCCTGGTCATTAAGAGGGCAAATCCTTGTGGTCAAGAAGTGGTTAAACCTGAAGGAGGTGTTGTTTATAAATTACTTTACTATTGCTTTAGGCCTGGTTCACATGTATGCGGGTTGGTGGTTCACATTTGCACAGGCATAGCAGCCCATTGATTTGAATGGGCTGCTATGCCCTCATTTTCCGCAGAAAAAAGGTGCATGCAGCATTTTTTTAAAATTCAGTGGCCTTGAAATCCATCCTGCTTTTGCACCATGCGACTAACCTGCAGTTCCTGCTCTGGCAAGCTTTCTGCATTTTTTGTATACGTGGGCACGGCATTTAAAAATAAACAGTTTGCGTGTGCAGCAACGGCAGGTAAGTCGCATGGTGCAAAAGAAGGATGGATTTCATGGCCACTGCATTTTTTTAAATTCTGCATGCACCTTTTTTCAGCTGAAAACGCAGGCATAGCAGCTCAAGCCCATTCACATCAATGGGCTGCTATGCCTGTGCAAATGTGGGCCCCCAACCCGCATACATGTGAACCAGGCCTAAAGCAATAGTAAAGTCATTAATTGGTTAAACCTGCAGGAGGACCGGTGTTTTTATCTATTAATGACTTTACTATTGCTTTAGGCCTGGTTCACATGTATGCGGGTTGGGGGCCCACATTTGCACAGGCATAGCAGCCCATTGATGTGAATGGGCTTGAGCTGCTATGCCTGCGTTTTCAGCTGAAAAAAGGTGCATGCAGAATTTAAAAAAATGCAGTGGCCATGAAATCCATCCTTCTTTTGCACCATGCGACTTACCTGCCGTTGCTGCACACGCAAACTGTTTATTTTTAAATGCCGTGCCCACGTATACAAAAAATGCAGAAAGCTTGCCAGAGCAGGAACTGCAGGTTAGTCGCATGGTGCAAAAGCAGGATGGATTTCAAGGCCACTGAATTTAAAAAAAATGCTGCATGCACCTTTTTTCTGCGGAAAATGAGGGCATAGCAGCCCGTTCAAATCAATGGGCTGCTATGCCTGTGCAAATGTGGGCCGCCAACCCGCATACATGTGAACCGCCAACCCGCATACATGTGAACCACCAACCCGCATACATGTGAACCAGGCCTAAAGCAATAGTAAAGTCATTAATAGATAAAAACACCGGTCCTCCTGCAGGTTTAACCACTTCTGGATCGCAAGGATTTGCCCCTTTAAAGACCAGGCCATCGGATCAGAGCGCCAGGACCAGTCATCACCAGGTAGGCCAGACACTGCTTGATGGCTATATAATAATGTAATGTGGGCTGCTAGGCGTGTGTGTGTGTATATATATATTTATTAGAGCTGCACGATTCTGGCCAAAATGAGAATCACGATTTTTTAGCTTGGAATAAAGATCACGATTCTCTCACGATTCTCTGTGTAACAAAAAAAAAAAAAATTGGGATAACTTTACTGTTACGTTTTTTTTTTTTTTTTTATTCATTAAAGTCTAATCATTGCGTTTGAAAGACTGCTGCGCAAATACAGTGTGACATAAAATATTACAACAATCGCCATTTTATTCTGTAGGGTCTCTGCTAAAAAAATATATAAAATGTTTGGGGGTTCTAAGTACTTTTCTAGCAAAAAAAAAACTGATTTTAACTTGCAAGCAGCAAGTGTCAGAAAAAGATCCAGTCTTTAAGAGGTTAAACTTCCTTTCTCCCTGGCAGAGGGAAGGAAAAGATACAAATGTAATCATTTTTGTTTATAGTTAGGAGACTTAATGCTGAAAGGTGTTAGCTGAGTGAGTGAATGAGTCATCCAGCTCACTGAAATGTATCAATTCACAAGTCAGGCAGACTTGACAGAGAAACTCGGTATTTTAAAAATGCCACAATAACAATACCGTGGCTATGCAATACCGCGATATATCGAATTACCGAAAACCGGCATATGTCTAGTCACCGCCACATCCACCACCACCTCAACCTCCCTCCTACTCCATATGGGCCTCGTCCTTCAGAGATGAAGAAGAACATTGTTTTATTTTTCTGTTTTTTTTTGTTGTTTTAAGTTATTTCCCTATCCACATTTGTTTGCAGAGCACTTGCCATGCTCTTAATTACGTTTTGCTGCCATTTGCAGCACTCTAGCCCTTTCCTTTGGTGTTTTAGAGCCATTTTAGTGCCTTAAAGTTCGGGTCCCCATTGACTTCAATGGGGTTCGGTGTCCGGGAAAAGTTCGGTAAAAGTCCGGGACACGGACCCGGACTTTTTTTTAAAGTTCGGCCGAACCCGTCGAACACGGACATCTAGGTGTTCGCTCAACCCTAGTCTTTATATGAAAATAATGTTCCAAGTTGCCCGGGGGTTTTGTTTTTACTTCCTCTAGGCCAACAACAGCTGTGATTTGCCAATGGTTGAACTTGATGGACGATTATCTTTTTTTAAACCTTGTGAAAGATATGCAGTAACTGAAAATAACTGTATTTTTTTAGCTAAGGTGAAATGTTTTTTTTTTTTTTTTTTCAGAAGATTAGAATACTTTATACATTCTGAAATTATAGCCTGTCTGTCTGACGGCCTGATAATCAATAACATACCACCTTTTAAAATGATTTTATAATCTTGAAAGAAGCAGGGCTTTGTTTCCACATGTCTGAGCTGCCACCGATGGCTGGTGGATTAATGATCAAAATGCGGCAAGATAAGTGAAGACAGCACATACCTACAGAATGAATGTAGCAGAGGCATGGAAATCCTTGCACTGTAGGTCCTCAAGTACACCTTTCTTTCCAGCAAGGAGACAAATGAGCAGCACCAATGCTGGGACAAGGTCATATAGAGCCCAGGGCGAACATGCCACCCCAAGATGTATGAGAATTATGTCAACCACCCCCCTCCCCCAAAAAAAATTAATTGAGCACTAATCTGCATGCACACCCCCTAAGCATAAACCCCCCCTCCTCCCAGGACAAACCCACCCAACAGCTGAAATCCCCCCTCCCAGCAAAAATCCTCTCTCCTTGCACAAATCGACCCCCCAAAAAAATCACTCCTCTTAGCACAAATCCTCCAACCCTTTAATTGCCCCTCCCAGTACTCATCCTCTCAAAATCCCCCCTCCCAACACAAAATCCCCTATCTGCCCTCCTAGCACAACTCCCCGCCCCCCCCCTCCCAAATTTCCCCTCCTATCACAAAAACCCCCTCCCATTCTCTATAGCACAAATCTTCTCCCCCTCCACTCTACCATCTCTTCTAGCACAAACCCCCACAAATCCCCCCTTCTAGCACAAATCCCCTGTTCTCATTCCCCCTCCCAACACAATTCCCCCCCAAATCACATCTTATAGCACTCCCAAATTTTCTCTCCTAAAATAATTCATACTCTCTGCCACCCCCTAAATTCTCCCTTCCAACACAAATCCCCTTCCTTCAATCTTCTCATTGTGCACCCCCCCCCCCCCACCTCATGATACCACAGAGCCCAGGGCAGCCATCCATTCTGCCCACCCCTTCTCCCAGCCCTGTGCAGCACAATAATAAGAACACTAAATCTCACTAAAAATCTTGTCTGACTGACACTCAAAAGCACTATGCCTTATATGATCCTACTCTATAGTTTTTCGCTATGAGAGTTTAGAATAGGAGTGCCCAAGCACCTGAAGTACACATGTATTATAGATAAATTTTCATGGATACTGTTTAGGCATGACTAAAATTTCTAGATATTTCCTATAAAATAGCAATTCTTGACTTCTTGCATTTTTGTCCACTTTTTTGATCAAAGTTTCTTTACTGTTATACTATTGTAGCATACCCCCACTGCCCACTTTATTAGATACACCTGTTCAATTGCTTGGTAACACAAATTGCTAATCAGCCAGTTACATGGCAGCAACTCAATGAATTTAGGAATCTAGATGTGGTGAATATGACTTGCTGACGTGCAAACTGAGCATCAGAATAGGGAAGAAAGTGGATTTAAGTGACTTTGAACGTGGCGTGGTTCTTGGTGCCAGATGGGCTTGTTTGAGTATTTCAAAAACTGCTGATCTACTGGGATTTTCACACACAACCATCTCTAGGGTTTACAGAGAATGGTCCCAAATAGAGAAAATATCCAGTGAGCGGCAGTTCTGTGGACAAAAATGCCTTGTTGATGTCAGAGGTCAGAGGAGAATAGGCAGACTGGTTTGAGATGATAGAAAGGCAACAGCAACTCAAATAACCACTCGTTACAACCAAAGTATGCAGAATACCATCTCTGTACGCACAACACATCGAACTTTGAAGTAGATAAGCTACAGCAGCAGAAGACCACAGTGGGTGCCACTCCTGTCAGCTAAGAACCGTAAACTTAGGCTACAATTCACACATTCACACAAATATGTTGTTTGGTCTTATGAGTCTCAGTTTCAGCTGCGATATTCCTTGTATCAACGGTTCTGGCTGGTGGTGGTGGTAATGGTGTGGGGGATATTTTATTGGCCCACTTTGGGCCCCTTAGTACCAATTGAGCATTTTTTAAATGCCACAGCCTACCTGAGTATTGGTGCCGACCATGTCCATCCCTTTATGATTACAGTGTACCCATCTTCTGATGACTACTTCCAGCAGGATAATGCACCATGTCACAAAGCTCAAATCATCAAAAACTGGTTTCTTGAACATGATAATGAGTTCACTGTACTCCAATGGCCTCCACAGTAACCAGATATCAATCCAATAGAGCGCCACTGAGCAGTGGCGGCTGGTGTATATGGGGCACAGGGGCGCCGCCCCCCCATCCATGCGTCCGGCCCCCTAATCTACATGTGGGGCGCCGGACACATGGGTTTCAATGGGCCTTTTTTTTTAACCATGTGACTAGAGCCAGAGGCTCTCACAGGCTAAAAAAAGTGTGGGTTTAGGGCGCAGAGCACTGCGCCCCGAGCCCCACCCAGTTGTGTGACAATAGCAAATTAAAATTCACTATTGTCACACGGATCCTCCTCCTGGCCAATCAGGAAGCGGGTTTTGAGACCCATTTCCTGATTGGTCGAAAGGAGAAGCCCTGCCATTGGGCACGGAGGAGGAGGGAGGAGACGCAGAAGACGGGGAAGAAGCCGAAGCCTCCACTGCCTGCTGCTGCATCCAGGCAGGGTGAGTGAGGGGGGGTCCTGACCTGTCTCCTGTCTCCCCTGTCCTTTCTCCTGTCTCCCCTGTCTCCCCTGTCCTGTCTCCTGTCTCCCCTCTCTCCTGTCTCGCTGTGGTCTGGGGGGGTGTATGTTGTGCGGCCTGGTGGGGTCCATCTGACGCCCCCCGGCCCATGGAGCACCAGCCGCCACTGCCACTGAGATGTGGGGAAATGGGAAATTTGCATCATGGATGTGCAGCCAACAAATCTGCAGCAACTGTGATGCTATCATGTCAATATGGATCAAAAATGTTTCCAACACCTTGTTAAATCTATGCTACAAAGAATTAAGGCAGATCTGAAGGCAAAAGGAGCTCCAAGCTGGTACTAGCAAGGTGTACCTAATAAAGTGGCCAGTAAGTGCATATGACTTATCAAGAATTTATTAATGAAAAATTATAATGCTTTTGGCCCCCTTTAAAGTCATAAAGTTTGACTGTTCCTAGTTAGTAAAAAGTGTACTTTTAGCAAACCAGATCAAAAAATGGTAATTAAATCCCAAAACAGTATCCGCCACCCGTACCCTACCCTTCACAGCATTATGTTTACTGCTAGATTACAGGTGCTCTTTCAAGCATGGTTAGATAGGAGATGGCATAAAAGTGTTGTATGTCTCTTCATGCTCTGAAATGAATGGAACATTGCCTCATTTTTTAGGTTGATCACTCCTTCTCTCTTGTGGTTGGGACACAGTGATGCCCATTCATCGCTACAATGACTTATTGCAGCTCAGTGGAAGACACACAGTACTTTTCTGCTATGAAAATCTCTGCCTGTAAAATCACCCATGAGACCTTCTGCTTTTTAGGAAACCCTTCTATAACCATTATCGATTCATGTAGCGCTGCACAAACCTGAGCCAGCAACTCCAGGATCTGCCACTAAGCTGCTTCACCTGTGATCAATAACCTTTCTGCACTGAAATTACCCTGGATCTGAAAACCAGGATTTCATATCTTATTAGAAAAATAATCCAACAAGAAGTCCAAAGGCAGTGATTTGCAGAACCAGGAAGAAAAAAAAAAAAAAAATGAGTGGTCAAGTAGGAAGAAAGAAGGAAGATGAGAGAGAAAAATGACAGGAGCTGAATTTCCAGCATCCTCACTTTAAATCAAGATAAAAGACTGAAATGGAAAATAACAGTCCAGACAAACCCCAGGACGGCATTGGGCACTAATGGAAACACATGGCTGAAGGCTGTGGTGTTGTCAGCTTCCCCACGCTGACATTCCTTTCTGATAATCCGGCCTGCCATAAAATTAGAATAGCAAATACCTCCTGACAAAGATGCATGTTTCTCTCTATTGTGGCATCATAAAAAAAATCTCTGCTGGTGACTCTGGGAGCCGCAAACTTCAATTTAAATTTACAGTGCTGCGAAAGGAAAGTGATATGCACTCAAAAATTTTAATAACCTATTAAGTTACGACTTCAATTTCATTTTATGAATATTTTCCTTGGGGAGCACTGCTATCACAGAGAAAGATAGAAATTTAAAAAAGATAAATAGTGCCATTAATCTCCAGCATTTCTCTTCCATTATCCTTGAAAATTAGGAGTTATTTTTGCTCAGATCTTCATGTAATTAGCTCCCTACACTTGATTCACTAGCCAGAAAATGACCATGTTCAGAAAATTAAAAATTTGTCATTAAGTGGAATTTAACATAATATCATTTATCTTTATCTATTCCCCAGCTGACAGCAGGAGCCTTGGAAGTTGTACAGGCTGTGTCAGAGTGTAGAGGCAGGCGCTCAGTAGCAGATACGGAGAACGTAGGGGAGGGGATGGAAGGAGAGTGGGTACCAGGAGTGCACAGGAGAGGGGACAAATAAAAAGATATAATGGGAGTAATCAGAATATGAGCAGCTAAGGCAAGCTAGTGTAGAGAGAGAGGCTTAGACAAGCCCTGAATAATCCACTCAATAAAAAGGATGTAGAGTAGCAGGGGGTCTAGGATTGCAAAGAGCATTTGGTGACATCAAACTGTGTGGCTGTTCCCAGGTTTCAAAGTGCACTGGTTAGACAGTAGTACTCCAAACTCTGTTTCAGTAGTTTACAATTATGCATTTGAAAATCAACATTACCCAGCATAGTTTCAAGATCTTTGCCAAAACATTTTGTGAAGTCCAATAATCATTATAAAATAAATGGGTGGCAGAAAAAAAGAGGAAGAAAAACATTTTAGGGACATACCCCATCTTCTGAAGGCTTATAAGAGGATGCCACCAAAATATAATCTGTATTTTTGCAGCTCATGGATTTTATGTTGATGCAATTTACTAAACAAAATAGCTATTGCAAAGCAAAACCCCTTGGCGAGAACCAATAGATGGAAGGAGCTTTTCAATTACTCCCTGCATACCTACTTTCTCCCTTCATACCTACTTTCTTTAAGCTTAAAAAGTTGAACTTATTCAGATTCACTGTGGGGGGCTTATGATTCACTGAATCAGTATTCACACAGAGTTGGAGATTGATAGCCTCCATCAGAGGATTCTCATGCAATTTTTTGCATTGGGAAAGATCTCCCTATAACATTTTTTGCATGAACCTCAGAATCCAGGTAGAGGATGCTAAATACCATAACCATGTGCAAATTGTAGTCATCTACAACAATTGTTTATATAATTTTTTTTTTTAACTTTGACTATGATAGTGTTCTGATTGGATATCAGTCGCAGAGCTTGGAATGTTGTTATTTGTTTGCTGCACCAGTATATTTGCCTTTATTTCATAGCCTACATGGGTCAAGAAGGTATGAGCTTGGACCATTTTAGGGCATTTAAACCAGACCATTCCCCCCTTAGTCTAGAAATCACACCAGAATGCAGCTATGCATGCCAGTATGAAATCATTGTGCATTCGTTAGTTAAACACATTTTTTTTTTGTGTTACTAACAATTATTTTCAACTTCCTGTTTGAGTGAGGCATTGGTGATATAGCCAGGGCCTCACCATCACCAGTGCCTTCCTCCTTAGATGATGTGCCTTTGTAATTTTCTAGCACAAAGCCCTGCTGGAGCTGGTGACATTATATTACTATGTGCACTATTAGGACCCAGTCTTTTACAGAAAGAAAAGTGAAAATGTGTGGAGACAAACCATACAGTCCTCACTCACAAATACTATGATGCGGCCCTGGCTCTGAACCTGTCTTTTATGTAACAGTTTTATTAAACAAAATTATTTTCATAGGTACAATGCAATTTCTGCTAAGCTGTCCAAACACTGGCATGGTACAACCATCCTTTAAACAGACAGCTTCCCAACAAAACATGGCAACAATAGAAAAACTCAACCCAAGTTGTTTTGTTTTGTTTTTTGTTAGTTCCTCTTCTTCTTGGGAGCAGTGGCACAGAATGGTACCTACACAC
This sequence comes from Pelophylax lessonae, assembly GCF_965119305.1. Lineage (NCBI taxonomy): Eukaryota > Metazoa > Chordata > Amphibia > Anura > Ranidae > Pelophylax > Pelophylax lessonae. The sequence goes on from NC_138776.1 coordinate 149,869,161, forward strand.
AACCTGCTGTCATTCAACCTCATAGTCGCCCTTATGAATATCTGTGAGGAGCCTGCTTACATTCAGGGAAGCCCTAATTTACTCAGCCTAATCATCACTGCTGCTGCATTGTATCCAAGGAACATACAAACATGTGCTTCCTCTGGTGAGCAGTGTCCCTATTCAACAGACACCCCACAGTGGTACTTCACAACCGATTGTCAAGGACTGTTTGCTCCCAGTTAGCATGCCATGGTTACTGGGGCACCACCTTGCATATCCTCAGATACCAGCTACCACTTTTTCTTACCTTTATCTGCATCTACAGGCTCTCCCCCTGTGAGCTCCCTTCAGCCAAGCACTGCTTAGGACTGTAAGGAAGCCTTTGAATACCCATTGGTCATGTAGAGATATATAGAATTGTAGTGCTCATGGTAGGGTTCCTATTAGTAGTGCCACATCCCTAAATCAAATAAGAAAAAAAGAGGGGCTCCCCTAGTGGTGGGACTTTGAAGGCACTTAAAAAAATAGGAATAACATAGATATAATAACAAAGGATCTTTATTGATTAAATATAAATATGGACACTATAAAATAAGCAAGCAGTACATAATATAAATCAAAGAGTGCAGAAGATGACCACAAAGGACAGCAGGTAAGTACCCAATGCGTTTCAAAGTATATGATAACTTCTTCTTCAGGGGTAACCTTAGGTGGTATTATCGACTGCTTTTGTGTGAGATTAGCGTGCTTGCAAAGGTTAAAAACAACCAGGTTCTAGGAAGTCTGACTGGTAAAACATAGCCAAAAGCCAAAGGATAGATGTTTGATAATGATCCAAAAGATGGTTATTCAGAGTGTAAGTTTCCAGCATGAACTGGTGGGGGCAGCTGGAGTTCGCAAAGACTGGAGAGCCTTTGTATACACAGACAGATCAAAAAGCAACCAGGACTCCAGCTTCCCCCACCAGCTCATGCTGGAGACTTACACTCTGAATAACCATCTTTTGGATCATTATCAAACATCTATCCTTTGGCTTTTGGCTATGTTTTACCAGTCAGACTTCCTAGAACCTGGTTGTTTTTAACCTTTGCAAGCACGCTAATCTCACACAAAAGCAGTCGATAATACCACCTAAGGTTACCCCTGAAGAAGAAGTTATCATATACTTCAAAAAGCGTTGGGTACTTACCTTCTGTCCTTTGTGGTCATCTTCTGCACTCTGATTTATATTTTGTACTGCTTGCTTATTTTATAGTGTCCATATTTATATTTAATCAATAAAGATCCTTTGTTATTATATCTATGTTATTCCTATTTTTTGAAGTGCCTTCAAAGTCCCACCACTACGGGAACCCCTCTTTTTATTTTTTATTCTTATGTAGAGATATATAGGGCATTTTTATTCTCATGAGTGATTGTGTAGGCGGGGCCACAGTGCACTGCATTGCCCGGGGCCCTTTAATGCTCTTAAGATGGCACTAAGGACAGGTTGGATACTAGGCCAGTCACCATGCACAAGGAGAGAGAACAGCAGTAGTTGGCCTTTATTAGAGCAAGTTACTAAACAGAGGTAAAGTTTCACACTGGAATACTGCACAGATCACAAAGCACATCAAGATTCAAGTACGAATACACATGGCTTCTTTATTTAAACAATAGTTTTTTATCCCGGAGTTCAGATTTAAGTTTTTCTTTAGAAAAAAAAATCAATTTGTTAAGAAAACAAAAAAAAAAAGAACAGAAAAGAGTACATTCCATTATACCAGATATGATATACATAATATTTTCACTGTATATGATTACATGAAATAAACTTCCCATAAAAAATAATTACAATGCAGTGTTTATAAGAGATCCATTCAGGCAATATCAGTTAATCAAATGCAGCATGGAGAAACACAAAGCATTCTACACTTAAATACAGAGCATGAAAAGTATAATGTATCTACTAGACCTGTTTTGCTAAATCTGAATCTCTAAACAAAATGTTGAATACTTTCATAAGAACATTTTTTTTTTTTTATTCCTACATGTGGTGCAATGCTTTATAGACATATTCTGCTAAAGAACTTTTCTTTTTTTCCAAAACTAAAGAACTTTTCTAAAACCTCAGAAAAAAATGTTAGTAATGTTTAATAGGTACATGTGAAAATAAAATTTGTTTAATTTATACGACTATGAATAAATAATAAAATTAATTCTGGAGATAATGGAATATTTATCATAGTAATTAAGGTAGTGCTGTGTGGTATTTTTTCCAAATTGATATTTAGTGTATAATTTGGTCTTTCCAAAACAGAAATACTTTAGAGCAGAAATACCCTTTAATAAAGCCTGATTTTGCCTTTTTGTTTAATTTTGAGTATGAATAATTATAGGCTGACCAGATCATTGTTGTAAGCTGAGGTCAAACAGGCATTTTTCTTGCTGGTTCTTACCATAATTTTAAGCACTGTTGAGCTTTTTATTAGTGTTAATGCAATCCTATTTTTCTACAGGTACAGAGTTTGGAATTTCAAATTAAATCTTTATATTTAAATATGGAGCACAGCCTGCATGATGAGAAATGTTGTTTTTTAACCAGACAATGCTGTGCTGCAGTCTACCCTACTCATTTTTTGTCTGTAACATAGTGATCCTGGAACACAGATGCTGGAGATGCTTGAACATCCTCCTTGCTGCCTCTCACACACAGCCTGATACAAGTACTGAAACCTTTTTTCTAGCCACTGATCACATTTATTCCTGCCGTTGAAGACTGATAGTGATTAGTAAAGTCAATGGAAAAGTTATATAGCAAAGGTTTCAAAATGTTCATTCCGCATCCTACTGAACCTTTATGGAGTGGGATGTGCTTGTTCTGCACAGATTAAATTGGACCAAGCATCAGATATATTTCTATGTTAGGTGCATGCATATTATGTTCTATGTAAAGCTTACCTATTTAACACAATCCTAATACCACATCATTACCATCATAATAACATTTTCTGCTTTTTAATCCAGAAGGATAGTCTTCTCTTTGTTCAGGCATTACCCAGAGTCAGTATCTCCTTCCTGGACTGAGATGCTGGTTCAGAGATGCATCAGTCATGTAAATCCATGTGTCTGTGAATTTATTGGCTTTGCTCGCAAATGACACAGATCAGCTCCTGAAGCAGCCTGTAGAACAGCATTTCTCAACCTTTTTTCAGTTGAGACACCCTTTAAAATTATAGACAATCTCAAAGTACCCTTGAAAATTATGAACAGTCTCAAAGCACCGCATTCTAAAATGTAAAAAACTATTTAATAGCTTTATGCAATGCAGCAACATCCACACATAGTACACCCAATGTTGCACACTGGTACTGACAAGTATTCCAATGTTTCTCTTCTCCCTCAATTTCTCTCTATCAGTCAGCTAATGTCACCCCAGTGCTGAGGGAGAGGGGTACAGGAGGGACAAACAAGGATGCTGTGGAGGCAGAAGACATCCTCCTTTTTTAACTGATGTCATTGGTTGTTAGGATGACAGTGTCTAGAACAGGGATCCTCAAACTACGGCCCACCAGCTGTTGCGGAACTACACATCCCATGAGGCATTGTAAAACTCTGACATTCACAGACATGACTAGGCATGATGGGAATTGTAGTTCCTGAACAACTGGAGGGCCATAGTTTGAAGACCCCTGGTCTAGAAAGTCGTAAAGTACATAATGAAAACCTGTGGCTTTGTGTAACTAAAAGGCAGGCTTGATTCCCTTGCTTGCTTTTATACAATTTTTGATCAATTTTTTTATCAATTAATTTTGCCTAGGCACCCTTAAAGATACCTCAAGGCACCCCAGAGAGCCTGGCTACACTGGTTGAAAAAGTCTGCTCTAGAAGACTGCTACAACAATGAGTGATTTGCTACAAAGATACAAAGTTACACTCTGATCTGCAGTGAGGGGAAAAAAAAGTATTCAATCCCCTGCTGATCTTGTATGTTTGCCTACTGACCAATAAATGATCAGTCTACAATTTTAATGGTAGGTTTATTTTAACAGTGTGAGACAGACTAACAACAAAAATATCCAGAAAAACACATTTAAAAAAAGTTCTAAATGTATTTAATTTTAAAGAGTGAAAGAAGTATTTGACCCCTTCACAAAACATGACTTAGTACTTGGTGGCAAAACCCTTGTTGGCAATCACATAGGTCAGACGTTTCTTGTAGTTGGCCACCAGGTTTGCACACATCTCAGAAGGGATTTTGCCCCACTCCTCTTTGTAGATTCTCTCCAAGTCTTTAAGGTTTGGAGACTGATGTTTGGTAACTCCGACCTTCAGCTCCCTTCACATATTTTCTATGAAATTAAGGTCTGGAGACTAGCTAGGCCTCTGCAGGCCCTAATGTGATTTTTCTTGAGCCACTCCTTTGTTGCCTTGGCTGTGTTATTGGGTCATTGCCATGCTGGATCACCCATCCACAGCCCATTTTAAAATGCACTGCCTGAGGAAAGGAGGTTCTCACTCAAGATTTGACGGTACATGGCCCACCCATCGTCCCTTTGATGCCGTAAAGTCGTCCTGTCCCCTTAGCAGAAAAACACCTCCAAAGCATAATGTTTCTACCTCTATGTTTGACAGTGGGGATGGTGTTCTTGGGGTTATAGGCAGCATTCCTCCTCCTCCAAACATAACCTGTTGAGTTGATGCCAAAGAGCTCGATTTTGGTCTCATCTGAACACAACACTTTCACCCAGCTCTCCTTTGAAATATTCAGATGTTCATTAGCAAACTTCAGACGGGCCTGTACATGTGCTTTCTTGAGATGGGGGACCTTGCGGGCGCTGCAGGATTTCAGTCCTTCACAACATAGTGTGTTACCAATTGTTTTCTTGGTGACTATGGCCCCAGCTGCCTTGAGATCATTGATAAGATTCTCCCATGTAGTTCTGGGCTGATCCTTCACCGTTCTCATAATCATTGAAACTCCACGAGGTGAGATTTTGCATAGATCCACAGACCGAGGGAGATTGACAGTTATTTTGTGTTTCTTACATTTGCGAATAATCGCACCAACTGTTGTCACTCTCTCACCAAGCTGCTTGGCGATGGTCTTGTATCCCATTCCAGCCTTGTATAGGTCTACAATCTTGTCCCTGACATCCATAGACAGCTCTTTGGTCTTGGCCATGGTGGAGAGATTGTAATCTGATTATTTGATTAATTGATTGATTGCTTTCTTCTGTGGACAGGTGTATTTTATTCAGGTAACAAGCTGAGATTATGGGAACTACCTTTAAAAGAGTGCTCCTCATCTCAGCTCACTACCTGTATAGAAGACACCTGGGAGCCAGAAATCTTGCTAATTGATAGGGGATCAAATACTTATTTCAATAATTAAAATGCAAATCAATTTATAACTTTTTTGAAATGCATTTTTCTGGATTTTTTTGTTTGTTATTCTGTCTCTCACAGAAAATAAAATAAACCTACCATTAAAACTATAGACTGATTATTTATTGGTCATTGGGCAAATGTATAAAATCAGCAGGGGATCAAATACTTTTTTCCCCTCACTGTATGAACTTCCTCCCTCTTGCATTATACAGATGCCATCATTTCAGCTTAGGCAAAGTAAAATGATTGAATGTCAAGGATGGCATTTTTTGAAAGTACAGCTTTTTTGAAAAAATGTATAATGTTACTGTAGACTATGGCTTATCAGAAATGTATTCAAGCAGACTTGTAAAGTTAGTGACTTTAACTTTAAGATAAATTCAATTAACCATCTGACTTTAGAGGGCATATTTATAAAGCAGGTAATCTGACATGCAGCAAATATTCATTGTAGGTGAATCTTCCTGGTGCATGTATTTTTAATTATCGAGTCACCACCAGTGAATGTTTGGTGAAGGTTATGTTCATTGCTTTATAAATATGCCCCCAGGTGAAAACAGCTTATTTCAGCATGTTATTATCACATTTACACATTTTATTTTTCACCAAGAGTTATAAGAGAACTGTACAATTCATTTTTTCTTACTTAACTACTTGCTGACCAGGCTATAGCCGAAGCGCAGCCAGCCAGTTCTGGGAGGGCACCACATGATGCCCTTAAATGATCACAACCACCGCACACGCGCTGTGTCACCTATTAGAGCCACCTATCAGTGCCCATCAGTGCCACCTATCAGTGCACATTAGTGCTGCCTAGCAGTGCTCATCAGTGCCACCTATCAGTGCCCATCAGTGCCATCTATCAGCGCAGCCTCATTAGTGCCCACCAGTGCCCCTCATCAGTGGCCATCAGTGCAGCCTATCAGTGCCCATCACTGCCCATCAGTGCCACCTCATCAGTGCCCATCATTGCAGCCTTTTTTCATTTATTTAGCAAAAAATAAAAAAACTAGTGGTGACTATATACCACCAAAAGAAAACTCTATTTATGTAAAAAAATGATAAAACTGTCATATGGGTATAGTGTTGCATGACCGTGCAATTGTCATTAAAAGGGTGACAGATCTGAAAGCTGAAAATTGGCCTTGGCAGGAAGGGGGTAAAAGTGCCCAGTAGGCAAGTGGTGTAAAGGGGAGTAAAGCGTCACTAAAGGCAAATCTTTTTTTTTTTTCTCATTTTGGATAGAGTAGGGGAGAGTTGCAATCCCTGTCAATTTCTTTTTTTCCATCTGTGTCCCTACCCTCCCCATCTCTGGGGAGATTTCCCTTAATTTTCTGTCCCATAGCCAAAACAGAAAGTGAGAGATAATCCCTTCAAAGTCAGGGATCCTGCAGTGTCACCCTTCGTCCCTGTCAAGTGCCTTGTGCCCTGGGGGAATCAGGGTAGAAGTCCTACACCTTTGGGGGGTGGACTAAAAGCACATCCTTAAGTGCACTTTTTAGTGTGTTTTCACATGCATGTTTTTCGTTTTAGATTTTTGCACCACCACGAACTTACAAAAAAAACAAAACTGTGATTTCACCATGTCACATTGTAGTCCAAAAAGGCACAGCTTTTTACCCACAGCTCTACTTTAAGTTGAGAAACTCAGTTTAAACCTTTAAAAACCAATCTTGCAATAATGACAACTTCCATTTCTTAACAGTTTACTTTTATCCAGTTATATATTTAAACCAACAAACCTTAAACTGTTACTAAACCCAGTAATACACTGCTCAAAAAAATTAAAGGAACACTTTTTATTTAGAGCATAGCATCAAGTCGATTAAACTTCTGGGATATTGATCTCGTCAGTTAAGTAGCAGAGGGGCTTGGTAATCAGTTTCAACTGCTTTGGTGTTAATGAAATTAACAACAGGTGCATTGGATAGGCAACAATAAGACAACCTCCAAAACAAGCATGGTTTTTCAGGTTGAGGCCACTGACATTTTTTTCCCTACTCATCTTTTCTGACTGTTTTTCACTAGTTTTGCATTTGACTAGGGTCAGTGTCACTACTGGTAGCATGAGTCGATACCCGGACCCTATATAGGTTGCACAGGCAGTCCAACTCCTCCAGGATGGCACATCAATACGCGTCATTGCCAGAAGGCTTGCTGTGTCTCCCAGCCTGTAACGCTTCTGCGTTTCTTATATGGTGTGGATTTTCAGCTGCAGAAATAGTTCCACGTCAGTAGTCATGTAAGATATATGCTGAGATACCATTCCCAACCTCAATGACTCATCATGTGTGGAAGGTCTTATTTCAGCCAGTAAATACACACAATTAGCAAGCTGGTTCCTAGAGTGACTTTATGTATGTGGTAACACAATGATGAAGGTTGAGGGATAGGTTGAGTGGAGGTGGTAGGTGATAGACACTTGAAGGTGAGACAGTAGCAGATGGATGCAGGAAGGTTTAGCAATGTTGTATGATAGCAGATGATAGAATAGCAGGTGGACATACAAAAGAGATCAACCCAGTGCAGAAAAGTAGCAGTAGTCTCAAGAGCTAGCAATCTAGTTATGCAGATGTGATAAACAGTCTTTACTATGCAGAGCTAGATAGTGTAAGCTTAGTATAAGTTTATAGAGAATTCCCCTGCGGGGTACTTAGCACTATTAGCGATACAGCCGAAGGGTGGTTCAGGAGAGGCGGATGATCCAGTAGCGGGATACAGGGATCAGCGCAGCGAGGTTCCGTCAGTGAAGTAAGCTTGCAAGCATGGAAGCTTCAAGCAAGGTTAGCATCCAAGTAAGGGTGTTTGAACGAACACATGTGAGTGAGAGCCGACGCCTTAAATAGCCATCTAGTCCGGCGCTGAGTGATGACAGCTCCAGTCTTAAAGGTGTATGCGCACCTTTCCAAAAGTAAATGGTAGGGCGCATACACATGTGGAAAGTGTAATTTAGGGGACCAAAGGTACCGGAACATTACACAGCCTCAAGAGTATGGAGGAGATTCCATGAGACAGGCAGTTACTCTAGGACAGCTGGACAGAGCCAAGAAGGTCCTTAAGTAGGCAGGACTGCTCCTTTGTGCAAGGAGGAACAGGATGAGCACTGCCAGAGCCCTACGAAAAGACCTCCAGCAGGCCACTGGTTTGAATGTCTCTGACCAAACAATCACGAACAGACTTTATGAGGGTGGCCTGAGGACCTGACGTCCTCTAGTGGGCCCTGTGCTCATTGCCTGGCACTATGGAGCTCGATTGGCATTTGCCATTGAGCACCAGAATTAGCAGGTTCACCACTGGCGCCCTGTGCTTTTCACAGGTGAGCGCAGGTTAACCGTGAGCACATGTGACAGACTTGAAAGGGTCTGGGGAAGCCATGGAGAATGTTAGGCTGCCTGTAACATCGTTCAGCATGACAGGTTTGGTGGTGGGTGAGTGATGGTCTGGGAAGGCATATCCATGGAGGGACGCACAGACCTCAAAAGGTTAGACAATGGCACCCTGACTGCCATTAGGTATTGGGATGACATCTTTGGACCCATTTTCAGACCCTACGCTGGTGCAGTGGGTCCTAGGTTCCTCCCGGTGCACGACAATGCCCGGCCTCATGTGGCGAGAGTATGCAGCCAGTCCCTGGAGGATGAAGAAATTGATACCAATGAATAACCCCCATGCTCGTCTGACCTAAATCCAATAGAACACCTCTGGGACATTATGTTTTGCTCCTTATGACGCTGCCAGGTTGCACCTCAGTCTGTTCAGGAGCTCAGATCTGGGAGGAAATACCCCAGGACACCAACCGTCATCTCATTAGGAGCATGCCCCAGTGTTATCAGGCATGCATACAAGCACATGGGGACCATACTAACTACTGAGCACCATTTGAGTTTCTGCAAAGATATTTCAGCAAAATGGACTAGCCTGCTGCATCATTTTTTCACTTTGATTTCAGGGTGTCTTTGAATTCAGCCCTCTGTAAGTTGATCGTTCTCATTTCCATAAAATGACATGGAATCCTTTAGTTTCTAACACATTACTCAGTCCATATCAGTATAGATATCCAGCATGATATTTTTCCCCATTGAGATCTGATGTGTTTTCAAAATGTTCCTTTATATGTTTTCAGCAGTACAAAAAAAATGTTCATCAGCCCCACCCACACACACACACACTGCCCACAGCTGTAGCTATATACCTTGTTAGCTGATCTGTATACCGTGGTCAAGTGATGCTCTGTAGGGTCCGCCCGAGTCCAGAGTGTTCATGTAGGAGGAGATTTCACTGCGTCTTGAAATCCTGTATAGCCTGTATCCTCATGCTTTCATGGGAAGCGGATTATCCATCAATCAAGATGTGACATCCCACCCAATGTGTTCTTGTTTAGTTACTGGGCATGGAGGAGGAGGGAGGGACTGGGCTGTCATTCAGGATCTGTATCCACGCCCACATGTGTGATGTTAATACCACGTGACCTGAATAGCTCAGCTAAAACCAGGAAGTGTTCTCTGAGCATGTGCAGCTGAACTACACTTATTGTGCTTATCTGTACTTGTTCAGAGAGAACGTGCAGGAGGGAGAGGATCTGTGCATTTAGGATCACACATCCTTTTTACACAATACAGAGGATTAATAATCACTTAAGTTACATAGTGAGTATAACAAGCATGCTATTCTGCATCTATAGACAGATTTTACTGTTGTGGGTTTAGTAACACTTTAAACTACACAAAAGGCATTTTAAGGTTCTCCATCAAATGTTTTAGCTAAATCAAAATACATTACCTCCACCCTTCTATGCTGCTGCTTATTTCATAAATGAGACAAGATAGGGTTGATGTATGCTTTGAATAAAGACATATGCTTTGGATAACATGCTGTATATGATAAACTGGATGCTACTTGTGTGGGAAGCTTCAGAGTAATGGATTTTGTTGATCTGGTTTAGAGAGATCATTACATGCCGCTGCATATTTTCTTTCTCAGTCTGTGTGTTCCTTCTGCAAGACACGTGCAATTCAAAATCCAATACTCAATAATTCCAGGTTAGAATGTGTTGACACTATAGCTGAGCTACTAAATGGATGTGTGCACATATCAGTGTTTATTTTCCTTAAAATCCCTGTCCAGTATTTATCAGTGCTTGCCTGTCTGTTAATTCAGGTTAGGAGGCCTATGACTCACAGGGACCAAAACCATATGGAAAGACCTTACAGTTACCTATTGTAAGTAACACATTACATGAATACTTAATCAACACACTAGCGCAAAGTGTATTAACTGTTAGCAACCACGGTTCTCATTACTGCTATCAAAGCCCTTAGTTGCACATTCCCTTTTGCCACGATACATAAACCTGATAGTTTTACATTTTATTGGAATTAGTTGTAAATAGTGTTGAGTGAACACGGACTGTATTATTCGCGTTCGTACCGAATAAGTGGATTTTTGTTACCCAAACACAGACCCGAAAACTTTACTGTATGTTCGGGTTTAAAATCCGTGTTCGGTCATTTTATTTCCTGTTTTGTATGTAATGGCGCGCTTTTAATGGCGGGCTTTCAACAGCCAATCAACAAGCGTTTAACTGGTGTGCACCATCACAGCCATGCCTACTAATGTATTAGTAGCTGTGATTGGCCATCTGAAGCATGTGACCATGTCTTTATAAGTTCGAGAGCCCCAGCGCGCCGCGTCATTCTGCTGTAGTTTAGGGACAGAGCACACATCATACGTGCTGGCTGCTGATTAGGGACAGACAGTGATTCTGTGAAAAATTGTGTCCGAAAAGAATGCAGGGACAGGTCGGAGTGCAGGCAGGGAAAGTTATTAGAGCATTTTAGGACGAGGCTGGAGATTAGGCAGGGTCAGTCTTCTACATCGATTTTGCTGTGTGGGGGGTGGTGCAGTGAACGATCTTATTGAGCATATTAGGGACAGGCTGGAGATTAGGCAGGGACAGTCTACATCGATTTTGCTGTGTGGGGGGTGGTGCAGTGAACAATCTTTTTGCCCTCACTTAAGCCCACTGAGGAGGAGGAGGAGGAGGGAGAAAAAAATCTATTTTTTTCAGTCTGTTGTGTGCAGCGTTCAGCTATATTTCACTACAGATTGATGTTCTAATCTGCTATTAAAAAATTAATTTAAAGGGGAATTTGCCATGCTCTTAACTACATTTTGCTGCCATTTGCAGCGCTCTAGCCCTTTCCATTGGTGTTTTAGAGCCATTTTAGTGCCTGAAAGTTCGGGTCCCCATTGACTTCAATGGGGTTCGGTGTCCGGGTAAAGTTCGGAAAAAGTCCGGGACACGGACCCGGACTTTTTTTTTTCAAGTTCGGCCGAACCCGCCGAACACGGACATCCAGGTGTCCGCTCAACTCTAGTTGTAAACCTTAGACATGAAATATGAACAAAGCATATGATCTAATTATAATTGCCCCTCTCCAAAGCACAATGTGTTATTTATCTCTGCTGTCTTCTTCTCTGTTATCTGCATGGGTCACTTCTGACAAGTTTTCCTGACACCAAAAGAAAAAAAGTGACAGGGGAGGGACCTCCAGCTGATTGACTGCCTCAGCTCTGTTCCTGTGTGCTGTGTCCCTTTCTCCAATCAGCTCTCAGAACTCTTGTACAGTGTGTAACTACAGCTCCCTGCTCTCTGCCCCCTGCTTTGTGAGTCTGTGAAAAATCCTTTTCATCCCTAGGTTTTACAAGGATGTACAGGACAAATGGCTGCAAATAAACAGGTACAACTTATGTAGCAGGATTTGTTTCATCTCTCTGTGTCACCTGAGGCCAGTCACTTCACTGGTAAGGGTTTACAACCACAACACAACATAAAAATACACCATTGTAATCTATGGCAGCCCAACTGATTCTGGTTTTCCAACTGGTTGTTACCACTGATATCTATCTAAGATTGGGCCTCTTATGGAAAAAATTTGTAACATGTGAACTGTGTCCCCAAAAAGCAATCAAACAGTCACTGCAGATCTGAAAATGAACCTCTTTCAGATGTTTTTTAAAGATGCCAAGAACATTCCCAGGAAAACCTAGAGGATACTTTGTGTCATTGGAAAAAAGTAGTGTGCTTGGCATGCCTGGCTGGGGGTTTTCGATTGTAGGCGAGACATTTGGTTTGACAGTGGAAATCGCAGTAATCCCCAGCAACCAATCATATTTCATTTAAAGCATATAACGAAAAATAAAAAACTTATTTAGTACATCTCTGAAACATTTCTTTTAGGCATTTACATGGCATTACAGTGCTTATAATCTACACAGTGCTTTTACATACTGTTTCACATCAGTAGCTACCCTCAAGGAGCTTACAATCTAAGTTCCCTACCTCCCCTGCTTACATTCACACATTAGGACCAATTTGGACAGGATCCAGTTAACCCACCAGCAAATGTTTGAAGAATGGGAGGAGCCAGATTAAACCCACACAAGTACGAGGGGAATATGCATATTCTGTACTGATAGTGTCTTGCCTGAAATCAAGGACCCTAATGCTGCAAGGCTAAAGTTCTAACCCCTAAGCCGACGCGCAGCTCACAGAATTTCTAACAAAACAACTGCTATTATTATTATTATGCAGGATTTACAAAGGGCCAACAGTTTGTCCAGTGGATGAGAGTTTAAGCCGCCTTTATTACAGCCTAGCAAAAGGGTGCTCTGTCAGACATAGTAGTGACCGGATTTCCAACAACTCTCTGTCACATATACTGAGGCACATCATTGTAAAGCCCACCAAGGAGGAAGCATGGATATCCAAACTGGAGATCACAGATCTATGATACAAATGATAAGTCATGCAGCACTGGATAGTCTTATAAAATGCATTGAAGGGCCATAAAATGGGAGCAAAGCATCCTGCCCACATGTCACCTTGCTTTTAATTAACTTAAATTCAGCATGCTCCTACTGCTTAATGCGGAATCTATCATCTGCTGATTTCATTACTGGTGCTTCCTTCACAGTGGGCTTTGCAAAAATATTTCACATTGCATTTGATAATTTCTATATTCTTAATATTTTATTTTGCATAAAATGGAATACTTTGTAATATATTGTGTTGCCTTACCATAAAATTGTAAAATGCTTAGATTTTTCCTTTAAGTCAAAATAATAGTGTGTAATATATTATTGGTGGGTTTGAAACATTCCCAATGCATTGCGGCTTACAGGCGTTATATGCTGTTTGTTTGGTGAGTGTTATTTCATTATTGCCAATAAATATGGATCATACCTACTACACTATGAGGCTCTCCTGCTAATTTCTTTTGATCCTTATGTGCCCAAACGTATGGTGTGGATTAGCTCCTTACATCGGGAACAACTGATCCAGATTAGAGGCCGTGTGATCACTGTCAAATCACACAATTCGCATCTGACCATTATGAAAATAGTGGTACATCTTAGAGGGTCAGGGTCAGTCTGTTGAGTATTTTCGGTGGAGGATCTGGTTTGGCACCTTAATTTTAACCCTACACCTTGGTGGAAGATCTAGTCTTGCACCCTGATTTGAACCTTACACCCCTGGACTCTTTATCTTGACCTTTATTGAATGTTTTTATATGGACTTTATTTGAAGCGCTGCATGTGTATTTTATATTGCTATTTGTCATAACCAGTGTATTGTGCTAGCTGCTGTCTCTTTTTTATTATTGCGAATACATAAGTGCGGGTTATGTGTGTTTTTAAATATATTATGTTGCCAATTTAGGGTCATTTTGGCTTTTTTAGTCCTCTATACCTGTTTTTGCATTTATGTAAAGGCTCTTGCACAGGGGTCATCATGGTGGTTTGGTAAATATAAGTACAGCTTACAAGTGTTTGCAGTAAATAGAAAATGTGTTTACAACAACACCATCGTATATACCAGGGGTCTCAAACTGGTGGCTCTCCAGCTGTTCTAGCACTACAATTCCTATGAGGCATTGCAAGGCTGACAGTTACAAGCATGACTCCCATAGGCAGAGGCATGATGGAACTTGTAGTTTCGCAATAGCTGGAGGGCTGCCAGTTTGAGACCCCTGGTATATACACATGTGCAGCAGCACACAGTCATTGATATTAATGACAGGCTGCATGCTGCACCTGGACTGCTTTGGTGGAGGAAATACTCCAGGCATTTAACTGGATGGGCTCCGTTGACTCATGTGCAAAAAAAGCCCTAAAGGCACAGTAGAGCACCATGGGAAAAGGTGTAAACAATAAATGTAAACATAAGGCAGAATTAAGCACAAAAACAGTTAGGCCCAAAGTAATAATTATAATACAATTATCTGACCTTTTAGCTCTAAGGAAGGGAGTGCGCTCCTGAATCGTGTCAGCTAGCCAGCAGTGGGGTATTGAATGCCAGGTTATGCAATTCCTGCTCTGGACTGTTCTTCATGTATATCATGCTCTTACATCTTCCACTTCTGTGAGTATTCATTTTGTCACTATTTACATTTTAATATAATACATTTACAGTAATGCACTAGACATTTGTCCTGTGTGTTTTCTTTATCATTGTCTATTGAATTCCCCCCCCGATTTGAGGAGGGTTGCATTGGCTGAGCAGTTTGGACAGATGTCCACCTGTTGTTACTTATGGCTTTTCGCATATCAAGAATTCTTGGCAGAATTCTAAGCACTGAAAGTGATTGTGTGTTTTGTAAAATTCTCTGTTTAAAGTTTCAGGAGAGAAGAAAAGGATTATGCCTTTAGTTTTAGAAAATGATTGTTCAAGGAAATTACATTGGTGTCCACTCCCATGCTAAGTGGTGTCCACTCCCCTTCTGCTAAGGGACCCTGCATAACCACAGTTCCCCCACTTTCACCACTGTTATTTAATTTGGCAATAGAGCCCTTATCCAGAACCACAGTTCTAGTTTTTCCTCTTGCCCTTGTTATCCAGAATCGACATACTCCAGAAATGCTACAAAGAGACTTTAATAAAGACAAGACATGGGTGCCAGAATATATCAGAAGACATAGTCTACAAAGGTACAAGAGCTTTATGTTGGATCTATAGAAGATAAACAATGGTTAAATATCTTCTTAAGTTCCTTCAAGTGATTTTATTTCCTTTCTTGTATATATGCTACCTTTGCTTCCTAGAAATATACAGTAAGTGCTGACCTGGCTGTATTTCCATGTGATTTCTGATCTTTGAAAATGACACTGGCAAAATATGTTCAATGTGCCTTTCTTCAAAGGCTTAGGGCTTACAGATCCATGGTATTTCTCTTTACTTTCTATTCTGCTCCCGTCTTTCTTACTGGTTCCTAGATTCTGTAGCCGAGCAGGCAGACAAATGAATATGGATATGATACAATAAAACCTTCAAAATGGAGAGTTTTGTGCAAGGGAATGGCAGCCAAGCCTGCTAGACTGAAAATTGGATAAAAGGATTAAAACAGTAGCACATTAACAGGAGATTTAGAGTCTAATAAACTCATTTCATAATAATATGTGCGCTGTGGCTGGTAATAAATCATCATGGGATCTCTGCCTTTTGCAGTGCTGGAACGAGGCAGTGACCCGAACGCAGAGTAGGATTTCAGCGAGATGTGGATTAATTTCACAGGGTTCTTGGCCAGGAATAAAAGCTGTGTGGCTGCTACATTTCTGGGGATGCTGCCATAGGCATAGATATCTGGTGTTTTCAAAACACAGCAGGAGATAAGAAAATTCAGTGAAATCCATGCAGTGGGTTAAGACAAACCAGTCCTGCGTGACCCCTTCCTTATGGTTCAAGCAATGACCTCTGTAAAGAAGATACCCCAAGTGTCCTCCAATCTGAGGCACTGATAACTATGAGATAGTTGAATGCTTAGGACAAAAGATGTTATCTTGTGCTCACAGCTATCATGGGTTATGCCAATGGCAGCTCAATGTCCAGCCAGCAGTCTGAAAATATTAATTGTGTATTACTATTAGAAAATAATATTATACCAGCTGTAAGATATTGTTATTGCAGACTTATTTACTTCATGTATAGTACCATATCATTTTTTGTCAATGGAGGAGTGAGATAGTATCTGAACCACCGCAAAAAAAAGTGATTCTACCTCCATGACAAAATAACCTCCAGGAATGTCAGTCTACACAGCCTGGCTCACTTACCCTCCAAACAGATAAAATTATACAAAAGCTGGAGTTTGTATATATTCCAAAAATTATAGGATTATATGTGGGCTCCAGCTTTTGCATCATTTTTTACACTGAGGAGGTGAGATAAGACTTGTATGTAATGTAACCCCTCTCATCTTTATTCCACTAATCCACTGTTCTTATTTGGATGCCTGGTCTTCTTCAGCTACCTGTGCTGTAAAGCGTCCCTTCTATTGGACCTCCTACAGATTCTGTAGATTAAAACTATATATACAGTATACAGCTATATATATATATATATATATATATATATATATATATATATATACATATATATATATACATATATATATATATAAATATATACATGTGCATACACTGAACAAAATTATAAACGCAACATTTTTTTTTTGCCCCTATATTTCATGAGCTGAACTCAAAGATCTAAGACTTTTTCTATTGGACAAGAGTCCAATCAGTCCAATCAGGATGTCCCCATTGAAAAAAGGGAAGGGGAAGGGAAAGAAGGCCTACGCCTGATAGATCCGGGTGTCCTCAATTGAGCCGTCCTTTCAATGGGGACATCCTGACTGGACTGATTGGACTCTTGTCCAGTGTTGGTGGTTGTGTCAAGTCAACCTCACACTTGATATCACAGCTGTTTGGTGGTCTTAACTCCAAAAAAAGTGACCCCCCCAACGGTGAATACAAGTCCTTCTCTTATTGAGGTCGCCTCTATGAGAGATATTTGTTTGCGATCACTATATCTCAAATTAGCCTGCACAATTCAAAAATGTAGTCTGTTAACGCCTGGGCCTACCGTGAGGATAACCTACATGCACCAGGAAGATTCATATTCAGTGATTTTTTGATGACCATCACGTTAACTACCTACTATACCACTTAGAGATATAATGTGAAAAATAGTGTTATGTCATCAGGAATGCATTTACCATTTTACAAATGTTATCTCGGATTGTGGGTGACGAAAGGTTGCCATCATCCCATAAGCAATTTAAGAGTAAACATAGTTTTTTTCTCCTCTTAATCAGGATTTTTAAGGCAATCAATTGGAAACAAAAGCAAATATATAAAATTGAAATATTTATTAGAAAAATGTTAAAAAGGATTTTTATAAATCATCTGAACATATCAACTATATGGTTGAGATTGAAAATCACCTGTTTAGGCAAGTACAATCATAAAATTGGTAGAACCATAACAAAAAATGTGGGGTGAAAGAAAAGAAAGATAGGGACACAATACAGCTCCAGGAGGAGAGAATCCGACACTTTTCGAATAACTTAGATAAACTTTATAGTTCAATTCTTCTTCAGGGAAATATTGTTGTCCCATTTCTGTAAAGAAAAAAAAAAAGAAAGAGGGAGAAAAAGCTAAAAGAAAAAAATAGAAATACATCATTAATTTACATACAAATGGCTTCAAATGTGAATCCTCCATATAGGGCAAATGTATAGTGTCATGAATACCCACCATTTCATATGTCATAATTTGTGTTGATTATTTCATGAAGATCATAAAATCCATTCACACTTTCTCCAAGACTTTCTCTTAGACCCGCAAAACCTTCAGTCACATCAGGAAAATTATGGGGGGAAACGGTGGAAATCATCAACCCAAGAAGGTATGAGGGCTTTTGTCCCAGTAAGGCCACAGGGTAAATGAACTTGGGTTACCCAAAAATTCCTTCGGTACCTTAAAAAACAGAGAATGTATACACCATTGGAAGGAGGAAGGAAAGGAATTTTCGCGGCTTTAGAGGAAACAAACATGTGTTCCCTCAAAAAGATTGCAGATTTTCAATTTTCATTGAAAATATATATATATGAATTAAACAAGAAACTGGATAAATATATGTGGTATAGAAAATTCTAATACTCACAAGGATCCACTATCTTAAATCACTCCGATCGATGGGGGAGATATGTGGTTGCTGGTGATACACAAACACAAACACAATGTAATAATGGAAATGACAGGTGATTCTTATTTCTCCAAAGAGAGATAGCTCATACCAAGGAGCACCGAATCAGCAATGATCAAATCCCCAAGGTTATTCACCAAAAAGATTTTTCCTTCCAACTGCAGTAAAATGGTTTGCTTTCTCTCTCTGAGAGAGGTTGGGGAAAATGGCACCGATCGTGGTCTTTGGCGTCCTCCTAAATTGCCCATGCGTGGCGGGAAACCGTGCTGGGTGCCTCCCCCTCTCTGGGACGTTGACCCAGAAGTCGTCATCCAGAATACGCCCCCCCCGGAAGTGAAACAACCAGCGCTCCGGAAATTACGCTGGATGCTACCTCGTATCGTCATGTGAGGGGACAGGCAGGAAACTAAAAAAGTTTGTTTCCTGCCTGTCCCCTCACATGACGAAATTGCAGGCAGTTCACACTGCTATATACAAATCGCTGGGGGTGTCAATACAAAGTTAACCACACCCTCGGATCAGTTCACATATCGCAGTGCGAACTGTCAGTTCGGACATGAATCGGATCACATTGGTGTGAACCACAATGCGATCCGCTTCTGCTGTGGACCCAAAATAGGGTCCTGTGCATGTTGTGTCTGAATCTGATGCAAATTCACCCCAAATCTTCCCATGGGTTTTAAAGCCTAATCTTACCACTTTTTACTTTTTATTTTATAGGAAAATAGGTCCAGATGGAAAAACATCTAAATATGAGTAAGGATAACATAAAGCAGCAGCACCCTTTTGACCACTGGCAGGTCGTGAAAAGGAAAGATACCCCAAACTTCCCCTTTCCTAGGTTGGCCCCTAATCTTCCAATGGGTTCTAAAGCCTAATCTTACCACTTTTACTATCAAAACAATTTTTACCTTTTCCTACCCTTGGGTTTGTGTGGCTCTAGCCACACAAACTCAAGGTTGCTACCCTATGTCAGCATCTACATGACTTTGGTTGAGAATTAAAGAGGAGTTCTGGCCTCGAAAACAACTTTGCACCATCCGCTTTTTTTTTATTTCCTGAAAAAGAATTGGAAAGTTACATTTTGTTTTTGATTTACTTACCTTGTTTTTAAAGAAAATATACTTACCTTCCTTCCTCTTCCTCCCCCTAAGGCCGCGACCCGCACCGTCTCTTCCTGCTTGCATTGACTCCTAGGAGATGAGCGCCATCGCTCCCAGGAGTCAATGCGCCTGCACCGGCCCTGCTCGTCACTTCCGGGGCAGGCGCGGAAGCTGTGCAGGGATGACGCGCCTGCCCCGAAAGTGACGAGCAGGGCCGGTGCAGGGCATTCTGGGACTCCGACGTCACCAAAGAGGACACCGAATAGGACGCTCCGGCTTCAGCTGCCCGCACCTGAGATGGCAGCGCTGGACAAGACATTTTCAAGATAAGTATTTCTTCTAAAAGGTAAGTGAAACAGGGGACATTTCAGAGGCTATCGTTGCTGAATTGGACTAGCCCTGACTGTCCCGGGGGTATTTTTAGCTAAAAAATGTTTTTCAGGGTGGAACTCCGCTTTAAGGAGGATTATCAGTAGCAAAGTAAATTTAATTCAAATACTAATAACTTTACGTGGTTCGTACATGTAAAGTATAAATATATTGAAAGTATAAAAAGTATAAATGTTATTTTGTATTTCGCACACTAGTTTTTATATTTCTTCCAGATTCACAATGAGATAAAGACATAAGTGACAGTAAAAGAGGTTATAACCAACTATAAACTGCCAGTACAAAAAATGGATTTAGAAAAAAAAAATGATTGATATAATAACCACTAGCAGTGTAAAACTTCTTTCTGGCATTTGTCACTTCTGCTGGACAGTTGGTCCACAAGTAAATGTAGAGAATATTATGAAAATAAATTTGGAATAAAACAGAAATAAACTTAGGGTAAACCTATTTACAAAAATCTCATATGATTTTTAACTTGTAATGCAGTGAATATTTTTAAATGTAAAGCTTTTATTAAAATAAAACCTGATAATTCTACCACAAGGGTCCTTGTTTAGGCACTTCCGGTTATGTATTGACAATGCTCTGTCCCTGGCTCTCAATTACTCTCCTGAATTGGAATATTGTCACATGGGATTCCAGTGGAGAGTATAAGCAGTTGCACAGACACATGCAATTTCCGCCATTGCCACCTTTAGGCAGCTTAGCCTGAGGAATGGCGTGAAAGTACATGCATACAGTCACAAAGTTGCTTCAAATACTCTTCAGTAGATTGGCAGTATTAAGATGGAAAACTGGGGAAAAAAGTACGTGTTTTATAAGAAAAAAACCTTAAAAATTGTGGCTATTGATTATGATAACCAGTGCTTTTGCAAACTACACATCGCCTGGTTATGCTTTGGAGAATCAGCCCACTGATGAGGTCTTCACTTTGCCCTGTCATCATGTACCTTCATATAAGTATGCTAGAACTGTTGACTGATAATACTGTGAAAAACATTGGCACTGTGGTTGGCAAAGATGGGGTTTTCATGTTAATAAATACATACCAATGTGTCTGCATCAATGCTTTAAAAATCCTGTTTCTACCCATAGTTTGAAGATCAGGCATACTCATTACATTTCCAGCTGTGTAGTTGTGTAAGAACCAACATGAGCAGGTCAAGCAGTCAGATTGATGAGTGGTCAGAGAAAGGACAGTAGTAATGACATTGCACTTGTGGGCCAGTACCTAGAGCATTAGAGTTACACAGCGTAGCACCAATCCACAAATTTTTTGTCAATTGAAGGGTGAAAAAATATATTTCCCAGCAATTTTTAAGGATGCAAGGGGCTTTAAATGACTCCTGAAGACTTCATTCGGAAGTGAAACAAACCCTCAACTACTGATTCAGAACTTGAAACAGACCTCATGTAACAAAGCTGGAGTAGCACTTTAAGCAGGTTGAGTGCACAGTGATTGTTGCTAGTGATGGGGCTCTCATAGCAGCAGTGGTTTCTTTGTAGAAGATTATTGTATTTTATGTTAAAACATGTTAAAAAAATATAAAGGTTTATATTTGATTTGATTTCAATAAGGTTTACTGGTTTCAAATGATCTGACAAGGATTGTGATGGTAGGAAAAGAGCAGAGGAAGCAGCGGGATCTGCCCCTGCATATCCATTTTGCAGTCCCATGCTGGGAGTGGAAAGATGACAAGGATGTACAGGTTAACTGCAGTGGTGAAAGGTCAGTTCACTATCCTGGCTCTGCTTTCTGGCTAGGCTGTGCAAATCTCATGACTGGATAGACAGAAATACAAAGCCTTTGGAAGAAAAAACAGCAATCATTTATGTATTTCAGCAGTGCAGTTAGTTGTATGCCTGGTGTTCAGCTTTAAGGCATTAGAATTCTGACAACTAGGATATGCTCACAGTCTAAAACAACATCAGAGAATATCCACACATCTCACATCAGATCTATTCCCAAGGGTTCAAGCCAATTTCTCTTGTTTTTCAGCCCGTCTTCTTCCTTCAACCAACAGCCTTCAATCCCATTAATCCAAACACTGCTGGCATTGACTAAGACTGATATGGGAACCAAACAATCAATTTGTATCTCTTTTTTTCTTGTGTCGATGTACAAAATATCATGAAAAAAAGCGTCAGTGGTGATAGCTCCACAACAGTGAAATAATAGAGTAATAAGGCAAGCCATTTTTGACCTTGCAGGACAGCTAATTCATCTGCCCATCTATCTTAATTATTTTCTGAGTTCCAAAAGAGAAACTGTATACAGTTCATCCATTGTACAATGACAATTCCATTTTTCCACTCCCCGTAAAATGCTGAATGTGTTTTCAGGCCTCCTCCACTTAAAGAGTGATCTTTTACAATGTGTCCTAGATTTGTTACCATTCATCAGTGGTAGCTAACTCACATAAGATGGGGTGTCCTGGCAAACGAATCCAGCCGCGCCGTGCCCTCTTTGGTTTGATAACACCTTACAGGGTGCTCTCACAAAAGGTTCACAATAAGAGTGGATGGCAATTAAGTGTATTTCTTTGCTTGTTATTTTTGTTTAACCACTTTACCACCGGAGGATATTGCTGTCTTACGTCTGGGCCACTTTTTGCGATTCTGCGCTGTGTGACTTTAACTGACAATTGCGCGGTCGTGCAACCCCATACCCAAACGAAATTTACGTCCTTTTTTTCCCACAAACAGAGCTTTCTTTTGGTGGTATTTGATCACCTGTGCGATTTTTACTTTTTGAGCTATAAACAAAAAAAACAACAATATTTTTCACATTTTTTTATATGAAATTCCCCCCAAAAAAATGTAAAAATCAAAATTTTTTTAAATTTTTGGCCAATTTGTTTTCTGCTACCTATGTGTGGTAAAAAAAATTCACAATAAGCGTATTTTGATTGGTTTGCGCAAAAGTTATTGCGTTTACTAACAAAGGGAAAGATTTCTGTCATTTTTGGTGTTTTTTTTTTAACGCGTAATGGCGGCGATCTGCGATTTTTTTTGCAGGACTGCGATATTGCGGCGGACAGATTGGACCCTTGACTGACATTTTTGACACTTTTGGGGGTACCAGTGACATTACTGCAGTAATCAGTGCTATATATATATGCACTGTTACTGTAAAAATGACACTGGCAGGGAAGGGGTTAATTTTATTGGAGAGGGAGGGGTTAATGTATGCCTGGTGCTTACTGACGTGTGTGGGGGGGAGGTGACTGTGTGACACAAGGACAGATCCAGGGTTCAGCTATGCTGAACCCTGCAATCTGACCCTGCCTGTCACTTGGGAGATCCGCCCGCTTGTGTTTACACAAGCAGGCGGATCTCCACACTAGATCCCCGATGATCGGGGAAGATCAGCGGCGATCGCCGCTGCTCCTCCCCTGGCCCGACTCCCGCTGTGACTGAATACAGCGGGAGAGGGCCTCCGGCAGCGCAGCGTGCGCCGCCGAGAAAGGGGAGTGTCTGGCGACGTAGTACTACGTCGTCAGACGATAACGAGCCACTTTGCCGCAGTAGTACTACGGTACTCAGATGGCAAGTGGTTAAACATAGATGAAACCCAATGAATTATTATTCTAAAAAGGGAAAATGCATGGCTGTAATAGATATATGCTAACTATTTAACCTGCCAAAAGATCTGTATCTATATCTTGTGAGGCACACATCTCTAGTAGTTACAGTAGTAAGATCACTCTACTACATGATAGTTTAGTGCTATTACTTCCTAGGTCTCTGTCATTAAATTGAGATTACATTTACTCCATTGAGTGGCCACCTGTGTTCGCCTCATTTAAAGTCCCAGGACAATCTTCCCTTTCTGTACTTCCTAGGTCTCTGTCACTGGACAGAGGAAATAATGCTTATTTGATATTCAGTGTGTAGGTTGCTGGTTACAAGGCAAGGCTGGGTGACAGTTTGTTTGTAAAGTGCCCCCACTTATTATATTCACCTTATCAGCACTACCATGCAGTTATTACCTCTACTTGGAAGTGTGAGCTAGCATTGAATTACATTCAATGAAATCACTCCTCCCATATAACGATTGACTACTAGACCCAAGCGCAGTCATATAGGAAAAGTGGGAGGAGCTCACAAGATCACTCAAGATCTCAAGATCGCTCTACAATATGCATGATAGTTTAGTGTTATTGCTTCCTAGGTCTCTGGTCACTGGACAGAGGAGATGATGCAAATTTAATATTCAGAGTGTAGGTTGCTGGTTACAAGGGAGGAGGTCACATGCCCCCTCTTAACCAGTAATGCCTTGTAGTGTCCCAAAGCTGCAACATTGACAGAAGTGGTGAGGAATCACTAAGGTGAGTATATTTCACGGGAAGGAGGGCTCTAGTCTACAAACCTACTTACGCATCGACCCAATGGGCAAGATAGTGTCTCTTTAATCATAAGCAGCATGTGTCAAAAGTCTGACTAAATTAACAATCCCAAATAGAACAGGTAGTGTATGTCAAGAATCTAGAATGTTATTGGCCTAAAAAATAAATCTTTCTGTACTTGAAAATGTATATCCTCAAATTGCTTTTAAATGTTACCTTTTTATTGGGGGGGGGGAGTGCATTGTTAATATCTGGATACTGTGTAAATTGTTTAAGAAACTATGGGGGAGGGGCATCCTTGTATGACATTCAGATATTTTTGGAGACATCCAAGGGATCAATCCAGTATATGCAGGAGGGGAGCTATCATTTATTGCAGCCTGGAGTTTCATTTTAAATTAATGGAACAGCCAGGAAACTAGTATTTTTCAAAGGAGATGTAAAAATGGCAGCCTATGTCACACTCTCTCTCTCTCTCTCACTATAGGTTTAAAAAAAAAAATGCTGAAAATATCAGCGCACATTGTCCTGTTAAGAAACTTTTTCTCTGAACATTCTAATTAAAAAAAAATAATTGTTTATGACCACAGAATATGCTGAAAAATATCTAATTTTAGACAAAACAAAATCCACCTACAGAGTTAAAATGAGTATGGTTATTTGGTATTGAATCTAATCTAGTTTTGATCAAAGAAAGCCTAATTTACAAACTGAACACCTAAACCCATAAAATATCTGTATATTCGGTATTGATGACCATAGACAGCCAGTACATACATCCCTATATATATATTTTTTATTATGAGACAATGTAAAATCTGTTTAAAATAAAATCTGTGTGAATTTTACAACCTTATTTTTTACTTCTCTGTGCAAAAAACAGCAGCTAAATGTCTTCTTATATTTCACTAAGGCTGTCATATGACCATTACTATCTTCTTTCAACCAGTGCAAGAATGCTTACTATACTGGATCAAGTATAATTATTTTCCTAAAGCATACCTGTCCGCATATTGTCTACGCTCCCTTTGTATTCTTTCCATCTCGCAGAATCTTGGATTCTCCAGGAAAACTCAGAAATGACATATCTTTTGTCCCTGAGATTAGACACTTAAATACATCAAGAACACAACAGCAGATTAAGAAAATCTCTGCATCGAGACAAAAAACAATATTTTAGCAGACAGCCAGAAGGTAAAAAAGCGTAACCGGCAACGCACATTGACAAACAATGTTGTCCATTAGTGTGACTTTTTCTTCCAGCCTCTCCCACTTGCTCACAGGTTAAATTAGTCTAAAGCAAATCCTTAGGGGTACCTACAGCACCTTGTACTCTATTAAATACATATGTCTTTAACGCTTCTGCAGTTGCAGTATCTACGACCCTAGGCCATCTTGGGCTTCTTTGGGGAATGGTTTTAATAAAACAGTTGCCTTGATTTTTTTATACTTTTTAAGACTGATTTCAACGTCAAGGTAGATATAGCCAACATAAAGGCTGAAAAGGTCAGCTAATTTGTTTTAAAGATATATAATGTACATGTTGAATTTAATCATTTAAAAAAATGTATAGTGTGTGCCTCTAATAGTTTTTCCAATGTGCCATATTACAGGACTTTTGAATCCGACTGTACACAGGCTTTAGAATAAGAATTGCCTATAACTCCTAATGCTGGCCACCCAATACCAATTAAATTACTTGTTTTTCCTGGTTAAACAGGTAATCTCACATTAACGAATAACTTAAAAAAAAAAATATATATATATATATATATATATATATATATATACAGCTACAAGAAAAAGTATGTGAACCCTTTGGAATGATGTGGATTTCTGCACAAATTGGTCATAAAATGTGATCTAATCATCATCAAAGTCACAACAATAGACAATCACAGTCTGCTTAAACTAATAACACACAAAGAATGAAATGTTGCCATGTTTTTATTGAACACACCATGTAAACATTCACAGTGCAGGTGGAAAAAGTATGTGAACCCCTAGACTAATTACATCTCCAAGAGCTAATTGGAGTGAGATGTCAGCCAACTGGAGTCCAAGCCTTGAGATAAGATTGGAGGTGTTGGTTACAGCTGCCCTGCCCTATAAAAAACACACACCAGTTCTGGGTTTGCTTTTCACAAGAAGCATTGCCTGATGTGAATGATGCCTCGCACAAAAGAGCTCTCAGAAGACCTACGATTAAGAATTGTTGACTTGCATAAAGCTGGAAAGGGTTATAAAAGTATCTCCAAAAGCCTTGCTGTTCATCAGTCCATGGTAAGACAAATTGTCTATAAATAGAGAAAGTTCAGCACTGCTGCTACTTTCCCTAGGAGTGGCCGTCCTGTAAAGAGGACTGCAAGAGCACAGCGCAGACTGCTCAATGAGGTGAAGAAGAATCCTAGAGTGTCAGCTAAAGATTTACAAAAGTCACTAGCAAATGCTAACATCCCTGTTAGCAAATCTACAATACGTAAAACACTAAACAAGAATGGATTTCATGGGAGGATACCACAGAGGAAGCCACTGCTGTCCAAACAAAACATTGCTGCACGTTTACAGTTTCCACAAGAGCACCTGGATGTTCCACAGCAGTACTGGAAAAATATTCCGTGGACAGATGAAACCAAAGTTTAGTTGTTTGGAAGAAACACACAACACTATGTGTGGCGAAAAAGAGGCACAGCACACCAACATCAAAACCTCATCCCAACTGTGTATAGTATAGTATAGTGGTGGAGGCATCATGGTTTGGGGCTGCTTTGCTGCGTCAGGGCCTGGACGGATTGCTATTATCGAAGAAAAAATGAATTCCCAAGTTTATCAAGACATTTTTCAGGAGAACGTAAGGCCATCTGTCTACCAGCTGAAGCTCAACAGGACAATGACCCAAAGCATAGAAGTAAATCAACAACAGAATGTCTTAAACAGAAGAAAATACGCCTTCTGAAGTGGCCCAGTCAGAGTCCTGACCTCAACCCGAATGAGATGCTGTGGCATGACCTCAAGAAAGCGATTCACACTAGACATCCCAAGAATATTGCTGAACTGAAACAGTTCTGTAAAGAGGAATGGTCAAGAATTACTCCTGACCGTTGTGCACGCCTGATCTGTAACTACAGGAAACGTTTGGTTGAAGTTATTGCTGCCAAAGGAGGTTCAACCAGTTATTAAATCCAAGGGTTCACATACTTTTTCCACCTGCACTGTGAATGTTTACATGGTGTGTTCAATAAAAACATGGCAACATTTCATTCTTTGTGAGTTATTAGTTTAAGCAGACTGTGATTGTCTATTGTTGTGACTTAGATGATGATGATCAGATCACATTTTATTTTATGAAATAATTTGTGCAGAAATCCATATCATTCCAAAGGGTTCACACATACTTTTTCTTGCAGTTGTATATATATATATATATATATATATATATATATATATATATATATAAAAATTGCCATCGCACATCTCAAAATCAAACATACATGTGCACTAGAAATGAGCCATGCTGGGCTTGGAAAAAACATATGTAAGGCAACAGGATCTGAGCATGTTTAAGATTTTTTTAAAGGTTTGAAGAAATTTTCTAATAGGTTGGAAGGTCTATGTGCAATAGCAATCATTCCTTTTCCAATGAGGAAGGAAGAATAACTCCTCTCGCTGGGTTTTTGCTACATTATTTCAAAAGCTGAGCTGGAAAGAAGATAGAGGCACTGAGGGGTGCAGGTTTTACTGCCCATCATTCCATGGTAAGAGAAAACTGCAGGTGTGACAGCATTTTTCTCCACACCTTGTATGACCTCCAAAAGCCCAAAAGATGGATTTTTCATAATTACATTATAAAGTATAGGAATACAGAAGGAAATTTACAGCACTAACATACATATCACGTTTCCAATTTTACATTAGGATCCATGTGCGCCTTATTCCAGCTTTTATTTTAATATGAAAAAATATATATTTTTCTTTTTCCTAAGAGACCAGGGCAAGAGATGGATAATTTTTGTACAGGAAAGGTATTTAGTTAATATGGCTGACATAGAGAAAGATAAAAGAATGGTACAGAATGATATAAAGTCCATGGAATCATTATCTTAATTTTTTGGAAGGACATGAAAGTCATACAGTGAGGGTAGAGAGCCAAACTTTATCTTTAACCTTGAATTTTGGCTTCTGTATTCTTTGTGTGTCATCATATATTTTACATTGTGTTTGTCTTATCTTTAGATGGCAGATCTGGCTGTTCTCATTCAGAAATGAAAGGAGATTTTGATCTACCTCTACGGTAATGTCACCTTATAAGCCACAAAACTATTCCCATGGGAGAAGCAAGAAACACATACCTGTATTAGCATATAAATGTAATAAATATGCTTGTTATCAACTATGTTTCCTAAAAGCCAGGCCTCAAGGCATATTTACAATACCATGCAGAGATGGTGGAAAATTTGGGCTTATCCTATTATTCTACTACTTACAGGCATGGGCATCCACAGAACTTTTTTTGGGGGGGGGGGGGGGCATCATTTTAAGGTCATCCATGCTCCACCCCTTTTCTACAATGTCATGAAGGGGAGGGGCTTAGTCATTATAATTATTTTCGCATATTTATTTTTACAGGGGAAACGGTAGAATTTATTTTTTAAAAGCATTTGTTAACCTAAAAAAAATATTGATCCTGTTCACCTAAAGCATACTTGTGCTTGTGCTGTGTAATTTGCCCCTTCTATCACCTAAAATGCCTGGCTGATCCTGCTGGGCTATGTCCTCCCCCCTGTAAACTGACCACGGTATACCATGGCTGCTGAGCCCTGACACCGTGGTCAGTTTAGGTGCCTCCATCATCCGCAGCCCTCCTGTCCTCTCTCCCCCCTCCCTCTCTGCCTGCTCCTGTGTCAGTGTCCACCCCCTCCCCTCCTGCTACTGTAGTTTCATTTAAAGTTTCATATCCTGTCTACAGTGTGTTTAATAATCCTGTGTGCCCCTGTGTCTGTGTTGTTAATCCACTTTTTACCACCCTGTCTGGTCTGTTTAATAATCCTGTGTGCCCGTGCCCCTGTGTCTGTGTATGTGTTTTAAAAAAATAAGCCGTTCTTTACCAGTTTTCAGAGTGCCGATCGCAGCTCATGTGACCCGCCATCTCTCTCCTCCTCTCCTCCTCACTTCTCGACTGACGTCAGCGGGGAATTCTGGGCCCTGCCCGCTGCAGGCAGCTGTCAGATGGGGAGAGAAGAGAGTTGGCATCAGGGCCACCATCAGGGGGGTACAGCCAGTACTCCTGTATGGGGCCCGGGCACATAGGGGGGCCCGGGCAGCAGGAGGATTGGTGGGGAGAGGGATCAGTGACAGAGCGATGCACCGTCTGCCTCTTCATCCACCGGCTGAAAGCCGGTTTCTCTTCCTCTTGCCGGCTTTCAGCTGTTTGTCCCCGCCCACACTCAGAGCTGGGACATGGGGACGGCAGTCTGGAGAAGTGTTGGAGTCGTGGAGAGGTAAGACCTGGGAGGAGGTGCGTTGTGTGGTGCTCTGTGGGCTCTCCCCTCCTGTCTGAACAACACTCATCCATGCAGCATAAGAGACAGGATCGCTCTTACATTGCATCGCACTGTACAAACACACACAGTTTGATTACCACCCCCTACCTCCTCCATGGGCTGCTCATCTTTCCGACAGCAGGACATGTGGGTAGGGGGTGGTAATCAAACTGTGTGTGTGAGTGTACAGTCCGATGCAATGTAAGAGCGATCCTGTCTCTTATGCTGTGTGTTGTTCAGACAGGAGGGGAAAGCACAACACAGTGCACCCCCTCCTGGCTTAGTAGTGGTTTCTCTCTGTCGGTTTGGGGGGGCTTACAGAAATAATAAAGGCAAAATAATTTATGCTTGGGATGTTTGAGGGATTGGCAGCTCTCTTTGCTTAGAAAGTGTAATGGGTATTTGGTAGAAGGAGGAATGGGGGGGAAAGTTTGTGCTATGAGTGGGGCTGGGGGATTTGTGCTAGAAGGGGGGAATTTGTGCTGGGGGGACAGGGTTGTGAATTTGTGGAGGGATTTGGGGGGTTGTGCTGGGAGGGGTGATTGGGAGGGATTTGTGCTAGGAAGAGAGATTGGGGGGGGGGGGGTGATAATATAATTTTGATATTTTCGCTGGAAGTGTGTGGGGGGGGGGCCCTGTCAGGTAGGCTGTATGGGGCCCTGGGATTTCTAGCGGCAGCCGCGGTTGGCATGTCACGTGAGCGGCGATCGGCGCTCTGAAAACTGGTAAAGAATAGGGATGCAATGGGACAGAAAATGGGCTTTAAAAGCCCGTGATTGGACCAGAACCATTAGTAAAAGCCAATTGAGGGGCAGGAGAATGCTAGGAATGTGATTGGAGTGACTAGGGGGTCCCTAGACCAATCATTAGTGAATACGCCCCCCAGTATATAAGATAGCCCCCCGCCAAATTCCTAGCATTGTTATACAGGACATGGAAGAGAGTGGAATGCTGTTCTGTTAAATTGGCTTTAAAAGTGTCATTTAGCATTTATTAGTGTGAGGAAAGGGATATCTAGTGTAGTTAGGGTGCTCCTTTACACTTTAGTTAGATGCAAAAATGTAGTTTCTGTAGGGAAAGTGTTAAGTGCCAGGGTGACCGTAATGTAGTGTAGGGTGAACTGACTCTGACTGCTATGGCAGGGTGACCAAACCCTTCCATAGCAGGGTGACCGCTATAGAGAAATGATCGTTTCTCTCAAGTTACTTTTGCTGTGGGAATATGGCTTCTCACCAGCCAGCATTCTTTATGCTGCAGGCGTTGCTAGTGCTTTTTTGAGGACATGTTTGGAGTCAGACATGACATCTGAACATGTCTATAGGGGTATATATACACACCCATGTCTGTATATATACTACACCTGCACATATATAGGTGTTAAAGGAGCAGAACACTATACTTTTGCTGGTTACGCTCCCAACACCTATATATGTGTAAGTGTAATATACATATCAGTGTGTGTGTGTATATATACCCCTATACAGAAGTTCAGATGTTTTGCCTGCCTCCAAAGAACCCTAAAAAAATGCCCAAAAAAAGGCCTGCAAGAACAAACCTGGGCATTTTTTCTTTGGCGCTGGCATTTATTTGGGCATTTTTTTGGGTTCTTTGGAGGCAGGCAAAACATCTGAACTTCTGTATAGGGGTATATATATACACACACACTGAAATGTATATTACACTTACACATATATAGGTGTTAAAGGAGCAGAACACTATACTTGCGCTAATTAAATAATTTGAACTAATATGGCTAGGCTCCTATAACACCTACATATGTGTAAATGTAAAATACATATCAGTGTGTGTGTATATATATATACCCCTATACAGAAGTTCAGATGTTTTGCCTGCCTCCAAAGAACCCAAAAAAAAGCCCAAAAAAACGCTAGCGTCAAAAAAAAACGCCCAGTAGTGTTGTTGCAGGCATTTTTTGGGGGGTTTTTGGAGGCAGGCAAAACACCTGAACTTGTGTAGAGTGGTATATATACACACATACTTGTATGTATTTTTACACTTAAACATATATAGGTGTTATAGGAGCAGAGCCATATTAATGTTAATTATTTAATTAGCGCAAGCATATATTTCTGCTACTATCACACCTATATATGTGCAAGTGTGAAAATACATGCAAGTATGTGTGTATATATACCACTCTACACAAGTTCAGATGTTTTGCCTGCCTCCAAAAACCCCCAAAAATGCCTGCAACAACACACCTGGGCGTTTTCTTTTTGACGCTAGCGTTTTTTTGGGCATTTTTTTGGGTTCTTTGGAGGCAGGCAAAACATCTGAACTTCTGTATAGGGGTATATATATACACACACACAGATATGTATTTTACATTTACACATATATAGGTATGTTGGGAGCGGAGCCATATTAGTTCAAATTATTTAATTAGCGCAAGTATAGTGTTCTGCTCCTTTAACACCTATATATGTGTAAGTGTAATATACATTTCAGTGTGTGTGTATATATATACCCCTATACATATATACCCCTTTTTTTTTTTTTCAATAATTGGCTCTCTATCAAAAATGACAATTTTTGAGAACTTTTTTTTTGTGTGATTAATAGTCCCTGGGGCATAACCCAGAACCCTATGCACTTTTTAGGGGCATTTATTGGGTTTTAGGGCTTCAAAATTGTGCTTTTTGATTACCGAAGTTCGGTCCCATTGATTTCAATGGGGTTCTGAAATCCGGGCCGAACTTTCGGGTAGTTCGGATGTTCTGGCCGAACCGAACTTTTCAAAAGTTCGATCATCCCTAGTAAAGAACAGCTTATTTTTTGTTTAAAACACATACACAGAAGTAGTGGCAGGGGCACACAGGATTATTAAACAGACCAGACAGGATGGTAAAAAGTGGATTAACAACCACTTTAAAGGGGTAGTTAAGACTCCAGGGGGGGCACTTGCCTCCCCCCCCCCCTTGCGGAAGCCCATGCTTACAGGTAAAGTTTGGAAATATAAAATATAATAGTTTTGTGCAAAGCACACACTTTGTTCTTCTTTATCACATACATTTCTAGACTCTTTGAAGTTTGTTTTAGAAAATGCACCAGTGTGCTGGCCAATAAATACAATAATGTGAGTACATCAGTATGAGAGGTAGTTACACATACAAACACTCAGACTTTGGGGGAGAAAAAAAAAGCTTAAGCAGACACCAACTTCCTGCGATGAAACATGTATACAAAATGAAACTAACAAATGGCCCAATGATCAGCCAGCTGGCTGGACACTGTTTGCTTTTGGAAAGCAACAGTATGAAAAATGCTGCATACAATACTACCTGAAGATTTGCTGTGTAACTTGTTTTCCTTGCAGTGCATTACATGAAGTTACCTGATAAATTAAAGATAAATGTGCAAAGAGCAATTACTATCTACAAATCAGAAATCAACTTTCAGTTGCTCTGACTACTAAAACTGATCATACACTTACAATCTTACTGTTTAATCTTCTTCAGAGTAGCTGTCTGTTCGGATACAAATTGAATAAATTCTTTAGCTTTGTCTTCATATTACAATTTAGGTTTTTGCATAGATTGTACAATCAGATTGTATTGTATGGTCTGCTTTAAAAAAGTGAGTGTGGCTATCTTGGAGAACCTGACAACTTGGCTCCTGCCAATTTTTGTTTTATTTTTCTGTTATCCTAAAGTGTAAGTCCAGGCAAAACTAATGCTAAACCTGCTCTCTTCCACATGCTAACCCTTGTCTATCTAAAAAATGGCCGTACTTACCTATTCTGCCGCTGATCCAGTCCGGTCTCCCGCGGCAGAAGGTCTGTGCCGGAGAAGACCGTCAACGGCTGTGAAATGCCTGGGAAGTGAGGTACTTTAGAACTTCTGTTGTCGGCTGCCTTTCCTGCACCCGCCTCCACACTGAAGCCGCTGCTGACAGCTGATGCTGGGACTGAACCAAATCAGCTGCAAAATAGGCAAGTATATCGATTTTCGCTTTACAGGGTTAGATAGGTAATCTTTACAATGTGGCATAGAGCAGGTTTAGCTTTAGTTGCCTGAACTTCTACTTTAACTCCTTATTTATAACAACAATCAGTCTCTCTTTCATGTACAATGTATATTGTATGCTGTAAATGTATTTATTTTTATTTTTTATTTTATTTTTTTTGGGATGGGGGGGTGTTGGCTTTTTTCTTTAGGCTACTTTTTCCCTTTTTCTGTAATATAGTGCTTATGTTGTAAAATAATACAAGTCAACTGGTAACTGATTGTACGTTTGGGAATCAATACTACTGATATAATGGATAGCTGCCTGTATTTATCTTTTATAGGAAATAAATTGTTAGATTGGACTGCCTAAATGTCACTTTCGAAACATAGTTGTAGAATTTGATTTGTGCTTGATTGTGTTCACATAATTACTCTATTATGAGAATATGTTGTGTATATCTGCATAGTGTCATTTTGCATAATGTTCATGGGAAACGTATTGTTATACATGTGATATATTAGCTTAATGGCTGGCATAAGTGACAGCGAATCAGAGGAGACTTCTGAGTAATGAGGGATGTGTTTGGCTATTATAACAAGCCTTACAGCACCAATCTACTGATAAAAACATGATATGAATAAAAGCTGTGCCTGCTGCTTATTTACAGAGATGGACCAGCTTATACAATTTATTTGAATGTAGTTATTATGTTGCTTATAAAACTTGTGGCCATTTATACAGAATAATACAACATTTTTACCATGTAGATTCTAAGCATTTAATCGTTTAACCATTGAAATTATTTAAATATTTTCTATACAAACAAATACATAGAGCATTTTCAGTTAAATAAAAATCCCAAATAATACCTTCC
The DNA here is from genome assembly GCF_965119305.1 of Pelophylax lessonae. Taxonomy (NCBI): domain Eukaryota; kingdom Metazoa; phylum Chordata; class Amphibia; order Anura; family Ranidae; genus Pelophylax; species Pelophylax lessonae. The sequence continues at coordinate 149,903,786 of NC_138776.1, forward strand.
TAAAGAGTGGGTGCCTCAGACCACCAAATGTGAAGGTGGGTGGGTAGGTTCCTGCATCCACAGAAGCAGACTGGTGAGTAAAGGGGAAGGTATTCCAGTATATTCTAGCTGGTACCAAGTACAAACGCTGTTATGTTTTAAGAAGAGAGCCTGGTGTTAACCCATAGTATTATCCAACCCACCTGTGATACTGTGACTTCTAAGTCAATTTCTTATTTATGGGTATACCTTGGAGGATTACAACCGGGTTTTGTTAACAGCTGTGGATACAGTATTGAGATAAGCCTGAAAGCATGAGGGTCTTTTTTTACAGAAGCTCTCAAATTCCATCATAATGTTGAGTGCCAGTCCTGTTCGACATAGTGGGGCGTAGAAGTGTTTGTTGTAGATAGTGAAAATTTTCTGAATGCGGAAGACCATGGAATGCCTGCAATGTGGAGAAAATTTTAAATGTTGTGCGAGTGGTAAAGTGACAAAATCAAATCATTTTCCTGGCCACCCAAGGCTGAAAGGCAGACGGTTTGATGAAGGCTCTGGAAAGTGATGGGTTTTTAAGGCATAATAATCACGGTTTATAAGGCACATGGAGGATTTTGAGTCTGTCCTATACTGAGAGAGAATGTTTCACAGTTGGATGTGTGGAATGGTGGAACTCTGCCCACTTTAACCATAGTAAATTTGCTACTAATAGTGGGTCACAATCTACTGCTTCTGTATGGAACCAGAGAGGAGCTTCTGTTCTCTAACAGTATTTAGTGAGTAGCGCTTATTGACCAGCATAATAATACTTTACAAAATTAGGAAGTCCCAGACCTTCTTGCATTTTGGGGAGGTACAATACTTGTCGAAAAAGTCGAGGTCTGTGCTTACTCTGTACAAAAGCAGTTATCTTCCATTGGAGGATGCAGAAACAATAGGTCGGGGCCGCTGCAGGAATTGCTCTAAAGAGAATTTTTGGTAACATGGTCATCTTAACAGCTGTAATCTTTCCTATCCATGAGATTGGCAAGAGGCCCAACAAAAGAGGAGGTTAGATATGTAAGTTAGAATGGGGAAGGGGGAATTTGCCTTTTAAAAGTCTTCAACCCTATTTGGCAATTTAGTGCCTAGATATGAAAGGAATCAAGGAGCCCAAAAATAAATGGGAGTGATGACCGTAACTGCTCGGCCGTTGAGGGAGGTAAAGAGATTTTGAGGGCCTTTGGTTTGGTTATTATTTGTAAGAAGATGGGGGCAAACTTCCCTAATATACATAGGAGATGCATGGAAGAGAGCAGGGATGTCAGAAAAAGTAGTACATCTTCTGCAAATAAGCAGAGCTTATGATGTTACTCTCCTAATTCCACACCTATATTATTTTGGTGGACTAGGAGTTCGATGGCAAGGGCAAAAAGAAGAGGAGATAGTGGTCATCCTTGCCTTGTGCCTCTACATATGGGGAAGGCATCTGAACCATCCCCAGCATATTCCAAATATGTTTGCGGGTCATGATAAAGAGAAGTCACACAAGTTAGTGGAATTAGAAGGTGTGGAGTGGGGGGAAATGACTAGGAATAGATAAAAAAACTAGTTGGAATCTCCACAAACTAGTACAGTTCCGCATTTATCTGAGGCTAAAACTTGCAGTAGATGCAAGAAAAAAGGGAATAATATTGGGTGAGTAAAAGGAAATCAAGTGGCCTACAAGTATTCAATATCAACCATTGGATCTTTAATTTCCATGGTGGATACAAAGGGAGTTCTACAATAAAATGCTATAAGGACACCCCTATGTTTAGTTTGTGATGAGACCATAAATATTTGGTAATAGTGTGGGCCAAAAGATTTGGGAATACTGTAGATTGTGTGGAAAAATGTGTTTCCTATAGGCAAACAACGTCAGCTTTAAGGGCCCCAGGAGAGGGTTAACGGGGGGGGGGGGGGGGGGAGTGATGCAAAAGAGATTTGGAGAACCAGGACCCAATAATTAAATGTCGAGTCTGCCGCCTGGGAAACCTAGTTAGGTCAAAGTGGGGGTGCAGTGACCAACTCTGAAATGAATGCAGGCACAAAACAATAAAGGTATTAAACAATAAACAAGAGCAATAAGTTGGATTTACAAGTTAAAGAACAGTGGAACCCAGCTAGACATGGACAGCTGGAGCTAATATTCAATTAATATAGATCCCCTGTTGAACAAAGTAGGGTATAGAAGCAAAAAGCAGTTGTGCTACCACTTTCTCTCATGGGGAGATCAGTCAGTAGGTAGGGGTCAGGGGGTGCTCCAGGTGCCATGTAGAGAGTGGTGAACAGAGCCAGGGAGATTTTCAAATAAAAAGTGGCAAGAGCGGTCATAATGTATAAGAAAAGCAGGTCAAGAAACTATTGACGGGATATACAGAAGGGCTCTATGTGCATGCCTTTATACAGAGGAGCGTCCAATTAATTATTTGTAGGAGATGTTATGAACAGAAAAATCTTGTTTTTGTCAATGAGGCATTAGGTATGTTATATGGGGTTTTAAGGGGGCTCACAAAGAAGCTCCTGGCAGAATATATTGTTTAGGCCTGGATAAGCTATAGTTGGGAAAGCAATAGAACAAAACATTGAAAGAAAACCTTGCATTTGGTGATTGGGGGTACATATGTACCATCAAGTAGGTGAAAGGTGCACTGCAAAGCAGTGAAACTCAGCGAACAAAGTATTTAGTCAACCAAAGTCACTATGCAATCAAGCAAGAAGGCCATATCGTAAGAGCAAAACGTATGAAAAAAACAAGTACTGTAAAGTGCTTAACTGAGGTACATTGATGCAGTTCCAAGACTGTTCAAAACAGAGAGCACTGGACTTCATCCATGTGAAGAATGAGGAGAAAGGGAAAGAGAGGTATATCAAACACATTTCTGGGGACCTTGTCCCCCACTATCTGCTGAGGAAGAGCCTGGCTTCAGCAGGGAACAAGAGATCAAACTTCTGCGAGAGCCTTTAGATGATGGTATCGCTGGGGTTAAATGGAGGTCCTCCAGTACAGGCTGATATTTCTTCCAGAGTTCAGCAAATGAATCGCTTCTCCTGGTGAGTAAAATGAAGAGCGAAGGAAAAGCCCAATTTATATTCATTCTGATATTGGGTCAGAAGTTGGATTTGGGTTTTTATAGTTCTATATTTAGCAATAGTATGGGAGCTAAGCCCTTATACAGTTGATATGAGTAGTCCTGGAAGGATAGAGAGTCTCTTTTATGAGCCGCAGCCATTAGTTGGTCTTTATCGTGTTATATTGTAATTTGGCTATGACATCTCAAGGTGGACTTTTGGTTTCATGGCGAGTAATCCCCCGATGTACTCTATCCACTTCCTGCAAGTGGAATAAAGGGTAAAAGTTCTTGAAAGAGGGTGGTGACAGTGGACTGAAGGTCTAACACAGACTCGGGTATCCCCCAGATACGTATATTAGATCGCCGTGCCCTATTCCCATAGTCCTCAAAACGTGACTGAAGAGTGAGATTCTCCTTTTTATGTGCTTCCAATTCATCCCGATGACTCTGAATGTTAGTTTCAAGGGAGTCTGTGCAGTCTTCAAGGTCAGAGGTACGTTGACCCAGATCACATATTTCATGAGTAAGATAATCAGGTCTGAGGTAATTTTAAGAGCTTTATGTAACATATGTTCAAATTGCTTAAAGAGGAAGTAAACCCTCCTCTGACACTTTTTCCTATAGGTAAGCCATTGATAAGGCTTACCTATAGGTACTGTAAATATCTCCTAAACATGTACCGTTTAGGAGATATTTACCTTACATGCAGCCAGTGACGTCACTGGCGCATGCACTCTGAAGGAATGGCCGCTGGTGCCGTTTCTTCAGAGCCCCGTGCCGTGACTGTCGGCTCCCGCACGCGTGCGCAGGAGTGACGTCACCGCGACTCCGGCCAATCGGATGGCCGGATGCCGCGATCCCGGAAGGCGGGTGACTGGACATGTTGCCCGTCATAGAGGTAAGCGGGCGGCACGGCGGGGGCTCGTTCTAAGGTAAGTATTTCATAATGAGCTAGTATGCGATGCATACTAGCTCATTATGTGTTTCTCTTATAGGTTGCAAAAAAAAAGTTGTATGGGTTTACAACCTCTTTAAGCAGATCTTGGGGAGAGAAGTGGTCTGACTGTGGGCATAAGGCATCAGAAATGCCCCCATCTGAATCTCCCTACTCAGCTGTGCCTGAGTGTGGGGCAGTGAACTGACACTGTAGGGCTTATGAGGTTGAGTAGGGAGGAGGGGGTGCACCATTTTGCTGAATAAAGCCAGCCATACATGGATCGAAAATCTGCCGGGTCAGCAGAGAACGGGCACATTTTTTATGAGCACCCAGGCTGTACACAGGCTGTCAGTAACTTCTGCCTTGCTTCCTCTTCTTGTATAGATTGTTCATTTGGCAGTTTGAAGTGTGCAGGAAATGAGAGATGAGATAACAGGCTACTGTATGTGGAGCAGAGCTGATGTATTAAAAACTGTGTCCTAGGTTCTGTAAAGTTTGCCATACACCATACAATCTGATTGCACAATCTCCTTTAGATCCACCATCAACTTTGTAGTGCAAGGGCCTGCCTGATTGGGTAAAGGGTGATTGACAAGATATCTGTTTCCTTCTATTATATAAATTTGATAAATCTAAAGGATATTGTACAATCAGATTGTATAGTATATGGCCACCTTTATACACCTTTATCTTTCATTTTACCTAAACATTGGGGTTGATTTACTAAAAGTGGAGAGTGCAAAACCTGATGCAATTCTGCAAAAAAAGAAAATCAGCTTACAGTTTTTATATTTTTGTCAAAGCTTGATTGAATAAGCTACAGTTCACTGTGCAAAGGCGGGCAAACAGGTGGGTAGCTTTAGTGCAGAAGAGATAAAGCATTAAATAATCCTGCGCTTCACCCTATTTTAGTTGTAAAGTCAGAAGTTTTTTTTTTATCTTAATACAGTCTATGCATTTAGATAAAAAGCATCCTGTGTAGCAGCCTCCATAATACTTACCTGAGCCCCATCTGTATCCAGCGATGTCCACGAGTCCCTCTGCCATCTGGGATTCTCCCTCCTGATTGGCTGAGACACAGCCATTGGCTCCCATGGCTGTCAATCAAAGTCAGTTAGCCAATCAGAAGAGAGAGGGGGTGGGGCTGCGTGTCTGAATGGATACACGGAGCTGCAGCTCGACTCTGGTGCCCCCATAGCAAGCTGCTCGCTGTGGGGGCACTCGATGGAAGGGAGGGGCCAGAAGAGCCAAAGAGGGGCCCGAGAAGAGGAGGTTCTGGGTTACCCTGTACAAAACCATTGCACAGAGGAGGTAAGTATAACATGTTTGTTATTTAAAAAAAAAAAAAAGGAAGACTTTACAATCACTTTAACATAAAGTTTCACATTAAGGTAAAATATGTTTGGATATAAGTATCCCCCCTCAAACTCCCCCCCCCCTTATACATTTCTGAGCTCTCATTCGATCCGGTGCTGAGCTCGTCTGCAGCAGCTCTCTACCCTCACTTTCTGGAGTCACAAGCTTTGCTGAAGTGTCCAGACTGCTGTCAATCAAAGCCAGTGACGACGGAGTGAGGGGCGGGGCTGAGTGTCTATAGACGCAGGCAACAGGGCTCGGGAGTGAGCCCGCATGAGTGCCTCATAGAAAGCAGCTTCCTATGGTGGGCACTTGCCAAAAAGGGGGAGCCAGAAGCATCGGAAAGGGGGCCTGAGAAGAGGAAGTTTGGGGCCGCATTGTGCTATAGAATTACTGGTAAGTATAAACCTGTTTGCTATTTTAAAAAAGGCATTTACAACACTTTAATAAATATTCTGTTCAAATGCAATGGTGATTGGAAGTTTCTGTCCTGCTTTCTTTCTAAATCCCTTTTCCATTTCTCTATATTGATGCACTTGCGTTAAGGCAGCCAATTAATTTTCAACAAATAAAAACAGCACCTGGGCTAATTTTCAAAATGCAGTGCATCATTATGCATAGAGTATTCACATTATTTTATATATATATATATGCATTGGGATGCCATTCGGAAAAAATAATGAAAATGCACCACGATGCATACAGTATATACGCATGCATACAATACATTCATGGACATTGCAGTAATGTATCTGAAACCATGTGATATCACCCTTAAAGTAAACCTTTTGTAAGGGAAGCACTTTGGTTACCTTTGCTGGCCTTTTTCAGAATTTTTTATTGGCTGGCTGTTATAATAACACTTAGATGTCAATAGTCACCAACACAAAACAAGCATGCATATCAACAAAATTCAAGTCAAAATGCGTTATCTGCATACCTATTCTAGGTTAGTAGCTCAGAGGGGTTGATATAAAATAGATGTAGCAATATGAATAGCAATCTGGATGCCATGAACTACATGATTCTCCATAGATTTTTTAAATGTTTTAACAACTCTCCAAAAAAAGCTTTAATTCTCTAAATTTGACAGATTCACCCAATTAGTGAGCTCTTTCAGTGAACTGTGTCATCTCTACCAATTTATTTGTAATGATGGTCTATTCAGTGCCTATTGAGGCCACCCTTCTGTACTGCCCAGTGCATTCCCCGGAACTCTCAATGTATGCATTATGCAACGCTGGCAGTGTTTCGTCTACCCTACAATGAACAGAACTCTAAACAAAAAGCTAGAGTCAATATCAACACATTGTCCTCTCCTTATATTGTCCTATTTATAATGCCAACACAATTTAGTGCTGCTGCTCTTGTTCAGTAAGGCTGTTCCTAGAGCAATATTAATAAAGTGGAGTAGCTCATGGCATCTAATCATTTATTTTATTGTAGATGGATAAGTTATTTAATGGTTCTTTATTTGTTGCTTTTGGTTTCTTTTCTTTGGAACACGTTATTGCTTTTTACCTTCACGAACAGACAACCTGTAGGTGTATTCCAGATCCTTTTTTTTTCTCAAAATTTTGCCTCACTTAAATATAATTTCCGATCAGGTTGTTAAATTACTATTAGCATAAAGGTTAAGATTTGAAATCATACAGGAGCAAAAAAATAAAAAATAATGAGATGACAGTTGTGTGAAATTTTGGTAAAATGTTTTTTCCATTACTAAAATTTAGAAAAAAACACAATTAAGTACGGAAATTGACTTAAAAAAATGGGAAAATGTTGTCGCCTGCCTGCGAGGTGGTAGCCGTTTAACCCCTTCTTCCCCTTCCATAGTTATTAACCTAATGCTACGAGATGATTTGTACAGGAAGTGTTCTAGCCTGTGTGTATGTAACACAATTTAAGCTAATTGTGTCACTGTTACTTTTGGGACAACAGTCTGCCTCTAAAGCTTTTTGCTAATTTCACCCCTTAATGTACGATTTCGGAATATTTTGTTCTAATGATTTTAATGCAATCAGCAAAACTATCCATGTAATTGTATTTGGCACGGTGCTCTGGGTGGAATGGCAGTCAGGGAGAGATCTCTGAACCTAGGTCCCACTCATACGAATGCAAAACAGCTTGGTTTCAATAATCAGCAGCAGAAGGCAGCCGGCAATGTCTGGGAAAAGGCTGCAGAAAAAAAACATTTGTCGGAAGACAATGACAAAAAAGGGGGTCTCAGCTCGGTGCTATTGAGAAACAATTTGTAAGCACGGCTGTTGAAGTCGATCCAGAGCCGACTGAACAGCTGGAGCCACCGAGTGATTGATAAGTACGCCCAAGAGAACTTCATTTCTCCGTGAATGAAGACAAAAGCGCAGCAATGTTGGGCGGCTGTGTAATGTCACTATCATTAAGTAGTGTGAGTGGATATGCCCAGCCTTCAGATGGGGACAGGGAGGGATGTGACGAGAGGTCAGGACTTCCCTCCCCAGGCACATACACATGCAAACGCACACACAAACACATACGCACACAAATCAACATAGTCCCCACCCACACTCTATAATCCTCTTCATTCCCCTGTAAATCATGCAGTGATAATGCTAGAACAGAAATCCAAACACAATTAGTTCATTGGCTATTTGGGAAGTCTATAATAATCCCATTTTTCTTCTACAGGCTCAGTCTTTACAAGAACCATCCCTCACTACGAGTTTTTAAAGGCAAACTATGTTGCATCTTAAATTAGATATAAACCCAATCACTAAAATTCGCCTGTAAGCTTGAATATGTTATAGTAATTTCAAAAATCATGTTCAATATTTTTCAATCTGCAGCTTTCATTAAAATTATACCTGGTGATCCTGCCATGAAGGTTGTTGTTATAGGCATCTCCTGTTATAGGGTTACAATGCTATTGGGCTGATTTACTAAAGGAAAATAAATAGTTCACTGTTGCAAAGGAAGTGGTACTTTACAAGGGAAGTATCCACAGAGCTTAGTGAATGAGGCGAAGGTCCGCTGACTTCCATCATCCAATCATTTGCAAGCAAAAATGCTGTTTTTTTAATTTTTTCCACAGTATTGGGTATTTGGAAAGCAAATATCAACCACATGCACTAAGCTTGGCAAGAGAGTAACCTATTTGCCTTTAGTAAATTAACCCCTATGTCTCTCTAGTTGTGCTTCTGCATTGTCAGCTTGTCACACGGACTTCCAGTAATAACTACAAGGTTGATTTACTAAATAGACTTTTCGCTTTGCGAGGAATATTGCACTTTGCAAGGGATTTTTCCCCCAGAGCTTGATAAATGAGGTGGAGGTGTGCTGAATTTCATCATCCAATCATGTGTAAGCAAAACGATGTTAGAATTAAGCACCGAGTGTGGTGTGAAACGCTGTATTGTATGCTGTATCTCTTCCCCTTGTTTGCTGTATGTAGTGTCATATGTTTTTGACTTAATAAAGGTGATTTTATTTGAGTGAGGCCATCCAGACATTTCTTCATATTGGATCATCATCTGTTACATGCAGGGCCGGGCCAGCACCCTCTGTTTGTGAAGTGGAGGTGGAACACAGAAGGGTGACTACTTTGAGCGGTGTGCTACTTCGCTTTGCAAAGTGAAACTTCTACACATTTACTAAGCTCTGGAGAAGATTCCCTTACAAAGTGAACAGCCTGTTTGTCTTTGGGAAATCAACCACTGCAAGGGGCTTTTCAAACATACATTATGAAGGCATTGCCCACTGTTGTCACCATGAGGAAACTCGCCATAATAAATGTTATTCGGGTTTGAGTGCATGCATGTAATAGACAGCAGGTGGCTACAAAAATGCTGTAGCACATCTGTAGCACAGAGATACAACCAAGGATTAAATTAGATACAAAATGGGAATTGTTTAGGATGATACTATTTTAGCAAGAATAACTGTTGTTCAGTAAGGTTATACGTCTACTTTAAACACACACTGCTGGATTTAAATATTAACCCATTGGAGACTAAGCCTTTTTATAACACTTGTTGCTTACAAGTTAAAATCAGTATTTTGCTAGAAAATTACTTAGAAACCCCCAAACATTATATATATATATATATATATACATATATATATATTAGCAGAGACCCTAGAGAATAAAATGGCGGTCGTTGCAATATTTTATTTGAATCATTATTAATCTAATAATTATTCATTTATTTGCGGTCTTTCAAACGTAATTTTGGAAAAAATACACTTTCTTGAATTAAAAAAAAAATAAAATTCAGTGAAATTAGCCCATTTTTTTTTTATAATGTGAAAGAAGATATTACGCCGAGTAAATAGATACCTTACATGTCATGCTTTAAAATTGGGTACACTCATGGAATGGCGACAAACTACAGTACTTAAAAATCTCCACAGGCCATGCATTAAAAAATATTTAGAGATAGCCAGTTTAAAGCTATAGAAGAGGGCTAGTGCTAGAATTATTGCTCATACTCTAACAATCGCAGCGATGCCTCACATGTGTGGTTTAATCACTGGTTACCTTTGCGGGCGGAACTTACGTATACTTTCGCTTCTGAACACGAGCACGGAGGGATGGGGCACCTACATTTCTTTTTCTTTTTTTTTTTTCCAGGTTTTGAGGAGGGCAATGCCTTCATCCAGAGATCTAATCGTGGAGGAGGAGCCGTCATAGGTGACTATTAAGGTTGCTGGGTATTTCCATTTATATGAAACATTATGGTTACATAATGGGCCTTTGTGACCGTTGCAAGGTTCTGACGTCGATGCATGGTATGTTGCGAGTAATCCGGAAAGACTTGGAGAGTTCTCAAATTTTCTGGGAGGGAGTCCGTTTTTCTGAAGGCGTCAAGTGTTTTTTCTTTCACTTGAAAAAAATGGATATGCATGAGCACATCTCTGGGTGTATCCTTAGATAGATGGAACGGCTTAGGTATGCGGTGGATGCAGTCGATAGTTAGGTCAGTAGGTGAGAGGGCAGGAATTGCGGTCTGGAAAATGTCTTTGACATAGTGAGGTAGTTGTGCCTGGCTTATGGATTCCGGAATGCCTCTCACTTTAAGGTGGTTCCGGCGGGAACGGTCTTCCAGATCTGCGATTTTAGCTTTTAGCCATTGTATCTCTTCAGAATGGGAATCATGGGCATCCACCATAGCATTAAAAGAATGAGCACACTCCGAGATCTGTTCCTCCATTCTGGAAACTCTGGTATCTAGAACATGCACTTCTGATCTACATTGATTAATGCCCTGCAGCGAGTCAGATTGTAGGGAGGCTCTCAAGGACAAGAGCATATCCTTGAGAGTGGTATCAGAGATGGGTTGCCCCATAGTGGGGAATGTGGCCATAGGGTCAGGGGTGCCTGTATCCATGCTATTTGCGGTGCCAGCGGCCCTCTCATCTGCCCAGGAGACATGCGGTGCCTCATCTCCTGTGTCCCTTCTAGGCTTTGATTTTGCAGGGCTGTTCAGGGGAGAGGGAACTGCCTCCACATCTGGGGGTCCTCCCCTAGTAGAGAGGTGATATTGCGGTTGTCATTCCATGTCCCAAGTCCCTGGGGAGCCGGGTGGGGGGGGGGGTGGAGAGGAGGGGAGCCGTTATTGCCACATACATGTCGGCTGGCAGTGGGAGGGGGGGTGTCCCTTCCCTCTGCTTGTAATAACAGCCAGGCGGCTGCTTAGCCGCGTCAGTTGTTATTACAAGAAAGCCAACCATCAGCTCTAAAAAAGCGGCACCGGGGTGATGCCTGAAGCTATAGGCAACACCCCACTACAACCCCTTGAAGCAGAAGGCCACATATTTGCGTTACGTTGGCATGAAGGGTTTAAACCCTTTCATAATAAGCAGTGATTAAAATCTTGATGCCCTGACAAAATTTAGCATTTAAGGTCAATATGCATCTGTTAACTTGACTATAGCCCTGTGACCAATGTGTCAGTTTGACAGTGAAGTTTAAGAACCAGGGGCAGTGGTTTAAGTGATGTTTAAGAACCAGGGGCACACACAGGTGTACATTCCTAGTTATATTCTGTAATGTTTATTAATATAATTAATATATTCATGGCACAAGGCATTGTCTATGCAATCACAAAGTGGTTAAACATATGATACTTTCGTAGGTTTGGGGACAAGGTTTATCACTATTTATTATTACGTTATCATCTATTAACATATGTTTTACTTTTTTTTACTATGAATTCTACAAATTACAGTAGGGCATGTGTAAGCTCTGGCTGCCTTTGTGGATAGTTTAAGATTTACTAAGGATAGCAAATGGCAAAAAAACGGGCAGAAATTTCATCACTCAGAATGTGTGATGAAAGCCCTGCCCACCTTATCATCTCCACATCACCAAACTCTTTTTTCACCTGTCTCAGATAAACAAAGAAAGGCTATTTTTTTCTGAAGTAATCCTTAAATGTTTGCCAAGGATTTTACAACAGTGTTTCTCAGCTTTGATAAAGTATGAACTCCTCTGTTTGACACATACCACCTACTTTGGATTATCTGATCTTAAAGCGTAACTCCACTTTTGTTAAGAAAAAAACATTCCCCTCTGGGGGATCTCTGTACATTACAAGGATTTTAACAAACTTTATTGCAGATTCCTACCTTTTGTTATTCTGAATAAATCATTGTTTGTTCCTCTGTGCTGAGTGGGTCTAATGGGAGTGGTTTCATAATTATCTGTCAGCTGTGGCAGCTGCAGGGCTCTAATAAAGGAAAGCAGCTGGGCCTGCATCCCTTTAGATGTGTTCCTATTGGGGGGTATCCCACCAAAAATTACATTTATGTTGCAGGGGGTGCCTGAAATCTGACTTGTATCTTAGTGCAGACTTCTGGAAAAATTGGTGAGCCAATGACACAAGCAGGAAATGATGTTTCTGGGGTGTGGTCAGTACACATTCTGTGTACAGAACAGCTCCAGGTAGCCATATTGCATTGCATTTTCTGAAAATTACAACAGCTGCAGATTGAAACGGAAAGGTCATTTTTAATAACATTCAATTACCATATGATTTGTGTCACAATTGTATACGCTATATTGTTTTTTCTTTATTTGCTTTTTTTCCCACGAAAGTGGAGTTACCCTTTAAAGTGGAAGTGAAGTATGTTTGTTAAAATGTACTAACAGCATAGCTCCTAACTGTAAAAGAAAATTATGATGCTTAGCACCTTGCTCCTGCGCTCAGAACCTGGTTCTCAAACACCCTCTGTCTCGGGACTTTCACTTGGCATCCCCAAATGGCTAGACCTTGCTGCCCTCTATGACCGGGGTGGTCGACTGGATACTGTAAACATAAACACAAGAAGCCCTCTTTTCTTGTGTTTATGTTTATAGCTCCTAACTGTCCCTGATTTCGAGTCCTAACTGTCCCTGATTTGGAACTAAGTCCCTCTTTCCCCCCCAATTGTCCCTCATTTTGGTCTGATCTATATAGTTGTATATAAAATGCACTATTAATCTTCCAAAAAGTGTTTCCCAGTGCTAAACCTTTCATCCAATTTCTAAACCGCCGTGTTTGTAAATGTCAAAAGCCAGTATAAAAGAATAGTAGTGATAAAATAAAGCATTTGTGGGTTTAACTAATTATTTTTTTTGTAAAATTCTCCTTTAAGGGGGTGTGGCAGGAGGTGTGTCCTATGCCTACATACTTTTGCTGATAGGTGTCCTTCATTCCCATCTCAAAAAGTTGAGAGGTATGTGACAGGGTGGCTTTTTTTTTAAGACATGTGTGTCTTCTATCAGCACATATTTGTATAAGTACACTGAGCCAAACATGCGCAGTTAATGTACAATCTCAATATAATTCTGTGCCAGGAGGAAATAAATCCCATGCACATACAATATATTTACCTCATTCTGGCCCTGCCGATAAAGATGGTGAAACTCTCCGAACCTGGAGGATGACCAGATTAAGATGGAAGCATCAGACATGGAGGGAAGTGCGGACATTGCATCGTGATAAGGAATCGCTTTGCCTGGTAAGTGTGCTATAATCTTTAAATATCCTGTGTATATTTGCACATTATGGTAAAAAAAAGTTAATGGGGGCCAAAAATTTAGCATTTTCCCTGGTGGTGTACTTCAGATTTATGTACACCTTGACATTGGAACATGTATTTATTGTGTATAAATATTCTCAAAAATGACCTTATGTTTCAAATCAATAAATAATGCTTAGTTATCTCACGTTTATATCTGAATTATTGTTTGCTAAGTCAATAAACTGTTATGATGAACTATTTTACGAGGCGAAGCATTCTCCCCGGGTGCTAGCGTTAGCCTTCGGGGTACTCATAATATTAGCTTGTAACCTGTGTTTACTATATGTTGGAAAACCACTAAGAGGAGTAGCAGACCCTATTATAACAGATAATCCTCAGACTGATCACAGCAACTAAAGATCATTCAGTGTTTGAGTGAGCTACATCAAGAACCAGTTCATTTTATGGCAGCAAGATAATACAACTACAAATCAGAAAGGAACACTAATGTCTGAAAGGTTCACAAAAAAAAGTGCAGTGTTTCCAGTCATAGACAACAGCATTCTAATTTAAATTTCTAAAACTGTACTAGTTCAATAAGCACAAGAAAATTTGACGCTGGAATATTTAAGCTATAACTCGTAAATGCAATTTTCTTATATTTAGTGCAATGAATAAATGGAAAAACATTGAAAGACTGTTGGTTACATTACTACTCAAGTGTGTCAGGGAAAAAATAGTTATTTTTTTAAATATTTATATTTTATTTGCTCTTCATTGTAACTCTGTATATTTTTCTTTAAATTGTATAAAGCCTGAAGAAGTGAGCTAAAACATCCAGAAAGGTTGCATTTCTAATAATTTAGGTTAGCTAATACAGGATATAATTAAACGTCAAACCTTCTGCAATAATCAATGGCTTGCACAGTACAATACTCATAATACTACAAATGTATAAATGTAATATAAACCATAGAATATTAAAAAGAAAGCTGAGCCATTGGGCTTTGTAACCAATCAACATTTCATTTTCCCTCCAAAAGTTAAATAATAAAGCCTGATCGATTACTGTGAACAACACAACTTTTTTGTTTGCTGCTATTCTCGAGTGGAATCCTTTCTTATGGTAAAGACCAAAACATGGATAAATATGACCATATACCACCAAACCAACCAACAGTTATGCCTCTGAAGTAAAATGTGTATTTATATTTTGGTTAATCCACATAAAATTATATGTTGGGGATTATGTAACAACTCATTTTAAATAATATTAGGCTACTAAAGCCACATGAGGAGCCTGAAGACTCATCCTTTATCATAAATAAACCCATTACTGAAAACACAACACAATATGAACAGCCCGCAACTGTAAGACTAAAAATTGTGTAGGAAAGTTTAGAATAGTGGAAATGCTTCCATATTTTTTTTTTTTTTTAATTAAAACCCTTTCTTTCTATTTTAGTGTAAGTTCCCTGAATTAAACATTTTTTTTTTTTGTCTTCAGACCAAATTATAATGTCTTCCATCACCTATTTACAGCAGTATTTGTAGTTCAGCCCTTGGTCATGTTGTGTGAGCTTCAATGCAAAAATAAACAGGCCATACAAAATTTGTCTTAAACATCATCATTACACTGTAAGCAACTCTCTGCATTGGTGCTTTTCCTCCACTGGATGTTGACGAAGAACAGAGATTCATCCCCATTGTTTTGGCTTTCACTAGATATAGAGATGCTCTGAAAGGATAAAAATGATGAGGAAGCTAAAAATGAAGATGAGAGCACAACGCTGGCTAAATAAATGGATTTTTTTCCTCTCTCCTCTCTTTTCTTCCTTGCTCCAGTGGTAGTTCTTGTCAAAGTGAATGGAAATTGTTACAGACAGATCAAGTGTCTCCTACTTTCTGTGTCACAGAGTTTTGCCGATTTCATGAACCATGCCAGAGAGGGGTCAGGCAAAGAGATACAGGCAAGGAAAGGATGACCAATTCTGTTTCTTCTCTGACATAACCACTGATCTTTTTTGAGTCACTGAGTTTTAACACTATGAAACAGCTTAGGCTTCACCTTAAAATAAAACAATTATTTACACACTCAGGAAGTAAACTCACCTTTCATGGTCCATGCTAGCTGGCTTTTTAAGGTGATGTGAACAAAATGAAAAAATATATTTGTAAAATGATGGGGTGGCTGATTTACAAAAAATTGCATACATACATTTTTAAACAAGAATTATGATTTGTTGCTCAAAAAACATTAGAGTAGATCTACACCCTACTTGGATGCCATTTAGTTTGCTAAAGTATTGAGTATTATCATCATGTTGTTCTGTTTTAACCTATTTGCATCTTTTTTTGCATTTCTTTTTTGGTTATCTTCTCCGGCCTCTTTCAGTCACTTCCTCTCTATATGCACTTGTCTGTATCACATCATTGCTCTAGACTGGCTACCTGATAGAGATGAACCATCTATAACTAGGAACTTTGAAAAATCTGAATTCCTGAGATTGTTTGTTAGGTAGTGGCAGAGAATAGAGGAGGAGCTAACAAATCTTGTGATTTGTCAAATTATGCTTTATTGTGGGACACATACTTGCTCCCCACCATTTTACTGAAACATTTAGTACATCTGGCCATCACCATGTAAAATACCTATTTCCCTATCTCTCTTGCTGGCCAGCTCAGACCCTCCACTGGCCCACTACAACCACCACTTGGGCTACACCAAGTCTCCCTCTCCTGCTGAGCTGCTACTTTGTTGCTGGCAGTCCTCCCACTTACTCTGATGGTGGCCATGTCACAGAGACTCCTGACCCTCTCCAATCTCTACTGGACTGTTCTGCTCCCATCCAGCACTCCTTCTTCCTCTTCTCCAAGCTTCCAGCCATTGCAGAGAGCAGTGCATGTATGACTCACAAGAATGGTGTCACAAACCTTGCCTGTATGTTTGCATAATGGTGGACCCCTCCTCCTCTTCTATAATGGGTGACACTGACTCACAGTTCAGTTTGTGTGACTTAGGCTGGGTTCACACTAGTCTGAATTGGATGTGGGTTTCCCCGCATCCAATTATCATGACAGGAGAGTGTGCCCGGCTCTCAATGGAACTGGTTCACACTTCTATTTGGCGGGTGCAGAGCAGAGTGCACAGGGGTCCTGTGCATCTTTGGCTCCGTTTCAGGTCTGAATTCAGGCAAAAATGTGGGTCTTATTTGTCCCTAAAACAGACAACAGGGATGCACCAGACCCCAGCTGTGAGCTGCATCCGCATTAAGTGTGAACCCATCCTTAGAAAAATTATGTAAGACACATTGTGCTTTGTTTACATTTTACAGTATATCTCTGGAAAAGGAATTCTGAATATGTAACCATTCTGGCAGTAACCCAGTATCCAGATCAAAAATGATGAAATTGCAGGTCAATTCCATGTCAGTTCAGGTATATGAACCAAGTCTAGGCATTACAGTGGGTACGGAAAGTATTTAGACCCCCTTAAATTTTTCACTTTTTGTTAAATTGCAGCCATTTGCTAAAATCATTTAAGTTCATTCTTCTTCCTCATGAATGTACACATAGCACCCCATACTGACAGAAAAACACAGAATTGTTGACATTGTTGCAGATTTATTAAAAAAGAAAAACTGAAATATCACATGGTCCTAAGTATTCAGACCCTTTGCTGTGACACTCATATATTTAACTCAGGTGCTTTCCATTTCTTCTGATCATCCTTGAGATGGTTCTACACCTTCATTTGAGTCCAGCTGTGTTTGATTATACTGATTAGACTTGATTAGGAAAGCCACACACCTGTCTATATAAGACCTTCCAGATCACAATGCATGTCAGAGCAAATGAGAATCATGAGGTCAAAGGAACTGCCTGAAGAGCTCAGAGACAGAATTGTGGCAAGGCACAGATCTGGCCAAGGTTACAAAAAGATTTCTGCTGCACTTAAGGTTCCTAAGAGCACAGTGGCCTCCATAATCCTCAAATGGAAGACGTTTGGGACGAACAGAACCCTTCCTAGAGCTGGCCGTCCGGCCAAACTGAGCTATCGGGGGAGAAGAGCCTTGGTGAGAGAGGTAAAGAAGAACCCAAAGATCACTGTGGCTCAGCTCCAGAGATGCAGTCAGGAGATGGGAGAAAGTTGTAGAAAGTCAACCATCACTGCAGCCCTCCACCAGTCAGGGCTTTATGGCAGAGTGGCCCGACGGAAGCCTCTCCTCAGTGTAAGACACATGAAAGCCCGCATGGAGTTTGCTAAAAAACACCTGAAGGACTCCAAGATGGTGAGAAATAAGATTCTCTGGTCTGATGAGACCAAAATAGAACTTTTTGGCCTTAATTCCAAGCGGTATGTGTGGAGAAAACCAGGCACTGCTCATCACCTGTCCAATACAGTCCCAACAGTGAAGCATGGTGGTGGCAGCATCATGCTGTGGGGGTGTTTTTCAGCTGCAGGGACAGGACGACTGGTTGCAATCGAGGGAAAGATGAATGCGGCCAAGTACAGGGATATCCTGGACAAAAACCTTCTCCAGAGTGCTCTGGACCTCAGACTGGGCCGAAGGTTTACCTTCCAACAAGACAATGACCCTAAGCACACAGCTAAAATAACGAAGGAGTGGCTTCACAAAAACTCCGTGACTGTTCTTTAATGGCCCAACCAGAGCCATGACTTAAACCCAATTGAGCATCTCTGGAGAGACCTAAAAATGGCTGTCCACCAACGTTTACCATCCAACCTGACAGAACTGGAGAGGATCTGCAAGGAGGAATGGCAGAGGATCCCCAAATCCAGGTGTGAAAGACTTGTTGCATCTTTCCCAAAAAGACTCCTGGCTGTATTAGATCAAAAGGGGGCTTCTACTAAATACTAAGCAAAGGGTCTGAATACTTAGGACCATGTGATATTTCAGTTTTTCTTTTTTAATAAATCTGCAACAATGTCAACAATTCTGTGTATTTCTGTCAGTATGGGGTGCTATGTGTACATTCATGAGGAAGAAGAATGAACCTAAATGATTTTAGCAAATGGCTGCAATATAACAAAGAGTGAAAACTTTAAGGGGGTCTGAATACTTTCCGTACCCATTGTATGTGTTGGCACAGCTGCCTGTACTTTTTATGCACAATTAGAAGACATAACATAACAGGAGGTTCCTAACAAGGACTTTCATGGCATGATCACCAGATATTCTTTTGGTTAAATGTGCATATTTTTAATAGACTGTAAACAATTTGGAATTACATAAAGATGTAAAAAGTTATATGAAATGATAGTGCCTGGGTTTCCATTTACTTTAACAAATATTTTTTTCAGTTTCTTTGCCTTGGTCTGTAAATTTTCCTTAGTGAGACTTAATGTAAGTACAGATCCCTCCAAATGGTGCATAACTTTGGCCAGCCATAAATGGATCAAAAATTAGTCGTTTCAGCCCAATTTCAATCTATCTATAGGAAGGCTGATCGACTTCTGTACAACCGGCATGTTGGGTTTTTTGATCAGTAAAATGATGCATAACCTGTCCTCAGTTTTGACATAACTGTTGTGATAGAACAAAGAAAACCCTCCAAAGAAGGGGACTAATATAGGCAACATCGAGCAATAATAATCGAGCAATAATAAAAAAATAAATGTATGTATATAAAAAAATATAAATGTTATTGTACAACAGAGTAAAATTGTTCAAAGGACAAAACAGGTATAGGGCTAAATTCTATGTAAATAGGAAGCAACACATAGGCCAGAAAAGATCTCTATGAGAATGGTGATAAAGCATCCAACGCGTTTCGAGACTTCAAAATGCTCTTCTTCAAGGAGATTACATATAAGTAAGCATCGAGATTTCTAAAATATGAAAGAAAGCAATGAATACCATGTATATATATGTCAAGCTGAATAGATGCATCAATATGTGTCAGGATGTGACATGCATAATACAAAAGACACTGACCAGATCCACTTGGGGTGCTCCATATACAGAAGTAGCCCAAAGCATATGTAAAACCACAGAAAAAAAGGGGTCCTCTACATTGCTCTGAAAAAAAGGGGGGAGGAGGTTGAAGGAAGCAACCCACCTGGTGTCCCCACAGGGAATTTTGCCACTGGGGGGCAAAATGGAGCCCAAACATCTTGACAAGGCCCTAAAGGCTGCAAGAAATGAATAAAATATATATACATGTATAATAAAAAGGTATATATAAATATATAGTGAACACTGCTTAAGAGAATAAAAGTCAACTAATTAGAAAGTCGCATGTTCCAAAAACACTTACATAAGAGACCGTGATCAAAAGAGTCCACACCTGTATGTAAATAGGAAGCAACACATAGGCCAGAAAAGATCTCTATGAGAATGGTGATAAAGCATCCAACGCGTTTCGAGACTTCAAAATGCTCTTCTTCAAGGAGCTTACATATAAGTAAGCATCGAGATTTCTAAAATATGAAAGAAAGCAATGAATACCATGTATATATATGTCAAGCTGAATAGATGCATCAATATGTGTCAGGATGTGACATGCATAATACAAAAGACAATGACCAGATCGACTTGGGGTGCTCCATATACAGAAGTAGCCCAAAGCATATGTAAAACCACAGAAAAAAAGGGGTCCTCTACATTGCTCTGAAAAAAAGGGGGGAGGAGGTTGAAGGAAGCAACCCACCTGGTGTCCCCACAGGGAATTTTGCCACTGGGGGGCAAAATGGAGCCCAAACATCTTGACAAGGCCCTAAAGGCTGCAAGAAATGAATAAAATATATATACATGTATAATAAAAAGGTATATATAAATATATAGTGAACACTGCTTAAGAGAATAAAAGTCAACTAATTAGAAAGTCGCATGTTCCAAAAACACTTACATAAGAGACCGTGATCAAAAGAGTCCACACCTGTATGTATAGAAGTGTGCTGATGGTGATAGAGTTGGCGCTCAGTCAGAAATTAGCAGGGAAGTATCTAGGCAGAGGCAGGCTGGAGCAGAGATTAGGGTAGATCAGAACATACCAAAGTGTAAATAAAAGAGGGCATGTATCAATCGTCAGTTGGATGGGACTCCAATAGAGAATGAAGAAGAATGTAACCTATCAGGATTGCAGCCATAATGCAAATGCAACGAGTGCTTGTCCAGGTAACACTAAAGCCGAGCAGGGCTTCAGCATCTAAATGGACCAGCCGGGATTGAGAGGGAGCCAATCAGATTACAAGGAAGAACACCTTGCAGTAACAGCCAATGGGGATGAAGCTAGGAGGAGGGCCAGGGAACACCCCCCTGAGCCAAAGGCATGCCACGCAGCCACAAGGAGGAAAGTGACGTTGCGCCGTGTCATCCGCTCCCGGGCACATGACATGGCCATGGGTGGTGTGAGAAGGGGCGGATACCTAGGGCAACCACTAATTATAGGCTAGGAGCGGCCGCTCATGGCCTGGAAGCCCCGATCTGCCCATGGTCCAAAAACACAGGCCGTCGCAGCATCGACACGATGGAGGACGCAGCAGCCCACATGTGCCAGGCGGCACCACACTGAGGGGGACAGAGGCAGGAGGCCGAAGCCAATGTCAATTAAAATGACAAGTCTAAATGAATGAGCTGTCTTTCAGTAGGAAGAGACAGTCAGGGGCCAGAAGAGAGAGGGAGAAGGCCCAAAAGGGAACAGGGGGAAGCCCTAAATACTAGGGAGCATATCGAATGGACAATCTGGTCAATGGCACGGTATATGCATGTCACAATCCCCTAATAGCAAATAGTCCACATACATATCTAAATTTAAACATTTGTACAAAGCTGTATAGCCACCAAGCAGAAAAAAAAAGGGGAGGGGAGGGGAGGGGAAGGGGGAAAGTAAAGAATTATCTTTCCAAGCCTCCTGATTGGAAGCCTTCCAAAAAAGGCCTAAAGGCTATGGCCTCATTGAGACCTGGTAATGTGGTTGCATTGAGCTTAAAAATCTAACGGAGCTTGCACTAAAGGAGGGTCTTTTTCCAGTCCCCTCCCCGCGGGCTCGGGTGGTTTCGGTCCAACACCAAAAGTCGAATCCGAGGAAAATCTCCTCCATGAATCCTGGCAACATGACGACCAATCGGTAGTTCGTCATCACAAGATTATATGTGTCGATATGCTCTCCTCCGTAGTTCCAATTTAGTTTTACCGATGTAAAATCCAGAGCATTCTTTTCTCTATTCCCTGTTTCTGTTTCTTTTTTTTTTTTTGAAAGACAAGGGCCTACTGAATTTAAGTAATGGGATATTACGCGTCTATTTTTGTAGTTAGACTATTTTCATTGATGGATCAATTTAATTAAGGCGCCTTGATATGTTGAAATGGTAAATTTTGTTCTTCCTATATATGTCAGGTGGAATACTAGGACTTGGGACTACCTATAGTATGAGCTTGCCTTATTATTGTTATATATAGGATATGGAATCAGAACTGTTTTATACGATGTAGTTAAAATGTTGTGTGCCTGTTATGTGAATATTTAGTGCCTATATTTCCATTACAGTATGTTTTTTTACTATCCAGGATGCATGTTGAAAAAGTTTTTGTCTCTTTTTTTCTCTATTTCTTTCAATAAAATAAGATTGTTACAAAATCCAGAGCATTCACAGGTGAGGAGGTATACTACCCCCTTTGTCTTGCAATTAGCATAATGCTTAAGAATATATTAGTCCCCATTAGGTAGCAAAATGTTTTTGGCTGTATTGATGTACCGACAGTATTTACACCCTCTGCACCTGAAAGTGCCCAGACATTTAAAAGGATCTTTGCGGGCGATGCTTCTGTATTCACTCTGCACCAGGCTATCACCTATTGACTTGGGTCATCTGAAAGTGAAACCCAGTACTTCTGACACACATGGTCCTATATTCAGATCAATAGTTAGAAGATGCCAATATTTTTTGATAATATTGGTGATCTTTTGATGTTGGTTAGAATACCTAGTAATGAAGCAAGTGGAATTGTCGCTCGTCTTGTTAGAGATAAATAGTTCTTGTCTTGTTTTTTGAGTGGCTTATTTGTAAGCCATTTTCAAGCATGAGGAAGAGTATCCATGTGCAAGAAGCCTTTCTCTTAATTTGTCTGCTTCCTGTTTGAAAGAGCTGTCAAGGGAACAATTATGTTTAAGTCTAAGATACTGGCCGAATGGTATAGATTGTACTAATGGCCTGGGATGAAAACTGCTGGCATGAAGGATTGAGTTCCCAGATGTGGGCTTAGGATATAAAGTACTAGGTAAATAGCCATTGTCATCTT
Source organism: Pelophylax lessonae (assembly GCF_965119305.1). NCBI lineage: Eukaryota > Metazoa > Chordata > Amphibia > Anura > Ranidae > Pelophylax > Pelophylax lessonae. The sequence goes on from NC_138776.1 coordinate 149,926,405, forward strand.
TGTGAATCTTGACATCAAGGAATGATATAGAATTGAAGTTATAGTTTATAGTGAACTTAACTTAATGTCAAGTGCCCTTAAAAAATCCTGTAAAAGGGCCAGAGTATCCTCCCAGACCAGAAAGACATCATCGATATATCTGTACCAAAAAATGACACGGTCCATAAATTCAGCCAGTATATCAGAGTCCAAAAGCATACGCTCCCACTGACCCAGGTACAAGTTGGCAAAAGAAGGGGCACAGCAAGTACCCATGGCAATTCTCCAGGTACAAGGCCACCCTTGTATCTGGAGAAAGAGGGAGCCGTGATGGAGAATAAAACACAATGACTCCAGGATGAATTCTATCTTGGGTCTATTGTGAAGACTCCCCTGCGCAAGGATTCATCTAATACAAAATAGACCTCTATCATGGGGAATTGAGGTGCATAATGCTTTGATATCAATGGCTAACAAATACGCATTGTGAGGTATATGTAGGTCTTCCAAGATCTGGAGAAGATGGATGTTGCATGCATATAGGTGGGCAAACTGACAAGGGTTCTAAAGATCTCAGTGAGAGAACCATTACCCAAGATGATCAGACAGCCAGGTGGAGGGTAAACATTCTTGTGGAACTTGAGGAAAGCATAGAGATAGGAGACCCTACCTACCCTGGCACAAGACAGGAGTGCCAGGGAAGGTAGTTCGAAAAAATTCCCACTGTGCTTTATCCAGAATATTCTGCGAATATGCAGCAACAATAAACTGGTAAAACTCACAGTGAAATTTTTAGATGAGATGGCTACCTATTGGACGATATTATTCTCTATTTTGGAGGATTTTGTTGCCCATATTTTTGTACTGTTCATTGTCCATAATGACAACATCTATCTGTTGTCATATAGTTGTCTGAGAAGAATATACTCTACAGATAATTTAGGCTGGCACATGGGTTCATAAAATATGAGAAAAAGGCAATTGGAGTATATTCATAAAAGAAGTAACTAGCGCCATTAGTCATTGTAAACTGGGTTGGCTTTAATGTCCCATTCTATTGGGAGGAGATTCCTAATTATCAAAAAGACCCTGCATGAACAGAGTTTCCATTAACCAAGAATGAAAACTACTCCTTTGATAAATTATATAAATTGTGTAAGCAAAGCTCATACTAATGCTAACACCATGTTTAATTATACAACAAAGAAGATATAAGAAGCTTCAGTGAAGTACCATTTATAGCACTTGGTCCACAGTGTCTAGATCAACCAACCTAAAGGAAGTCTGCACTGAGAGCATATGTAAGCTGCTATTGGTGACCTCCTGATAGACATGATCTTTGCCTTCCTGCCATGCAAATCCAAAGTCTTTAATATATTTGGAGTTACTGACCCAGAACAATGAATTAGTAAGTTTAATCAGAAAACCTGAGATGCATTAATCTTCCAGGTGTGTGAATTAGAAAGCACAGACAGCTTGACAGCCAGCATTTTTAGATACAGAGGTCAGTAATGGCAGCCCCCATGCTTCTCTTTCCAAAGGTTTTCACTCGGACTTACCATTGCTAGTATAATAAAGAGATGGAGCAGTTTATTTAGTTCTGCAAAAAATTACTGATTTATTAAGGAGGTAAAAGTAGTTATGGAAATACAAATTAATTAATATACATCATATATATTGCTGTCAAACACATTTTTAGACTGTCATATTAAAGTGGACCTTCACTCTCCTAAACAACTTAACCTCCCTGCATTCAACCCCCTCCTCCACAAGCAAACTAAATAAACTGGGTTTCTTTTTCTGTTTGTTTTCTTGTTTTTATTTATTTTTTACTCCAGGCCAACCCCCCACCCCTTCCCCCATTCTTGCTTAAGCAAAAGTGACAAATCCTTCCTCCTACAGCCTCATCAGACATCATACCACATATCCCACAGAGGTTGGTGGACAGATCTGGTGAACATTAGGGGTCGGTTGCAAAAACCAGGAAGAGGCAGGCCTTTGAGGACTGGAGTGGACCAAAATGGCAGGGCAGACCCTGCCTTAGCAACAGATTAGTGGATCACAACAGGATAACACTGGATTCCCCAGGCAGGTGAACATGTAAACCAGGGACAACCCAGTATAACAGATAAGCAGGGGGGAGGAAGTTTTTTATTATATTTTTGAGTAACATAGAAGTAGAATTGCCTTTCAGATGAATGTTGGAGAGACAAAGGAATTTAGCTAAAAGGGGTCCAACTGCACACGTGCCTTGAGCTTTACCAATGCTTCCATTGCTTGCAGCTCTATGGGTGTAAAAGTGATTGTAAATGATCATCTTGTAAAACATCCCATTCAGTTTAAGAATAGAAATGAAAGGCAAAAAATTTTTGTATAGATATAAAAATGAAGTATAAATATATTTTTTCCCTTTTATATAAATGATCACACTGCCTCTGTTCTCAGCTGTATAAGAGCTGAGGGAGGAGAAACAGCAACACACTAAGATTGCCAGTAAATGGCTGTGCAGCGGGGCATGTCAGGATAAATCTGATCATTGGAGGAAAGAACACTGAGTTTCCAGCATAGCTAAAGAACTGACCACGCTGTGCTCTCCTGCTTGGGGTTGTCAGTTTTTATTGGGAAGTAAGGGGACTAGCAGGAACATCAGGGATTTGACATAAAGGAAGCAATACAAAGAGAACAGGATATTTTCATATAAAAGTACAGCAGGCACATATCAGGAATATGAAGTATTGGTTTAACAAACGCTTTAAATTCTAGTAATCTCAGCAAGGCAGGTTAATCTTCCACCACTAACAATTGGAAAGGCTTTATAAATATATGGGTAATGATCAAAATGGAACTGCAGACAATGTGAAGTTGACAGATTTGAAGCCACCTAATTAATGTTGACAACTAAGTAAGAAGAATCAAGTGGGACTGGATGCCTACATTAGTGTAGCAGGATTCCCAGCCATTTTGCTGGATGAGGGTCCGCCTGGGTTACCACTAATACCAACAGCACATTTAAGCATGTTCTCCAAGTGTGAGCACTGAGACAAGGAACAGTCCAGTATCTTTGGGTTTTTTTGTATTTATTTTGAACTTGGATGGAAGAAGGGATGAGTGGGATACTCCTCTGGCTCAACTATACACAATTTGAGTGGGACAACTGAAAAACGCCTGTTGGCGCTGACTTAATGCCGAGCGGTCAACGCCGGTTGATGCTGGTTAAAACTGACTTGCTGTCTGTTAACGCTGAACTGACTTCTGACACTTTCGTGTGGCACAAAGTCCTAATTAAAGCTTCCTTGACCCCTCTTCACTGAGGTAGCTACTTGTAGGACTGTTGCATTGCTTAACACTTCAGGGCCCCCCCCCTCCCCCCCCCCCATGGGTTTGACTAGCACCTACCTAGGAGGGTGCTACATCAGGAATTTTACAGTTTCCTAGTTTGTTTTAACAAAGGTAAACACCCAGCAGATAGAAAATTACCACACAGTTATTTATTTTTTTACCATGTTATTACATTTTTTATAATGCATCTAAAATAATACCCTGAATCTGTCCTAATATAAGCCTTCTATGATTCCCTCCATAATAGCACTCCAAATGAAGAGTGTCAGTGAGCACTAGGAGTTGATAACACATCTGCTGCTCTCCATTCCTTGTCTAGTCAACAGGCTGGAGAATGTTCTTGACCAAGCTCTGCAAATTCTTTAGAAGTGGTCCAAGACCTGACAGGGCTGTCAAGATCACATAAGTGGCAGTAAAGGATTACATCTCCATTGTCAGGTAAAAAGGTTTTCCTATATGTACAGTATTTGAATTCAATTTATTCACAAAAGGGAAAGAAAAATCTAACTGGCTACAGCAAGTGTATGCCAAAATGTATTACAACTACAAACAGGCAGCAAAAAAGAGAAAACAAAAAAAAAAAAAAGAAATACCATACATAGTATAACTCGCTACATTTTACTTATTCCTCTGAACTAGAGTGGTATTAAACACAAAAACAAACCTGTATTATTTTTCAACCAATTGTTAATTGTGGTGGTTGCATGCATTTTCTTTTATCAGGCTGTTTTCCTTTGTCCATTTTCATCTTGCCAGTAAGTCTGCCATTTTTTTACTTTCTTTAAAAGATCAAGCTGCCCAGCAAAAATGGCAGTTAGAGGGTTAGGACAAACTATTTACCACTGACAGCAGTGCTTATAATGGTTAGGTTTCATTCATTTATGAAAAAAAATACTGTAACTGCCTAAAAGATGATAGCTGAAGTTCATTTTTTTCTAAATCTGCTTGTGTCTCTGTTGCTCCTCCATGCAGAATAGGGACACACTGATACAGGAGGTCTGTCAATGGCCAGAACACCAGGTGAAAATAGAGGTGAAAAAAGACTAATAAAAAAACAAAAACAAAAGCAGCCACTGTATTTAAAGACTGGTAAGCTGCATTATATTACATTTTTGGGTTTGGGTTTAATACGGCTTTAAGAACTATGCAGCAGACACCCAAACATTTATAGTATATACGTTTTATTTTACAGTAATACAAATTTTTTTAAACAGCTATTACTTAAATAGAAAGAATGGGAAAAAGTAAAAGACATACATAAATATATAAATAAACTTGAAGTATGCAGAAAGTATTTCCACTTCTTTTTGTTACATGCGTTGAAACAAGTTTTGATTTTTTTTTTTTTTTTTTTTTTTGTGTATTAACATATATATATAAACTGATTCAGTGAGTGAAATAATTGATTAATGCCGCCAAAATCCCAAAGCTCTTGGACAGTTATGTGTTGGAAAGGTCTAATGTTTTCTTTTCATTTAGAACCTCATGCCTATATATCAAGAACCCAGCATGTCATACTGTGAAAAGTGACACCGATTTGCTTAGTGTGACACTTTATGAACGCTGGACAATGGAGGTCGTCTTGAATTTATGATTCTAAAGTCTCAGTGCGACAATTGGTAATTCCAGCTCACACCAAGGGGCTCGTTCATCAGGCTGCTTTCATGGGAGCCCCCTAAAGAGTTACATTATGTTCCTCCAAGTAGGTGGAATTTGTCCCATTTTTCATGGCTATCTACGTCAATGCCATTTACATTGTACAAGAAACACTCATCTTCTTTAAAGTTCCATATAATTGTAATAATAGCATAATATAATTAGGATCTGCAATGATACTATAGTAAACAGAAATGGTTTGAAGTTCGTTTTTTTGGATTCTATTTCCTGTTACAGATTTCAGAACTTAGGAAAACTACTATCATTTCGCTTAAATATAGAATAGTTTTAAAACGTAATGAACTATACTTTTGTCAGCTTTACTTCATCAGTTGTGCTGGCTAAAATAGTTTATTTTAAAGCGGAGTTCAAAGCTAATTTTCAACCTTGGCCGCATTTGTTGCCAATCCCTTTGGCTCTTCATTTTTGGATAGTGCCGTTTTTTTTTTTTTTCATATAGTAAGGGCTCTTTCACACGGGCTTTCCGTATGTCCGCAAATCATCCTATTTTTTTGCGGATGATTTGCGGACATAATGTAAGTCTATGGCATTGCGGATGTCAGCGGAATACCATCCGCTGACATCCGATTTCCTTCCTTTCAGTTCTGTTACGTTTTTTTGAACGAAACAGAACCCTATTTTTGTTCCATTCAAAAAACGGAAAGGAAGGAAAATCGGATGTCAGCGGTGTCATCCGCTGACATCCGCAATCCCCATAGACTTACATTAGGTCCGCATATCAAAAAAAAAAAAAAGGACCGCAGCGGAGCTCTCACACGGAAAGCCCGTGTGAAAGAGCCCTAACTTATGCCTCGTTTCCACTGAGTGGTACGGTACGGTTCGGTTCAATACGGTACGGTTCGGAACGGTACACCTTGCGTTTCCACTGCCAATAGTACCCTTTTATGATAGGCGTGGTGTAGCAGGAAAGCTGTGATAGACAATTCTCTGTCAACCAATCAAAGTTCTGCAGAGTGTAGCTCCACCCTGTTGGTACGGTACTAATATGCTTGGTACCCCAATGAAAGGGTCCCAAAAAAGTGGTATGGTTACGGTTCGGAATTAGGGTACCATTCACAATGGAAATGGCAAAAATAGTGTACCGTACCGAGCCGTACCGTACCGCTCAGTGGAAACGAGCCATTATAGTACCCTCCCCGGTGAGGTACATAACTCCCTTTGGCTCCTGGGGTACCAGTATCATCAATACCAGGAGTCAATGGGCATCCTCCGCTTCTAGCATCGCATTATTTCAAAACTGTAAATAATGCAATGATAGGCAGAGGTAGGCATTATTTTTGAATGGGAAATTCATTGTTTTTATTGTTACGGCAACCTGCAAAACACATAGTGGGCTGTGATTAGTTTCCACTGCACATGCGTGAGATTGGGAGATGCATGCTGCATGCTAGGTAGCCAGCTGCACATAATCCTGGAAGAGACTCCTAGCGGGCTTTAAATGCCCACACTCAGGATGGATGCTTGCTGGATCAGGAGGGTACAATGAGTCCAAACACATTTACAAAGACAGCAAACTTTGTAATATGCAGTAAAGTGCTCTTTTTGAGTACTTCTTATGTGAGAACAGTTTTTCTGTTGGCATTGTTGAACTTTTTTTAAGTATATATATTTTTTGTATCTATTATTATTTTGCATCTATTATATTTTATTTTATCTAATATTTGCAGTGCAGCTATTTTCCCAGCATTAGGGTTAAACACCAGGAAAAAATAAAAAACAGCAGTAAATACATTTATGCATTCATTAAAAATCCTAAAGTGAAACTTTACTTAAAAAAAGTTCAGCTGATCCTCCTCCTACACTGCAAACATCTTTTTTAAGGGAGTGTGCACCTATTTTTGATAGTTACTCTCTTCTACTTCCACTCCTCTCACCTAGGCAAGAAGAACAGAAGTTGCCCCCTCAGCCCATCCGCAACCTCCTGGGACATGTCACACATCTCAGGAGACTGCAGAAGAATTCAGAATATGCAGTGTGTCTCCTGAGCTGTAGCACCCAAATAGGGTAGGGAGAGCAAGAACTTCAGACTCTTCAGCATGCACATATTTTGACAACTACTTGCTACCTGGAAGAAAACGCATAGGTAGCAGTGCAATGATCAATGTACTCATCCCCTTTCCAATGAGCAGGCTGAGAAGGAATGTCTAGAATTCAACACTGGCTGAACTTCAAATCCAGGTAAAACCGTTCCCATGTATGATGTCTGACATTCAGCTTTAAAGGGCAAGCCTGCCTCAAAAAACAATAATTCAGCCTTATGGTTGGCTCAGGCAGGTTCAGTCATCAACTTCTTTTAACAATTGCTAAACCCTTCTGTAAAGTCTCTCTAAAGTTTTGGGTTTTAAGCTAGGGGATATATCTCCCAGCATTTGTTTTAAAAATGATGTTTTGCAGATGAGACAATACTTTCTATTTATTCCAATGGAATACTCCTAAGGGGGTAATTGACCTTTGTGCTCAACATAAAACCAATAACAGCATGGGAAGGGCAGGAGCCAGGCATCCATTGAATAGTTTTTTGCCTGGCTACTAAGATATAAAAATTTGGCAGAAGACTGAAATTACCTACAACAAGCCAACACAGAGTACTTTAAATAGATTTACTTCTTTAAGCCTAGAACACACCACTGACAGCTCTGGTGGGAGCTGCTGTACTAACAATCCGATGTTAGTGCAGCGATCTCTCCTGCTGTTCAATTGTGTTCTGACAGAGAGGGATGAGCTTGAGCCCAGCTGAAAGATATTGAATATTGAGGATGCCCATATGTAAAGTATTATCTGTGATTGTTTTGTCTTATATGCTCTGTAGTATCTTTTTAGTGTTTTATGTTAGCATTTCTACTTTATTTATAATAAATTAGATCCTTGCTTATTTAAGCAGTGTGTTTATTTTTATAGCTAGCATTGTTATTGTACCCTCCATTAACCTTATCAGAACGTTGATAGACTATCATAGGAATAGACAAGATAATACATGTTTATAATAAATAGGGTACGTTCTAAACCACCCCACATTTTTTTCACCCACTTACTTTGTCTTGAGATAAATATTGAAGCTGCCATTGCTAATCAATACATTGGAAAATTCTAGTTTCTTTGCTGTCATACTCCCCTATAGTTCCAGTACAGAATAGCTGTGGAAGTGACCCAAAGGCCCACTCACTACAGGCTGCCTGCAGAAAAATAAGGAATGGAGGCAAAAATTGGACAGTGGATTACTGCACAGATCTGGAAGACATTGATAATATACTCCAAGGTTCAAGATAGAAATGCTAAGTTTTCCTTTCAAAGAGTCCAGGATGTGATCAAACATTAGATGATAACTTTATCATGAATTTCCAGGTTTCTGATAAAATTGTGCAACATGCAGCACAACCATATATAGGTGGGTCAAACCACAAAATGTGGACAACCATTACAAACACCTTCACTTGTCTTGCCTTTGGTGTTATAAGGCTGCTAGAGAGAGCTATTTGGCAGAAGAAGGCTATCATCTCTTTTGCTATATAATATAATTTACAAAGGGAAAATTAATTTTTACATTCACTGTAGTCCACTGAAAATCACAACTACTTAATTCCACCAGAAAGCAAAAAATTTAACAAACGTGGAAAATAAGCAGTTGAGGTAAATACAATACAAAATCCCAGCCCTGAGCACAGAGCCAAATTTCATATCCTCACTAAAAATGTGATAATGGATCCTGCTGCTGCCTTTCAGTCCCTGTGTAATTTGGGGGAGAGGAGCAGCCATTGTCGGCAATCTCTCCTATTCACTGAAGCTGACACTGGAGAGATCATGTACTGGACTGGAGCGCCCTCAGAATAGTATAGACAGCTTTCCTTTATAGGGTTGTTAGACTAGGCTTGGAATGGAATGGATTTCAACTTTAACTACTTCAATACTGGGCACTTTTGCCCCCTTCTTGCCCAGGCCAATTTTCAGCTTTCAGAGATGTCACGCTTTGACAATAACGCGGTCATGCAACACTGTACCCATGTGACATTTTGATAATTTTTCAGACAGATAGTGCTTTCTTTTGGTGGTATTTATTCACCAATTTTTTTTTTTAATTTTGCAAACAAACGAAAAAAGTCTGACATTTTAAAAAAAAATGTTTATCTAGGTACATTTTTTCCTTTACTGATGTGTGCTGATGAGGCTGCACTGATGAGGCAGCACTGATGGGCACTGATGAGGTGACACTGATGAGGCTGTACGGATATGCTGTACCTATGGGCACTGATGGGCAATGATAGGCAGCACTGATGGGCACTGATTGGCACTATTGGGACTGCACTGATCATCAGGAAACTGATGATCAGTGCCCTGATTATGAGTGTAAATGTCCCCTGTCACACTTGCCAGTTACTGGCTCTCCTCTCCTCGTGCTGTGACAGCGCGTGAGGTAAGGAATGCCGATAAATAACAAGTTTGTTTACATGTGACCAGCAGTGATTGAACACAGCTGATCACATGGTAAAAGGGTGCTGTGATTGGCCATTTACCCCGATCTGTTATCAGATGTGTCTGAAGGACCCAGCGATCACAGAGCGTGCCAGATGCATGCCGCAGGGGGTGTAGTTCTGGGGGGACGTTCATGGATGCCCCTCCAGAACTGGATAACTACGCTGTAGCCATCTTTTGGGGTATAGCACAGTTAGGAAGCGGTTAACACTAACCTTAACCTAACCCTAACTATAACATCTTTAGTTTTGGACTTAACTGATTGGTCCCAAAAGTATCCGCACTGAACATGACCAATCCTAATCATAAGGCCTAACTCCAAAACCTTAGCTAACTTGAGGACCAAATGTGCTGGACCTACCTGTATGCGTATTGGCATCAAACACAAGCAGTGCCACACCAAATTCTATACCTAATTGAGCTGTTTAATCCCAGGAAAATGCTCCTGCATATAAAAGGAGAACATGCAGATTTTATGAAGATAGTGTTCCATGCCAGAACTGGATGTGCAGATGTGCATCTGAGCTAAAATAAAAGTTTGCCCTGAAAAAGAGTTAAAAAAATTAAATTAGTGTCTGTAAAATTAAGTAAAAATTATTAAACACATTTATAAGAAAAATAAATTAAATTCAAATATACTTTTATGTACCAGATATGCTGGGAGGGAAGAGAAGTGTCAAAATTCTTCAATAATCCCAGTTATGTTTCTGTGTCTCCATCTCAATTGTTTTTCAGCAACATGAACAGCCAGATGTAACTCCACTGTCTTTCCAGCGTAGCTCAAAGAGGATAACGCAAATCCAAGGAGACATGGGCATACCTGCCATGGAGCTGCCTCTATGCCTGCCAACATGCCAGGGGAGCTTGTAAAAAATGCTGTAAATTAATTAACATCGGACCTCTTGTAGCTGTTCATTTCTGTAAACAAACATTTTAATATGCAGTAATTAATTAAATCTGACACTTTGCCTTCCTCCTTCACTCTGGATCTATTCTTTCAAGTTTCATACACATTTTACCATTTTGAAGAAAAGTGGGGTAATTCAAAAACAAAGCTAATTGCACTAAACTTTTACTATAAACTTAGGAAGATTTTGGTGGCTAGGTTGCATGACAGATTTCAAAGTAACTTCATTATGTCAAACTACAGCTGTAGTGACAACAGAAAAAATGTGTAAGCTCCCTTACATACTAGAGAATAGGGAAATGATGCTTTAAATGCTATTACATCGATGTTTCTTACAGTGATGTTTCTGCCATTGTTTTTGTTCAACATCACATCCTTATTAATGCTGTAAAGTTGTAAAAAAGATGTTATATGCAATGCTGAGCAATATTTGCAAGTGAATCTTGGAGCTACCCATGATCCACTTCTGATACTCACTCATATGGTTAATTATGTCATTCATTCATTCAGAAGGATTTTTGTAAGAAAAAAATTAAAACCACAGCCTTTTCAATTGACAGAATACAAACTTGACCAATGACTGCATAAAAACTGGCCTTTGAGAATTATCTGGAATACCTTGACTCAGTAGATACATAGTTACATGTAGTTAGTCAGGTTGAAAATAGACAAGTGCATCTAGGTCAACCAATAAAAAAAAAAAATGAAATACAATCCCATATACACAATCCTATACCCGCAGTTGATTCAGAGGAAGGCAAAAAACCCTGTCAAAGCCAAATCCAATTTTCTACAGCAGGGGAAAAAATTCCTTCTTGATCCCCCGAGAGGCAAACAGATATTCCCTGGATCAACTTTACCTATAAATGTTAGTACTCCGTTATGTTATGTACACTTAGGAAAGAATCCAGGCCTTTTTTAAAGCAATCTACTGAGCTGGGCACAACCACCTCTGGAGGGAGTCTATTCCACATTGTCACAGCTCTTAGTGTAACGAAACCTTTCCGCATTTGGATATTAAATCTCTTTTCCTTCAGACGTAAAGAGTGCCCCCTTGTCCTCGGTGATGGCCTTAAATTGAATAACTCAACACCAAGTTCATTATATTGACCCCTTATGTATTTATACATCCATATACATCCATTGCTGACCCCCCCCCCTCTTTTTGTAGACTGTGTTTTGGGGAACACAGTCTCCATCTTCTCCCTCTCATTTTCTGATCTTAATATGGATGCTGGTACCTAAATTAACCATTATTCATTACTTGGGCTCACCCTTATCTATTTATACATGTTGATCATACCCCCCCCCCCCTTATCCCCTCTTCTAAAGAGAGAATAAATTCAGTTCCTCTAATCTTTCCTCATAGCTGATCTCCTCCATGCTCCTCCAATACTATGGGGTTGATTTACTAAGGGGAAATAGACAAAGTGCAGTTGCACTCTGCAAGTGCAGTTGCTCCAGAGATTAGTAAATTAGGTAAATCTTCACTTTGCAAAGAGTACTTAATCATGTGCCAGGAATTTTTTTTTTTAAAAATGCATTTTTGCTTGCACATGAATGGATGATGGAAGTCATCAGAACTTCTGCTCATTTACTAAGCTCTGGAGCAGCTGCACTTGCAGAGTGAAACTGCACTTTGCAAAGTGCACAGCCTATTTGACTTTAGTAAATCAACCTCTATGAATCTATGGCGTAAAAGGAATATTTTAAAAATATTTGGATCATTTCTGATTTGAATGTAGCCCTTAATATCCAGAAAATACCTGTAGATTGGTTTTTAAAACAATCCTAGTGGGAGAAAAAGTTTTAAGCTACTATTGGCAGTGCATATTAGATGCCTACACTAAAGTTCCAGTTTCCAATACAGCACTATTTTCCCCTATATCTGAGGGCTCCCTAATATGCAGATATGAACCAACATATGTTACCATCCATCATAGCACTTAGCCAATACTGAGGCTTAGGAGGTGGCATAAAGCAGGTTATGTCTTCAACCAGAGAAGCTAGATTTGTTCACCAGGGATTTTTTTTTTTTTACTTTCCACATGTTTAATTACAGCTTTCTAACTGTTTTCTAACATTTCTAGCTTGTCTTGCCATTTTATTTTTAAATAAACCTTATATTTAGAGTCTGCAGCAGAACAAAAGTTCTCATGGTTAATAAGGAACAATGAAAGTGGTGAAAGTAATATAACCTCTTCTTCTTCTTTCTAATCTGGGTGGGTTTGTTCAGGTCCAGCAGGTGTGACCCTCCTTTTTCACCACAAATATGACAGTTGTTTGAGCCTTTATACATGTAGCTATAAATGATTAGAGTACAAACTCCTACATGTGGCATACAAGGACACAGCATACAAATTCAATACAGTTCTTCAGATATAGTCTTATTACATGCAGACCATCTTATGTGGTTTGTAGACCCAAAAAAATAATGCTTTTTTTTTGTCTCCTTCAGTATGTGTCTTGCCATTTGGCATTTTAGTGCCTGTTTATTATCTATCTTTTCTTCTTGGAACTTCTGCTTTATATGTCTCCTAGCATCATCTTCATTATACCTCAAACGTAATTGTTTTCTTGATTTTTAGCTGTAGGGGTCTTGCCATCTTTTCTTTTTTCCAGAAAGAGGTGAGAGATTTTCAGTATCATAGATTATGGGCTATGGAGCCCATGCTACCACATTGTCTCCAACAGTTGGGGGAGGTAGGAGGGTATCGTTTTCTGGTAAGCTTCCCAGTGATTACAGAAATGGGAGGCTTTGTGTGTTACTCTAAATGCACGCTGCAATATAGTAGTTGTACAGGATTCATTAACCACTTCTGGACCGGAAGGATTTGCCCTCTTAATTACCAGGCCATTTTTTGCGATTCTGCACTGCGTTAATTTAACGGACAATTGTGCGGTCGTGCAAAGCTGTACCCAAATAAAATTGATGTCCTTTTTCCCCACAAATAGAGCTTTCTTTTGGTAGTATTTGATCACCTCTGCGATTTTTATTTTTTGCGCTATAAACAAAAAAGAGCCACAATTCTGAAAAAAAAACAACAATATTTTTCACTTTCTGCTATATAACATTCCCCAAAAAAATTTAAAAATCTATTTTTTTTTAACATTTTAGGCCAATTTGTTTTCTGCTACATATTTTTGATAAAAAAATGTCAATAAGCGTAGTTTGATTGGTTTGCACAAAAGGTATCGCGTCTACTAACTACGGGAAAGATTTATGTTTTTTTTATTGTTTTGTTTTTTTTAGTAGTAATGGCGGCGATCTGCGATTTTTAGCGGGACTGCAACATTGCGGCGGACAGATCGGACCCCTAACTGACATTTTTGACACTTTTGGGGGGACCAGTGACATTACTACAGTAATCAGTGCTAAAAATATGCACTGTTACTGTAATAAATACACTGGCAGGGAAGGGGTTAACACTGTGGGTGATCAAGGGGTTAAATGTGAGCACAGGGAAGTGATTCTAACTGTGGGGGGGCGTGGCTTGTGAAATGATCACAGAGACCTGTGTTCCTATATAGAAGGATCACATGCACTCTGTGATCATTCCAGAGAGAAGAGCGGGGAGCTGTGTTTACAACAGCTGACCGTTCTTCTCTCTGAGCGGGGAATGATTGTGGGTGTCAGGCGGCAATCGGAGCCGCCTGTCCCATGCATTGGAGTCCCCACTGCTGAGTGGGGGTGGAATCGCGCTGCCAGAGGCGTGCGCTCGCCCCAAGCTGCAGGCGTGCGACCTACCTCGGTTCATGCAGGAGGGGCTGCCTGCCGCAGTATAACTGCGGCAGGCGGTCCTTAAGTGGTTAAGTTCACTAATCCATTTTGGTAAGTAAGTGAACTATGTTTATGGGTGGTGGCTGCTTAGGACTTTATAGAATGAGGCAGTACCTATTTTGGGATAGGATGGGCATGTAAAGAAGTTTTATATGGGTTCAGGAATCTTGGCCTTAGTGGAAGTTTTGAGGGGTTGAGGAGTCATGTATGTGTAAGTGCTTGTGAGTGGAAGGTTAAATTCCTTACAAACAGTGTTAAACGATTTTAGATTTTTATCTATTATAAGATCTGCTAGTAGCATGATGCCATGTAACTGCCAGTGACGTGTTGGTAAGTCAGGTACATGTATGTTTGAAGCCCTCAGAGGGATTGGGAGTTTGTGGGTAGGGAATGCAGATAAATGTGCAGAGGAGAGCTGCTTCCAGTCCTCTAAGGATGCAATGATGGAGGGAAGTGGTGCTAGGAGAGAAGGTAGACCTACTGTAATGAGGAGGAGGGAGTTGACCAGCCCATTGTGTGAATAGAGCGAGATCTCTATGATGGGCCATTTTTTTCTGGGGTAGGATGCCACCAACAATATATTTGTTCCAGAGCTGTGGCATGGTAGTAGGTACAGAACTTAGGTAATCCAACACCTACCATGTAGTGAGGTCTGGTTAAGGTAGAGTTAGCACAGCGAAGCGGTTTTGAATCCCATACTGTATAAACGTAGTCATTTGTTTCTGTAGTGCTGTAAAATATGAGTGAGGGACAAGTATGTTTAGTGTACGGAAAAGGTAAAGAAGCTTTTGGTAAAATGAACATTTTGAAGGAAGCTATTCTACCTAATTTGGCAATCTTTTCTTGTTTTGTCCCCTGCTTTAACTTATAGTTGTATCTTTCTTAAAGCCTGATCAAATCCTTAAATAACTAATTTATAGGTAAGTTGATCCAGGGAATATCCAATTGTTTTATGGAGGATCAGGAAGGAATTTTTCCCCATGCTAGAGTAAACTGGAGCATGCTTTGCTGGGGTTTGTTGCCTCTGGGTCAACTGTGGGTATAGGATTGTGTATATAGGATTGTATTTCCCTTTTATTGGTTGAACTAGATGGACTAGTATATTTTTTCATCCAGACTAACTATGTAACTATGTAATTATGATCTATGTTCATGCTTTTGATTGTTTCTCTTCTTTTGTTCCTTTCATTTGCTCCTTGTTTGTGTTTCCCAGCTTCTCTGTTTCCTACTGTACATATTGTATGTTTTGTCTCAATTTAGTCTGATTCTTTTAATAAGTTTCACCACTTTTTTATATACTTTTCTCTCTTTTCCCCTAAGCTGAAATCCCTAAGTGATGTATGGGAGTGAACACTTTATTATTAAGCATAACGTATTAGTACTGGCCTCCCATTAAAGTTCTTCCCTGATTGCAGTAATATGCGAGTATATGTGGGTCTATTACACCAAGTTCTATTTATTTGACCTTCTAATTGAGCAACCCTTAATTAAGCCCCATAGCAGCCAAGTGGGCTGCTTTGTCTTTAGTTACACCTTTGACAGCAGAAGAATGTCTATCCTCTAATAAGCCTATGCTGGACAATCCTCCTGTTACTACATGGCACCAAGTTATCCATATTCACCCTAAAACTATGTTCAAGCAGTCACTTAAAAAGGATGATTGTCAAGCAGTTTTGACTCCTTCCAGATGCCATTCAAGCACCTAGTGTAACGAACTTCACTAAGCTAAACAGCAGCAGCATTGTTGCAGTGGCACAAATGCTTTATGCAGAATTTGGCCATAGCTTGCTGTGCACTTCACCTGATGTGCCTCTTTACCTTAAGGCAAAACTATAACTTTGAATTTCCACTGAGAGTAAAGGTATGTAGCCATTTACCAAACCCCCAAAAAATACTGTAGATTAGTCATTGGTAAGACTGAGCAGACATGTTGAGCAACCAAATATTGTCTATAGCTGTTTAAAGGTTAAAGAGAGATATTTTATGTAGGTGTTAACTTTTTGCCTGTTTCAATTGTTTTGTTCCTTTTTCATCATAAAACATTCAATTTGGTCATCAGTAGCTGCCAGTAATGACTTGTTGCTTACTTTTGATGAGATATTTCTACATTTTTCGTTATAAGCCTTTATCTCTCTTTATCTTTATGTAGTTCTACTTAGTTCACTGACACAATAATTCGTTCCAAGAAGCTTTACTGTAAAAATGTATTTCACGTGTAAGCTGGCTTTAGGGGAATGCTTTAGCAAGTAGATATTGTCAGATCTATTTCCTTTTCCAGTTCTACAACAAAAGATATTGCAAGGTGCTATGGTGTGGAAATCCAATCAGAATCAGCTTGAAATGTAAAAGTGTATTATACTAAGTTGCATATCTTGATCTTTATGATACAAACGTTGCTTTGTGAAGGCTGCCACATGGTTAATCAATGGTTCCCTACAGACCTTTTCTTGATCCAATAAGAGTGTGTTTCAGAAGAACATTATAAATCGGAACTCTTCCTGAATGGCCCAGTTTACAGTCTCCCGGGACCTTTGCACTACCGATGTTTGATAGTGGATAAAAATAAATTGATTTATGCATGTGGAACAGAATAGATTTATGCTTTTTTTGAAATTATATATATTTCTGCATCACTGATGCACCATGGAGTTGACGAATTTCCAATACTGAAATGAAAAGATTTAATAACTTGCACGCTTGTCAGCGTGTGCCCAGCATTTTACGACACACCATTCTTTAGCTATTGTACTTCTGACAGTAAGTGGAGGTTAACAGTGTGGTCTAGCTATTTCCCTCTTCTCAATCATTACTCCTTATCACCTATATCTAAATTTGTAAGGAATTTTCTCCAGCCAGCTAACACTTGTAATGGGATCACAGATTTACTTTATACTTTGTATCCAGGAGTCCAGAAGACCACCAAATATTAAATTAACGTATGCAATTATTTTTGGTACACTATGCCGAACTATGTATGGTAATAACTGAAATACATGTTTAAAATTGAATTGTGCCCTTGGTTTAACTATGACAAGGGACATGAACAACAGTTTGTAACTGATCTGGCTTGTCACAGCAATTGGCAAAACTGATCTTTTAGGAACGTCATAACCAATACAGAACTGAGGTGCAGTCAACAGTACTGGTTGCATGATGGCCCAACAATGTTAGCAATACTTGCTTTTCAATATCCACGCAAAAAATGTTTCAGCCTCAGAAGTTAGAAATGGCCCATGAACAATTTGATTCGAAGACTAGGTCTGAAACTGTTAATATATGGATGGTAATATTATATTACAATCTAATGTGTATTAAAGATTAATTAATACAGCTCATAGATGTATGCATACAAATATCAGGAATATGCTTAACAGCCCTTTAAAGATACCTTAAAAATTGCTGCTATCTTGGAATAGAAGTTACCATACTCACATAAAAAAGCTTCAAATCCCCATCCTTCAGATGGTCTTTGTCCCATAACTTTGTCTTTGGCCATCATCATAAAGACAAAATACTACTGGTTAGCTAGGTCTCGCATTTGGATACTGTCTAAATCATGGGTCTTGAAACTATGGCCCTCCAGTTGTTCAGGAACTACAATTCCCATCATGCCCCGTCATGTCTGTGAATGTCAGAGTTTTACAATACCTCATGGGATGTGTAGTTCTGCAACAGCTGGAGGGCCGTAGTTTGAGAATCCTTGGTCTAAATTATCTATGAGCAATACTAGAACTAATTCCAGATGTGCATGCATCTCACCCAAATGTTCATGATTGCAGGATATAACCTCAAATGCATGGGTCCTTTGTTTCTATGCCTCTGATACCAAAGAATAACATTTCCAACTGCTTTGCCAAGCCTCTTTTTACCTAAAATAGCTTGTAACATAGTAAGTAAACTGCAGTTCATATCAATGTGTATAAACAGTCAAACTCTAGGACCTTTACTTGATATGAACTTGTATTCTAAGTGTGATAGTCAATCATTACGGTTATGCTGTGGTCACCCTTTATTCCCCTACTTAGGAGGCAGTATGCTGTGGCTGGCCTCTGTGAAAATACTTAGATCTAATCTGAGCCTTCCCTATGTTTAACCACTTAAAGTGCATTAAAGATGTAGTAAGCTGAGTTACTTCCATCAGCTTCCCTCCATGTGCATGTCAGTGTTACCTTAGGAGCCTCTTGAGCGTCTATGTTTCCTTCTTAATAATTGAAATACACAAGGGCAGAAGATCTAAACTGAAATGTCCATTCATTGTGGCATGTCTGTGAGTGACAAAGCCAATGTACAACTTAACCTATCATAGGTCAGTTTACTCTTAATGGTTTGGGTTATGATTTAACATTACTTCATCAGCATTGTACTTTGTTTTTTAGATTCTTTTTGAACTGACAGGTACTTGTTTATAACACTAGAAGCTTATAAACTGTGCATCTTCTTATCCTACTTTAGATTTAAGCAAAGCAATTGTGGTTTAATGCTTATTCTTCTTAACTAACCATATCAATCTATTTATTATCCAAGAACTTGCATCTGTATTAAAGTGCAATTAAACATTTATAGCAATAATAATGTCTCAAATTATTTAATGATCCTAAATACACTATTGGGCATATTTCGAAAGCAGTGAACATGCCTTTCACCATATTTTTACAGGAGTGATTCTTAACGGTTCATGTGTTTTACATTACAAAGAATGAAACTACCAGAGAAAGTTTGGTGAATGGCACTGTTTTTAGTCATTTGGACTGGTGTGTAATCAAGAGTTTACAGCCAAAGCTGTTTTAGGGGTCATAATCAAATCTCCCTTCATCAGGGCTACAATGTAACAAAAAAGTTTTAAACAGTTGTTATAGCTACACAAAATGTAACAATGTATATGTTCTTTTGGAAATCAATAAAATATTAAGCACAACAACAAAATTATGTCTTTTTGTCCTTGATATTTTTTTCCATTACATTGCAGCAACTGATCAAGTTTGTCCACAACCCCCTCCCCACTGAGCTTCAGCAAAAAGGCAGCCTCCAGCAAGAAGAAACAGGAACAATGCTGGAGGCAATTTACAGCACACTTTCATTTTGGTGGCATAGATAATAATGTAGAATGCATGTTCCTTGCTAAAGAAAATTATATTTTATTAAGTGGTTATGGGTTTAGTTCCACTTTAATAAGACAATTTTAGTGTGATGAAACGCGTAGGATTGTGACATCATCATGCATCCCCCAGGGCGCTGAATGCTGGACTTGCTTTAACTTTCCTTCCTATGTGAGAAGATGTCTAGTTTTTAATAAATCTGTTTTTTCATTACTGTACTCTTACTTGTAGTAACTTGATATGATTGTTCTCAAGCTTTTTGCTGGTTTAATGTGGCCCAAGAGTGCGGCGTTAGCGGCAAGTAGTGTCAGTGGAGGCTCACTTTCCATATACCCACCCATTAACTTGGTGGTGTGCACAGCGGTAAAGATTTTAATCACAGGAATACTTTGGTTGTGTTTTATCCACTTGAGAGCACTTTTTCACACTGAACTTTCTTGGGCTTTGTTTGGCTGTATATTTCTTTATGAACTTCTGGGCTTTTATTTATTTGTCCACAGTGTTTGCTGCTGATAATATATGAATTCCAATTGATTGATTTATTTACTATTGGTAGTAAATGGACTTGTGCCTTTTATTTACTATCAGTAGTAAATGGGCTTGTGTCTTTTTTCAACCTGACTAACTAAGTATTTATACATTGAGATAATCATATTTGTATATATGTTCATCACCCTTGGTTGAATTCACACAGATTTATTATTTGATCTTTTTTTTTTTGGCAGTGCAACATATTTATTTGTTTAATGAAATAGAAATGTATATCTGTTCAATCCCTACTGCTTGGCACTTTCATCCTTTCACTCTATACAAGTTGATTTTCCAAGAGACCTAGTTGGGGCTCCAGTGCTAAAATAGAAATAGAAAGCTGCCACTTTCCAGCAATCATATGATTTATTCAGAATTTACTCTAAGCTTGAGGTCCAGTGCTCCACCATCCTTATTCCACAATTTATTCTGTGTAGAGAAGTTGTACAATCTAAGTAGGGCTTACCAGCACATAAATTTAAGCCAGCAGAACAATAGAAACATTATTCTTCAAAAGGAAACTATAGATCTCACAAACCAGAGAAACAACTGTATGTACAGCATCTATTATTAAACAGTACTTATGATAATACTAAAAAAACATTTATATTGATATAAATATGATATATCTTGGTTATTAAAATCGTTTTTTTAGAGTACCGTGAGACAGCTGCTTGGATGAGTGGTGAAACATTTTTAAAATACAGAATAAGCCTAGTTGATTGTGAGGAGCCAATGCTACTTTCTTTTAGTAAATTCCACATCCAGCTTGATTAAAAAGATAAAAATGTGAGTTACTAACACAAAATGAAAATCACAAAGCAGATCTAACTGTAATGGTCATCCAATCTCTGGCGTTGTTCCCCACAGGTTCCCTCACTCTCTTATCCAGCACTAGTCTTCCGAGTTAACAACCCCTTTCCTATGAGCCTAAAGGGCCGTACACACAGGCCGAATATTGGGTGGCATTGGCCAGTTTAATGGAAACTGGCCGACATTTGGTCTGTGTGCATGCCAGCCAGTCATGCTGGTTCTTCTGTCGAAGGGGCAGGACTGAAAAAGGTCTGCCAACAACATCCATGGGGTAAATCGCTGTACTAACATTGGATCGTTAGTACAGCGGCTCCTCCTGAGCTCCTCATGTATTTTTTTTTTTCGTTCAGCCTGCAAGTGTGTACCAGGCAAAAGGCATCAAGAGTCTTCTGCTCCTATCCTGGACTCACAGGAGATTGCTGTAGAGAACTCTGCCAAAAGATGTTGTTGTCATAAAATGCCATAAGATGTTGTTGTCTGCAGCTGGAGGAAGAAGAGGGTAAAGAGCTCTTGTGATGTCACCAGGATGAAGACACCTATAAAAAAAAGTAAGCATACAAATTTTTGAAGACTGAAGGGGTGCTTCGGGTTAATCCTGTCTTCTTTGATCCTCCCCTTCATTTACTGCCCCCAATCCATCTGCCTTGGAGGAACTCTGCACATGCTCAGGTTGGTGTGTATTGCTAGAGAGTTTTTTCTTTTTTTTTTTTTTTTGGGGGGGGGGGTGCATGTAATCAGCACAAGGCCAATCAGCACTGTCCAGACAGAGGGAGGGTCAGGGGTCATGCAGCCTGGAAGGTAGTGGGAAAAAGGGGGACAGCCTGGAGGGTAAGGGTAAAAGGAGGCTGGGTAAATATTCTGAGCCTGAAGTTGGGTTTAAGTGGTTATAAAACCTAAAAAATATTTACCTTAATGCAATCCTTGCTACATTTAAGCAGTATTTTTAAAGCCTCTTAGCCATCCTTTAATACCTTCCATAAATATTAAAATGGGAACAAAACAGTGCAGAGTGCAGTATACACAGGGTTGTAGAGTTGTTGCTTACAGAAGGCATTGCCGCTTAGCTGTCTCCATCAAGTTTTGGTGCCAGCAAGTGACCATGCCAGCAAGTTTAGGTGCCAGTAAGTGATCATGCCAGAAAGTTTAGGTGCCAGCAAGTGATCGTGCCAGTAAGTGGCCATGACAATCTTTCCATGATCCTCTTGAGCTGGGCCAAAACAAGTGTCAGAGAGATCAAAGTATAGGAATCGATCTTGCAGAGAGATCGCCAAAATGCTATCACACCACAACCGATACACGCCTTAAAGCAGATAATTTCCTTTACATCACCTCCCCTTTAAGCACTTTGCCCTAGAAAGCAACCCTTTAATGGGCATTTGACAAACTTTCTCAAAGCTTTTTCAACATGTCAAAAACACGTCAAAAACATTATAGGCATGTTAATGAGCAATGCTTCTTTCTTAATAATCAACACATGTGTGAACAAGCCCTTAGACTGATAACACTTTGCTTTTGCTAGATTTTATTAAGTAGTACCATAAAAAAAAACACAAATGTATTTAAGTATACCAATAGTAAACATATGTACCCTGCAAACACTGAACCCTAACCTGTAAAGTCAATCAAAAACAAAAATACAATACATACTGAATCCTTATATGATATCAGACAATTTGGTATGTATAAGCATATAATATAACAAGAATTTGGGCAATAGGATACACTCTGTACACAATAATTACATATGTAAAGGATCATCCTCAAGTGTTTATATACATAATTGCCATATTAGGGAGTATATCTGAGTCCTAAAGAGAAATATGACAAAAAATATTCAAAAATTATTATTTTAAAAATACAATTACACCACATGCAACATTATAATACCTAATAATGAACCTAATAGTGCACAACAAATTACGTTAAACTGATAATAATAATAATCTTCTAAAATAATGTATGGATATATGTAATCTATGAAATAAATAAATATAGTTAGATATTAGAAAAATTACTTATAAGCCAGCCTAAATACACTGATAGTAAAAGTTAAATGAAGTATGTTCCTGTGGTATCCCGCATGCACAAAGCCATGTCCCATAGTGCAAGAAAGAAAAAAAAACTAGGAGGGATCAGAAGGACAAACCACATTTCACAGCTAAATGACACTTTTTCCAAGTGATGACATCCTCACACAAGGTAAATACTAAAGATAAAGACATATACAGTACATATACTATATATAATTAATCCTTCTTCTTTGATACTTTTGAGTCAACTTTTGAGACAACCAGCTTGGGCTGTTATCATTTGAGCAATGGTTTCATTAATAAGTCACCAAATGCAATGGGTCCCATTATGTTTATACATAGTCACAACACTAGCTGTTTATTACAGAATTAGGATAAATCTTAAGTGACCAGCAATGATTCTGAGTTGTATATATAATATCACCATCTACAAGGAATGATAATCTTCACAACTGTGTCCTTGTTTTACCCTCCACCCTGCTTTTTCAGACCTTAATATTATGTATTACCTTTACAACTGTTGCAAAACCTGGCACAGGCTGCTATCATTTGTGCAATAATTTTATTAGTAAGTCACCAAATGTAATGGGTCCCATGACATGTATAGATAGTCATATAACTAGCTGTTTAGTACAGAATTAGGATCAACCTTAAGGGACCAGCAATAATTCTGAACTGTAGATATCACCATCTACTAGGAATTGTAATCTTCACAACTGTTTCCTTGCAATACCCTCCCTACTGCTTTTTTCAGGCCTTAATATTATGTATTACCATTATAATATTATTTAGGAGATTTTATTTTAAACTATGCACCTTTTTTTCCTCTAAAATATCTGATAATAATGAATAAAATATTTGGTTTAGAAAAAAATGGTATATTGTACACACTTGTGGTGGACAAAGTCTATCCAAAATGAGAAAAACACTGCCGTGGTTAAAATGTATTGGCAAGGTCAAAGACCTGGGCTGTTCATATTGTAGTGTCAATTGTTAATGCTGATAATACAGATATCTATGGTGTTATGTACTGCGCAGCACTCGCGCCATATGTGCTTTAAGAGTACTTAGATACAGAATCTCTCTAACAATTCATTATGGCTGCACTTTTTTCCAAATCAAGTCTGGCTTTATTTCCTTTGCATCATGAGAACAGAATGAAATGCAGATGTATATATACTGAGACTATATTTCCCTCTCTCTCTCTCTATTTCCCATCTGCCATAGAATAGATTTTAATCTTTAATCCATGAGCATTCAGTGAACACCAGTGAGCTGCAAATTACAGATGTTTTACTGTCTTTTGCATTTTTAGCTTTGTCGCTTCCCACTGTCACTCAGTGCCTTCCTTACTTCCTCTCTTCTTCTGCATGCATTCGATGCCACTGACTATCACACAAACCATATGACACTGTCATCATTTGGCAATTAAACCTTTATTTACTCTAAATACTTAGAGCCATAGATACACTACTTAACCCTTCTTAGGCATAATTTCATCCCAAAAGAAATTGAATTTTAAAGCTATTCCAAGCTAAATAAGCGCAAGCCGCGCGTTGTTATCCCAGCCTACTTCCTGCTGTCCTATGCTATAACTAATCACCAAGCACTATAAAATGCTATAAAGATGAATATGTCTTTATGTATTGTTCTACTGGCAAATGTGCCCCTTACAATCTCACATATATCTCACCTATATTGAAACTACTACACATTCATTTGGCTGTATTCAACATGTTGGAGTTCTCTTACTTCATTGGTATTCTCACTTCAGGGTAGTACTGATTAATAGTTTGGAGGGCCTACTCCACACTATCTCCAGGGACACTGTACTGTTCAGAGAGAACAATGGAAGTGCTAATGACATCATTATGTACTGAATTGTATTGTAACTGTACTGTCTGCCCTAACGGTGTAAAGCGATGCGCAAACTGTTTTGTGCTATTTAAATCTTTTATAGTAATAATAATAATTACAAGAATGAAAGTTCTTAGAAGGATGAAGTCTTCATCATTGATAGTACCGTGAACATGCAGTGAAGGAAGTATTTGGATGAGGGAATACAAATAAGATGGGGTGGTGCCCACAGATGCAATGAAAGTAACCAATGAAGTTCAAGGAGAAATGGTATTTGGGTAGGTGGGAATTTTGGTAAGAGGCTTTATGAGTGGGGGCAAAAAGAATTGTGATGATAAGGGTCCAATATCTTATTCTGCAAAGGAGCCTACTGAAGTTTGGGCTCTTCTTTATCAATATAATCTGCTTAGTATTATATCCAAGCCATTTGACAAAAATATACATTATGCAGGCAGAAGAGCAGACCACTGTATTGCTCTTTTGTGATGATTCAATATTTGATAAACTGCTGCATTCACCTTTGTGAAATTGTAGTAAGGTGTGCTGAAGGATTCACACATGTGGATGATGGCGGTAGTCGGGTATTTTGTAAAGCTCTTTAATGCAAAGAGCTGAAAAATAATTATTACAGTAAAGGGAGTAAAACCTATGGATATTATGGGAGTTGCTTGTTCTACATTACTTTACCATAAAAGCCTGATTTCAACCTTTAGTAGGTGATGAGTGCTACAGTATACTCCTTTATACAGCTCCCTCTAGGTATCACTTATGCGTTTTGCAGAGGAGCTTTAGAGAGTTTCTATGTCAGCCATTGGCTCCTTGGTCCCAGTATGAAATCAGGTTGGCATTGAGAAGCTCCTACCTTACATATACATACTAGAGGTAGTTTAGACAGGATTCAATTAACCTACAAGTATGTAATGTATAAGCATGTAGGAGGAAACCTGAGTACCTAGAAGTAAACCCACAGAAGCTCAGGAAAGATATGCAATCTCCATGCAGGTTTTGTCCTGGTCTGGATTATGAACCAAAGACCCTGGTGCCGCAAAGCTTAATTGCTAAAGTGGTAATTGCAAAGCCACCCCTAGGGATCTGCCCAGGTGTGTTTGGATCGTAGTCTCAACCCACCTGAGCAATCCCGCCAGGAAGCCGTCACTGCACTCTTCCAATCATTGGCAGCATGTGTATGTGCAGCTGCAGGCGGGGAAATGCCTCACTGCCTATGATTGGCAGTGTGCAGTGATGGCTTCCTGGCGGGATTGCTCAGGTGGGTTGGGACTACAATCCAAACACGCCTGAGCCCATCCCTAGCCACCACATGCAGGGCTGGCGCTACCAAAAAATGGTTTAAGCAATTGCCTTAGTGCACCAGGATGGGGGGGGGGAGATAAAATTCAAACTCCCAGCCTCTTGCAGGGGATTAAGAATTTTACAGTGCTGCAAACATGTTTTTTAACACGCTACCGGCCACTATAGTGACTGGGAGTGTGTGTACTATAATAAAGCATACTCGGCTTTCATTTGGAAGTAATACAAGCAGCTGTGAAGCCGTCAATCACTTTCACCACTGCTGAAATATGTCCCCCCCCCCAACACAACTCCACTGCCATGTTCACCGGGCTCTACTGTCCCACCCAACGGGCCCAGTTTTGTCATGGTGGGTGTCACTAAGAAGGGCTGCAGGGGCTCAGTGGACCTCCATCTGCTCAGCCTCCTTTCTGTACACAGACCAGGAAGTGACGTGTATGATGTAAATTCCTGCACCGGAGCTGTCATTCTCCTGGATCAGTGCTGGGGAAGCCGCTGATGGAACTCTGTTCCATCAACTGCACTGGGTTAGAGAGGAGACATCCAGAGTATAATAGACCCCAGGTGTCTCCATAAAGAGAACCCCTCACCTACAGTATATGCTATCACATAGGGGGCTACTGGTCCCCTATGTGATAGCAATAAAGATTATGTAAAAATAAATAAATCAATAAAAATAAACCAAAATGTTTAAGGCATATAAGGAAACATATGAAAAAAAAAAAAATGAAAACATTTTTAGAGCCCCTAAACACGCAAATACAAACAATACATGCATTGAGGCACCTATGTATTAAAACAACGATTGTCTTACATGTTATACACTATATTACCAAACGTATTCAAACGTCTGCCTTTACACACACACCAACTTTAATGGCATCCCTGGTTAGTCCGTAAGATTAAATATTGAGTTGGCCCACCCTTTACAG
Source organism: Pelophylax lessonae (assembly GCF_965119305.1). Lineage (NCBI taxonomy): Eukaryota > Metazoa > Chordata > Amphibia > Anura > Ranidae > Pelophylax > Pelophylax lessonae. The sequence goes on from NC_138776.1 coordinate 149,953,119, forward strand.
CTTTGACACCTTTAACTCTTCTGGAAAGGCTGTCCACAAGGTTTAAGAGTGTGCCTATGAGAATGTTTGACCATTTTTCCTAAGGCGCATTTATGAGGTTAGGCACTGATGTTGGACAAGAAGGCCTGGAGCACAGTCTGCGCTCAAATTCATCCGAAAGGTGTTCTATTGGGTTGAGATCAGGAATCTGCGCAGGCCAGTCAAGTTCCTCCACCCCAAACTTGCTCATCCATGTCTTAATTAACCTTGCACCTTCGCCTAAGTAGACAAAAATCTTTTCACCGACCCTGACCACATAACCAAAGAAGCTGTGCTTGTGATGATAGAATGTATGTGTTCTATAAAAGTAAAGGTAAACTGATTGACATTTAGTTTGCTAAGGTGTATAATGTGTATCATGAAATATTGTTATGTTTTCTTTTTTCTTTTAAAACATACAGTTTTCACCTTGGTTGCATGACTGTGCTGATCTACTCCAGCATTTTTGCAGCCACTTCCTATTTACATGTAATCCAGCAGTGTCTGCATACCATGTCTCGGGGGGGTTTCATGATCCTGACAACAGTGGACCATGGCTGTGCAATGTGTGTTGAAAAGGCCATTTGTAGGCACCACTGGAACTCCGTGTGACAGGGTGACAATGTAGAAGCACAACTGAGAAACAGGAACAGAGCATTTTTTTTTTCATTACAGGCAGTGCCTAAATAAAAACCTTCGTGGCAGGATCATAGGTTTTATTTTTATTTCTAATAAAAGCTGCAGATTTAAAAAGGTTAACAATCATTTGAAAGCTGTACATGTTAAAGCGGTTGTAAACCCAAAAACACAAACAAAAAAAAAAAACCTGCAAGACAAAGGCATAATGAGCTAGTATGCATCGCATACTAGCTCATTATGTGTTACTTACCTCAGAACGAAGCCCCGACACGGACCCCCGGACATCGCTGCGGGAGCTGCCATGATCCCTCGCCGTCTCTTCCGGGTTCGGCGGCTCCGGCGCTGTGATTGGCCGGAGCCGCGATGACATCACTCCCGCGCATGCGCGCAGGAGTGATTTTCCGGCAAGCTCCCGGCAAGGGAAACTGAAGGTCCGCCGGACCTTCAGAGCGCATGCGCCGCTCTCGTGAGCGGCTGCATGCACTGCAAATATCTCCTAAACTGTGCCGGTTTAGGAGATATTAATTGTACCTACAGGTAAGCCTTATTATAGGCTTACCTGTAGGTAAAAGTCAAAAAAAGCGGGATATTACCGCTTTAACAAAAATGAAAACTATTTTTGAAATGTCCTGAAAATCTTCAATATTTTAGTGACAGGGTTCACAACCAGTGTGCCAAAACACACAGCTGAGTTTTGTCTGTAAATTCATTTTAAATTTATTTTGCAGGAAAATACAGTTACCTATATTGTTACATTACAGCCTTAAGTTCAATGTTTTGGTAATCTGAATTTTATGTGATGGATCAGAACACAATAGTCTAAGTTGGTGAAGTGAAATGAGAAAAATATATACATAAAACTATTTTTTAGAAATAGAAAACAGAAAATTGGTATGTGCGTATGTATTCACCCCCTTTGTTATGAAGCCCATAAAAAGCTCTGGTGCAACCAATTACCTTCAGAAGTCACATAATTAGTGAAATGATGTCCACATGTGTGCAATCTAAGTGTCACATGATCGGTCATTACATATACACATCTTTTTTGAAAGGCCCCAGACAGAGGCTGCAACACCTAAGCAAGAGGCACCACTAACCAGACACTGCCATGAAGACCAAGAACCTCTCCAAACAAGTAAGGGACAATGTTGTTGAGAATTACAAGTCAGGGTTAGGTTATAAAAAAATATCCAGGAGCACCATAAAGATCCCCAGGAGCACCATCAAGTCTATCATAACCAAATGAAAAGAACATGGCACAACAGCTAACCTGCCAAGAGACGGCCACCCACCAAAACTCACGGACCAGGCAAGGAGGGCATTAATCTGAGAGGCAGCACAGAGACCTAAGGTAACCCTGGAGAAGCTGCAGAGTTCCACAGCAGAGACTGGAGTATCTGTACATAGGAGGACAATAAGCCGTACGCTCCATAGAGTTCACATGATGGTCTGGGGAGGCATATCCATGGAGGGACGCACAGACCTCTACAGGATGGACAATGCCACCCTGACTGCCATTAGGAATCAGGATGAAATCCTTGGACCCATTGTCAAACCCTACGCTGATGCAGTGGGTCTGGGTTTCCCCTGGTGCACAACAATGCCCGGCCTTATGTGGCAAGAGTATGCAGCCAGTTCCTGGATAATGAAGGAATTGATACCATTGAGTGGCCCCCATGCTTGCCTGACCTAAATCCAGTAGAACACCTCTGGGACATTATGTTTCGGTACATCTGACGCCGCCAGGTTGCACTTCAGTCTGTTCAGGAGCTTAGTGATGCCCTGGTGCAGATCTGGGAGGAAATACCCCAGGGCACCATCTGTCGTCCCATTAGGAGCATGCCTCGACATGGTCAGGCATGCATACAAGCACGTGGGGGCCAAACAAACTACTGAGTACCATTTTGAGTTGCTGCAATGAAATTTCAGAAAAATTGACTAGCCTGCTGCATCATTTATTCACTTTGAATTTTGGGGGTGTCTTTGAGTTCAGCCCTCTGTAGGTTAATAATTTTCATTTCTATCAAAAAATGTGGCATCCTTTCCTTCCTAACACATTACCCAGTCCATATCAGTATAGATATCCAGCATGATATTTTTCCCCATTGAGATCTGATGTGTTTTCAAAGTGTTCCTTTAATTTTTTGAGCAGTATATATATATATATATATATATATATCATAAAACTGAACACCCTGATGGTTACTAAAGACTAACATACACAAGAGTTCAAATAAAAGGCCAAAACAGCAGAATGGTCTGTTTGTTTTGGTGAATACAAAGAAAGGCAATGAAATAATATGTGTGGTGATGACAGATATTGCGTTATGTTATTTCAGGCACAACAGATCTGAAAATGTATATTTACCCATAGACAGGGGGTTGTTTCCTAGCCTACTGCACTGCCTGTACTATTAAAAACCTGAACGTGTAGCTACATAAGTTGGACTTTTAATTTGTATCCACAATAGGAGCACGTATTCTTTTACAAATTATTAAAATAAAAAGAAATAAAACAATCCGTGCAATGGTGCATAAATAGAAGAAGTAAAAAGAATTAAAAAAAGGAAGAAATAAAATGTATTTTAAATACTCCCGGATCACAAAATTTGATTGTGTTCTGAAAATTCCATATTCATTAATAGAATTAACCACGGGCCAATAAATACAGCAATAATAAGTGAATGGCATCACTTATATGGATGATATAAGGGCTGCAATCTTCATAAAAATGTTTCCAAACAAGGGGGAAGTGTTAAGGGACAGCGGCAATTTTCAATTTCCCTAGTATTATTATGTTACATGCGGTGGGCAAACAAATTACAAAGAATGGCCATTTTGTGCCCCATTAATTGTTGAAAAAAGCTTTTATAACTTGTTCACAACAGTCAAGCATTCACCTTGGAAAACAAGGCCTTTCCTTTGCCATAATGATAGGCTCTTTTACATACAATGAACTAGCTCCAGCTTTATGAAACCTTATACACTTTTTTAACACACAAATCACAGTAAAGGGCCCTTCCTGCAGACACACATGTAAGCATAAGTATCTTGTATCAAATAATATTGTTCTTCTCACTTTAAAGAGCTGGATTTAGTATATTGGCTCAGATAACATGATGAAAGGGTCATAGGTCTTTTAAAATGGTACATCCACAAAGTGCCATGTCTTACTCAGTAACTGAATATTAGGTGCTAACATTGCCTAAATTGCTTATACCAAGAATTTAAAATAAATAAAATATGTATGTAAAAAAAAATATAGTAGGTGTGAAGAAATGCTCGTAAAGTAAGAATGCTTTCAAAAATATATATTTTAATTGTTTTTTTTTTATCAATTTAGAAAATGCAAAGTGAGCAAACAGAAGAAAAATGTAAATCAAATCAATATTTGGTGTGACTACCCTTTGGCTTCAAACCAGCATCAATTCTTACACTTGCACAAAGTCAGGGATTGTGTAAGATTAGAGTCAGGTGTATGATAAAACAATCATATCAAGCAGGTGCTAATGATCATCAATTTTTATATATAGGTTAAAACGCAGTCATTAAATGAAGCGGAAACAACTGTGAACGGCTTAAAACTGGGTGAGGAACAGCCAAACTCTGCTACTGAGGTGAGATTGTGGAAGACAGTCTCATGTCACAGGTCATACACTATGACAAGACTGAGCATAGCAACAGGATACAAGGTAGTTATACTACATCAGCAAGGTCTCTCCCAGGCCAAGATTTCAAAGCAGGCTGGGGTTTCAAGATGTTCTGTTCAAGCTCTTTTGAATAAGCACAAAGAAATGGGCAGTGCTGAGAACTGATGAAAGTTTGGGGTCACTTAGAAACATCCTTATTTTTGAAAGAAAAGCACTGTTTGTTTTAATGAAGATAACAATAAATTAATCAGAAATACTGTCTAGACATTGTTAATGTGGTAAATGGCTATTCTAGCTAGAAACAGCAGATTTTTAATGGAATATCTACATAGGTGTACAGAGGCCCATTTCCAGCAACCATCACTCCTGTGTTCTAATGGTACATTGTGTTAGCTAATCGTGTTAAAAGGCAAATTGATGATCATAAAACCCTTGTGCAATTATGACAGCACAGCTAAATACTGTTGTGCTGATTAGAGAGGCTTTTAAAACTGGCCTTCCTTTGAGCTAGTTGAGTATCTGGAGCTTCAGCATTTATGGGTTCGATTATACTCTCGAAATGGCCAGAAAAAGAGGACTTTCTTCTGAAACTTGACAGTCTATTCTTGTTCTGAGAAATTAAGGCTATTCCATGCGAGAAAGTGCCAAGACACTGAAGATTTACTACAACGGTGTGTACTACTCCCATCAGAGAACAGTGGGCTCTAACCAGAATAGAAAGAGAAGTGGGAGGCCCAAGTGCACAAGTAAGCAAGTACATTGAAGTCTCTAGTTTGAGAAAATAGACGCCTCACAGGTCCTTAATTGGCAGCTTCATTAAATGGTACCCGCAAAACGCCAGTCTCAACATCTAGAGTGAAGAGACGACTCTGGGATGCTGGCCTTCTAGGCAGAGTGGCAAAGTAAAAGCCATATCTGAGACTGGCCAATAAAATAAAAAAAAATTAAGATGGGAAAAAGAACACAGACATTGGACAGAGGACGAATGGAAAAAAGTGTTATGGACAGACAAATCTAAGTTTGAGGTGTTTGGATCACACAGAAGAACATTTGTGAGACGCAGAACAAGTGAATAGATGCTGGAGGAGTGCCTGTCGCCATCTGTTAAGCATAGCATAGTGGAGGTAATGTGATGGTCTGGGGCTGCTTTGGTGCTGGTAAAGTGGGAGATTTGTACAAGGTAAAAAGAATTTTGAATAAGGAAGGCTTTCACTCCGTTTTGCAATGCCATGCCATACCCTGTGGACAGCGCTTGATTGGAGCCAATTTCCCCCTACAACAGGACAATGACCCAAAGCACACCTCCAAACTAAGCAAGAACTATTTAAGGAAGAAGCAGTCAGCTGGTATGCTGTCTGTAATTGAGTGGCCAGTGCAGTCACCAGATCTTAACTCTATTGAGCTATTGTGGGAGCAGCTTGAGGGTATGGTAGGTAAGAAATGCCCATCAAGCCAATCCAACTTGTGGGAGGTGCTTCAGGAAGCGTGGGGTGAAATTTCTTCAGATTACCTCAACAAATTGACAGCTAGAATGCCAAAGGTCTGCAAGGCTGTAATTGCTGCAAATTGAGAATTCTTTGATGAAGGCAAAGTTTGAAGGACAAAACTATTATTTCAAATAAAAATCATTATTTCTAACCTCGTCAATGTCTTGAATATATTTTCTATTCATTTTGCAACTCATTTGATTAATAAAAGTGTGAGTATACATGGAAAACATGAAATTGTCTGGGTGACGCCAAACTTTTGAACGGTAGTGTACTTATTCATCATGCTATACCATCAGGGAAGAGCCTGATTGGCCCCAAACTTCTTCTGCAGCAGGACGACCCCAAACATACAGCCAATGTCATTAAAAACTATCTTTAGCGTAAAGAAGAAGAAGGAGTCCTGGAGGGTATGGTTTGGACCCCACAGAGCCCTGATGTCAATATCATCGAGTCTGTCTGGGATTATATGAAAAGACAGAAGAATTTAAGGCAGTCTACATCCACAGAAGATCTGTGGTTAGTTTTCCAAGATGTTTGCAACCTGCACAATATTACCAAAAGTATTGGGGCACCTGCCTTTACATGCACATGAACTTAAATGGCACCTCACTCTTAGTCCATAGGGTTCAATAATGAGTTGGCCCACCCTTTGCAGCTTTAACAGATTCAACTCTTCTGAGAAGGCTGTCCACAAAGTTTAGGAGTGTGTCTATGGGAATGTTTGACCATTCTTCCAGTGGCGTATTTGTGAGGTCAGGCACTGATGTTGGAGAAAAAGCCTGGCTAGCAGTCTGCCCTCTAATTCATTCCAAAGGTGTTCTATCGGGTTGAGGTCAGGACCCTTTGCAGGCCAGTCAAGTTCCTCTACCCCAAACTCATCCATGTCTTTATGGACCTTGCTTTGTGCACTGGTGTGCAGTCATGTTTGAACGGCCAATCCCAAACTGTTCCCACAGAGTTGTGAGCATGAAATTGTCCAAAATGTCTTGGTATGCTGACGCCTTTAGAGTTCCCTTCACTGGAACTAAGGGGCCAAGCCCTAACCCCTGAGAAACAACACCACACCATAATCCCCCCTCAACCAAATTATTTGGACCCATGCACATAGCAAGGTCCATAAAGACATGGATGTGCAAAGTTGGAGTGGAGGAACATGACTGGCCTGCACAGAGTCTGACCTCAACCCGATAGAACACCTTTGGGATGAATTAGAATGCAGACTGCAGACCAGGCCATCTCTCCAACACCAGTGCCTGACCTCACAAATGCGCTTCTGGAAGAATAGTCAAACATTCCCACATAGACAAACTCCTAAACCTTGTGGACAGCCTTCCCAGAAGAGTTGAAACTGTTATAGCTGCAAAGGTTAGGCAAACTCAATATTGAACCCAACGGATTAGGACTGGGGTGCCATTAAAGTTCATGCGGGCGTAAAGGCAGGCGCCCCAATACTTTTGGTAATATACTGTATATATATATATATATATATATATGTGTGTGTGTAAAAGACAGATGGTCTGTTACCGAATAGGCAATAAATGACTGGTAAAGCAGTAAAAGGCTGCCTGGGGTGGGTGTTGACCCATGAATGGAAATCAGACTAACTAACCAATGTCCTTCCTCCCTAGGGAGTGTGTTTTTAGGTCTGACAGTTAGAGGCTTGGACCAGACCATTGTCTAATGGGAATTGAGTGGGTCACTATTGTACAAGGAAAGAGACGGTGATGTACTGATGTTATGATGACTTGCTTGTGTTTAACTCTCATAAGATGTGATTTAGCATGTGTCCCTCTTTCTGAATGGCCATCTTGCCATTTTGAAAATTGCCCCATACCCTCTATGACTTATGTCCACAGGCAAAGGGCAACACATAAGTTGCTCTGGCAGGTGGTACATGAAGCACACCACCATTTTTTCCTAACAGAAAACAATTTTGCTAATATTTGGGAAAAGGTTGGCAAATAAGTATACACATATAATTTGATGACACTTTTAACCCATTAGGGCTTGTACTGTCCTTTAGAAAATGTAAAATATGAACAGACCCTTTTCATACCATGTGTGTTTTTTTTTTCTAATACTACATTATAATGTGCCTTTTTGTCATTTGCTTGGTTGCTTTATTAAACCGAAATGTGAAGATTCTCATCCTAATCTGTTTTACTATCCTATCAGGGCAAAGGAAATGAATCCAAACAAATTACAAATGGCACAAGGAAAGCTGCCAAAGCCATTTCTAATTTGTGCTAATCCTTTGCAGACTTTAAGGGCATCTCACTGAATAGTGGAAAGATGCCACGGGAAATGATTGAGAAACATGACAATTGACAAGATGGCCAGACGGGCATGAGCAATATCAGCTGTGCGAGAGAAAACAAAGACTATCTTGCCCTCCTCTTAATGGTCAAAGCAATTAAAAATTGGATGCATTACATGTCTCGCCTACAAATCTACAGTCAAGGTATTTTATTGACAAAAACCCTTTTTTTATTTTAACAGTGGTAAAAATTAAACCTAGTAGCAAAATGCACAATTAAGCCAAATATGAGAAAAATCTCCCTTTTAATTTCAAACCGCACTTCCGAATGGATATAAGATTTTATTGGCTATTGTAAAAGTGTAATTGTAATAAATACAAAAATTAAACACAGGCAATAACATTGTGCATTTTTTCTGCTATTCAAGGTGCCATTTCTGCTAAGAGACTGAAAAAATACCGTTTGAATGAAAACTGATCTCAATCACATTTTTTAATTTGTCATTTAAATGAAGTATGAAATTTTGTTTGCTGCGGGCATCAAGTAAAGTTATCAATTTAGACATCTAAAAGAGATAATTTCACTTTACCCAGTCAAGCAAAGCAAGAGTGTCTGCTATGAGCTCCAGTGTCCATTGTGTCGAAGCTTAAACATGAAGATGACGTCATGACAATCCCCACTTGGCAGTGTTTGGGGCTGATGATTGGCCACTTAGGCCTCATACACACCACTAGTTTTTTTTTTCATTCAACCCAGCAGGTTGAACGAAAAAAAAGTGACAGCTCAGGTTGGAGCTGCTGTACTAGCAATCCGATGTTAGTACAGCGATCTCCCTTGCTGTGCTATTGTGTTCTGACAGGAGGATGGTCCCCCCGCCAGAACGCTCCGGTCAGCGCTCTCAGCCATTGGGCAAGAGCCAGTTGGCAGACCTTTTTCGGTCTTGAGCTTCTGTCAGATCGGCTGCTGTACACATGGGTCGAATGTCAGCCGGTTTCTATTGAACTGACTGATGCCGGCCGACATTCAGTCTGTATGTACTAGGCTTTAGGCCTGAGCATTGTCATATAGAGGAGGTCCCACCTTCTTCACCTTCCCAATACCTGCAAGCCACACTAGGTAGCGGGAGTTCTGGTAGTGTACAGTGGCTATGAGAGAGTTTCCCTGGGTAAATGTACATGTTCAGGGGCTATATCCAGACACTGTGAGTTTGCTCAGAATGGACAAAGTGACAGGGAGGTTGATTTACTAAAGGCAAATATACTGTGCACTGAAAGTGCAGTTGCTGTAGATCTGTGGGGAAGATCTGAAATGGGGGGAAAGCTGCTGATTTCTATCATCCTATCATGTGTAAGCATAAATGCTGTTTTTTTTTTTTTTTCTCTTTGCATGTGATTGAGTATTCTTTGCAAAGTGAAGCTTTACCTCATTTACTAAGCTCTGGAGCAACTGCAGTTGAAGAGTGCACAGTATATTTGCCTTTAGTAAATCAACCGCATTGTCTCTTAAATAACTAACACCTAATTTTTTTGCAGCCTTCCCTAGAATTATCCTCAGCCACTTGTTACTCCCACCTTGCTCTCTGCTATATAATTTATGTAAATCTGAACATGAATGGGCTTCTATTTGATATCTATATTGCCCTATATTTTGATGGTCCCTACACATGGAGGTAAAGCTATGGTTGGGATGGGAATGTGGGAGGAATGCATTTCTGGCACCTCCAGCACTGAATCTATGTCATGGCAAGGGGTGCTGGGGTGTGCTGAAGGGTCTACTGATGCTGGCTTCTGGGGGATCTATTTTTGCTGGAGGGATCTATTTTTGCATGGCAATCTACTGTTGCTGTTGGAGGATCTTTTGTTACAGGGGTTAATTGTTGCTGGAAGGGATCTACTGTTTAGGGAGGGGTCTTCTGTTGCTGGCTGCTAAGGAGTCTATTGATGCTAGCTGCTGGGAGATCTGTTGCTGCTGCCAGGGTCTATTGCTCCTGGGATGGGTCTATTGCTGCTGGCTGTGGGGGATCTATTTTATTACTTTTCTTGTTATCATTACCAAATTCCATACATTCTACTACAAAACTATACTTGGCTCTATATTCTCTAAAAAGGGCTGTACTAGGAGCTGGATAGAGGGTGGAACCAAGGGTCAGTGCTCGGAGGGGGGTAGGGGTGGAACCAAGGGTCAGTGCTCAGAGTTGGAGACACAATGTGATTTAGAAGGGGGAGTTACTGCACATATTCCCTGAGAAAAAAAGCCGTGGTTGGGATACTTTAGGATGCTGACAAGAGCAAGTATAAAAACCATGACTTTCAGGCCTTTTATTAAGCTATTGCCCATTGGATGATTGTACATGTAAACTATATTTTTTTATCTGTAATTTATATTTAAAGCCAGATGGCAGAGGTGGCAGAAGGATGTACAGATTGTAAAAGCTGTGCAGAGATGTACAGACAGTGCACAGATGTGCAGAAATAGCACTGTTACTGTGACCAGAGCAGAGGGAGGGATGCACAGTGGACAGGATAGGGAGTGCTTATGGGCATAGCCAACAGTGGACTATGACTGACTACAGAAGTAGGCATGTCTATTACAGCCAGGCAGGGCTGCCGCTAGAAATCCCAGGGCCCCATACAGCCTACCTGACAGGGCCCCCCTCCACTTCCGGCAAAAATATCAAAATTATATTATCACCCCCCCCCCCATCTCTCTTCCAAGCACAAATCCCTCCCAATCACCCCTCCCAGCACAACCCCCCAAATCCCTCCACAAATTCACAACCCCATCCCCCCAGCACAAATCCCCCACCCCCGCTCCTAGCACAAACTTTCCCCCCAATCCCCCCTTCTGTCTCAAATCCCCCAAACCCTCCTACAAGCACATCACCCCCCCCCATTCCTCCTTCTACCAAATGCCCCCCCCCTCATTCCTCCTTCTACCAAATACCCCCCCCCCCAATCCCCATTACACTTTCTAGCAAAGAGAGCTGCCAATCCCTCAAACATCCCAGGCATAAATTATTTTCCCATTATTATTTCTGTAAGCCCCCCAAACCGACAGGGAGAAACCACTACTAAGCCAGGAGGGGGTGCGCTGTGTTGTGCTTTCCCCTCCTGTCTGAACAACACACAGCATAAGAGACAGGATCGCTCTAACATTGCATCGCACTGTACACTCACACACACAGTTTGATTACCGCCCCCCACCCACATTTCCTGCTGTCGGGAGATGAGCAGCCCGTGGAGGAGGTAGGGGGTGGTAATCAAACTGTGTGTGTACAGTGTGATGCAATGTAAGAGCGATCCTGTCTCTTATGCTGCATGGACGAGTGTTGTTCAGACAGGAGGGGAGAGCCCACAGAGCACCACACAGCGCACCTCCTCCCAGCTCTTACCTCTCCATGACTCCACCACTTCTCCAGACTGCTGTCCCCATGTCTCAGCTCTGAGTGTGGGCGGGGACAAACAGCTAAAAGCCGGTGAGAGGAAGAGAAAAGTGGAGGAAGAGGCAGACAGTCATTGATCCCTCTCCCCACCAAACCTCCTCCTGCTTCCCGGGCCCCCCTATGTGCCCATGCCCCATACAGAAGTACTGGCTGTACCCCCCTGATGGCGGCCCTGCAGCCAGGTCTCTAATGAGTGGTCTGGATCATACCGAACATCATGTGGCCTGAGTGAGAAGGTGTCACGATAACAGGTTTCTAAAGCTGCAAGGGGAGGTAGATGATTTACCAAATAATTTTCTCAAGCCACCACTGCACATGATAGTCTTGTAAAAACTGTAAAGTTGGAGTTAGGATTTAAATATGGTACATGAGCAACTTTTGTTCTGTGATGATCCTCTTCTCTTTCTTAATAGGCAAGATAATTGAGAACTATAAACTCTCTACCTTCTCTAATTATGTAAAAAAAAAAAAAAAAAAGACAGTGCACTTTGTAGCCAGAAACTAAGGCTGGCCATATAATGTTCTTATTCAATTGCCTTTAGATTTACCTTCAACTATGTAGTGCAAAGGCCTGCCTGATTGTATACAAATTGAAAGTGTTTAGGTTTGACTTCATATTATGTGGTTTTGGTAAAGAATTGTATAATGTATGGCCAGCCTAAGTCATCTTTGCTCAGTTTGTAAAAGACATAATGTTTTTTTTTTCTATTCATGGCAAGAGAGAAGTACTTTTTCTTACTATTTTGGAATGCTGACAAATGCGGTGTTATGCTTCAGCTGTCCTCCTCCAGCTCTAAACCCTGAGAACTGAGCGATCACATCACCGCTGATCGGTCAGTTCTTGGTCAACTCTGAGCAGAGTGTGATGTCTGTCAGTCACCGCTCTCTGCTCTGCCCCTCCAGCGCTCACTGGAGCACCAGGCTGCAGAGGAGGGAGGAAGTGGCTGGCTCAGGATCTCAGCGGTGCGCTGAGAGGCAGGGCCAGTTGCCAATCAGGCATTTGGATGGATCACGACATTATTGTTAGGATCCTTCCAGAGCTTGGAGTGACTATGTGATGTCACAAATAGGTGCACTCCTGTGAAACAGAAGAGAAGTAAAGAAAAAGAGCTTTGGCCATACTTCTTTTTGTGAAGTTGAATTTTTAATAATAGGTCCAGTTTAATGGGCAAAGTGACAGAATGTCAATCACCTTCCCCATGCTCTCCTGTCACTCTGTTGCTCTGCAGCCCTAACTCTGTGTTGGATGGTGCAATTTTTATAATACAGGTTATTTATTCTTCCCTTAAAGTACAGTATATCTAAAGGCAAAACTTTTTGGATGGAATGGAGAGGGATTAGAACCCCTGTCAGTTTATATTGCTGTCTGTGCCCCCATTGAGAAGATTCACCCTCTCAATTTTGCTTCTTTGCCATTATCATTGAAAGTAAAAGAAAATCCTGAATTTTGGGTTGTCCCCAGAAAAATAATAGTGGGGAAATACATTCCACATCACAGAGTAAGAGCTCCTCTGGCTTTGATCCATTGATATGCATCCCCACATAAAGGAACTCAGAAAAGCATTTATTATTTGCGGAAATAAGGATGTTCTTTTTATTTAAAAATAATAATGCTGACATTGTCTTATTGATTAGTATGAAGCAGAGTTTTTATTGATAGGTCTAATTGAAAGAAACAGGGCAAAGAATGACACTCACCCAGTGGTGTATTTAGGTTTTGTGCTGCCCTAGGCCTGACTAAGTTTGTGCACCCCCTAATTTAAATATGACCTACCCCTTCCTGTAAAGGCCACACCCCTTACCGGTTTATGACCCGCTCTGTCATCTGTACACCACAGACCACAACCACAGTCTATCGGTGCCCATCAGCATAGCCCTATCAGTTCTCAAAAGTTCAGCCTCATTAGTGCCCATCAGTGCCGCCTCATTACTGCCCATTAGTGCAGCCTTATCAGTGCAGCATATCAGTGTGGCCTCATCAGTGGCCATCAGTACAGCCCCATCAGTGGCCACCAGTGTAGCCTATCAGTGCCCATTAGTGCAGCCTATCATACCTGCAGGTAGCAGTGTGACTGCTTTATGGGGGTGCCAGACTGATTTGCCTCCTGGACCCTGCCCCCTGGCCCAATTTGTCCCATAATACTGGCACTAAACTAAAAGAGTAGCGCAAGCCGGCAGGGACCCTTTTCGTGTGGAAGTCGAGAGGAGGCTAGTTTTTTTCATGTGGTGTGCAGCTTTTTTGCTGCCCCCCTGCAAAGTGCCGCCCTAGGCCTGGGCCTTGTCAGCCTAGGCCAAGATACAGCACTGCACTCACCTTCCTCATGCTCCCCCACTCATCTGTTGGTCTGCAGACCTAACAGTGTTTAAGCTTTATATTGGATGGTATTGCAGTTGATACAGGGTTAATGACAACCCCCTACTCACATGATAGTGTTTAGTTCTGGTAATTACCTGCTAGGGTTAAGCACTGCATCAAGACAAGAAGTTACATGGCCCTCCGCAACTGAAAGTGCAGGGTATTCACTGGGCAATAGAGCTGGAGGAGAGAGCAGGAAAGATTCATATAAGCGGTTCATGGTGTAGATATGGGGCAGGGCTATAGGCATTTAATTTTCCACAGAACCGGGTTGGCTGCTAAAAAAAAGTACAAATTACTTTATTCAGCTAGCCCTCACAACATTAATAAGTTAGCATGGATTCTCTTTCACTGAAGAAGACCATTTGTTGTTCATTTAGCTTGCAAAACCCATCTTTCCAAGAATATTTCTGAAGGAAGGTGAACAAGGCCACAAGCAGTCTAAACCAACAAACAATGCAAAACAAGTCCTATTTAATTGGCCAGATAATTGACTAGGCTGGAACCACAGATCCACTATTATATTACTTGTTTCATGTGCTCCATGGGCCAGATTTAAAAGGACTTGAAACTGTATATTATGAATGTATTTACCATGTTTAAATTGTACTTTCAGTCATTCACACCCAGGACTGGACTTTTCGGTGGACAACTTGAAGGGTAAGATGTACAGGACTACAAAGACATTTACACACATTTATTGAAGTATGTATGCCTTACTATATTTCGATGAAAACAGCATAAAATAAAGGCTGATGTCAGACACCTACACAGATATGTAGTGTTCTTTCCATTGACAGTGTTTATCATTGTCAGGATGTTTTCCAATAAAGATTGATTCAGACAGGAAGCCTTGTCTTATTAATCACTGTTCCTCTTCAGAGAGGGATTAGCAGCCACAAGCCTGATGCTTATGTATCTCTAACATCTCAGAAACCAGAGAACAACTGGATTGTTTGCTCATGAAAGTATAAACAGGGACCCAGAGTCAGCCCTGGGGGAATCCTGCATTTTACCATTTCTATTCACAGGGCTCTATTTCGAAAGAAACGAGAAAAGCCCAGAGGGCAACTAAAGTTGCCAGAGACAGTCGACAATCCATACAGTATACACAAGACATTTCCTCTTAACTATACAACAATGGCCCATTCGGAGAACTTCGCAAAGTAAAATAATTTGAAGAAATATATTTTCCATGCAGACAGGAAAGGTTTATTATAGGTCCCTATTATAAAGACCATTAGGCTACAACAAAACCATTACAAACTTTTTCGTAGGTAAAGAGGTACCAATAACATTCTCAACTTTGTATGCATAACTGAATAAAATGGCCAGAAGTATTTGACATTTCTACATCTTTGCAGGGCAGTTATTGATCTATGTTGGGCAAACAGAGAAAATAAAATTATAGACAATATTTTCTTCTATATTTGTCATTGTGGGAAATACAGAAATGAGTCCTTTGCAGTTTCCACACTGATCTCACACCCCTGTACCCTTAATTCAGATCTAGAAGGTGCCTAAGGGATACATCATGAGGAAAATTGGATTCTTGTTAAGGATTTTGTGGAACAGCACACCTTAAAGCGTTATTAAAATCAAAACCACCAATGTAATATATTGCAGCTTACCACTCATTAGATGTGGTGGCTGCATTCATTTTTTTTTAAGGCTTCTTTCCCTCTGTTTTCACCTGGTTCTCACCAGTAACACACCTCCTGTATTGGAGTGCTCCCACTTTGAATGAAGGAGCACAGGGGGCACATTTGGAGAACAGTGTGGTCAGCCAGCCTCAAGAAATGGATCCAAGCCCACATATCTCACAGCATGTAGTGATAGAAACAAACATGCTATAAGTGCAATTTTGTTTTGTATAAATGAGCTTTTATAAATTAATGCACTTCTTCATTGTTTCTATCACTACATGCTGTGAGATACATGAGCTTGGATCCATTTCTTGAGGCTGGCTGACCACTTACCCTCAGAGGTTATTTTATATACACGCATATGATCTCTTGGTGGGATTATTCCATCTGGTAGGCGGGCCAATCTTTTTGTTTGGAGCCCAGTGGATAATATGTTTGCACAAGGACATTTCCTTATTAACTGCATGTAGGACGTTGGACCACATATTTATTTTATGCAAGCACAAGAGTCGTTGGAGCACCAGTCATTTTATATAAACTTTTGGAACACCTGTCTAATTTAATTGCATTTGTTGCAGCAATATTTTTTAACCATATGCATTTAGATGTATATGCATGATCACAGCACAGTATATACACACTTTGTATGGTTGCACATAGCACTTCTTTTATAGTGTGTTTTTTTTTTTTTTTTTTTTATTATTGTACATTGTTTGAAGTCAAGTTTCATACGTTCAGATAAATTGTCACATTAATTTTTGGTCATGAAGGGTAAAGGTCACAAAGGGTAAAGTTGCCTCAGTTTTTGTCCCCCATTGAAATTCTTCATTATAATTACCAACATTACCAATCCTGAATTGTCTCTTTCAAAAAAGAGTCAGTTTTATCACCAATCAGCAATGTCCATGGCATCTGCCCCTTGACATCCTTACAATTTTGTTGACTTACTCCTGGTGGTGTTCCACTCGTAGGGGTAACCAGTGTTTGGACAAGGTCATCCAGCACCCAGGGCAAAGACACCATACCACCCCCCCTTTCCCTTAGGGTAAGGGTCAAAGCATCCTCATCTCTGCAATAAACCATTGTGCCCAAGGCAGCTTCCCCTTCTCCCACCCCTTGTACTAGCCCTGGGGGTAACTGATAGAGGAGAGGGTTGAATTACTCAGTGCCTTGATGCATTAACCATGACCCATGCAGTGTAATCTTTAACCATAAAATACACAAGAAGAAGACAAAGACTAGTCACTAGTACTAAGTGTGGGCTTTCTGAATCTGATCATTTTCCCATTACTAATTTTTTCATGCCTTGTTCCACAGTGTGTCTCTGTGTGAAGGCAGCCATCTTCATAGAAGCGCAATGTTTTACTTCCTCAGAATACATGGAAGAAGCACAGATTTATAGAATGATTTAAGCAAAAGCAGAAAGAGCCTTTTATTAAAGGTACAACTGTCTCCCCAGCAGGGAGAACAGTCAGCAGCATGGTAGTGACCTCAACATTTCTTATACCAAATCTCATTAAACAAAGAATCAGAGACACAATGCTTTAGATGATCTCATATGTCAGATATTCAGCTATTAGGCTACATAACAGAAGTGCCTAGTTAAAGTCAGGATGTGCACTGATATCAAAAAGGAGGCAAACATACATTTTCAAGATTCTGCTTTAACCCCCCTATATATTTTACCTATCAAATACTACAATCTATAGATTATAGGACATATAGATCCACTTCAATTTAAGTGAGAGCACTAATCAAAAGGTAAAAAGAGGACTGCAACTGATGAATCACCCCTCAGAAGAACCTCAGTAAGTGACCAGCGTACTTGATCAGATATCTCTTCTTGGGGTCCAAGAAACATGCTACCTTGTGCAGTGCCATCTTAAGAGCATTAAAGGGCCCCGAGCAATGCAGTGCACTGGGGCCCCGCCTACAAAATCACTTATCAGGAAAAAAAATGCAAATGATCGATAAGGCGATATTTATTGGTACAGCAGTGCCAGGCTAATGACAGCTTCTAAGTTCGGCGGCTGGGTCCGGTGAACACACACATGGATGGGAGTCAGACTCGACTGTCCTGTGTGTGCCTGTTCCCGTGTAGGCGGACAGACATTCCTGCAATTGTGGGCTTCCCCTTCACGGCCCAAGTGGCCTGACAGAAGCGCAGGGCCGACAGGCGCTTGCCACCTGCAAAGTTCGGTGACGGGATGCACATGGGAATTGGGACTAATACTTGGCTGGGGCTGGGTCGCTGGGCAGGTGGGGCCCCCTGGGCAAGTGGGGCCCCCAAGCGTGCCCATTCGGAAAGATGGCCCTGACCTTGTGTGCTGCTTTGTTGTGCAGGCATTGACTTTTTTTTGTGGCTTGTAAAAGGTGACATAGCAGAGCATTGTCAAAAAGACAGAGTAATCCACATAAATAATTACAAAGTGCTGCATGTGCTGCATGTTTTATTAAGCCTTTAAAAAGTTTGTTTACCAATCTGATTTTCCTAAGGAAGTAAGAACCATAGAATCTATTGACAAGCCACAGCTCTAAAAACTGCAGGAGAATTAACGCCTGATAAACTGATATCCACAACACCAGCGCACACTTGACTTGCAATGTGTTTTTAGCAAGAGAGGCTTAATGAAGCATTAAGAAAAAAAACTGCAGGTGTAGTCAGGCATTTTTTCAACACAGAACATGGTCCAGCAGAGCAGAAGTAAATATAAGTATGTCATAGCATCAAGTCATGTAACCAGGGTTACAAAAAGATTCTCTGAGTAAGATAGACTATCTCCAGATAATGCTGGCCATATCCTGTGGACTGCTGTGGGTTGTATGAGAAAGAAATCTGTGTTCAACCAATCTATTTGAGCCAATCAAGTACTGGCAATAGGTTTATAAGTCTCATGGTTATGAAGGATTTTCAAGAGTTCTCTGAGGAGTTCCAGTTAACAGCTCACTTTTTCCTGTGGAATAGCCATGTTGGACTCCTTGGTGAATGAAGCCTACCTGGAGCACCAAGGAGTTGAGTGAGTGACTCTAAGGAAGAGAGAAAGATAGTATGTATCAATGACTTCTACTAGTACAGAGTGAGGAGATGGCCGTCAAGACAACTGAGAGAAATTGATATCACTTCCTCCCTAGTTAATAGAAAAGGGAGAACAAAAAACCAGAGGATTACAAAGTATGCTGATTTGTTGAATCAGCTTAGGTTATATAAAGTTCAATTTAGGGTTTACCAACAAATCCAGTCATTTCTCACCATAAAAAGGTCTGTGCACCAGAACTTCAGTTGGAAGTCCTTGTGGGCTCGGAAGCCAAGCTAGTGTTGTGACTCTGAAATGTCTAAAGCCAGGTAATAATTAACAGTAGTACTCTGAGCCCAGAAGGGTCCTAATTTAAGGGCAGTGTAGAGAGGAGTTGGCAGGAAGCTGCCTTTAGAGCTAGAGTTTAGCGGTCACACTGAGTACCACCATAATCCACACAAAATCAATGCCATAAAGCAGCACATTTCTCAGGCACCCAAATCACCCTTGGATTTATTTTATTTTTCCTTTTTTTACCAGATAACAATATTCAGGGTTCAAAATAGTGAAAAAATAGTGAAAACAGTCTGATGTGCACTTGTACTATAAGACTTGCATTTCTCGGGAAACACTAATAGACAAATACCAGCAGGGATGCGCTGAGCCCATGCAGGAAACCCAGCATGACCTAAAACTTAGCTTTTATTGAACAACAGTATAAAACCCATAAAATAAGGAATGAAGGGAAGTCACAAAAAAAAAAAAAAAACTGGCAGTTGCTTGACCTTAAAGGACAATTTAAGACTAGCGCATAGATATGATAATCATAGAAGATCTTTCTGTACTAGCGAAGATAGTGGATCAATAGGAGAGTAATTCTACCTGGCTGGATTGGGCAATATGGTGTCTTTGACTTTAGGTAGGCAATCTAGCCTCTCAGTAGCCACAGTGACCCTTAGTACTAGTCCTTGCATGTAAGGATGTGGTCAGGATACTGGCCCTATGCTATACACATCTCCACTAAGCGAAAAACATCTGCTGTTTGTTGATATGTTGAATTTATCTCCCCATAATGAAGATAATTGTATACATGTTCTATGATTATCATATCCTACCTATGCACTAGTCTTACATTGCCCTATAGGGTTAACTCCCTCAAGTTTCTTTTTTTTTTTTTGCAATTTCTCTTTATTACTAATTTTATTGTCAGGAGTGTGTAAATGCCCTGTTCTATGACAGCTCCTGATCTCATTCCAGCATTTTGGTTTTGGTTGTGATGCATTTTCCCTGTCTGCCTGTCCACCCTGTCCACCTGCAAGGTGATTGATGTAGCCAGTGTCTGGGTGGAGACTAAACCTGATTTAAGCCAGCCAAGCCTGCAGCCTCATGCTTGTGATAACATTTGTAACATGTATTTTAAGCTCCCTGTTTGCCCTGTCGGGTAGTTTGGAATCCCTTGTTGAGGACCTCAGATTGGATAACAAATACGCTCAGAACTCAGCTTGCCCTGAAACCGGACTATCCCTTACTACTCTGTCTGCCTCCCAACTGCAAGTACCTGATTGCTGTGTTCAGTTCATGCCTGATGTGGCGTGATGGCCAGGTACTATAGCAATTTGTATAAGACCTGGGTGCAAGCGAGTACCAGTAGGCCTTCTTGCCATATGGCAAAAGGTGCTGCTATAGGTGAAAAACACAGAGGCCAGCTTCAGTGCCTGATCACCTACTCTAGGGGTAAGCGTGGTACTATTGGTTTTATATAGTTGTTTAATAACAGCTAAGTTTTAGGTCATAGTGGGTTTGGTGTTTGCGTTCAGCACATCCCTGCTGATGTTTATTTTTTTAAATTAGGGAGTTAAAGTACAGTTACTGCACTTTGCTTTTGAATGATAACTTGACATGACATGCTGATTTATATGCTTGTTAAATCTTCATTTTTAAGTTAACAAAGCCTAGAATTACTTAGGTCACTTTCATAGGTTTACAAATTTGCAATATCTTCACTTCTATTTAATATGATAACATCTATCTTTAGGATCACAGAATAACTACAAAACTGAAACATCTAAGTAGAAATATTGCATACTAAAGGTTTAGCTCCCAAATCACAAAAAAATAAAGAGATCACTGCTGTGGAGTATCAAAATATTATTTTAGGAAATACGCAGAACAGACTAAAATTCCTGTGCATGCCCTGACCAATCACATCTAAGCATTACCATAACAATAAAGACTAATTCAGCTTTGCCAGCTGCAAATCACAGTACAATAATCATCTTGTGCTAACTGCATTGTAATTGTGTGCTTTGTTATGGATGGTTATTGGAAATGTTGGCAATCTGTGTTTACAAACAACTTGTCTGTTTACTTTTTAAGCTGCAAAAAAGATGAAGGCTTACGCACACGTATTTCTACTAAGTAAGAAATGAATCATCGGTGTGAGAAATGTACTGGGCAAGAAAAAAACTGCCCCTGTAACTTGCGCTACAGCACAAGGGCCCTTCAATTCCGGAGGCCCATCTGAGTAAATACCAAAAGAAGACTTGGTACAACAACTAGTTGTCCAAAAAAAAAATTATGGACTTTAGAGGCACATGATGGACAGGCAGAATGATTGGATTAAAACATCAACATTTTATTGAAAATATATTGTAAAAAAGAAAAAATCATATATGTATAAAACAGTACATTAAAACAGAGTCAGTGGTGAAAATAAAGACTCCATATGCTTTATAGTTGGTATACAAACATTGCACATTATTTGAAGAGATGAATATATCTAACTGGTCTGCAAAGTCGACGCATTTCGCATTGCGCTTCTTCAGGACCACAGACGGTTAAATATTCTCTTAACAAAGTAAGCAAAGTATAACATTAGTTAACAATACACAATATAATGCATTTACATTTGTACATCATTTGTTTAATTCACCAAAGAGTACTGGAAAATTTTATCGCATAGACCAACCTCCTATAGCGCAAATAGCTGCATCATCCACGTCAATTTTAGCAACCGGTGAGGGGCGACCAAGACCCACCTATATTATAAGTGGCAAAGAACATATGAGCTTTTGGGGGGGGGGGGAATACTCTAACCACAAGTACTATTGTAGATAGGTATTATATTGTAATTACCAATCACTCTGATTGATCTCAGATGGGAGGAGCAGGAGGGCGGCAGGTACCACACACCACAGAGTTGACACTTGCAGTTACCCTGAAAAGTATATATATATATATATTGCATCATGAAACAGCAGATTTGACTCAATTTGTATCTTCATTTCAGACTATATTTACCTTGTGACTTATAGTGTAGAAGATCACAACCCCAAACATAAAGAAAGGGGGGATTTTTGTTTTCTCGTGCACATAGGAGCAGGGGGTTCTATTTTCCTAGGAGTAAGTATATCGTATTGCCTTCAATAGATGATCTGAAATAGATTAACCAGGATATAAATGTTTATGTTGTTTCATCTCTAGGACCCTTATCTGTAGTTTAAGTACTTACATATATATCCAGTGTTTCCTGATCATAAATATGCCCAGAACCCGGAGAACAAAGAGCATGAGTGTTCGAGCTTTGGGATGCACACACCTATGCCTCTTTCCTTCCATTCTCTTTAAACCTTGCATTTACTGTACATAGGAAATGGGCAAAAACCTATGTGGAAGCTCTACACAGTTGCCAGCAGCACTTAGGTTCTTCACCATTCTTCCTATCTGATGACTTGGTGACTTCTCCAAGAACACCAGTCCTTTCCCTGGTGACTTTCCAGGAGAGCACATGCCCTGTTTCTGGGGACTTCCGAAGAGAGCACCCACCCTGTTCCTGGGGACTTCTCAGGAGCGCACCTACCCTCTCACTGTTGACTCCCCAGGAGAGCACCTACCCTCCTCCTGGTGACTCCCCAGGAGTGTACCAGTCCTCTTTCCAGGTCATGTCTATGAGGATGCGCCTGTGAAGGTAACATTAGGCAGACTGCTAGGCAACTGTGGTCAAATGAGAAGTGAGAACTGTAGCAGAGTGATTGGTAATTACAATATAATACCTATCTACAATAGTACTTGTGGTTAGAGTATTCTCCCCCCCCCCCCCCAAAAGCTCATATGTTCTTTGCCACTTATAATATAGGTGGGTCTTGGTCGCCCCTCACCGGTTGCTAAAACTAAGTCAGTTTTGCAACACATCAACAATACCAATTTTTACCTATCCAAAAAATTTGCAACATCTACACCCGTCTGGGCATCTCTATATATGTTCAATAACATTATTAAACAATAATTAAATCCCAGAACAAAAAAAGCATACAGTATCTCACAAAAGTGAGTACACCCTTCACATTTTTGTAATTATTTTATTATATCTTTCCATGTGACAACACTGAAGAAATTACACTATGCTACATTGTAAAGTAGTGAGTGTACAGCTTGTGTAACAGTGTAAATTTGCTGTCCCCTCAAAATAACTCAACAAACAGCCATTAATGTCTAAGCCGCTGGCAACAGAAGTGAGTACACCCCTAAGTGGAAATGTCCAAATTGGGTCCAAAGTGTCAATATTTTGTGTGGCCACCATTATTTTCTAGCACTGCCTTAACCCTCTTGGGCATTGAGTTCACCATAGCTTCACAGGTTTCCACTGGAGTCCTCTTCCACTCCTCCATGAAGACATCTCAGAGCTGGTGGATGTTAGAGACCTTGCACTCCTCCACCTTCCATTTGACAATGCCCCACATATGATCGTTAGGGTTTAGGTCTGTAACATGTATAGAACAAGCTCCAGCAAAAATGACACCTCCCCCCCCCCCCTCCTGTACATGCCAGGCCCATACCACGCCAACACTTTTTTTTTTAAAAAAGCTTGGGGTACCCCCCAAAATCCATACCAGCCTGGCAGGACAGGAAAGGGGGGGACGAGTGAGCGCACCCCCAAACCATACCAGGCCACGTGCGCTCAACATAGGGGGTGGGTAGGGCCTCTTCCCGACAACCCTGGGCTGTGGTTATAGAGATATGCAGGCAGGAGGCTTATTGGAAACTGGATGCCCTCCCTGCCCCCCCCCCATGTGAATGAGTATTGGGTACATTGTACCCCTACCCATTCACCAAAAAAAGTATAAAAAATAAATAAAAACAGTAGACAGGTTTTTGACCATTCCTTTATCAAAAGCATTGCCTCCCCCCCCCCTTTCCTGTCCTGCCAGGCTGCATGCTCAGATAAGGGTCTGGTATGGATTTTGGGGGACCCCATGCCATTTTTTTTACAGTTTTGTATTGCTTGCATTTTTTTTTCTTTCAGATGTCAGCGGGAAAAGCCCGCTGACAGCTGATGACTCACTTGTTGTTAAGGACGCGGTGGTCAGCTTTCCGGACCCTCTCCCAATAGCATATTGACTGTGGGCTCTGCAGGCAAACATCTCGCCAAATGCACAGAAAATATGGGTGTTCAGCGAACACCCAAACTGGTGATGTTCGGGCCAAACTTTTGCTCAGGCTAAACACTAATAAAAATACTAGACTGAGCCCAACACTAATAAAAATACCACTATGTCAGCTTTTGTATCTTTTTGAGCACATGCTTTAACACCTGAGCTGAGAGAAGTGCTGGATTTATCAAGTCAGAATACTTGGGAGGATTGTTTGAGCCCTGGGAGAGCCAGCTGGGTTCATAAATTTCAAATGATTTGATTAGAGGTGCAATAAGACCTTTATATTGATCATCAATCTATAAGGTAAGATTGTGCCCAAAGGGTGATTGGTGGGGGTGTCTGCTATCATACAATCTGTTCTCACTGATTTGAACTGGTTATATTTATGATCATGATTGGTGGATTGTATCAACAACCATATTCATGGACATTTGTCTGAAGGACTATTATATGGTGATTTGGGATCATAATTAAACGCAGGCTTATATGTAGCACTATTTTCATTTGGTTGTTGTTGTTTTTTCCTGAATCAGTGTAGCATATTTCTAAACTCTAACTTATTAATACCAAATAAAAACATGGCTCAACGATAATTTAGTAATTGTACTGGAATTAAAAGAAAAACAGTCACATCATCTACTGCCTAACAGAACGTTGCATTATAATATGTTTTTACCAGGGAAGGCAGAAATTAAAAGTTTCAATGTCCCTAAAATTTCATAAAAAGTGTAACATTTCTGTGAACTTTTGCAACTTTATTAAAATGCATTGATGTCAATTAGGAAGGCAAACTAGGGTGGTTTTGTTGTTTTTAATGGTACGGTAGGCTTTAAATTGCTTCTGACTGTTACAAAAGATCATTACAACTATCCTGAACCAGTTTCTGTGCCAAAAAATGCCCCTCATTAGCCTTTTTTTTTAGACTAAATCAGAGTTCCCCCTAGTGGTCAATATTGACCCTAAAGTGTTGATGTTACTACCAAAAGTGTCCATAAAATGACTGGGGGGTCAAGGGGTTCCAAAGTTGTCAGGGGGTCTGTAGGAGGTCAATTATGGGTAGAATATCATTCAAGGTAGATTAATCTTTAGAGTTTACCATAGCATTCCACGTCAGTCCCTAGTCCTGAAGCTAAGGTGGGTAGCTGCTAGACCCAGTGTGTAAGTGTTACCCAGAGTTGGATGGTGAGCCGCCAGCAAGAGTGATCTTAAGTTGACTCTATCGGCTATATGTCAATATAGGCCTTATTTACCAGCCTGCTTCTCAATGTCTGTGACCTTACTCCCTACCCCTTCCAGGAAGGATATATATACATGTATGCTTGCTATGCTGAATACTCCCCCATCTCAAAGTCTGTTGGAGAGCCATTGAGTACACCCAAAAGCAAAGCACTAACTGCTGTTCATTTACTAAAAATGAATAATTGAAACATTCATAATGGCGTTCGTTGATGCCAAGAGGACAGTGTTGTTTTTTGTGTAGTTTTGGATAGTGTTGAGTGTTTATAACCATGGTCAGGTTTTCATTTCTGTCTGTTTTTCCCTTTAGGGAGATTCATTCTGTCTATTTTTCTAAAATCTAAAATGTGAGTTGTCACCAGAAGAGGAATAGAATGGAAATCTTCTAATGGATGTATTCTAGTGACAACTGTCTAAGAGGAATTTCCTTTACTTTGGATAGAATTCTTCTAATTTTCAGTTGTGTTAATTGGACAGGAATTACAGGAAATTGATTGAGGCACATATGGCAAAATAAAAGCATGCATATGTAGCACCCTCCTAGTTTGGTAGGTGCTAGGTAAAGCATTT
This sequence comes from Pelophylax lessonae, assembly GCF_965119305.1. NCBI lineage: Eukaryota > Metazoa > Chordata > Amphibia > Anura > Ranidae > Pelophylax > Pelophylax lessonae. The sequence continues at coordinate 149,978,870 of NC_138776.1, forward strand.
ATTGCTCCTGCTGCTTATCAGGGGAGCCTGATCTATTAGGTTGCCTGTCACATGTTTCCAGGTGTGATTCACTGGGTCTGAGGGAGTGTCCCCACTGCATCCAATGAGGGAGCTTGTTGGACAGTGGAGGAAACCTAGCCAGTGACTCATCATGTTTTATGACAGTCCCAGTGGGAGGGCATTCCTGCAATGCATCCTGGGATTGACCATAAATACTGAGCGGATATGTGACAGGGCGTCTTTGGTGGGAAGCAGAGTCCCAGGAGGAGGTAGACAGCTGTCTCTCCTCCTGCAGTGTGTGAGGAAGGTGGTCTTAGGCAGTCGGCCTAGTGAACCAGGTGTAAAGCTGAGCTGCAGAGGATCCAGTGTAACTGACGGTGGAGCTGCTGGCAGAGTCTTTTGGGAAAAACAGTGTCTGTGAGAACTGAGGGACCTGCAAAAGGGTCTGGCCCAGGAAGGGGGAATACTCCAGTGAAGTCAGGGGATTAATGAGCTAGCTCTCATGGAGAGTATAACAGTAAAGGGGGTGCCATATAGAAAGCCCTGAAGAATAGGAACAAAAGGGGGTGCCCTGAAGAGTGTTCTGCAGTACAGTACAGCTTATCTAAAGCGGTTCATTTATTACTACTTCATCGCTATTGACAAGGTGAAGCAGCGACCTTGCCGCACTCAAGTACAGTTAAACATCCCAGCAAATTGTGCATAGTTTGTTCAAGCTGGAGTATCCCACTCATTCCCTTCTCCTATCCAAGTTCCCAATAAAAAATAAAAAAAAACCTAGACTGTTTCTTGACTGAGCCAAGCACTTTAAAGTCACTGAACTATTGTATTGTTGCTATGGGTAACCCAGGGGAACCTGTCACCAGCAGCTTCCAAGGGAGTAGTGCTACACATAGAAGAGAAAACATGCAAAAATGTTAAAGTCACATCTAAACTTTAAAGCGTCTGGCCAAAATGTTTGTTTTTTATTTTGGATAGAGTGGGAAAGGATTAGAACACAGATCCTCCTGTCCATTTTTTTGGCGGATCTGATCGGATCCCTAATGCATCCCTATGGGGCAGCAGATGTCTGCTGACACCCGCTGCCATCCGCATCCGATCCTGTCCGTGAAATCTGGATGGACGGAAACCCTATTTTGCATCCGTCCAGGGGATCGGATGGGATCGGATGAGAGCGGACAGGCGGTCCGCTCTCATCCGATTCCCCCATAGAGATGCATGGAGCTCTGACACCTCCCTCTCCGCACACAGAGCAGAGAGGGAGCTGTCACCTGCCTGCTCAGCGGGTATCGATCCCCCGATGAGCAGCACGGATCCGCCTACGGAGGCGGACCGTGTGAAAGAGCCCTTAGATAGTATCACAATAACAATGGTTTCACCAGTGAGAAGTAAAGAAAAAATCTGCAACTAAAAACTAAACCCTGTTACATACGGCCTGAACATCAGGCAGCATTGGCCGGTTCAATAAAAACCAGCTCACATTCGGCCCGTGTGTACTGCAGCTGGTCTGACAGAAGCCGGACATTCAGTTGGCTTCTCTCAAAGGGGCATGACAGAAAAAAGTCTACTGATCAGCTCCCGATCTTTGCCCTCAGCCAATGGCTGAGAGTGCTGATTGGAGTGTTCTGGCAGGGGGGCCGTCCCCCCCTGTTAGATCACAATAGAAAAGCAGAGGAAGTTGCTGTACTAACCCCAGAGCTGACAGGCTTTTTCCGTTCAGCCCACTGGGTGGAACGAAAAAAAAAAAACTAGTAGTGTGTACTATGCTTAAGGCCAGCCATAGACGGAGCAAGTTTCTTTCCTGCAACCACAGGTTGCATAAACAAAATAAGCTTGATTACCCCATCAATACAGACCGTGTTGACAGGGGAATCCATTGCCATTGTGTTCTTCCAGAAGGGGGGCGGTGGGAATGGTTTCCCAAAAAAACACAGTAATTAATGCTAGTTGCTATCAGCCGCTAGCAATAATTGCATGTAAAATCCAGCAGATTGGTTGTACCCAAGTTGATCGATCAAAAAACCAATCAACTTGGGAACATTCAACCTGCCCATACATGGTTCAACTCTTGACAAGCCCCTGCCAAACCAGCTGAGATTCGAATCATCTATGACCAGTTTAAAAGAGCAATTTCCCAAAAGATTTGGCTGTAATATGTTTTTTCTGTACTCGTACTGTATAGTATCCACAGGACATCTCACATCTCACACTGAGGCTGATTCACTAAAGCAGTTGAGAATCCTCACCTAATAAATTACGTAAATATTCACTTCAGTTACTTAATCAAGTAAAAAGCAATTTTACTTGCCCAGGATTGAGAATTGAAAGTAAACAGAAATTTGATTTGCACCAGACTGGATAATTGAAGTGAATATTTAATTGATTTAATTTTCTAAGTGAAGATTCTAAACTCCTTTAGTAAATCAGCCTCAGTGGGATTTATCTTCCTAAAGAAAAATAGGCTGTTCACTTTGCAAAGAAATTTTAACTTTGCAATGGAGTTTTCCCTTTGTTTAGTTAAAGCTCTAGTTACTTCTATCGTCCAATAATGTTAAAGAAAATTACTGTTTTTTTTTTTTTTCTTTGCATGTGATCGGATATTTTTTGCAGAGTGGATTTTCACCACATCCACTAAGCTAAGGGAAATATCCCTTGCAAAGTGAACAACTAGTTTGCCTTTAGTAAATCAACCCAATAGTCTCTGCTCCCAACATGAGATACACCACTGTGCATTTATCCAAGATCATCACTCTCCAAATTAAGATATAAATAAGTTGAAATATGTTGCTACAGTATATGACAGTATATGTGCTATATGAAGTGAGCTTCACATATTCAGCTTTCCGGTTGAAAAAAATCACTTTTTTTTGTCAAACAACGTTATTCATACAGATTCTTACAATGAAGCAAAGCATAGTTTGAAGTTTTGTTACCCATTCAGATTATAGGCATTTAACCTCTAACCACAGGCAAGAGTGTCCTCCATGACTACAAAACTTTAGAGTTTAGAGTAAATGAGGTTTCCAAGCAATCTGTACAGATAAAATAAGATGAAATAAAACGCACAGAGATCCTTGTGTGTGTTTTTATTATTATTATTTCTGATTAAAGAGGAATTCATTTCATCTCTGCCTCCTGCCAGGGGCTGAGGTGCCGCCATTGAGGTTAACGGTGCGGAAGAATACAAAAAAATTTCATTGAGGAGGATTATAAAACTTACTAGCTGGAACATTAACAGAAGAGTAACTTGTAAAAAATGCAATATTACAATATTCACAAGGACTGTAGAGCGTGGTGGAGCTATAAAATTCAACATTAAAATCTTCTGCAGCCTGGATAACCTAGTTAACAAATATTGTGTGGGGGGACTACTTTTCCACACAGTTGGGGGAGCAGCATTGAAAGTAGTTCTGAAAACTTCAGGATATTGCATGTGAAGGAAGAACTGTATACTCACAAAGTCTTGTTTATAGTACTTGCATATTCTGCTTCCCAATTGTTCTTTATAATTTTGTCGTGCATTTTTCTCATTCTCATTTGCAAAATATACGGCCTACAGAAGGATCTACCACCTGTTACACACTTTATGCAGGAGCACCTGGAAAACGTATTATAAGGTATGTACGCAGTTTAAAGGACAACAAATGGGATGGCCTATTTCTATTTTGCTTGGGCAAAAAGATATAATTTTTAAGTTAAATTTGTGAATTCATCAAGTATTTGTTGAAAATCCTATTTCTAACAATAGTTTCAACCTGTTTAGGGAGAACTAAAATAAAATACTTATGTTGTCTCCAGTGCTGTCCTCTTCAGAAACTGCACTCTTTCAACGGCAGCTAGTCTTCTTCTGGGTTGAATGTTGGCCACTTGGCCAGCATCAGTTAACCTATTGCTCATCAGCCCTGACATCATAATGACGCAATTCCACAAAATTTATATATATGAAGGGATTAAAAAACAAGAAATAGGTCTGAAAGATGGAGAGGGAAAATGTGTTTGGGGGGTGATAAAAAAAAAAATGGAGACGTTTATTGTTCATAATGTTTATACATAAATGTTGCCTTACTTCTCTAAAAATTCAGCACAACGGATGGGCTTAGTTGCTTCCCAACTTTATTAGTCCATGGCCCTGATTCACCCTGTTACCAACAGCACTTAATGTGTGCTAAATAACACCATAGGCATTGTAAGATTACATGCAGTAATATTGAATGAAAGGCCACTTTTGCATGCTTTAAACATTTTGAGGTCCCTTAAGTGTTATTGGCACCTTGACAAATCCCTTGACTTTAAAATTCTCAGCTTTATTTGATACAGCTTCACTAAAAAAGCTAGGGCAGTGTCAACCCGGTGTCGGATCGATGTGCATGGAAGCGTGATACTAATGCTTGATTTTTAGCACTGCCTGGGTCTATTCAGCCAATGCATAACATCTATCAAGATGGTGCTGTCTTTGTTTGGTTTCCCTAACTCTATTCTGATTGTTACTACTTCCTGTTATCAGGGACTGTCTCTGCTAACAGAGAGAAAGGAGAAATAGGGCTGGAGTATAAATATTTGTGTTCTTCTCTGGACAACCACTAGGAGTTTTGTCACCAGTGGTGAAAGTTGGGGAAGGGTATAATTAGTTGTGTTAACCTTAAAGAAAAATAGGCCTGATGCCTAGGGAGGACCTACATATGTTTAAGGGCAAGACCTGGGTCAAATTCTGTAGCTGTCCTGCCTGAAATGGAGAAAGCAACGTTAAAGCTGAAATAACAGGAAAAAAATCTCTGCTAAAGGAGGTGTCCTTGAGAGCAACTGGAGCCTTGCAGAGGATTGATAAATTGTTTGGAGAGAGGATAGAGCTCTCTATTCACCAGTTAAGGTACAGCTAAATTACTGAAACACCGATCTTGGTTTCAAGTGTATTTCCACTTTTGCAGGTGTACTGGCCGTGGGAGCCAGTCCTTACTCCAGCGTATCCACATCCATATAAGAAAAGGTTGCTACCCTCTCAGCCCACATGTCAAATCACACTTTCCCATCCTGGACATACACACAAATCACACATTTTCTCTCCATGCCAACACTGCGTGAAGCAGGTGCACACAAACTCACCCAATTTGAAGACCTATGCTGCAAAACCTCCCCACAAAGACATCTAATTTCCGTCATTTACGACCTACTATCTCCGGACATGACATTGAAATCTTTAAAATCATCACTCAGATGGGAACGGGATCTTTCCCTGTCCCTCACAGAACAAGAATGGGAAAGAATATACAAAACCATTCACAAAGGCACAATCAATGTCTCCACACAAGTAAATGGCTTCAAAAAAATCTCACACTGGTACAGAATCCCTCCCCTACTACACAAGATATATCCGAATGAACTCCCCAACTGCTGGAGATGTCAAGACCCAGACGGAAGCCTTGTACACTTACTCTGGTCTTGTCCCAAGATTCTAGATTTCTGGAAAAGGGTTCACGCTATCACTGAACAAGTCACAACTTTTTCTTTGGACTTCACCCCAGCCCAATTCCTATTACCCCATCCGGCATCTTCAGACAAAACATATATTCGATCCTTAGCCATGCATATTATTAACGTAGCCAAATTACGCATTCCAGCTTTCTGGCAAAAAGCAAACCCCCCGACCGTTAAAGACTGGTTTTCACGTATCAAACAAATCGCAGATATGGAAGACCTCATTCACCAAGCAACAGAAAACCAAACAAAATACAACCAAATTTGGTCTTGTTGGCACCATTACATTACAACCAATGCCTACACCGAAGCTCTAAACCATTAATCCAATCGTTCACCACTCTAGATGCGAACAGAGGAGAATGGAACCCCCCTCCACACCCTCTCCCCCCTACCCTAATCGACCCGTATTCCCCCATTCCCCCCACCCTCTCCCCATCCCTGATCATTTTAACACAGACATATAGCCCCTGGTTACTCCAACCGCAGGACAGAACTCTCTAAGCAACAGATATCCCATAGGCAGCGGAATCCACTGATAAAACCATGATCCTAAACTCCGTATTACAAGATTCAGATCCAGTAATGAACCCCTCAATTGTATCTTTATTATCCCATTACAATTCAGTTGTTCGGGGTCACCGGCAGAGGCAGGGAGGAGGGCGGAGATCACGGACGGGACCTTCGTAGTCGACACAGTTTGTTCCCCTGAGGGGTGTCACTGAGAGGGTCTTGTCCGGACCTGCATACCTCTTTCCAGGACTCAACCTAACTGATCATGACATGCCCCTGCCTCACCCAGCCCGGGTGCAAACCCTTGAGTATCTGGAAGTTTTACATATTGTATGCAATATCATTCAATTCCGAGTCTCTCACCTGACCTGTTCTGTTATAAGCATTGCACTTCTTGTCTTTCGCTTCTTTGTAACCAAGTTCCTTGTATGGTTCTTCTAGGATGTAACAGATTTATGCTTTACATTGTTTGTACATGTTAAACTTCAATAAAAACTGTTTTTAAAAAAATAAAAAATAGAACAAAAGGTTGCACACTAATAAACTCAATTGTCTAAGAAGTTAATTCAGTACATCTATACAAGTAAGCCTAAACCACGTGAAACATGTCAGTGGGGAGTGGCAATAGGTGGGGACAGTTTACATGTTCTGAATGATTCACATCATTGGTGTGTGACCTTTTTTTGTGCAGATGTGACCTACTTTATATTTTTTACATGTTCCCATTCACATAGCATAACATAAAAATTGGAAACTCCAGCACCAAAGAATTCCTCAAATTCTTGTTTGGTAATGAAGGTGCAAAAGTGGAAATACACTTTAAGGCTTTATATAAGCTGGGAGTGGAGAATGGAGTTTATGTGAAACTGTGATCTGGGTGTCTGGTGCCCTAAACCCTCTCACTTTTTTGAAGAAATTATGCAGGAAAAATTCAGTTTGTATGTCGAAGTTACTGGCCCCCAAAGAATTTTACATCCCCCACCGATCACCATGGACTCAGCCCTGGGGTTAAATGCTAGCCCACCCTGTCTATGAGGGTCCCTTATATGCTTCTGGGGGTCAGAGGGAATAAAAAAAATGAAAACCTCAAAAATACCACCCTTGAAGTAAAAGCCAACATTTTTTCAGGGAAGTTTTATAAAAAAAAGCATTTACCCTAAAATGAAGAGCCTATCAAACATGATATCAACCATAAAACAAAATTATTTTTTGTAAGGGAAGCCTTGCAGCGCAAAAACAATTATAGCTACAGAATGGACAGCATTTAAAAGCGATCATTGACCTCGAATCAACCAAAAAATATAATCCTGGGTGAATCTGATCAAAAATGTTTGGGAATTGCAAATCTTGAACCTGCAAGATTCACCTCAAACTCATGTTACTGTCGGACTAGAGCCTCGTCCCTACCTGCAACGCAGGGGCGTAACTAAAAATTTCAGGGCCCCAGTGTAGGAAATCATGAAGGGCCCCCCTGATGGCCAGGGTCCTTTTCATCGGTAAATAAACAAAAATTCTGCTGTGTTTAGGTGGTGTGTGACAAAGGATAAGTGTTCTTACATGGTCTCCGTATGCACCACTTAGTCCTCTTTCACACGGGCGTTCCGTATGTCCGTATATCACCCCATCCGTTTGCGGGTGATATACGGACATAATGCATGTCAATGGGATTGCGGATGTCAGTGGATGACCATCCGCTGACATCCGATTTGCGTCCTTTCAGTTCTGTTCCGTTTTTTGGAACGGAACAGAACCCTATCTTTCTTCCATTTAAAAAACGGAAAGGAAGCAAAATCGGATGTCAGCGGTGTCATCCGCTGACATCCGCAATGCCATAGACATTCATTATGTCCGTATATAATCCGCAAATGGATGGGATGATATGCAGACATACGGACCGGATCCGTGTCCGTAAAAAAAAAAGTGACTGAACGGACGACAAAAACAGAGCGCCCGTGTGAAAGAGGCCTTAGTTCTTGCCGCCCCCTCAGGACCAAGGGTATCCAAATAAACTGAAGAACAACAACAAAAGAAGGGCACACTTTTGTGCATTACCACTAAAAGTTTTATTAAAATCCGAAGACAACATACATTGTACTCACAAGCAAATGATGATTGCACACATAAAACACAATGGAACCAGTCATCTCCAAAAATGGCAGGGAGCCCCTGTGTTGGTTGACATGCTGGTGTCCGCAAATGTCTAGCTGGGCTGACGCATTTCGAGGGAGAACCCTCTTCCTCAGAGCCAAAGCGTGCTACTGACTCCTCTCTGAAGTGCTGCTGCAAGTGACAATTCTGTTACCATCCATTTTACCTTTGATGCTACTCATATCGATTGGAAGTTTACTGTTTGATCCTGGAGAAAAATTCTTACAGAAACACCCTCTTTCTTTTCCTTTTCTCAAAAGTCACAAAATTTTGAATATTTTGTTATTAGAGATAATATCCTCCTGCGTTGAGCCCTTAGGAAGGGTGAGTTGTGTTGCCCCCCGAAATGTTGGCTGTTTTTATATAACTTTTTTACTAACATCTTGGACTTTTTCATCTGGTTTTGGTCGGTGCTCCTTTCTGTAATTTTATGGTTTGAGCTACTGTCAGGTGCCCATTTAGGGAAGCCTTGATGTGTGGGAGCCACATCGCAAAACCTTTTTAGCTTGTTTGAAGTTTTCCTTCGTGTGATTGCACATACAAGTTTGAAAATTCCCTTCACCTTTAAATATGTTGTTCAGGAGGCCAAAGATCAGGGTAAGCAAAAGACATGGATAGCTAGAAGATAAGGCAAGGTCACAAGAACAGGATTGGGGCAAAGGAAACAGAAGAACTTATCAGAAAAGCAATTAGCAGATGCAACATAGCTTATAGAGCACGGGTCTGCAACCTACAGCCCGCGGGCCATACCCCGTCCGCTACCACTAAATGTCCAGCCCGTCAGTGCATGTGATCAATTCACGTGCACCCGGCCCGTGGACATTTTAAGTAAGAGCGGAGCAGGAAGCTGAGTGAGAACAAGGGAGAGACACACAGCAGCGCTGATAAGACAGCGGGAGCTTCCGGTGTTAGCTTTCCAGGTGACTGGTTGCTAGGGGATCCTAGCAACCAATCACCAGCTTGTTAATATGAAAAATGAACTCCAGAAGCTCCTGCTGTCTTATCAGCACTGCTGTGTGTCTCTTCCGTGTTCTCACTCAGCTTCCTGCTCCCTGCTCTACTCTGCTCTATCTCCCTCTATGCATGGGGCAAGGTAGGAAAGGGCAGAGCTGTGGGGGGGGCTATGTAATATGCAGGGGGTGTGTGTAGGGGGTGCTGTATAATATGCAGGTGAGGGTGTGTAATATACAGGAGGGGCTGGGTAGGGGGTCTGTGTAATGTGCAGGGGGGCTGTGTAATATGCAGGGAGGCTGTGTAATATGCAGGGGGGGACTGTGTTATATAAAGGGGTCCAGAGTTACAGGGGCTGTGTAATGTAAAGGTGTCCAGAGGAGACATTCTGGAGCCTCATGAGAGCAATGGAGAGGGTGGGTATAAGTAGAAAAAACGAATCACTGCAGGGAAGGGAGGGGGTGGGTGGGAGACCCTGCAGTACTGCCAGACCCTCGAGGGAGTGAACCTGCATTCTCCTTCAGGGTGAACTGGCTTTGTATTAGTGAAGCATCTTAAAGTGAGGTAAACCTGTACTGTTATTATTATTATGTTAGGCTTAGTATTATCTTTACTTATTAGCAGTTAATGCGGCCCTCCATGCATTTACATACATTGAATCTCGCTCTTAAGTGGAAAAAGGTTGCTGACCCCTGTTACAGAGCATTGTTTAGGCAGCAAGCTGAAAGCTGTGCCCGGTTTAAATTGACGTGTCAAGAGGGAAGCATTGTGCTGAAAGTAAAGCACTACACTGATTTTCCATGACCGGAAGCTTCACTGACTGGCTGAGCCCATGACACTCTAAAACTCAGGAGTGTGCACTTCTGCGCTCCTTACAAGCAGATGTTTCCAAACACAGATCTGTACCAGTTACAGGTAGCACAATAATGATGTATGATTAAGGTAATATGTTGGTTTGCAAAGGCATTTGGTGCACACAATGTGGATTTCTATCCATAGATGTTATACAGTAATGTATTTAAATTACATTTATTATTTCTGCTTTAAAATTAAAATGATATTTTCCTGTGGACTATTATTGTGGACTTACGGTGCAACATGTACGGTGTGCCAAAGGATATGTTCTTTTGAAATCTACACTAGCAGATTTGTATTTACTGGTGGACCTTGCTTACTCCACTCTGCCAGTGCCACGTGGTCTTCATACGTTTCCTCTTATCAGAAAAAGCTGAATCACATTTACAAAAGGTTACATATACAAGATCACATTTGTTCCATATAGTCTATGTTTTGTATGGTCAAAAACAACCATTTATGAATGTAGTATGTTATAAAGAGCTGCATTAAGATAAATGTTGTCATGTAGGTTGCATAAAAAGAGAATGACTAGATGCTGTCCAGTCCAGTGATTCCCAGAGGTTTTAAAGCAGTTCCTCCAGTCAGGGAAGACCAAGCACCATTTATAAAAGGTTACATTTAAAATGAATACATTTATTGCAAGAGTATATTTTTCAATATAACTTGTGTATTTTCATGCCCATAATTGACCCTTAGACCCTTAGAATATAATAAGGAGCTTAGAAAAATGCTATCACAAGGCAGCATAGGAAGACAGGCACTAGATGCAGTGTCTTTTTTTTTTTTGTTTTACTTTTCCTTTTTTTCTAGTAGGCTGGGGCAGCGGGAAGCAGAGAGTGTGAAAGGGACAGCGAGGAAAGGAAGAGTGATTTTCAGGCACTAACAGATCTGAGTGAATTCCTCCACTCCCCGGGGACTCTGTAGACACTTTGCAGAGATGTTACTCTGGAGTTCCAGACTATGATAAATATGATAATTTGTATAAAATTTGAATGGGTTCTTGTTTTCAGGGAGAATGGCTCAGATGATGAATGTTCATGATTTTCAGATAGATGGCTGATAAAAAAGTGTATTGAATTGTTGAAAGCGATTTTAATTTTAATTCTCTACCTACAGATGTCTGATAATAATAATGTCTTCTAATAAAACAAGAAGGTGTCAGTTTAAAAAACAGCATCTCGCTTCACTTCCCCTCCTCTCATCTCTAAAGTGGGGTAACATTAACCTCTTTTAAATAAAAAAAATAAATAAATTAAAAATATTATAACGCATTATAGTAATTATAAAGCTACTTATTTAATAGGTTTATTTTAAATCAATAATTTAACCATTACATTTATTAAGCTTGTGCTTTTTTTTTTTATTTCCTGAGTTTATAATAAAGAAATTGCAAGAAATTCTACGTTTCTCTGTGTTTCTTTTTCAGGCATGAATTATCTCAAATGTAATAACAGAGTTATCCTTACAATCTTCCTTTCTGCCCATTATTTAGGTTACATACCAGTGTGTTTATATGTGCCTCAATACTCATGAAAAAAATGCCCATGATGGATCATGGTGTTAACACTTACAATTTCTATATGAGGCTGCTTCAAGTAAAAAAGATGAGAGAATCACAACGTTTAAGTCCAGAAACAGTTTATATGTTTGCAAAGGGCTCAGGGTCTCCAATGTGCTTCTATGGATATAAACCATCCTCATTCTTAAGGAGTCAGGGATAAATACCTAAAGCAGGAGAAATACAGAAGAAACAAAAAAAAGTGTGATTAGAGACTGCTAATAACACTTTTGATAATAATATTTCCTAAAGATTTTTTCCCTTTTCCAGCTTCTCTCCAGCTTAACCACTTTACCACCGGAGGATTTTGCTTTCTTACGTCCAGGCCACTTTTTTGCGATTCGGCCCTGTGCGACTTTAACTGACAATTGCGCGGCCGTGCGACGCCGTATCCAAACGAAATTTACGTCCTTTTTTTCCCACAAACAGAGCTTTCTTTTGGTGGTATTTGATCAGCTGTGCGATTTTTACTTTTTGCGCTATAAACAAAAAAAAGCATAAATTTTGAAAAAACAACAATATTTTTCACATTTTTTTATATGAAATTCCCCCCCCCCCCCCCCCCCAAAATGTAAAAATCAAAATTTTTTTTAATTTTTGGCCAATTTGTTTTCTGCTACCTATGTTTGGTAAAAAAAAATCACAAGAAGCGTATTTTGATTGGTTTGCGCAAAAGTTATTGCGTTTACTAACTAAGGGAAAGATTTCTGTCATTTTTGGTGTTTTTTTTTTAACGAGTAATGGCGGCGATCTGCAATTTTTTTGCGGGACTGCGACATTGCGGTGGACAGATCGGACCCTTGACTGACATTTTTGACACTTTTGGGGGTACCAGTGACATTACTACAGTAATCAGTGCTATAAATATGCATCGTTACTGTAAAAATTACACTGGCAGGGAAGGGGTTAATTTTATTGGAGAGGGAGGGGTTAATGTATGCCTGGTGCTTACTAACATGTGTGGGGGGGGAGGTGACTGAGTGACACAGGGACAGATCGCAGGTTCAGCTATGCTGAACCCTGCAATCTGTCACTGTCTGTCACTTATTAGATCCGCCTGCTTTGTTTACACAAAGGGCGGATCTCCAAACTCGATTCCCCGACGATTTCTACAAGGGGAGCAGTCCAGCAACGTACGTCGCTGGACGATAACTAACCACTTTGCCGCAGTAGAGCTCGAGTGAGCAGTCGGCAAGTGGTTAAAGTATCAACTCTTAATGAAGGGGGCCCCCAAGGTATGTTGGCCATCCCTGTGCACTTTGCAAACTAATATTCTGTTTTTAGGACTTGAAGACCAAGCCTTTTCTAGCAATTTTTGTTTACAAGTGTTTAAATCATTATTTTTTGCTAGAAAATTCCTTATAAACCCCAAACAAACATATATTTTTTCAACAGATACCATAGGGAATCAAATATTGATCATTGCAATCTTTTATGTCACATGGTGTTTGCGCAGCTGTTTTTCAAATGCATTCTATTTGGGGAAAAATAATTTTTAACAAATTAAAAATAAAAACACACAATATATACCCCTTTTTTTGTATTTTATAAAAGATGATATAACACCGAGTAACTACCTTACCTAATATGTTACACTTTAAAATTGCGCACGCTTGTGGAGTGGCGATAAACTACAATACCTAAAAATGTCCATAGGTAACACTTTAAACGATTTTACAGGTTACCTGCTTAAAGTTACAGAGGAGGTCTAGTGCTAGAATTATTTTTCTAACTCTAACATTCTCGGCGATATCTCACATGTGTGGTGCAAACACCGTTTACATATGCATGCGTGACTTACGTATCTGTTCGCTTCTGCGCATGAGCACAGAGGGATGGGGGTGCTTTACTTTTTTTTCTTATTTATTTTATATTTTATTTTTACACTGTCTCTTTTTTTATCACTTTTATTCCCTTTTCAAGGTATATAACATCCCTTGTAATAGAAATAAGGATGACAGGTCCTCTTTATGGAGGGATCTGGGTTCAAAAAGACCCCAGCTCTCTCCTTTACCTTTAAAAGCAAAAGATCAAAAAAAAAGCACTTTAATCTTTTTCTTTAAAAAAATTGTTTACTTCCACCCTGGACTGGAAATGATGTCATGACATTGTTCTGGTCCTCCAAAGCCATAGAGGTGATCAAAGATAATCTTGTCATTTGTCGCCTCTGTGACCAGCCAGCCACACCGTTGGATCATTTTTCGGGTGAGTCGGCAGAAACGGTAAGCCCGAAAAACACAGGATTCCGAAAGAGTTTCATGAGCTGCTCAGAACACTTTCAAGAGAAAGCAGGCCGCTGGCTGAAAAAAACAATACTGGGATTATGGCAGCCATAATCCCGGTAAACTACTTGCAAACCGCAACGTATATTTATGCTTATTGCGGTCGGCAAGTGGTTAAACCTTGTGCTTCTCTCATCTATTTAATTGAAGTTACTACCTCAAGGACAAAGTTTATGCTCATGACACATCATAGAGCCGGCTTTACATTTTAAAAATCTCTAAAGCTTTAAAAGCTATTCTGGACACTTACCGAACTTAGGGCCCTGTGTTTCACCATCTATTTATATATGGAAGATGAATTAGGGTGTTTTCACACTAGCACTTATGGTGCACACCCGGGTTCGATTGACGTTAGAATTCGGATCTTTTTGATGATGTGAACACTGTCTTTGAACTTGGATGCGCACCCGCGAACTGTACCCGAGTCCACTTAAAAAGGGTGGTCTGGGGTACGGTTCATGTGAACTCCAGTACGGTTCGCTTCTGATGAGAACACAATCGTACCAAAGCAAGCAATTCAATCCATTTTGGCACCTTCTCGTTTACAGCGGTTACCAAGCAACATGAGTATGCGCAGACTGCAGCTTGATGACACAAGTGTACTGCTGTTTGGATACAAAAATCAAATGTGAACACAGTCCATCGGGGGCAGGGGGAGGGGGGAGCAATCGAACTTGGGTTCGGACCAGGCAATCGCACCAAGTGTGAAAACACCCTTAGTGATCCTAATTTTAGACCTTTTTTTCATAAGGCTCATATCAAACCTAATATTTTTGCTGCCTGGTAGGTGAGCCCTACAGTGCATATTCGGTTCACCATCAGGCTGAAACAAAGTAAGAATTTCTCTGTATGCTGATATTAACTGAGGTAAGCTATGCTTTACCACAATGGAATACCCATTCAAGAATGTGAACCAAGTACTTCCATCTGCTACATATGCATATGGCCAAGTTGATGCTCGTAGGGAGAATTATATGCAAATATCCAAAAGCCAAAGGGAAAAGTTACTTCTTGCTGTAAAATCTAAAGGAAAATTACACCCAAAGAATACCTGCTTTCCAACAACAGGCAACATTGTCAGCAAAAGCATCAAAATAGTGAGGTTTTTCTGGGTCTTTAGTTCCAGGCTGTCCCAGAGGGCTTTGCATTATGTTTTAAGATGATAGAAAATCTAGAGATGTTTTAAAGACACTCCAGCCTACAAACCAAGAATATATTTTTAGGTATGGGTAACGTAAATTTGTCCCTATAGCGGCAAAATTAGCCATTTTGGGTAACTGAACCTTGAAAAATGAATTTGTACCTGTGTAAAAAGTGTGGGTATACAGCAACCCTGCTGGATTACTTGGGGACATATGTTTGAGTCATAAAACTGTAATCCTTATCGGTCTGAATTAAATATGATGTAGCAATACATATACCACAGGGAATACATCAACAGGTCTCCACCTCTTGATTATGGACAGATACAAAATACAAATTTTGGTGACAATCTAAACTCTGATGCTGAAATAAGTTTACCAAAAGAAATTTAAATATGTTTTTTCATGTATCGGTATGGGCCATTTATTATTTAAATACATATGGATTGATTTAGACAGCTGGTTACATACAGTACTATACATTGGCTAATTAGCCCTTTCCTTTTTTGGGGGGTTGTTTCTTTCCCTTTGTATTTTCACCTCTTTGTTATATCTACACAATTTTGCAATATTGTTTTTGAAAATATGTGTTATATATGGTTTCAAGTATTATTATTCTATCCTACATTTAATGAAGATGCTCTGTTTGTACCTTGACTTATACTGCCCAAACATTTAGAAGGGCTTCAACGTTATGCATTATATGGAACTTTTTTTGTTCATACGCACTAATCAAAACAAATTTTTCATTTTTCCAGTTTCAAATATTGGGAAATTGATCCTTGATCCTTTTTTAACCCATTATACTTATACACCATTCAGTATAGGTGAAACAAATTTCCTGAGGTCATCAACTATAGTGTCAGCCTATCACAATGTAGAACAATAAAAAATGTGGTCAAAGCTTCCAACCTGCCCTTTCTGTTTTTCAGTTAGCTTTCTTCCATACACTTTGTAATGCCAGATAATTTTTTTTTTCTAATGGTTGATGTTTGAACTCTTTGCATTAAATGCTAAAACAATATTTTTTACACTCTAGAGATGGCAAGATAATTTGAAGAAGAAGAGGTATTAGAGATCGTGGGCCAATGAATAGATAAAAATGAGTGGTTGAGATAATACTAGTTATAATGTGAATGGCTTACAAATCGTCTTGCAGTTGTCAGCTAAAACCTGACATTTCCTACAGTATTGTTATATTGATGTTTAGCAATGAAGATGTTAATGCAGTGGTTCTTAACCTTGTTGGAGGTACTGAACCCCACCAGTTTCATATGCGCATTCACCGAACCCTTCTTACTTGGAAAAATAAAATATGATTTTTTCAAATTCAAAACATAGGTATATATTTAGGTATATATTTATACATAGGTGCACAAAATGAACAAAACCATTAAAGAACAAAACCATTAAGAACAAAGAACAAAACCATTAAAACATGATTTTCACAAAAAAACAAAAACATAATAATGAATATTTACTGCAAATCAGTGTGACTTCTGCTGTTGTCTTTCAGAGACCAGTTCAGAATTGACCTCCGCCGAACCCGCGAGACTGACTCACCGAACCCCTGGGGTTCGATCGAACCCAGGTTAAGAACCACTGTGTTAATGTATGATCAGAGTCCTTTTGTAATGATTATTGATGTGGAGACTGAGAATTAAGATTTCACACATTTATTGGATTCTGTTAGCGTCATGTCTTTCAAAAGCTTTCAAGAGGGAAGAGTGATTGAGGGAAGACAGTATGAAATAGAGTGAGAAGACAGAAGTGGCACTTTATAAAAAAAGAAAACTCAGAATGTAAACTTTACATCCAAAACAGACTGAAGTGCACCTAACACATCTGATCAAGTTAGAGTACATTATACATTTCTGAATTTCTGTATAGAAAGACAGGAAAGAGTAAGTTGTGTGTTTTCTGTTCATCTCATGGAGCAACACAAATTGCTAATCAGCCAATCACATGGCTGCAACTCAATGCATTTACATGTAGACGTGGTGAAGACGACTTGCTGAAGTTCAAACCGAGCATCAGAATGGGGAAGAAAGGGAATTTAAGTGACTTTGAACGTGGCATGGTTGTTGATGCCAGACGGGCTGGTCTGAGCATTGCAAAAACTGCTGATCTACTGGGATTTGCACGCACAACCATCTCTAGGGTTTACAGAGAATAGTACAAAAATAGAAAATATCCAGTGAGCGGAAGTTGTGTGGACAAAAATGCCCTGTTGATGTCACTGGATAATCGACAGACTGTTTTGAGAGGAAAGAAAGGCAACAGTAAAGCCCCGTACACACGCACAGATTGTTGGCCGTAAATTGTTGGCCAACGTCTGATCTGCCGATTGTAGGCTTGTTAGTATGATGCTTCAAACAACCAACTGCGAATTTTCGGCCGAAAAAAATCTGGTGTGCATGCTATAAAATGTTTGTTGGCCAACAAAGAACGGCCGATTGTTCATCAGTCAGTAGATTGCGGCAGACAAAAATCAGATGAGCAAGACTGGGCATGCTCAGAGAAGAAAAAACACAGGGAAAGTCAACCATCACATGACATCACTTCTAAAGTTGGTTTTTGTTGGCCAACAAAAGTCCAGTGCAAGTCTAGAGCACATTTCAACCAACAAACAACACTGGACAAAAGTTGGCCGATCAGTTGGCCAACAATCTGTGTGTGTGTGTACGGGGCTTAACTCAAATAACCACTTGTTACAACCAAGGTATGCAGAATATCATCTCTGAATGCACAACATATTAAACCTTTAAGCAGATGGGCTACAGCTGCAGAAGACCACACTGAGTGCCACTCCTGTCAGCTAAGAACAGGAAACTGAGGCTAAAATTTGCACAGGCTCACCAAAATTGGACAATAGAAGATTAGAAAAAAGTTGTCTGGTCTAATGAGTCTCAATTTCAGCTGCGATATTCTGGTGGTAGGTTCAGAAACAACATGAAAACATGGATCCATTCTGCCTTGTATCAACGGTTAAGGCTGGTTGTGGTGTAATGGTGTGGGGGATATTTTCTTGGCACACTTTGGGCCCCTTAATACCAACTGAGAATTTTTTAAACGCCACGGCCTACCTGAGTATTGTTGCTGACCATGCCCATCCCTTTATGACTACAGTGTACCCATCTTCTGATGGCTCCTTCCAGCAGGATAATGCATCATGTCACAAAGCTCAAATCATCTCACTACTGGTTTCTCGAACATGACTATGAGGTCACTGTACTCCAATGGCCTCCACAGTCACCACATCTCAATCCAATAGAGCACCTTTGGGATGTGAGGGAATCTAAGATTTACATCATGGATGTGCAGCAACTATGTGATGCTATCATGTCAAACTCTCTGAGAAATGCTTCCAACACCTTGTATCTATACCACGAAGAAATAAAACGGTTCTGAAAGCAAAAGGGAGTCCAAACCAGTACTAGCAAGGTGTACCTAATAAAGTGGCCGGTGAGTGTATATAGATAGATAGATAGATAGATAGATAGATAGATAGATAGATAGATAGATAGATAGATAGATAGATAGATAGATAGATAGATAGATAGATAGATAGATAGATAGATAGATAGATAGATAGATAGATAGATAGATAGATAGATAGATAGATAGATAGATAGATAGATAGATAGAGATATATATATATAATAATATTTGTGTAAAAAGCGCCTAGTTGTTAGAAAAGTTAAATTCTTACTACATATAGTATTTTTCACTTGCCAATGAGTCTCCCAGTGATTTTTATCCTGTCTCCTACTGCCGCACAGTTCCTGTTCCTCACTCCTATCTTTTGCTCTGTATTTCCTCATTGCTTCAATGATATGTAAGAACACTGTATTTAGACCAGTGCTGGGAAATATCTATAGAGGGAAAAGCGACTTTATTGCTTCTGCAGGATGCAGGATATATTTTATGCTGCAGAAATTTTATGCAGAATAAAGATACAGATAAGAATTGCTGTTTTATTAACCACTTAAGCCCCGGAAGATTTTACCCCCTTCCTGACCAGGCCCTATTTTGCGATTCGGCACTGCGGGACTTTAACGGACAATTGCGCGATCGTGCAACGCTGTACCCAAATTAAATTGACGTCCTTTTTTTCCCACAAGCAGAGCTTTCTTTTGGTGGTATTTGATCACCTGTGCGATTTTTTTACTTTTTGTGCTATAAACAAAAAAAGAGCGAAAATTTTGAAAAAATAATATTTTTCACATTTTTTTATATGAAATTCCCCAAAAAAATGTAAAAATCTAAATTTTTTTAAATTTTAGGCCAGTTTGTTTTCTGCTACATATTTTTGGTAATAAAAAATCGCAATAGGCGTATTTTGATTGGTTTGCGCAAAAGTTATTGCGTTTACTAAATAAGGGAAAGATTTTTGTCATTTTTATTGTTTTTTTTTAACGAGTAATGGCGGCGATCTGCGATTTTTTTTGCGGGACTGCGACATTGCAGCGGACAGATTGGACCCTTGACTGACATTTTTGACACTTTTGGGGGTACCAGTGACATTACTACATTAATCAGGGCTATACATATGCCCCTAGGGGCGTGCTTCTAACTGTAAAGGGGTGTGGCTTCTGATGTAACCACAGAGACATACGATCCTACATAACAGGATCGTATGATCTCTGCAGTTAGATCACGGAGAATGACAGGCGGCTTTGTTTACATCAGCCGCCTGCCTTTCTCCCTCTCCACCGGGAGATTGCGAGTGACCGGCGGACATCGGGTCCACCAGTCACACGCACGGACATGTCAGGGAACGAGCGGGGGCGGGAGCGCGCCTCCAGCGGCACACGCTCGCCCCCTATAGGCTTTCAGGCTAGCGGCGTAGTACTACGTCACTTTGCCTGTACGGGGCTGACCGCCGCAGTAAATGGACTTGCAGCGGTCGGCAAGTGGTTAAAAGAGCTTTTCTGAGGCTGCAGAAACCCACACAATCCCCCACTGGTCCACAAATACTTTCAGGCACACCAAGTGGCCCATTGCCCATAGTTAAAGGCAGTCATTTCCTAACTTTTTTCACCAAGGCCTTATGTATTTTTTCCAAATAGCACCCAAGCCTTGCCTACTTTATACAGATGACCTCAAGGCCTCTTTTACCTGTTACATATAAAACCTGGATCTTACACATCTATTATACAATTTCGGGGAAACTATATACAAATCATATGTATCATTTTCACAAGGCAAAGTGATAAAAAAGAGGGGAGGGTGGATAGTTTTGCAAAGAAATGCATTTAGGTCCCAATACCTTGGACACCAGGCCTCACAGGGGAGGCCAGCCTCATAGTTTTTTTTTAATAAGGTACCTATATAGCTTTGTCAGTTTATGTAGTGCTTTATATGTATATATATATATATATATATATATATATATATATATATATAGTACATTTACATCAGTCCCTGCCTGTAAGGAGCATACAATCTAAGGTCCCCTACTTGCATTTATACACATACTAGGGCCAATTTAGACAGGAGTCAATTAACCTACCAGAATGTCTTTAGAGAATGGGAGAAAACGGGAGTAACCCATAGAAACCCATGCAGGCACAGCGAGAACATGAAAACTCTGTTCAGGTAGTACCATGGCTGATATTCAAACCAATGACCCTAGTGCTGCTAGGCTGCTAGGTAGTGCTAACCACTTAGTCACTATGCTGCCCTAATTTGGGAGCAATGTCCATAAAGGTGATCAAAATTTTGGTTTATATATATTGTACATTTACCTCAGTCCCTGCCCTCAAGGAGCTTACAATCTGAGGTCCTTAAAGCGGAGTTCCACCCAAAAGTGGAACTTTCGCTTTAGCTAGTTCTAACCCCTCACATGCCACATTTGGCATGTCATTTTTTTTGGGGGGGAGCGGGTACCTAGTTTTGACAGGTACCCGCTCCCACTTCCGCTCGGAGCACCGCGGCACCCTGAGCGGAAGTTCTCCTCTCCCCCTCCCTCCCTGCAATCTTCTGGGACATGTCAGAGGTCCCAGAAGATTGCCGGCCAATCACAACGCGTAGCACAACTCGCACATGCGCAGTGCGTACCCGGCTGCGAAGCCGAAAACTGTCACAGCCGGGTGCCCACACCAGTGATGCCGGCGCCGCAGAGCAGAGAGGGAGAAGAGCGAGGCTTCTGGCGACCGCATAGCTGGACCGTTGGACAGGTGAGTGTGTGTTTAGGTTGGAACTCCGCTTTAACTTGCATTTATACATATATTAGAGCCAATTTAGACAGAAACCAATTACCTACCAGCTTGTCTTTGGAGTGTTGGAGGAAACCAGGGTACCCCACACAGGCATAGGAAGAACATGCAAACTCTATTCAGATAGTGCTGTGGTTGGTATTCAAACCAACAACCCTAGCACTGCTAGGTAGAAGTGCTAACCACCTAGCCACTATGCTGCCCTAATTTTGAGGGCAATGTCCATAAAGGTGCTCAAAGCTTTTGTTTCTCTATATTGTACATTTACATCAGTCCCTGCCCTCACAGAGCTTACAATCTAAGGTCCCTAACTTGCATTTATACATATATTAGGGCCCATTTAGACAGGAGCCAATTACCTACCAGCTTGTCTTTGGAGTGTCGGAGGAAACCGGAGTACCCCACGCAGGCACAGGGAGAACACGCAGGCTGGTATTCAATCCAATGACCCTAGTGCTGCTAGGCGGAAGTGCTAAGCACTTGGCCACTGTGCTGCCCTGATTTTGAGAGCAATGTCAACAAAGGTACTCACAACTTTTGTTTTCAAGACAAAGCTTCAGTTTATGGTCTTTATGTTATGGAACTTAAAGGTTTAACATGCTTCAATAACAAATGACTTAGTTACTTGTGGATAAGTACTGATAGAGCCCACAAGGGTTTTCTTAATTTGTCTTTGCTCCCCAGCCTTTCTGGCAATTTTCATATCTATATTTTCAGTCTAGGCTAAGAACAAATGTTTTTAATTCATGTCCCCTGTCTCATGTCACTGCTTTTTCTCTTTCATTTTTTAATGTTTTTTGTTTTTTGTTTTTTTTTACTAAGAAACATGGGGAAAACGCCCATGTGCACAAGCCATGAAATTCATAAACCGTTCATAACTAGCAATACATCCAGGTTAGGTCTATCACTTAATTCCAGATTCTTTGTGGCTTTAGGCTCAGGGGCATCTCTCTTCTACAAACTCAAACAGAAAATAACCAGGCAGCTATCTTTAATCACTGACTTCAGGGCACATTGAACATCTCTTCTGAAATCTGCATATTTTATGAACTGGTCAAAACGTGTGCAGTGTGGCTAATTTTTATTCCTTATAGCAATAAACTGAGTAATGAGATATCAACTGAGACTTAACCCTTTGTGGTAAGCAGCATATCACACAGTTAATGAAAGTTTGTCAGTGTCGGGTAGCCGCTTTGTCCAACAAGTTGCATACAGTCAAGCTTACTGCTCATTATTTTCACATTTTCTGTTAAACCATGTTGCATTAGCGACTGAGTGAAACCTTTATTGTTCCACTGCTTTGTGCAGAAAGTTATACAATTGTACTGCAGAAACGAAAACATTTCATCACATTGTCAAATGGGTGATTTCAAACCACTCGTGTGAAGGGAATGTGGTCATAATTTAAATGAGTGTGGTCAGTGTATAATAACTTTACCACTTCTGAAGGGGTAGTCTTATATCTGAAGCCCCTCCTACCACCCGGCAATGTCAGTTGGAACAATACTGTAATTGATCATAACACCAGTATATCTGAATCAAGGAAAGGCAGCAATAGAGTTGTTAATATAATATGTTTATTATTAGGAACCCGTTGCCAGAGAATAGTAGCAGTGCAGGAAATTAACTTTTAACCTCAATTCTCCAGCTAGCTTTTCGGGAGCTCACCAGCAATTTTTAGGATTAACTGACCTTTGTCAGAGTTTAAAATTTTAGGGCATTAGTGTACACTTTAAAAAGGTTGTAACCCTCAAAAAAAAAAAAAAAAAAGATCCTGTATGTTAAACAGCGGAATGCTTGTGTGGTGTCATTTGTCCCTTTCTATGCTGTAAAATAGCTAGTTGATCCTGTCTGTTCCTGTGTCCCACTAGGTGTGCTGACCACAGAAATCATGGCTGCTGATTCATGATACTGTGGTCAGTTTACGTGCCTCCATCATCCAGCTGTGTTTAGAGTTTCTCCTCCTCCCTCCCTACCTGCTTGTTCCTAGTCTGTGAGCCAATCTCTTAACCCCCCCCCCCCCAATCCTCCTGCTGCTATTCCGAGTGGCAGTAAAGTTAATTAGTACAAATACTGCCAGCCCCTCTGTTTTTGTATAACAAGATATACTACACAGTGTCTGTGTTTTTTTTTAATTCTGCAGCTAAATACCTTATTTCACAGCATCAATGTGCATTCATGTGACCGCCCAGCTGATGGCAGAGGGAAATCTCAACCCCTCCCACTGTAGTCCTCAGATCGGTGAAGGAGAGCGGCGGGCGGTCACAATGTTTATTATGAACCATAATGGCAATTATTCTATTTATATAGGGCTGATTTACTAAAGGCAATAGACTGTGCACTTTGCAAGTGCAGTTGCATTTATTTGACCAGAGATTAGAGAATTTGGTGAAGCTCTGCTGATTTCCATCACCCAATCATTTGCAATCAAAAATGTTGTTATTTTTTTTTATTCTTTGCACCTGTTTGGGTATTCTTTACAAAGGGAAGTCTCCCCCACTCACTAAGCTCTGGTGAAAATGAGTGCTACTGCACTTGCCTTAAGTAAATCAACCCCTATGTATCCATTTGACAGGGCTTTACAATTGAAGAACCAAAATATTATTGCATAGAATGTAATTACAATTTGTTAGAGACCAAATATGATATAAATTTTAAGCGTTGGGAGATCTAACGTTTTCTATTAGGCATGTTTGGTGTCTAACTGACTGCCATCTTCCCATACATTTGTTTATGAAGATATCTCCATTGCAACTGGTATTATGGAGGATGAACCAGAGTTGGGCTTTGGCAGTTAAAACAAAACCCTTAAAAATTCTAGACTGGTTTACGACTATTGATGACATGGCCATTAGAAGCCCCCTGCAGACTCTGCCTACTGGAGGTTTTATGACACCATACATTCCATCTAACATTGTGTGCTTTTGAGTCAGTTTTGTTCTAACACAGGTCCTACAAACCTCATTATGAGAACAAGCTACGGTGGTAAATCTGGGGTGCAGTGTTAAGAACCCCTGGGTTGGGTAGATTTTGGGTGTGCAATAAGAGGGGTGGGGTGAGGTAACTTTGCAGGTGTGCAATGAGAGAGGGTGGATCTGGGATGTGTTGTGATGGGGGAAGATTTTAGGTGTGTAGTGAGATAAATTTGTGGTAAGGTAATCTGGGGTGTGTAGTGAGAGATGCTGGGTAAATTGAAGATGTGCCATAAGAAAGGGATGGGGTTTAAATCTGGGATGTGCAGTAACAGGGGTGAGGTAAATTGTGGCTGTAGGGGGAATGTGAGTGTGTGTATGTATGTGTGTATGTATATATATATATATATATATATATATATATATATATGACTCCGGCACATTGATCTCCCTTCTCTTATGGCAGAGGGAGCTGGCAAGATGAAGATCTTTCCCAAAGCAATAATGCTAATGAGCATGGGGTGATTAGGACGTGGCCAGGCACATCCAGCACTCCCTGTGTGCACGCCTATGCCTGGGTGTCTAGTAAGAGGGGTGAGGTGAACTTGGGGTGTGTAGTGAGAGTGGTGGTATAAGATGAATTTGAGATGTGAAATCTAAAATGTACAGTAACTGGGGTAAATCTGAAATGTGCAGAGAGGGGTAAACATGGGGTGTGTGGCAAAGGTGGCAAGGTAAATTCAAAAGATCATAAGAAGCGTGAGGTAAATCCGGGATGAGCAATGAGAGGTTTGAAGTAAATTCGGGCTGGGCGGTAAGAGGTATCAGATATATCTGAGTTGTGACATGAGAGGTGTGAAGGAAATATGAGGGGTGCAGTGACAGAGGTCAGTTAAAGCATTCATTCAAAAGTGAAAGAACCAGCCAACCCATCCATGCCGCTAGGTTTTTTTTATGTATGTGGATACCTTTTTTGAGAGGCACTTGCTCCCACTTCTTCAATTCTCAGAAGACGTCATACGCTCTGACGAAACGCGCGTAAGGTGGAACGCACGCTGCACACGTCACGGGAGCCTGGGTGGAACGCAAGCCGGTACTCACCGCTCTGCACTCACAGGCACCATTTTTGGCTGACGTTTCTCCGGTTTTTATGTACTGTGAACCTGCACACTTTATTAAAGATTTTTTAACGGTACTGCACTATCTGGAGCCTTTTTTACTTCCTACCCTGATCGGACCCTGAGGATCCAGGCCATCCAGGAGAGGGATTCCGGATTGCCACGGGACTACAAAGCCCAGCAGTGACCTCCCTGGCCCAGGCGGCCATAAGGCTCATTAGGTCTTAATACCGTACGTTATCTAAGACCCACTACTTCTGGTGAGTGCATCCCCCTATTATTCCTCACGGTGACACCACAAGTACCAGCATTGGACTATTGGAGGATTCAGCACAGAGTACTTTCCTTTATTGGCACTCAAGATTTATCTGTATTTTCACCCAAGTCAAATACGAACTTTTTACTTGGACTTTATTTTGCACTAATTTGCACTAAAGGCACATATATATCATTATACTCATATTTATTGTGATTTTATTTCTATTTATCATCACCTCCTTTATCCATAGCAATTATTCTACTGTGTTATATATATCATTGGATTTCATAATCTCTGTAATTTATACTTCAACACTCAGCACTTTACACAAATGCCTACCATCTTTTAAACCCAGGATATCTGCAAGTTATTGTCCATTCCTGGATTCACTCCAGCAAGCGCTATAGTAAACCTCAAATTACTTTTGGGGGTCTTACCTTATATTTATCTCATTTCCTATAGCTGCTGCTCTCACCCTCACCCCCCCCCCTCCCCCACGCCCATTTATTTTATTTTATTTTTCACACTTTTAATATCCTCATATTAGCACATCCATAGGCGCGAGGGATATACATACCAATTTGGAGTATATCTACCTTTTTTTTTTTTTGTAGCTGCTGACTTGTAATTAAGAAGGAATAAGGCCCCTTTCACACAGGCGGACCGTTCAGATCCGCCTGTCAGTTTTTTTGGCGGAACTGAACGGTCACCCTATGCATCTCTATGGGACATCGGATGTCAGCGGAGTCATGTCTGCTGACATCTGATTCGTCAAATCTGGACGGATGGAAACCCTATTTTCCATCATTCCAGTGGATCGGATGGGATTGGATAAGAACGGACAGACGATCCGTTCCCATCCGATTCCCCCATAGAGATACATGGGGACCTGACAGCTGTGTCTCCGCAAACAGCGCAGAGACACAGCTGTCATCCTCCTACTCAGCGGGGGATTGGCGGATCGATCCCCCACTGAGAAAAACGGAGTCCGTCTGATGGACTCTGTGTGTGAAAGGGCCCTAAGGGAAGTTCCTCTTTAAAGCATGACTAAAGCACGACTAAAGGCAATTTATACTTCCCTTTCCTCCATTGGTGCTATCCCTCTACAGTGTCAGCATCTTTTCCTGTGTACCAGATTGTACTTTGCATGTGCAAGAGGTGGACATTCCAAAACACAGAGGTTGGCCCAGCCTCTATAAGCTGAGCTGTGCATGTGCAGCTCAGTTTACATGCAGGGTGATGCTGCAAACAAGCAGGTAAGTGTAGTTTATTGAAGAAGAGAATTTGTATGTCCACAAACAACAGTGGAACTTTAAACTTTAAGTCTGTGTCTTACTTTGAGAGGTGAGAGATTTAGCTGGGGTGTATGAAGAGAAATGTGAGGTAAATTTTGTGATGTGTGGGGAAAGATAAATTTGGAGTTGTGCAGTGAAAAGTTGGAAGTAAATTTGGGTTTTGCAGTATGAGATAAAAATGCATTTTATATTGAATGTAAATTTTGGGTGTGCAGGGGAGATGTGAGGTAAATCTGGGGTGTAAAGTGAGAGGGGTATACGGTAAATTTTGGGAGTTCAGTGGGAGATGTGAGGTAAATCTGGGGTGTAAAGTGAGAGGGGTATACAGTACATTTTGGGTGTGCAGTGGGAGATGTGAGGTAAATCTGGGGTGTAAAGTGAGAGGGGTATACAGTACATTTTGGGTGTGCAGTGGGAGATGTGAGGTAACCCTAGGGTTTAAAGTGAAAGGGTAAAAAGGAATTCAATGAGAAAAGTGAGTTACATCTGTATAGTGAGAGGTTAAGTTGGGGTGTGTGGTAACATATGTGAGGTAAATTTGGGGTGTACAGTGAGAAATGTGAGGTGTATTTGAGGTGTATAGTGTGCTCTAAGTCTGTGGTGTGTGGCAAGAGGATAATTTGGAATATGTAATAAGAGATGGAAGGTAAATTTACGCTATGCAGTATGAGTTAACTATGGGTGCACACTGAAAGTTGTGAGGTAAATTTGAGATCATCAATGAGAGAGATGAGTTAAGTCTGTGACTTAGTGGGAGGAGTGAAGTAAATTTGGGGTGTGCAGTGAAAAGCGTTGGATAGACTTGGGGTATGCGGTGGGAAGTAAATTTGGGTTTTGTGGTAACCAATGTGAGGTAAATTCTGAATACATGGTATGAGGTAATTTTGGGTTGCACATTGATAAGTGTATGTTAGATTTTGGATGTGCAGTGAGAGGTGTGAAGTAAATTTGAGGTGTGAAATGAGAAAGGTGAGCTAGGTCTGTGAATTACTTTGAGAAGAGAAAAAAAAATGTGTGTGTGCAAAGAGAGGGGTGATGTGAATTAGGGGCATGTGAGGTTAGGGAGGGGTGAATCTGAAATGGACAGCGATGGGGGTAAATCTGGAGAGTTTACAGAGGGGGGAGGTAAATCTGAGGTGTGCAGTGGAGGGTGTGAGGTATATTGGGAATGTATGGTGTGTATGGTGAAAAGACTGTGAAGTCTAATGAATAATGGCCCTAAGACGTGCAGCTCTTAAAGTGGCATTCATTAATTATTACTACACATTTTGGTTTAACATATTTGTTTCACTTTTTACATTTAGAGTAGTGTGTGTCAGCAAAAGGCAGACAACAAGATTCAGAAGGGCTCTGTAAAATGTCTAGCAATCCCTGCAGTATGTCTTTGGATCCAGCCAGGACAAATTATAAATCAGCTGCTCATTAAGACACACAGCAGCTCAGAAATCAGCATTACTATGCCACCTGACTGCCCTCCAGAGTTCAGGAGCGCCTTGATTAGAAAGCTGAGAGAACTGAGTACAGCATTTTTTTGGAAGGTAAGAGAGTTCACAAACTTGTAGTTCACCTTTACATTTAACTGTCTGCTTGTACTTGCAATTTCTAGTGCTCTACATTGTTTGCCCTGCACTGTACAAGAAAATATCAAGATCTTTGGCTAACCACACCAATTGGAACACAGCCACCTTTGATAAGCCCCACCTACTTTTTGGCACACTTCAGCATAAACAAGCTATGACTATTATCATAACACAATCCTATATGACTAATGTGCAGGTTTTCAGGGCTTTTTTTCTCACATAATAGGTGCAGGAACTCACTCTGTCTAGTCAGCTCACCACCTCCAATCCCGTCGCCGTCGTTATAGTAAGTGGCGCCAAATCTGCCTAGGCCCAAAAAGGCACCGCACTTAGGAGCACAAAACACACAGCGCTCAGGAAAGTGTACTCTGCAGTGATGAGGTGTGTGTATCACACAGGGCACAGGAAAAAAATCAGAAATCAGAACTTACATATCTCCCCCCCATGTAACCATCTATTGCTCACCTCTGTGCCCCCCATTCAAACCTCATCTCTGCAACCCTTGTGCACAGCTCACCTATGCTCCCCAATCCGCAGCTTACCTCTTTTACCCATTTACAGCTTACCAATTTCTCCCCTCCCCGTCCGCAGCTCACCCCTTCCACTCCCCCCCATCTGCAGCTCACCATTTCTACCCCCCCCCCGTCCACAACTTACCACCTCTTCCCCCTGTCTGCTGCTCACCCCCTCTTCCCCCCCCCCTCCATCCGCAGCTCACCACTTCAACTCCCATCCCCCTGTCCGCAGCTCACCACTTCTCCCCCCCATCCATAACTTACCATTTCTTCCCCCTGTCCGCAGTACACCTCTTCTTCCCCTGTCCCTCCTCAGTTCTGCACCCCATCCACAGTTCACCTTAGCACCGCCCACAACTCACCTTTGTACCCCCCCTATCAACAACTCAACTCTGCACCCCCTCATCCACAGCTTACACCCCCAGTCCACAACTACAGCCTGTCTCTACCCCCCCTTCCACATTTCACGTCTGCACCCCCATCTACAGATTACCCCAATCCACAGCTCTCATCTCTTTAACCCACCAACGTTCACCTCTTCACCCCTTGTCACCTCTAAACAACCTGCCAACCCCCCATTTCCAGCTCTTGCCCATGTCCAACCTCCCCCCACCTCCCCACTACTCAGCTCTCACTTTATAAAACCTTTCCCCCTTTCAAGCTATCACAACTTTACCCCCCTCTTCACAATTTCACCCCCACTGTGGTTCACAGCTGTTACCTCCCCCACAGCTGCCTCTCTGCACAACCACTCACCTCCCTTCTCCATTTCCCTTCAACGTTTTCACTCACCTCCTCTCAACAGCTTGCGGTGCAGCTGTCACTGGTCCTTTAAGAGCACGTGGGCTTTTTTCCAACACAGTGCAGTCCTGCCCCGCCCCCTGCCTGTCAGACTTGAGTTACACAGAGCCAAGTTTTAAAACACTTCACTCGGCTCTGAGCTACACAGATTTGACAGGCGAGACAGAAAAGGGCAGGACAAGAGCCACAGGATGGGAGGAACAGGGCGGGGCTGGGTGGGAGGAGAACAGCAGGACGGGGCTGGGCTAGACAAGAGCCGCAGGCCAGGGCTAGGCAGGACGGGAGCTCTGGCTTCTGAAGCACCAGAAAAACAAAAGAAATGCAGCGGTTGCAGTGTGGGGACTCGGGGCACCCACTAACACATACACTGCTCTACATGTATACTGAGTGCCTGTCAATAGGACACAGAAGCCGGTGGACGAAGCGAGTGGAGGAAAACTTCCTCCACCGCCTTCGGTGTTCAGTGACAGGATGAGAGGACAGGGCAGCCAGAGGTGGCGGAACAAAGTTCTGCCACCTCTGGCAGCCTTGTCCTCTCATCCGCCACCTCTTTTCCGCCACCTCTGGCAGTCCTGTCCGACGTTCCGCCACGTTCCGGCAGAAAAAGAGGCCTGGAAATATTACACAATATTATTGTTTGTTAGAATATTGCTCCCACATACCTCCTATCCATTTCCATACAAAATAATAAAAGTCATAGATTTGATTTATCCAAAATGTACACAGATTTGAATAAATCAACATCACTTAGAATAAAAAACAGGAGTAAGGAACCACATACTGCACCATACCATGCAATGGACATTTTTTTTTAAATTAGCTGTAGCAGTGCCTTCATTGCAAAGGTTATGATTTACAGATCAGCTTCCTGCAGAAGAAATAAGGCTGTCCCTGGTTAAGAGGGAATGCCACATTGTGTGTAATGGATAGAATATTTTCTGAAGTCACAGAAGAGGAATGGTGACCAGTAACAGTCTTCTTTTACTGATAGAGGGAAGGCCAATGCACTACCAATGGGGTATGAGACGTATGGGGTGGGGTGAGTGTGTAAAATATAAATGAATCCAAATGTATAAACAAATAAATAATCTACAGAAAGAGCAGCCAATTGTGTAGTGTCACCACATACTTAATACAACAAGGAAAATGTAATAAATCTGTGCTACTTCCTCAATGGGCAGAAGCCCACTGTAATTAATATAGAATTCCTTGTGTGTTAATATAATAAAATGAATACCTTCAACGTGTTGAAAAATTTATCATGAAAACATAGTAACTGAACACAACACACATATATCACAAATAAAGAGACTGTGTACAAAAATATGTGCAGATCACCTCCTTATTAAGTGTGCATAAGTGCCAGTGCAGACTGAAAAGAAAATACGGTAAGTATTCACAATATAAACACAATTTTTGCTTGCACATGACTGGTTGTTGGCAGTCAGGAGAGCTTTCAAAGGCCATCTTCCCTTGCAAAGTGATGTATTTATCTTTAGTAAATCAACCCCATAGCATCACAAAACAGCCCTTTACATGTGAAGTACCTCATCAAAGATTAAAAGCCCATCTTAAAGTGATACTAAAGTCTTGTTTTTTTTTTTTATTATTTAAAAATAACAAACATGTCATACTTACCTGATCTGTGGAGGAGTTTTGCACAGAGCAGCCCAAATCCTCCTGTTCTGGGATTCCTCTCTGGCGCTCCTGGCCCCTCCCTCCTGCTGAGTGCCCCCACAGCAAGCAGCTTGTTATGGGGCCCCTGGGCTGCTATGTGTGTCCATTCAGACACCCCCTCTCTCTCCTTATCGGCTCACTGACTTTGATTGACAGCAACAGGAGCCTATGGCTGTGTCTCAGCCAATCAGGAGGTAGAGTCCAGGACTGCTGAGTATCTCCTGCACATTGCTGGATTGAGATGGGGCTCAGGTAAGTATTAGGGGGGCTAAGGAGGGGCTGCTGCACACAGAAGTTTTTTTGTTTTTTTTATCTTAATGCATAGAAAGCATTAAGATTAAAAAAAAAAAAAAACCTTCTGCCTTTAGAACCACTTTAAGGACATTGACATGAAAGGTATACTCCATTGGACTGGCCAGCTATAATGTGACCTCAAGATACAGTATCTCACAAAAGTGAGTACACCCCTCACATTTTTGTAAATATTTTATTATATCTTTTCATGTGACAACACTGAGGAAATTACACTTTGCTACAATGTAAAGTAGTGAGTGTACAGCTTTTATAACAGTGTAAATTTGCTGTCCCCTTAAAATAACTCAACACAGCCATTAATGTCTAAACCACTGACAACAAAAGTGAGTTCACCCCTAAGTGAAAATGTCCAAATTGGGCCCAATTAGCTATTAGATGTATGAGTGCTTCCAGCATTGCTGCAGAGGTTGAAGGGGTGGGGGGGTCAGCCTGTCAGTGCTCAGACCATACGCCGCACACCACATCAAATTAGTCTGCATGGTTAGTCTGCATGGTTGTCATCCCAGAAGGAAGCCTCTTATAAAGATGATGCACAAG
This sequence comes from Pelophylax lessonae, assembly GCF_965119305.1. Lineage (NCBI taxonomy): Eukaryota > Metazoa > Chordata > Amphibia > Anura > Ranidae > Pelophylax > Pelophylax lessonae. The sequence continues at coordinate 150,011,024 of NC_138776.1, forward strand.
AAACCCACAAACAGTTTGCTGAAGACAAGCAAATCAAGGACATGGATTACTGGAACCATGTCCTGTGGTCTGATGAGACCAAGATAAATTTATTTGGTTCAGATGGTGTCAAGCGTGTGTGGCGGCAACCGGGTGAGGAGTACAAACACAAGTGTGTCTTGCCTACAGTCAAGCATGGTTGTGGGAGTATCATGGTCTGGGGCTGCATGAGTGTTGCCGTCACTGGGGAGCTACAGTTTTGCAGAGTCCAGAGTCCAAGGGCTTACCAAACTCTGGAGGGGTTAGTAAGACGCCTGCCTAGATGGGGGGTTTTTTAGACCCTGCAGCAGCACTTCAGGAAGCCAAAAGACAGGGCAACCTGAATGCCTACGTCGTTCGTACACCTACCCCATCGAACCCCCAGATGAACTCAAATTGAATATCATCAATTTGACTGACATCGAGCTAAGCCTGGCACAGACCTCTGTTCTACAATAAGGTTTGGGATTTTGCCCTACACAATCTAACAATATTTTTGAGACAATTAAGGATCTTTATCTTTTAGCACGCAAGTTAACCTATGAAGTCATTTTTGACAAGGAGTTAAATAAGAAAAAATTGTAAAGAGAATTGACTGAACAAAACAAACATTTTTAGATGGATGAATTTCGAGCATTAAGGGATCTTATGCTCTTATATGAGGAAGGATCGGTGGATGAGCTGGTTCCCCTGGACGAGCCAACATCTTCGGTTGCTCCATTATCTTTTTCTCTTCACTGTCACACTTTTAAAGCCAAATCATGCAATTTTCCTGATTTACTCACTTGCCCCACAGTATGGGCCTTTTTACAGCAGACTATCAGAGATCTTAAGTCCTACCAGTGGCAGCTCCCTAGCACTAATCTTACACCAGAGCAATATGAAGCCCTATTGTCCCTTCACACCAGAGATGACAATGTTATTAAGCCATCTGATAAGGGTGGGAACATCGTTGTGATGTCCCACTCTTTATATCGTACCATGTGCCTTTGGATACTGGGCAATCACCAATGGTATCGGCCTATTTCAGAAGATTGCTTTCTGCTATACATCAATGAGTTGCACTTGTTATGTACTCAGGCGTATCTGGATGGTTTAATCGGTCGAGATACACTTGAGTATTTGATTATCAAGACCCCTCGATTGGCCACATTCTATGCTCTGCCCAAAGTACATAAGGACCTGTCCAATCCCCCTGTTCAACCTATTGTATCAGGGAGGGAATCACTTACTGAAAGAGCTAGTAGATTTGTAGATTTCCATTTTATGGCCCATGTAGTGGGTCTTCCCTCTTACATTCAGGACATCTCTGACCAATTGAAACATGTGGAGGGGACTCATGTTCCCCCAGATGCCCTTCTCATTGCTGTGGATATAGAAGCTCTGTATTCCAGCATTCCTCATGAGCAGGATATATTGGTGATTGAGTTCTATCTTATGGAACAAGATCAGACCACCTGGCCTCTCAATGTATTCATACTTACACTATTGAAGTTCATTTTGAACTACTTCACCTTCCTTGATCAAATATATGTTCAAATCCAAGGGGTGGCGATGGGCACTTGTTGTGCCCCGGCTTATGCCAATCTTTATTTAGGAGGTTGGGAGAGATCTATTTGTAGTGATGTTCGTTACTATGTATGGATTTCCACAATAATTTACTGGTTTTGTTACATTGACGATTTGTTCATTATCTTGACAAGCACAAAGGCGGAACGTATTGCTTTTCTTGAGACCTTGAACGTGAATAATTTAAATCTCAAATTCACATATACAGTATCTCACAAAAGTGAGTACACCCCTCACATTTTTGTAAATATTTTATTTAGTGATGGACCGATATCTTTTTATTAATGCCGATACCGATATTGTGGTCATCAGATATCATATCGGCCGATATTTTCAGACTTGTAAAAAAAAAATTTTTTAATTTATTTTTTTACCAGGTACTCCTTGTGGAGGGATCTGGGGGTCTAAAAGACCCCAAACCCCTCCTCGGCACTGAAAAGCAGTCAGTCATTTGAATGTGGCGTTGAGTACCTGGAAGTGATGTCATGACATCACTTCCGGGTTTTTTACATGGAGACCCGATCAGAGCCGAATGCTGCTTTGATTGGGTCTTCGGAGGCCATGCAGGTAGGATGCCCGGGTCTCCTGGTGGGACGGGAGACCCGGGCGAGCCGCGGAAGGCGGCGGGAGGGGGGGACGTCCCCTCCCGCAACTTGTAATGAAAGCCGAGTGGCTTCTCCCTAAATATCTAAATATTCTCCACCACTTTTGCTAAATATTGGAAATATCAGTAACCTCAGGTGGTGCCGATAATCGGTCGATCCCTAATTTTATTATATCTTTTCATGTGACAACACTGAAGAAATGACACTTTGCTACAATGTAAAGTAGTGAATGTACAGCTTGTATAACAGTGTAAATTTACTGTCCCCTCAAAATAACTCAACACACAGCCATTAATGTCTAAACTGCTGGAAACAAAAGTGAGTACACCCCCTAAGTTAAAATGTACAAATTGGGCCCAATTAGCCATTTTCTCTCCCCGGTGTCATGTGACTCGTTAGTGTTACAAGGTCTCAGGTGTAAATGGGGAGCAGATGTGTTGAATTTGGTGTTATTGCTCTTACTCTCTCATACTGTTCACTGGAAGCTCAACATGGCACCTCATGGCAAAGAACTCGCTGAGGATCTGAAAAAAAGAATTGTTGCTCTACACAAAGATGGCCTGGGCTCTAAGAAGATTGCCAAGACCCTGAAACTGAGCTGCAGCACAGTAGCCAAGTCCATACAGTGGTTTGGCAGGACCGGTTCCACTCAGAACAGGCCTTGCCAAGAAGTTGAGTGCACGTGCTCATCGTCATATCCAGGGGTTATCTTTGGGAAATAGACATATGAGTGCTGCCATCATTGCTGCAGAGGTTAAAGGGGTGGGGGTCAGCCTGTCAGTGCTCAGACCATACGCCACACACTGCATCAAATTGCTCTGCATGGCTGTCATCCCAGAAGGAATCCTCTTCTAAAGATGATGCACAAGAAAGCCCACAAACAATTTGCTGAAGACAAGCAGACTAAGGACATGGAATAATGGAACCATGTCCTGTGGTCTGATGAGGCTAAGATAAACTTATTTTGTTCAGATGGTGTCAAGCGTGTGTGGTGGCAACCAGGTGAGTAGTACAAAGACAAGTGTGTCTTGCCTACAGTCAAGCATGGTGGTGGGAGTGTCATGGTCTGGGGCTGCATGAGTGCTGCCGGCACTGAGGAGCTACAGTTCCTTGAGGGAACCATGAATGCCAACTTATACTGTGACATACTGAAGCAGAGCATGATCCCCTCCCTTCAGAGAACTGGGCCACAGGGCAGTATTCCAACATGATAATGACCTCAAACACACCTCCAAGACAACCACTGCCTTGGTAAAGAAGCTGAGGGTAAAGGTGATGGACTGGTCGAGCATGTCTCCAGACCTAAACCCTACTGAGCATCTGTGGGGCATCCTCAAACGGAAGGTGGAGGAGCGCAAGGTGTCTCTAACATCCACCAGCTCTGTGATGTCGTAATGGAGGAGTGGAAGAGGACTTCAGTGGCAACCTGTGAAGCTCTGGTGAACTCCATGCCCAAGACGGTTAAGGCAGGAAAATAATGGTGGCCACACAAAATATTGACACTTTGGGCCCAATTTGGACATTTTAGCTTAGGGGTGTACTCCCTTTTGTTGCCAGCGGTTTAGACAATAATGCCTGTTTGTTGAGTTATTTTGAGGGGACAGAAAATGTACACTGTTATGCAAGCTGTACACTTACTACTTTACATTGTAGCAAAGTTTCATTTCTTCAGTGTCACATAAAAAGATATAATTAAATATTTACAAAAATGTGAGGGGTGTACACAATTTTTTGAGAAATTGTATGTGCAAAACCCTAGGAGAGGCAATGAGCCAATTATAGGAGTTGGACTGGAAATCTGGTCTGTTTTTGGCAGATATAGAAAGTCAGGGCTGGTTGTAGATTGAAATGGATAGCTCATTCGGTACAAAATGGACTATACAGTGGTGATCGAAAGTTTGGGCACCCCAGGTAAACATTTGTATTAATGTGCATAAATAAGCCAAGGAAAGATGGAAAAATCTCCAAATGGCATCAAATTACAGATTAGACATTCTTATAATATGTCAACAAAAGTTAGATTTTATTTCCATCATTGACACTTTCAAAATTACAGAAAACAAAAAAATGGTGTCTGCAAAAGTTTGGGCACCCTGCAGAATTTATAGCATGCACTGCCCCCTTTGCAAGGCTGAGACCTACCAGTGTCATGGATTGTTCTCAATCATCGTCTGGGAAGACCAGGTGATGTCAATCTCAAAGGTTTTAAATGCCCAGACTCATCTGACCTTGCCCCAATAATCAGCACCTTGGGATCTTCTAAGCAGTTGTCTAGAAAACTGAAACTGAAAATAGTTGATGCTCACAAAGCTGGAGAAGGCTATAAGAAGATAGCAAAGCGTTTTCAGATGTCAATATCCTCTGTTCGGAATGTAATTAAGAAATGGCAGTCATCAGGAACAGTGGAAGTTAAAGCAAGATCTGGAAGACCAAGAAAAATATCAGACAGAACAGCTCGCAGGATTGTGAGAAAAACAATTCAAAACTCACGTTTGACTGCACGATCCCTCCAGAAAGATCTGGCAGACACTGGAGTTGTGGTACACTATTCCACTATAAAGAGATACTTGTACAAATATGGTCTTCATGGAAGAGTCATCAGAAGAAAACCTCTTCTACGTCCTCACCACAAAAATCAGCGTTTGACCTTTGCAAATGAATATATAGACAAGCCTGATACATTTTGGAAACATGTTCTGTGGACCGATGAGATAAAATTGAACTTTTTGGCAGGAATGAGCAAAGGTACGTTTGGAGAAGAAGGGGCACAGAATTTAATGAAAAGAACCTCTGTCCAACTGTTAAGCATGGGGGTGGATCAATCATGCTTTGGGATTGTATTGCAGCCAGTGGCACAGGGAACATCTCACGAGTAGAAGGAAATATGGATTCAATAAAATTTCAGCAAATTTTGGATGGTAACTTGATGCCATCTGTAAAAAAAGCTGAAGTTAAAGAGAGGATGGCTTCTACAAATAGATAATGATCCTAAACACACCTCGAAATCCATGGGGGATTACATCAAGAGGCGTAAACTGAAGGTTTTGCTATGGCCTTCACAATCTCCTGACCTCAACATAATTGAAAATCTATGGATAGACCTTAAAAGAGCAGTGCGTGACAGACAGCCCAGAAATCTCAAAGAACTGGAAGGCTTTTGTAAGGAAGAATGGGCAAAGATACCTCAAACAAGAATTGAAAGACTCTTGGCTGGCTACAAAAAGCGTTTACAAGCTGTGATACTTGCCAAAGGGGGCAGTACAAGATATTAACTCTGCAGGGTGCCCAAACTTTTGCAGACGCCATTTTTTTGTTTTCTGTTACTTTGAAAGTGTAAATGATGGAAATAAAATCTAACTTTTGTTGACATATTATAAGAATGTCTAATCTGTAATTTGATGCCTTTTGGAGATTTTTCCATCTTTCCTTGGCTTCTTTATGCACATTAATACAAATTTTTAGCTGGGGTGCCCAAACTTTCTATCACCACTGTATACTGTATAAACAGTATACAGTATATCACCTTTACAATAAAACTAGTTATTCCTTTACAAATACATGAGGTATATAACAAACAACTAAGCTTGCTTTTTAAGGCCTCATGCACACTGGGCGTCAAAAATGCTCTGTTTTAAAATTGTTTGACACTTTTTTTCTGCCTCCAAATGCCCCTTTTTGTGCCCATGCACATTTAAGCGTTTACAGGCATTTAGAGGCAGAAGAGTTTAGAGGCATCACTTGCACTTTCAGGAGAGAAGGGTTTCAGCAGAAAAAACACCCAACGTGTCAAAATGTGCATGTAGCACCCTCCTAGGTCGGTGCTAGTATAGGTGTATATAGTTTTTGGCTTCTCTGCTTAACAGGGAGACAGCCAGGTAAATCTAGAAGCTGTCTGCTTAACAGGGAGCTGTGGTTGCTAGATAGAACCTGCCTAGTGTGTTCTGATGCTGCTCATCCTGGCTTGATGTTTCACACTGATCCAATAGTAATACAGTGTATTGGATAGTGGGAGGAAACCATGCAGATGAGAGCAGGGGATATCTGTACAGCCCTGGCCAATAGGCACAGGAGGGGCCCCGGTGCATGCTGGATGACTGTATTTATATCTGAGGTGGTATTCGGCTGGAGAGCGGAGTCAAGGTAGGGAAGGGGCTGCTGCCTCTCCCCAGCGCAGACTGCCATGCGGCCTCAGGTGGTCGACCTGAGGGCCAGAAACAGAGATGCTGAAACCCAGGGACTCTTTTGAGGGTTGACTGAGGGAGGATAGTTACATAGTTAGTGAGGTTGAAAAAAGACATCAGTCCATCCAGTTCAACCTATGATGTGTGTGTGTGTGTTTGCTGTTAACCGTACATTGTATACCCCTGTATGTTGTGGTCTTTAAGGTGCCCATCTAATAGTTTTTTGAAACTATCAATGCTCCCTGCTGATACAACTGCTTGGGGAAGAGAATTCCACATCCTTACTGCTCTTACAGTGAAGAACCCCCTCCGTATTTTAAGGTTAAACCGCCTTTCCTCTAGTTTTAGTGAGTGGCCACGTGTCTTATTGTATTCCCTTTCTCTGAATAGGTTTTTCCATATGCTAGGGTTGCCAGTACAGTATTTGTACATTGATATCATATCCCTCCTCAATCGTCTCTTCTTCAGAGAGAATAGGTTCAGTGCTTGTAGTCTTTCCTCATAGCTGATGTCCTCCATTCCCCTAATTATTTTTGTTGCCCTTCTCTGGACTTTCTCCAGTTCCAGCACATCCTTCCTGAGGGTCGGTGCCCAGAACTGGACAGCATACTCCAGATGTGGCTGGACCAGAGTCTTGTAGAGAGGGAGAATAATCTCTTTATTTCTGGAGTGAATCCCCTTTTTTTATGCATCCCAGTATTCTGTTGGCTTTGCTTGCAGCGGCTTGGCATTGCATTCCACTGCCAAGCCTGTTGTCTACCAGTACCCCCAGGTCCTTTTCCATCTCAGACTCATCCAGAGGTTCCCCCCCTAGTGAGTAGCTTGCTTTCTGGTTTCTGGCACCCAAGTGCATTACTTTACATTTTTCAACATTAAACCTCATCTGCCATGTAGTTGCCCACCCCATTATTTTGTTCAGGTCCGCTTGTAAGGTTTCCACATCCTGCCCAGAAGATATTGGCATGCTTAGTTTAGTATCATCCGCAAATACTGAGATTTTACTCGATATCCCCTCCTCTAGATCATTTATGAATAAATTAAACAGGATTGGCCCCAGGACAGAACCTGCCCAATCTGAGTACTCCCCATTAATCACCACCCTTTGCAACCTCCCCTAGAGCCAGTTCTCTATCCAGGTACTCACCTTATGGTCCATACCTCAGAGCTGTATCTTGGCCTAGGCCTACAAGGCCCAGGCCTAGGGCGGCACTTTGCAGGGGGGGCAGCAAAAAAGCTGCACCCCACACGATAAAAAAAAACACCCTACTCCCAGCTCCCGCACAAAAGGGGTCCCCGCCGACTTGTGCTACACTTTTAGTATAGTGCCAGTCTTTTGGGGCGAATTGGGCTGGAGGGCAGGGTCCAGGAGGCAAATCACTAATAAGGCAGCACTGATATGCTGCACTGATGGGCACTGATGAGGCTGCACTGATGGGCACTGATGAAGCTGAACTGATGGGCACTGATGAGGCTGAACTGATGGGCACTGTTGAGGCTGAACTGATGAGCACTGATGAGGCTGAACTTATGGGAACTGATAGACTGTGGCTGTGGTCTGTGGTTTACAGATGACAGGGCGGGTCATAAACAGGAAGGTGGTGTGGCCTTTACAGGAAGGGGTGGGTTATATTTAAATTAGGGGGTGCACAAGTTTAGTCAGGCCTAGGGCAGCACAAAACCTAAATACACCAGTGCCATACCTACCTTCCTTAGTTTGAACAGTAAGCGTTTGTGGGGAACGATGTCAAAGGCCTTTGCAAAGTCCAGATACACCACATCCACAGGCTTACCTTTATCTAGGTGGCATGTCTGGTATCACAGAGGAAGGTAACCTGCAGACAGGGCCTTGTGAGTACAGACTTCCCACAGGCATCCTAAAGACTGTTACTGTTGAAATCCCCCTCGTGGCGCTAGAGAGTCAGCTGGCTGGGTATAAGCTAAAGGGAATACTGGCTAGTGTTCTGAAGATACAGAGTTCACTGAGTCTACTGCTAACACAAGCAAAGGACTTATTCTTCCCATGCAAGTGCTGTATGGTTCATCAGAAAATCTGCTATCCAGTTCCATTAAGGGAGGCCAAGGGAGAGTTGTCTTCATCTGTACAATGTACTTGCCAAATGACCAGTGTGCATGAGGTCTAAAAGTCATGTAAACAGTTTGCGGTTTTTGACAAATTATTTAAAATAGAGATATGTGGAACTGTATTAAAAATATTCACAGTTGGGACACTTGTCCCCTTTCATTCCTTCCAAGCAGTGGTGGGTGTTTATTTTGCATACTAGTATACACATCAGACTGTCATGTGGTGTGGCCAAAAGGACAATCCATACAGAACTGAACAATATTATGGAATATCATATTTATAATATACAAAAGTAGACAGCACCAGTACCATGGTGGTCCAACGAGTTTGCTATTTTCAGCCAGTTACCTGTAGGTGTTGTCAGCAGGCAGGGTGTTCTGTAATGTCCAGAGTCAATGGCCACTGTGTTTCTGTAACACACTGGGGTTAATTTACTAAAACTAGAGAGAGCAAAATCTGGTGCAGCTCTGCTTAGAACCCAATCAGCTTCCAGGTTTTTTTGTTGAAGCTTTAAGTATAACTAAAGGCAAAACTTTTTTTTAGTTTGGATAGACTGGAGAGAGATTAGAACACCTGTCAGTTTTTATTGCTTTCTGTGCTCCCTTTAGGCAGATTCACCCTCTTTATTTGTTCTGTTCACCGTTATTGAAAATAAAAAGTAAAGAAAATCCAAAATCTTGAGTTGTCCCCAAAAAAGTAGTAGAGGGGAAATCTTCCATTTGGTACACTAGTTCTGATGAACTGGGGGTCCCCAAGAGATTCCCTTAATTTGCAGTGATTTCCTCTTTCTTTTGGCTAGGGGACAGGAAGTAAAGGTAAATCTCCCCAATGGGACAAAGAGAGCATAAATAAACCTGACTCTATCAAAAATGAAAAAAAAAAAGTTTGCCTATAGTTCTGCTTTAATTGAACAAGCTGAAGTTTGAAGCTGATTGATTACTATGTACAGCTGCACCAGATGTTGCACTCTCCAGTTTTAGTAAATTAACCCCAATGTGCACTACAACATACAGTATTTCACAAAAGTGAGTATACCCCTCCAATTTTTGTAAATATTTTATTATATCTTTTCATGTGACAACACTGAAGAAATGACACTTTGCTACAATGTAATGTAGTGAGTGTACAGCTTGTATAATAGTGTAAATTTGCTGTCCCCTCAAAATAACTCAACACACAGCCATTAACCACTTAAGCCCCGGAAGGTTTTTCCCCCATTCCGACCAGGGGGTATTTTGCGATTCGGCACTGCGTGACTTTAACGGACAATTGCGCGGTCGTGCGACGCTGTACCTAAACGAATTTGGCGTCCTTTTTTTCCCACAAACAGAGCTTTCTTTTGGTGGTATTTGATCACCTGTGCGATTTTTTGATCATGCGCTATAAACAAAAAAAGAGCGTCAATTTTGCAAAAATAGCAATATTTTTCACATTTTTTTATAGGAAATTCCCCCCCAAAAAAATGTAAAAATCAAAATTTTTTAACATTTTCGGCCAATTTGTTTTATGCTACCTATGTTTGGTAAAAAAAAATCGCAAAAAGCGTAATTTAAATGGTTTGCGCAAAAGTTATCGCGTTTACTAACAAAGGGAAAGATTTTTGTCATTTTTTTTTTTTTTTTTTAACACGTAATGGCGGCGATCTGCGATTTTTTTTGCGGTACTGCGACATTGCGGCGGACAGATCGGACCCTTGACTGACATTTTTGACACTTTTGGGGTTACCAGTGACATTTCTACAGTAATCAGTGCTATATATATGCACTGTTACTGTAAAAATACACTCGTAGTGAAGGGGTTAACTTTATTTGGGAGGGAGGGGCTGTGTGTGTCCCTAGGGGCGTGCTTTCTACTGTGATTGGCTGTGGCTTGAGCTGTAAGGACACTGATCAACGGATCTACATAGTAGATCCATGTGATCAGTGTCTTTACAGCGAGGAGAATGACAGGTCGCTTGTTTACACAAGCTGCCTGACATTCTCCCTCTCCCCCGCCGATCGCCGAGTGGCCAGCGGACATCGGGTCCGCTGGTCACACGCGCGGGGGGGTCCGTGACCACGCGGGAGCGGGAGCGCGCCTCCGGCGGCGCACGCTCGCTCCCTAGACCCTCACAAGCAAGCAACGTAGCCCTACGTTAGTTTGCCTGTGAGGGGCTGACCGCCGACGTAGATAGTCGTGCGGCGGTCGGCAAGTGGTTAATGTCTAAACTGCTGGCAACAAAAGTGAGTACACCCCTAACTGAAAATGTCCAAATTGGGGCCAAAGTGTCAATAATTTCTGTGGCCACCATTATTTCTCTTTCATCCATTGTTGGACACAGCTCCATATCTTCTTTGACCCTTGGGTTAAGCTGCTCTCATTAAAAGTAGGACACTAGGTGGAAAAGAGTTAAAAGAGTTTGACTATGCCCATATGGCAGTCCCAGGGGGTATATTCCCACTTCCTGCTCTAGCTCTTCAGTTTTTTTCTGCCTAGTCAGGAGTAAGGACCTAGCTCCCTGCTGGGATCTTTGGTCCTAGCATTTTTTCCTTTTTAAATATAATTTTTTTCCTTTTGTTGTTTTCTTTCTACAATCAAGTCTGTTCCAGTGAGAACTACAATCAACTGCTGGACTAGGTTATGCACTGGATGTCCTAGATCCTCAGTCTCCCTAGTCTGGCCAGCGAGTGCATGCAAACCGCAGCTCCGTGCTAGGTCAGCCGCAATATAGTCCCTTTGGACGGGGGCTGGCCAGCAAGTGAAACACCTAGTGAGGATGCACCTGGTCGCGGCCTGAGTCGCAGCGTACTTCTGGCCCGCAGTACCCCCCATTCCAAGATGGGAAGATGATCTGCCCGGAGTGGTGCCTGCCCAGTTCCAAGGTGTGATGAGTAGTGTCCCCCTCTCCCTTTGTGGTTCCTCGGGGTGGACGTTGGCCCTTCCCTGGGATGGTTGGACCCCCGGGTTCCCTTCCATGCCCCTAGCCCCTCTAAATAGTCACAGTGGGTGTTTTGGCCCCAAGCCATCCCCCCCCCCCCCCGGGTGAGGTAGGAGTTGGGGGGTGGATGTGGTTGTTGACGACCAGACTTTCCAGATCACACACAGGGTTTTTTGAGCGAGTTCCCGGTCCCCTGGGGGTTAGTGACAGGGGAAGGGATGTCTTTTGGACTCCTTGAGGCGATTATTGGCCTGGGGGATGTTAAATCATCCTTGGGCCTGCGCCTCACGTGGCCAGATCTGGCCGAAAATTTAGGCCGTGGCTTTGCAGCCTATTCAGGGCTGTCCTAGTGACTGTCCAAGCTGTCCGAGTGACTGTCCAAGCTGCTGGCCCAGTTTTCTGAGCTTCTAACCAAGCTGTCTGAGCTGAGATATAGTGGACGGTACTGCCGACAGATACACGCCTCATGCGGCCGGAGTGACTGTCCAAGCTGTCCGAGTGACTAACCAAGCTGTCCGAGTGCCTGACCAAGCTGTCCAAGCTCCTAACCAAGCTGTCCGAACTGCTTATCAAGCTAACAGAGCTGCCGGCGGACACGCGACTCTTGTGGCCAGATCGGGTCAAAAATTTAGGCCGCAGCTTTGCAGCCTACTGGCGGCTGACAGAACTAGCTGTCCATGTGACTGACCAAGCTGTCTGAGTGCCTGACTAAACTGTCCGAGCTCCTAAACAAACTGTCCGAACTACTGATCAAGCGAACAGAGCTGTTGATGGACTCAAGCGTCGGATCAGGCCCCAAATTTAGGCCGTGGCTTTGCGGCCTACTCACAGCAGGCTGTCCGAGCTGCTCGCCAAGCTGTCTGAGCTGTTGAGCAGGCTGATAGAGCTGGGGATGGGCAACCGCCTCCCCCCCTCAATGGGCGGCCATATGGTCAGTCTGGTGCCTCCCTTGAACCGGGGGGTGCCGTGGGGGCACTTCAGCGAAGTGTAGCAGCCATTATTGTGGGGGCGAGGGTACTCTGCCTGCGCATCTGTGTCTCAACGGGAGCACTTCCCTCCTCAAGGGTCCTCTGTCCTATTATGCCCTCTATGGAGGGCGACCCTTTTGTTTTTTTTGCGGGTCTAATAGGTGGTCCTTTTTTGGACATTGGGTCGACGTCTCTTTGTGGGACTGTGGTCGGTGACCTCCCCTGATTGTTATGTTCTCAGGGTGAGCTTAGTATATAGCGACTCTGCTGGGTCTGCGTCTACACACTTCGGGTGCTCTGACGGTGAGGATGATTCCTCTTCTACTGCACATGCGCATGCAAAGGCGCTGGTGGATACACTGATATCAGTGCAGGTAATTTAAATATTGGGATGCAACCGCTGCTGCGTCAGAGGCGCTGGTCCCCTTGGGGCCCGCAGTTTCACAAAAACGGCAAAGGTATTTCCCTTTTCCCGCCTACTGTGACAAAATTATCGCAAATCAGTGGACCTGTTCTAAATGCAATATGGCAAAGCCTGAGCGTTCCGATAGACGCTTGAGGAGTCTCTGTCACCTGTGGGGGACTCTCAGGTTTCCAGGCTGTCTAGAGGGCCTTGTGTGATCTTCCCTTTGGGGGGAATTGCCTGTTCGGAGTCTCCTTCCAGACCTGTGGACAAGGTCTTTTCTGCCTATAGGGGTGCCATCAGGGGTGGGGGGAGGACGTCTTTTCTGCCCCTGGACTGGTGGACCTCCCTGAGCAGACAGGTGGTTCCATGATTTGATCGGCCCAGCTACATGATTGCGTTTTCTATCTTCTACTCTAGTGCAGTTCTCTCCTTCCAACCTGCGTTTATCCCCAGACCGTCTGTGATCTCTCTTCGGGGCGGTGCAAAACTTGCTACTACATGGGGTGATTGTTCTGGTCTCAGAATTGGAATGTTTGTTTCATGGCTTTTATTTCAAACGTGTTCGCAGGTCCTAGGAAGGAAAGTGTGATACATCAAATCGTGGACCTCCGGTCCATTCGTACGGTAGTAGCATCCCTACCACAGGGGGATCTTCTGGCCTCTATTGATATTAAGAAGGCTTACTGTCATATTTCGTTATATGTCGGTCATCTGCACTTCCTCCGCTTGCCGTGGGCAAAGAGCATTGTCATGAGGTATCACCTCAGCCCCTCGGGCTTTCACGAGTGTTTCACGTGTGTTATATATCACCACTTTACCGTTTGGTGCTGGATTACGAATTTCACGAGTGTTGGTCCCAGTGTTGGCGTTTTTGTGTCAGCGGGGGATTGCCGTACTGGATTACCTGGATGAGCTTCTTCTATAAATCTCTGACTGTTCTGACGGACAACCGGGAGATTACTGTGTGGACTCTGTAGGTGTTTGGTTGGAAATTTAATTTCCAGTTATTGACCTTGATTCCGTCCACTTAGTTGGACTACCTATTTCTGTTCTGGACTCGGCCTCAGCAAGGGTGTTCCTCCCATGGGACAAGTTCCAATATCTGTTTACACGAGACCTCTGCAAGAGCGTTTCCTGCTATGTGAAGTGAGAATCCACAGCAGTCTCTAGATAATCTGATCCTGTTGAGCCGGGAAATGAGAAGGTCCCTGCTTTGGTGTTTTCACTCTCCTGTGCTTCGAAAGGGTGATTCTTCCTTTCCCTTTACTGGATGGTGGTCACCATAGATGCCAGCCTGTCCAGGTGGGGTGGTGTGTTTTTGACACGGATTGTGTTCAGGGGGTCTGGCCTCTGGAAGAATCCAGACTACCGATCGATATAATGGACATCTCCTCAGAGATGTTTTATTAGTGGTGTCTCAGATGGGGAACTCTCGAGTTGGTCCGGTTGGCCTCTTGTTTCCACAGGAAGGTGTTTGGGTTTGTGGCACGCTCTTAGGATCCTCTGGCTGTCGACACAGATGCCCTGGTGGTTCCTTTTGGGCCGGTGTTGTCTGAAATACGGCTTTCCTCTTCTGGAACTTCTACCAAGGCTCCCGCGTAGGCTTGAGGCAGAAGGGTTTATGGCCATCCTAGTGGCTCCAAACTGGCTTTGCCGGTCTTGGTATGCAGATGGGTTGTGGTTGGTCATCGATGTTCCTTGGTAACTTCCTCTTAGAGGAGATCTGTTGGCTCAAGGGCCAATCTTCCATCTTGCTTTATAGTCACTTGCTTTAATGGCTTGGCTGTCGTAGCCAGGTGCTGCAGGCTAGAGGGTTGTCTGAATTGGTGATTACCACACTGCTGCAAGCTAGTAAATATACTTTTAGGTGGTTTTACCATCACCTTTGAGCAGCATACTTTGCAGATGTGAACTCCCTAGGGCTCACTCCAGCTCATTTTCTGTGATTCAAAGTTGGTTTCCTCAATGCGGTGTTGAGCAGCACCTGGCCTCGGGTACCATCAAGAGCCAGGTTTGCTTTCTTCATCCTTTGGCCATGCTTTCTGTGGTTCGCACCTTTGTTCTGGGGGTTAGTCACTTGGCTCCCCCAGTACCGTCTCTGTTGTCCTCATAAGATCTCAACTTGGTGCTGTCGGTTTTCAGTAACTGCCATTGGAAAATATTTGTGAGATTCCTCTGCTTACATTGTCCCAGAAGGTAGCCTTCTTGGTGGCTTTTTCTTCTGCAGCAAGGGTGTCGGAGCTGGCAGCTGTCTTGTTGTTCACCTTACTTAGTGGTTCAGGGAAATACAGTGGTGCTTCATCTCTGCCAGTTTCCTTCCTAAGGTCATCTTTAGTTTTCATTTAAAATAAAAGCATTCTGTTACTTTCCTTGTGTTCTAAGCCTAAGCATCCTAAAGAGATTGCCTTACATTTTTTGGATGTGATTCGGGCAATCAGGGTGTACCTGGCGGCAACTGAGTTGTTCCAAAAAATTGGATTCCCTGATTGTCCTTACGGATGGATACCATAAGGAGCTGGCCATATCTGCCGTGACCATTTCCGATGGATTAGGAAGACGGTGGTGCAGGCCTATTGTATTAGAGGTCAAGATCCTCCATTTCCTGTTAAGGAGTATTCTACAAGGGTGCTTAGTGCCTCTTGGGCCTTTCATCATCTGGCGTTAGTGGTGCAGGTTTGCAAGCGGCCACCTGGTCTCCGTGCACACAATTTTATAGGGTAGATATGTTGGCATCTGTTGATGCTACCTTTGGCAAGGTTTTGCAGGCTGCTGTTCGAGAGGATTAGTCCTCTTTGAGGGTGTAAATTTTTATTTAGTTTGAGCTCCTGTTTTACCTGGTTGGCTACGTTTAGCCTTTGGGAAGTATGTTTATTGCTGTGTTCTTCCCACCCCTCATATTGACACTGCTTTGGGACGTCCCAATGGTCAAAGAAGATATGGAGCTGTATCCGTCAATGAACGAAATAGAAAACTGAATTTTTGTCTTACCGTAAAATCATTTTCTCTGATGTTCATTGACGGACACAGCACTGGCCCCTCTAATGCATTGGGGTTTATGGTCTTCTGACACTGCTTGTTACAAAACTGGAGAGCTAGAGCAGCAAGTGGGAGTATACCCCCTGGGACCGCCCTATGGGCATAAACTCTTTTAACTCTTTTGCGCCTAGTGTCCTACCCCTAATGAGAGCAGCATAACCCAAGGGTCGAAGAAGATACGGAGCTGTGTCCGTCAATGAACATCAGAGAAAAGGATTTTATGGTAAGACAAAAATCCAGTTTTTCCAGCACTGCCTTAACACCCTTGGGCATGGACTTCACCAGAGCTTCACAGGTTGCCGCTGGAGTCCTCTTCCACTCCTTCATGAGGACATCACAGAGCTGGTGGATGTTAGAGACCTTGTGCTTCCCCACCTTCTGTTTGAGTTTGCCCCACAGATGCTCATTAGGGCTTAGGTCTGGAGACATGCTTGGCCAGTCCATCACCTTTACCGTCAGCTTCTTTAGCAAGGCAGTGGTCATCTTGGAGGTGTGTTTGGGGTTGTTATCATGTTGGAATACTGCCCTGCGGCCCAGTCTCTGAAAGGAGGGGTTCATGCTCTGCTACAATATATCAAAGTACATGTTGGCATTCATGGTTCCCTCAATGAACTGTAGATCCGGCAGCACTCATGCACTCATGCACCATGACACTCCCACCACCATGCTTGACTGTAGGCAAGACAGACTTGTCTTTGTACTTCTCACCTGGTTGCCACCACAACACGCTTGATACCATCAGAACCAAATACATTTATCTTGGTCTCATCAGACCACAGGACATGGTTCCAGTAATCCATGTCCTTAACCTGCTTGTCTTCAGCAAACTGTTAGAGCTTTCTTGTGCATCATCTTTAGAAGAGGCTTCCTTCTGGGACGACAGTCACGCAGACCAATTTGATGCAGTGTGCGGCGTATGGGCTGAGCACTGACAGTCTGACCCCCCACTCCTTCAACCTCTGTAGCAATGCTGGTAGCACTCATACGTCTATTTCCCAAAGACAACCTCTGGATATGACGATGAGCACGTGCACTCAACTTTTTTGGTCAACCATGGCAAGGCCTGTTCTGAGTGGAACCTGTCCTGTTAAACAGCTGTATGGTCTTGGCCACTGTGCTGCTGCTCAGTTTCAGGGTCTTGGCAATCTTTTTACAGCCTGGGTAATTTTTAGGTATAGCAACAAATCTTTTTTTCAGATCCTCAGAGAGTTCTTTGCCATGAGGTGCCATGTTGAACTTCCAGTGACCAGTATGAGAGAGTGAGCGTGATAACACCAAATTTAACACACCTACTCCCCATTCACACCCGAGACCTTGTAACACTAACGAATCATATGACACCAGGAAAATGTCTAAATGGGCCCAATTTGGACATTTTTACTTAGGGGTGTACTCACTTTTGTTGCCAGTGGTTTAGACATTAATGGCTGTGTGTTGAGTTATTTTGAGGGAACAGCAAATTTACACTGTTATACAAGCTGTACACTCACTACTTTACATTGTAGCAAATTTCATTTCTTCAGTGTTGTCACATGAAAAGATATAATAAAATATTTACAAAAATGTGAGGGGTGTACTCACTTTTGTGAGATACTGTATGTGTAAAACAATTGTATTTGTTACAGTCTAAAAAAAGATTCAACCAGAGCAGAACATGAGTTGTTTTATAATGGTACAAGTCTAAATATAGCACTCACCTTTGAAATTGAAGTTGGAACCTCATGGCCCCTAATGTTGATATGAGATGGCAGAACATTGAACTGATGAGTGCCCAATAAAGTATTTGCATATTTCTTGTGGAATTCAAATATCCTAACCATAAGAGGCTAGTTCTTTCCTTTGCACTGACTCAGTGCTTACATCCATGAATAATACATTTCTACTAGCCTGGCTGATAGTTGAAATTGCAAATGAATGCAAGTTCTTTGTTAATGATTTGTAGGAAAGTTAGAAGTTAGTCTGCTTTAACTGGGTTTTACTTTCTGTTCATAATTTAGCTCTATCTAAGAATAAAGATAATTTCTTTCCAAGCCTAATCCATATATTTTGAAAGCTATTTTTGGTTGTTAAATGCAAAAATAATAATTCATTGAAGCCCACACCACTCAATGAGAAGAAAGTCAAAGATAGCTGTCTAACACTATAAACCCTGAAGCCTAGTTATGTCAAACTGCATGGGGCCTCCTCACTCCTTTTTCTCTTCCAGTGTAAGGAATTAAACTCTAAGTTAATAAACTTCAGACGTCCTTACATAACTGTGCATCTAAAAACCTTCACAAAACATCACCCCCCCCCCCCCCCATGCAGAAGAGACATAGGGGTTGATTTACTAAAACTGAAGAGTGCAGAATCTGGTGCAGCTCTGCATAGAAACCAATCAGCTTCTATTTTTTTTTGTTGAAGATTAATGAAACAAGCTGAAGTTAGAAGCTAATTGGCTGCCATGCACAGTGTGACCAGATATGGTACTCTCCAGTTTTAGTAAATCAACCCCAAAGTATTCCTGTTCCCCAACTTTTTCTACCTAAAATTTTACTTTAAACAAAATGTAAGAATGGGTGGGAGGAGGTTGGGAGAAAGGGGTCGAGGGGGTTTATTATTTCCTGACTTTAGGTAGATGTGGCCCTGAACAGACATAATTTGGCCATTTGAAGATACATTTCACTTAATTAGGCCCACTGTTTTATTTGCATATGTCTGGTCTTAGTTGCATTAAGGGTCAGACTGCTAAAACTCTAAAGCCTAGTACACACAAGCTGAACGTCGGGTGGCATCAACTGGTTCAGAAGAAGCCATCTGAAATTTGGCCCGTGTGTACTGCAGTAGGTCTGGCAGAAGCCGACTTCTGTCAAAGGTACATAACCGAAAATGGTCTGCCGATGGGCTCCAGATCAGTGCTCTTAGTCAATGGTTGAGAGCGCTGACCCGAGTGTTCTAGGGGGGGGAGGGGCCATCCCCCTGTCAGAACACAATAGAAAAGCAGGGGAGGTCGCTATACTAACGTCAGAGAGTTAGTACAGTGGCTCCTCCTGAGTTGTCAGGTTTTTTTGTTTAGCCCTGCTGGGTTGAACGCAAAAAAATTACTAGTGTGTACTAGGCTTTAGGGCCGATTTAAATCTATGCATTGCAGCAATGTGCCCTTTAATACTCGAGTTACAGCAATGCATTACAGCTCACGTTACACACAGTGATGCATTATAGTGCCCTTAATATTACATACCATCCCAATGCACTAAGACAATACCCACTTTAAGGCCTTTTGTGACGCGTCCAATTTTTGGGCTACCTATCAATGGGCTACCTTAATGCAACGCAGGTTAACACGTGACATATTGAGGTTGATTTACTAAAGGCAAATAGACTGTGCCCTTTGCAGGTGCATTTGCACTATTGTTTCCCCTAGAGCTTAGTGAGTATGGTGAAGCTCTGCTCATTTCCATCATTCAATCATGTGCAAGCAAAAACGTTTTTTTTATTTTCCTTGCACCTAATTTGGGTATTCTTTACAAAGAGAAGCCTCACTGAATTCGCTATGCTCTGGGGAAAATGAACTGCCCTTACAAAGTGCACCGCCTATTTGCCTTTAGTAATTGAACCCCAATGTGTGTTAAAGCACATGCACAAATGTAAATGAACCCCAGCCAGAGGTCAGGTGCCCAAAAAAGCAGGTAATACAGCAGATTTCCTAATTTCTTTCTAGAACTAGGCCATGCAAGATAAGTATAGGAGACACTCATTAGCACATTCATTTATTTAATTGTCATGCTGGAAGATTTCTGTGCAATAGACTGGATATGAAGAACGAGAAAGAAGCCCCACACATACACAAATGCAAAGAGTTCTAGTATCCCCTAAATTAAAGGAATTGATAAAATGGGCAATTGTCTTCCCACTTTTAGCAATGTCTGTCTATTCATGGTCACCTTTACATGCAGCATGACAGGTCCCAGAAGTGCTTTGATTGAAACTTAATCTTAAAATCAATTGTTTATTCATATATTAGGCTCACTTTCCATCCCCCAACTATCTTTTCTGAGTTGTTGTCTCCTTTAAGGAATTTTGCAATACGTGACACTTGCCTCGCATGTTTAAAAAAAAAAAACAACCTTGCATTAATCTCTTCTCAATAACTTCTCTGCAGTCCTGATTGATGTTGTGAAGTGTCTGACAAATGATCTGTATTGGGGACTAAAGTAGTATTTCTCCTCTGTAGCATTTTTATGATGCTAATTATAAACATTATACCATGTAGTTTAACTGTGTACTAAGGCCGCTTAAATCAAAACATAAAAACAGGAATAAATGGAACAGCAAATAAATGCCAGCACTTTTCTCCCCCTGTATTCTCTGGGGAAGTTTGCTTTGTAAAGTTAACTATTAACTTGTGGCAGGCAGTCAATTTTCTTGGGAATTTAGGCAATTTCCCTGTGTACAGTGACTGAATGTAGAGGGCCATAGAAGAAGAGAGACTGATAGATGGATGATCTTATAGCTGGAGATAGATTGATCGGTCGCATTTAATAGACCAGCTCAGGCCAGGACATATTTAAATGAAATTGAAACATGCATAACATTTCAGAGGCTATCAGTCTTACTTTATAAAGTGTCTTTAGTGCAAAACTGGGGCAAGTAAAATTTACAGCGGCACAACTGACCAACTTGTTTAGGGAAGGCTGTAAAAAGCTGATACTTAAAAATATAGAATTATTCACCACAATTTCAGATTAGGGTATGCCGTGATTACTAATAATTGAAAAATAAAACGGGACGCATACTGTATATACTGTAAAATATGGGGATGATTTACAAATAGACGATAAGCTGTCCCCCAGGCAAAGTGAATGTTTACTTTGGAAAGTGAATGTTAGGAAATACAATGAATCTGTGTTTAATTTAAATACCAAATTATGCACTAACAAATCTCCTCTTTTTTTTTTATTTCTGTTACACACAGTTGGTTATATTCAAAGTAAACACAGCTTCACCTTATCCACTAACATTCACTTTCCAAAGTAAATATACACTTCGCTAGATAGATAGCTTCCATTCATTTATCAAATCAACCCCAGTAATGGAATAGAATAATAATTCTAAAAATCTGATATTCATTTTTTATAAAAAAACAATACATGGAACATATTTAAAGTTAAGCTGCCAATGCCTGTTTCAATTTAATCTTACAATCTCCTCTAATAACAACCATTTTTAGGAAGGATCATACATTACATGGCCTTGATAAAACTAAATGAGATTTTACAATAATAATTGTACAATCTGATTGGAGTGTATGTGGTCAGCTATAGATTGATATACTTGGTATATATTTTTCCAAGAAATGCTAAGAATGTGAGTTTTTTTCTGTTCTGTTGCTCCGTTTTCCTTGTCTAGATGTCTCTTAGCATACTATAATGTAATTTATTCTAATAATTGTTCTATTACTTGTTATTCCTTTGCTGTTGCCTACTAAAGGACTAAGGTCTGGGGATTCACAGGTGAATTCAAGCAGTCTAACTCCATGAGGAAACCAGCAGTGTTGTCAGAGAATAATGCTGTGTTTTCATTAAAATGTATTTGGGCCTCCGCCATTGGGGAGTCTCAGAAATTAGGCTACTTTCTGCAAAAGATTCACTTATTCCCGTCTGCAACCGATCTGTTTGTATAGTGATAAATAGTATTTGAGGTGACTTACTACATAGTTAGCTGTACAGTCACAATATTCCACAGTTGTTTGCAACTATCATGGGTCCCTGTAACCTATGAAGCAAGTCAGGTTTAGGTGCAAGAAGTTACAAAATACACAACCAGTCAGAACAGATTAGGCATGAGTCTCAGTAATACAGAAGTATAATGTATAATCACAAAACCACTTCCATAGGAAATCTGGTATTGACAATACCATTTGATGTCTTGTCTACACAAGAGTTGCATTAAGGTAGCCCATTGATAGGTAGCCCATTTAAAGTAGCTTAAACTTTATTTGCTGTGTAAACAGACTTAAAACATTTGATAAATAGATGCCCACAATAACACCTTTAGGCTAAATGTAAATGCCAAAGCTTTTCATATGAGATATAGGCGATCACAAATTATATTTTGTACCAAGGCCCCATGGCTTTTAGTTACTCTTACTTAATGTCCTTTCTATGAGGGCAGGGAAGACAAGTGAAGACTGAATCCTTTGTCGCTATGCCACTGCATCAGGAAATTGGGCACTATCTGATTATTATCTATTATTATCCAGGCATGATGAAAAATCTCTGAAAAGGAAGGAAGGAAGGAAGGAAGGAAGGAAGGAAGGAAGGAAGGAAGGAAGGAAGGAAGGAAGGAAGGAAGGAAGGAAGGAAGGAAGGAAGGAAGGAAAGAAGGAAGGAAGGGAGGATAGATAGATAGATAGATAGATAGATAGATAGATAGATAGATAGATAGATAGATAGATAGATAGATAGATAGATAGATAGATAGATAGATAGATAGATAGATAGATAGATAGATAGATAGATAGATAGATAGAAGGAAAAAAGAAACCAAGGTTGTTTACCTCTACCTCTCCCAAACGAAAGCTTGTATGAACCTACCCTACATAAACATGCATGACATATTAGGTTGATTCATTACAATACGACCAAACATTTTTTTTCCTTTTTCGGTAGCTATACAGGAAGTAAGAGAAAATCTCTCCAAAGTCAGAAAAATTCCTTCTTCGACCGTTGTCACTGGAACAATTGTCCCCATTGGCAAAATCTCCCCTCTATAGTCTTATGGCAATTCAAAGTGTAGGATATTGCTTCATTTTCTGTTCTGATGACAGTGATCTCCAGGACAAATAGAGAGAATACATTTCTCTAAATTCACAGACAACAATTAAAAGCTTACAGGGACTCTAATATTTGCAGTAAGTGCCATGCTCTCTGCTGATGTTTGTATTACATTATGAAGAATGTGAAAAGGATAGTGAAACTCTCCTTGTTGCAGCAGAAGAAGGGAAATCATGTTGGAGTGTGGATCCAGAAATTCTGCCTGGGATAACTAACCACTGGAATCATTAAGAAGGAATAAGAAACAGTTGGTGATTCAGTCTTCTAGATTGAGTGAAAAAGTAAAATAAATTATTTTTGGGTACAGCAAACATTTCTCCATTTATACCCTTTTTATATCAGAGCCAGTAAAGGCACAGAGAAATACTTTGTCTGTTTCCTCATAGACCTCATTAGCATGTAAGCTCCTCAGGGCAAATACTTTTTTATGTCTTCCTTCTTTTTTTTTACTTTTATAGCATTTTTTACTCTCTATAGTATTTACCTGTTAATTGTGCTCCGAGCTGAGCTAACAGGGTGCATAAAATGAGCTGAACAAATATAATTAAACTTTAAAATGATTAAAATAATTTCACACATCCTTCTATTGTAGCAGATGAAAAGGACAGAAAGTTTTAGATTAAGTGAGTCTGCTACCTGAATTGTCTTTTCCTCTTTATGACAATCATTTAAAAAGTGCAGAATAGGTAGACTGAGTGCAATGGCTTTGCATTGTTATAGCCATAAAATGCCACCACTCCTGTCTGCTAATTGGAACACATTTCCTGATCATTTCACCTGAAAGGTAACCTGTCTTTTCTGTGGATGGGGCCTTTTTTCCCAGAGGAACAATGACATCTCCCACAAGTTCAGGTCCAGCCCTGGTGCCCTTTCCTGTCTCTTGCCCTCGCCCTCTGTTTATTTGCCCAGTCTCCTGATCATTGAGGATGAGAGTGTATAAACTTGTAACTGGTCTGCACCAGAGGGATCTTCTTCCTGTTATCCATTCTCCCATGACCAATTAAACATCAACTGGTTAAATAAAAATGAATATCAACTTCTAATGTCATGTTGTTTATAACTAATGAACTGATTAGGGGATAAACACATCAGCAAGACATTTCAGCTCCCTGTCTACTATCAAAAAGATGGTTAAATTAGATTTTCTTTTCCAGGCAATGTACTATTTAACTCTTAAATTTCCCTCCTTGGCTGCTTTGAAAGATGCATCTTTATACCTGTAAAGAGATTGCTGTTAAATTTAATGACATCTTTATAGGCATTTTCTCATTTAATATTAATGATGTAATATTGTATAATACTGGGTTGTGTGTGCAAAAAAATGACAATCTTAAATAACACTGTACAGAGTAAAATATTCATTATTATTTAATACTTCAATAAATAATGTAAAGGGGGGAAAGCAATGATTCCAATATAATAAAAAAAAAATCTGTTTTTATTTCCTTTAAAATATGTAGATATTAATTGAATGTGAGTGTATTTTCTCAATGATCATTACAGGGGGAAAAAACGAAACTTGTATTTTAGTTAGCAGTAGGTAACTGGTAGCTATAAAATAAAAATCTTCAAAGTTACTTTAAAAAACCCGAATGTATATCTGGTTGTAGAAGAAGTGTTTTCTTATGTTTTCTTGCACATAGATATAAAATAGAGTGAATCATTTAGTATTGTGGACTCTGACATGTATACAAGTACGATCCCAACCTGTAAGCAATGTTTGCCCACAAGCTGCACGACTGACAATAAAGTAAAAGCGCAAATGGGCTTTTTAAACCAATTTAGCAAACGCATAAATGTAATTTTAATGAAGAATCAATTTGGAAATAGTTCATTTTTCTTAAGAATCCATCTGTGAACCTGACAGAGGCTCTACGCCGTTAAATCAATAGGAAAAAAAATCTTTAGGTGGTAAAAGAAGCAGATTGTCCCTGGTGTGTGTCTGGGGCTGGAGATTTGTCTTCTTTCCTGGGGTTGAAGTCGAAGGGATGTGTGCCTGGCTCTAGTACTGGATGCGGCTGCCAGCGCTGCCCGGCGCATTGTGCGGTATAGATCGCAAGGCGTTGACGCTTCTGACTTTATCAACCAATCAGAAGTCTTATCCAGGACCCTAAAGTTACCAAAACACAATCAAAACATTGATCGGTCCTTTAAAGCTATCGGGGGTGCTTCCAATGCGTTTATTTTAAGCTTATTTACTTCTCCCTTTCTCAGTCCCACTCCAATGTAAGCCTATGTTCCTGGGACTTTTCTAGAGATCAACACCGTTTAGCTGTGGATGGCTGGTCCGATAGCATGGCACCCAGCTGAGAGACCGAGCGTACCTCCTGGTGTGGTGCTGTGTGATAGAAGGGCCATTAATCAGGGTGGACACAGCTCACAGCTCACAGCACTCAGTGCCCAGCTATGGAGATCTCAGGATGCCAGGCAATGCCATTTCTTTCTGGGTGAAGTCTGCTGTGAGACTTTTCCAAGGGCAAGACATTTCACCAAGTCTCAGAAGAACTGTGACAAGGTCGCCTCGGTGTTTCAAACTTTTTGTTGTATGTTGTAAAAGTGGCGATTTCTCGTTTTTTAATCTACATTTAGATGTGTTTATCTACTATATGTGCTTTCTGTTTATTTACTATAATCTTCTTCAACTCTTTCCAAATTATGCGCTAAAAGCCGCCTCATTTTATGTTACTTCTCATATTCATCTGCAACTTTTTAGCGATCGTTTCTCTCTATTTGATTTGATCTTTACTAATCCAACTTTTTATATTTTACACGATAAATAAAATATTGTTCATACAAGCATCAAACGCCACATCCTTTTTATTAGTTGTTCTGTCCCAAGTCCTGATAACTTACTTCATCATAACTTTTTTTGCCATCGTATTTGGTTTTAGTTTTGTCCTACTGTTTAGAATGAATTACCGCTTTACCCTCCCTGAGATTTTAATAGATTATATTTATTTGAATACATTTTACTGTAACAGTATTATTATAAATGAGGAAAGTTTTCTCAATGTATGTAGCACAGGTGCCTCCAGAGAGTGTGGTGCCTTGTGTTGTGTGTGTATAAGTGACAGTTGGCAGTCTGTGTATATCTCTGGGTACCTCTCCCCCGATATACTGGTATTAGAAGGTGATAAAAAAAAACCCAAGAGGGGTAAGGAAAATATTGGAAGCCATACTAATTGTTTTCTCCATGCTCAGTCCAGGTAAACTTGGTACACCCCCCTCCCCCCTTTCCCCCCTTTCCCATCCTTCAGTGTGTACTGAGAATCTGTGAAATCCCTTCTGCATTTCAGCTTTAAATAGGGAGATCAATAGAAAACAGTTGTAATGATACAATTAATTATGGCAAAATTAAAAGCGAGTAGAAAATCAATCTCTGATGGTGTTGAAGATGAAATTAAATTGATAGTCCATCTGTTCACCCCGCAGACCGTATAAATATGCAACCCAAGGACAGAGCTAATGGGATCAGCCTGGCTGGGACTGCACACAGCTCCCCCTGATCTTCTTCTCCTCCCCGTCCCATCTTCAGCCTGCTGCCTGCTCTCTTCTTTGTTTGCCTCTCCTTTCCTCAACTTGTTTAACCCCATCATGTGCACCATCTATGAAAATCCATAAAAAATGGATACACGACATGGGTCTTGTCTTTCTGATCAGGGTCGGTGCCCTGTACAGCCTGTCACCCTGCTCACTAGTAGATCCTATAGCTATGATCCATCCCAATCCAATGACCCCTTCAGATCCATACTCTATTAACCCCTGAGCTGACTGCCCTGCACCGGCTTGTAGGCTTCATTCCCTCCTCTGTTTGTTTTGGTTTTCACGTCAGCTGCCTCTCTTTCTCTTGGCTCTAGTGACATGCTGTGGAGGAGAAGAGATCTAGACACAAACACAGCCAAAACTCTTTCCCAATAGTCAAACTTCCTTGCTGGGGTGCTTTTAACCCGTTTACTGCGGGGGGGGGGGGGGGGGGGCAACCTATCCTAACCTGATCATTGCCTGGAAGTGAACAGGTACTGAAGGTTGCCATACAGGTTTATACAGGACCTGGACTTGGTGTGGAAGGGGATGGAAAAATAAATATTACTAGTTAAAATAACCCAGCCACAAAAAGAAACATGTATTTTTATTAGGGAATATCAAGATAGATAGATAGATAGATAGATAGATAGATAGATAGATAGATAGATAGATAGATAGATAGATAGATAGATAGATAGATAGATAGATAGATAGATAGATAGATAGATAGATAGATAGATAGATAGATAGATTTGAAAGGAAGAAACCAACACCTCTCCTAAAAGCTTAAAAATAAACATAAATATTTATATTAATTTGGTTCATTAAAATATATAAAATCCAACGCTTTTGTTTTCTTTTAGATAGAGTAGGGAATGTTTAAAAAGCCTGGTCCAATAACTGGTGGAAGCATAAAAAGATAGTTAAAAAAAAAAAGATATTAGTTTATAGAGGGGTAAAATATAATATAGATAGATATATGGATTTTAGTTCATGGATCATATTAGAAGAGATAAATAGATAGATCGATAGATCGATAGATCGATAGATAGATAGATAGATAGATAGATAGATAGATAGATAGATAGATAGATAGATAGATAGATAGATAGATAGATAGATAGATAGATAGATAGATAGATAGATAGATAGATAGATAGATAGATAGAATATAGTTTACGGATCATATTAGAAGAGATAGATAGATAGATAGATAGATAGATAGATAGATAGATAGATAGATAGATAGATAGATAGATAGATAGATAGATAGATAGATAGATAGATAGATAGATAGATAGATAGAAAGATAGAATATAGTTTATGGATCATATTAGAAGAGATAAATAGATAGATAGATAGATAGATAGATAGATAGATAGATAGATAGATAGATAGATAGATAGATAGATAGATAGATAGATAGATAGATAGATAGATAGATAGATAGATATTATAAGGTGTATTTTCCTGTAATCCCAGTTACCTGTCCCTCTATACTCCCCGTTGATAGGCTTCTTGTAAACTCCTAGAAAATGAGCGCTGTTCAAATCCGACATTGAATATGCCTTTTATTCTGTAAGTGGCTTGTTGTCAGGATTTTAGGATAAAGAATTAGCAAATGATCCGACTGACCCCTCTCCTCCCACCGCCCATCCAGGCAGCCTGGGGCCACAAGCCTCCACACCAATTGGATGTATTAATTGATGTACTGAATAGAGGATGACTGCCGCTGCTGTTATATATGTTCCTACGACAGTAAATATTACCAGTTTTGTAAGATCTGTTACCAAAATAATATATAGCATAAAAAAAAAAAAAAAAAAACACGACACCAAAAAAAATACATAAAATCATTTAATAAGGCATTTAAACCAATCCACATCCATAGTGAGCACACATATTACAAAAGTTACAAATAAATACAATAGTTATTTAAAAGTTTTCTAAACACCAATATCATAAAATCAAACTTATTCACTGATAAGCAAACAATACCCCAAACGATCGTCTCTTTGGACAGCCATTGCTGCTTTATTATTGGAAGACACAAAGATGCGACAACGAATCGATCTGATGCAGGCTAATAGGCAGAAGAAGATAGAGAAGAGTATTAGGAAAGAGGAGCTGTCTCCAACATACACACAGCACTAGGCACAGAATGGGAAAGTAAACTTACACAAGTGCGGGTCAGCAGGGGACACTTTTATAGGACAGGTGACAGGGAGACCTGTGCGGGACACAGAGCTAGGGAAAGAGTCAGCGATTGTATGGAAAGGAAATTCTACATATGTGAATCAAACCTTATCAGATCAGGTCACAGATCTCCCTCCCGGTGTGGATGTTGTGTCCACCTGCTTGTAGCAGAATCTCCATCAGGCTCAGCGTGCTGGCAGGATATGATGGCTGATCACTTGTACACATACTCCCTCCCCTCCTCTCCCTCTCATCCTTCATCCACTCCGACTCACTGTCCTCTCACTGAGAAACCTCTGCCACATACCCAACAACTCCATACAATCCAAGTCTACCTGGGCTTCACAGCCACCTAAAATCCCCCGACCCCCTGCTCTCTCTATATACCCACTGCTCTCCCTCTATATACCCCCTGCTCTCTCTGTATATCTCTCTCCATCACCCTCTCTTTCACTAAAACCCAGAGGCCATTAATAGCTAATGCTGGAGATGAATGGCTCCCTGCCATTCTAACAAACCCCTTTTAATTACACGTCAAACTAAAGTCTTTTTCACTTTCAAAGGGGGTTAATCATTATATATATATAAAAAAAAAAAAAAAATCCAAACAGCACTTAAACTCTTACTAGGATAAACTATGTAAGCAGATGGAAAAAGAGCAAATCCTGCCTCAGAAATGCAACATCCTAACTTTTATAAAAATAAAAAAAAATAAACAATAATTAAAAAATAAAATAATTTCAAATATGATATAAATTACAACACAAATAAATAAATAAAAATAAATACATAAATAAAACGATAATAATAATAATAAAATATGTTATATCTTTATTTCTTTCTTTTTTTTTTCTTTCTTTTTCCCCCCTTCCCCGTCACACCTTTTTAACCTTATTTCTTTCTTTCTATTTCTTTCTTTCTCTCTTTCTTTCTTTCTTTCTTTCTTTCTTTCTTTCTTTCTTTCTTTCTTTCTTTCTTTCTTTCTTTCTTTCTTTCTTTCTTTTTCTCTCTCCCTCTTTCTTCCCTTCTTTCACCTCTTTTTCTCTTCCTCACTCTCTGTGCCGGTGAGCATTGCTATTTTCCTGGCTCTATTTCTCAGGCTCCTGGCCCCTTCTTGTCAGTGAGGTTATATAAATGTTATTTTAGTGAGTGTGAATGAACATTTGTGGCAGGGCCTGCGGCGATGTAACCTTGGAAGGGCAGAGAGGAGAGACAGGAGGAGGATCCTTCATTACTGCTGATTAAAAGGGGCTTTTAATAAAGAAGATAATTCGCTCATTTGCACTTTTATAGAGGAAATGTATAGTGATATAAACACCGCTTCTTCCTAGTGCCTGGGATTCGTGTATAGAGGCAAAAATCACAAGAAATAAAATAGGTGAATGTTTCCACCTTTCTGACAAACACTGGATAATTCAACAAACAAGCAGCGCCTAGCTGTAAATGTGTTTACCCCAGTGCTCTGGTCTATTTTGCCATGGCCTGACCAGTGCATAGGCTGCCTGCTGGTCAATGTGGCTGAACAGGACATACAAAGCTTAAAAAATATTACTGTATATCTAAAAAAAATAACCTTTTTTTCATTTTGGATAGAGGAGGGTTAAAACTGCTATCAGTTTTTTCCCATTAGAGAGATTTCCCTGCACTTCCTGTTCTGTAAGTTCATCAGGAAGTGAGAAGATTCCTTTCCTATTGGAAGATAATCTCAGTTGTCAGTGAGCAAGTGCGGTGCTCACACCAACCATTCTGTGTAAATCTAACAAAAAAGTATTGTCTTTATTTTTTCTTTTTTATTTTAAGCTCACTCTCTGTTTCTACTGTGTGTGCGTGTTTGTAGAAATGTATTTATTTAATTTCGGTACTGTGATTATGTCTCTTTAATGGGTATTTTTTTGCTTGGTTTGTGTGTTTTGTCCATTTTATTTAGTGTATGTTGCAATTCCCTTGCCTCTTCGGTGTTTTACACTTTACTTTTATTGAATACCCTTGTTTTCTTTTACAAGTATATGGGTAACACTGAGCTTTGCCTGATAGCTTTATATTTTCTTGTATACTCTTTTTTGTTTACTTTCATCTTCTTGCTGTTGGTACTGTGTGTTGTGCGTTTATTTTGCTCTTTTTTGCGAATTTGACTATTTTAGTGTATAAAGCGTTATGTGTGTGTATGTTGCTTTCTTTTTTCTTTTCTTTTTTTTTCGCTTCTCTTCATTTTTTAAGCTTTCTCTTATTAAAAGCTTTAAAGCTATCTTTTTTAGTTTGTTGCTTTGAATTGCAGTGTCTGTTTCTATTATCTGTAAAATGTGTGTTATGTAATTGTGTATGTGCTCAGTCTTTGTTGGTCTGGGGAAGTCCTGTGCCCTGTAAAGGACTCCCCTTCTTGTCTGTATTTGTAGAAATGCCTGTAGTAAAGGCTAGAGGTTAAAGTGTCGGGTTCTACATAAAGAACAGCACACGTGGCCCATATGCCATTCAGGACAGTAAATACACAGAGTTTGTCTCTCCTCCAGCAGCCAGGCCTAATATATATATATATATATATATATATATATATATATATATATATATATATATATATATATATATATATACACACACACATAATCTAGCTATACCTGCCCTGTCTTCCAGTCCTCAGTGCTGGAGGAGGCACTCGGATCAAATATGCAGTGGTATTAAAAGCAGGCAAAAGGAGAGGAAATAGGGGGTCTTGGATGAAAGAGAGAAGGGATAGCTTTAGGGTAATTGTGCTGTGGAGTGTGAAATTGCAGCCTGTGGTGTTCCGTATTGTACCAGAAGCTCAACAAAACTCATCCTTCCAGAGACTCTTCCACCAGCCTCTCCATTTTGGCCACGAGTGTGTGTTCAGAAAATGAATGGGAGACACAAATAAAATTAAATATATATCTCTTATACCTCAGGTATATGTGTGCGTCTCTGCTAAGCGTCAGAAGATTGCTGCTGAGATCACACCGAATAACAATACATATCTTTCAATAGGGAAAAATATTCCCAGCTTATATTCAGAACCAGACAATAATAGTAAACATGCAATATTCTACATGAAATGTCATGTTTATGCTGACTTCATGATTTGTAGAAAATGTATTCAACATTCTATTCCTATTATGACTACTTTGTTTTCTTTTGTTTGTTTTTTCTTGTTTTGTTTTGTTTTTTTAACAAAACTGTAACATCCTACCTAATAAAATATAGTGGGCTCTATACACGAAATTTTAATTCAGTGATACAAACTTGTTAGCTAACTGTAAATATAAAATAGCATTGGACTCAGCTAAAAATAACTGCCACTTTTTTTTTTAATAAGTGTCCTTATACTGATATGTGAATTGAGCCTACTCTGTTTCTTGTTTTAAATTATGTTATGTATTAAAGATTTTTTTTTTTTTTTTTTTTTTTTTTTTCTACAGTGTGGGTATGGTATTTACCCGATAGGGGCCAATTTTTCTTTATAGCTCCAATATTACATAGTTAGTCAGGTTAGAAAAAAGGCACAAGCCCATCTGGCTTAACCAATAAAAAATAAAAAATAAAACAGTAAAGAAAACCCAACCATTCAATCCCATATACACAATCCTATACCCGCAGTTGAAATATTACATATGTGTCTTATTTAGAAAAAAAAAAAAAAAAATATATATATATATATATATATATATATATATATATATATATGTATATATATATATATATATATATATATATATATATATATATAATATTTTATATATGTATATATATATATATATATATATATATATAAAATATTATATATATAGATATACATATATATTATAAATATTATATATATATATATAATTACATATATATATATATATATATATATATATATATATATATATATATATATATATATATATATATATATATATATATATATACATATACATACATATATATTATAAATATATATAATTATTATATTTTATATATATATTTTATATATATATATATATATATACATATATATATATATATATATATATATATATATATATATATATATTTATTTATATATATATATATATATATATATATAAGTGGAGATTTAGTAATATGCGTGTGTGTTCATATCTATACGCAAAGAGGAGCGAGCTCCAATGATAATAATAATAATAATAATCATCATAATATTTAAATTAATAATAATAAAAAAATATTATTAACAAAAAAAAAATAATACAAATATAATAGTAATAATATAGTGTGTGTGTGTTACATACATATAGATATATGATTGAAGCAGGTGGAACATTCTCCATATGGATATTCATATTGCACGGCACTTCATGTAAGGTTGTTTATTTTGTTGGATGAGAAGAGAGATTTGTTTTTAATAATCCTAGCAGCAAGTGAAAGTATATCCACAATCCCATGCACTGCCAGATTTAGATCTGTAACTTTTCCACAGGAAAGGGGAGATTTAGGTGTAATAAGAGCAGATAATCCAGCATTTCCCCTGCATCTACCGCTGCCTATATCCAGAGGCTCTGGATGGAATCACTGACAGTCCAGATAAGATAATCGTTGTAAAGATAACTTCAAACACTGATTCTCACTTCCGAAAGTCAACTAGCAAAATGTACAATGACAGAATTTTCTTCAACTCTTGTTGCAAAACAGGACAGCCTGGTAGCCATGAGCAGCCATCAGCAGATTTTAATGCATTGGAGTGATGTTAGAGAGAAAACTAATGAAGCAGCTCTTTAGATTAGTATCTGCTATATTCTGAGAAAAGTTGATTTTTTGCCACTAAATTTCCACATTGAGGCTGGGAAGCCTTTTTGAAGTGTAAATGTTTTGGAAAGGAGTGACTGAAAAGTTCTCTGAAGAAAGCCAGGGAAAGAAAGGTTAATTTAAAATCTGATGCTAGACCTAAGAAAACCAATCAAGCTTAGCCATGCAAAAAAAAAAAAAAAAAGCAACTGGATTTGAGGCAACAGCTTACACTTTGTATTGCAAGGAAAAGTCACAGCAATGTTGGCCAGAAATCCCTTTGTATTTGGTGTTTGAACAAAAGTTATGACATTTGCCAATAAACGACTATTATTCCCTTTTAAGCTAGGTGAAGGAGCTAGCGCTTAGGTAACAGTGGGGGGTCAATGGATCTACTCTCCCTAGACGTAAATTGGGATCTCTGAGAGATCTGACAGTTCCACTTGTGTGCTTGTGTGAAAAATGCCACATTTAACCTTAAACAATGGACTTTAATTCTCAATGATGTGTTTTCTTTTCACATACCATCACTAGTTATAAAGTTTTAAAGCCTATTAGGGCCCAGCATGGTTCCTTAAAAATGCTGGACTTAAACCAATAGAGGAAAGCACAAGTAGAGGTTTTGTAATGTATGTGGACTAAATATACAACAAAAATAAATGTACTTACCATGAAAATCATCACATCTCTCAGTACTTATCTAACACAATGACCCTGTTATTTATTTGTATTGTTGAGAGAATTGTAATCTGGATTGAAACACAACTGTTGGTCTTGAACGAAATAAATGTTAAAATATTCTTATAAGAAATCTCTACCTTGGCTACAATAAAACAAACAAAAAAATAATAATCATAATAAAAATGAAACAATAGGATCCTTAGAGTCTGCACCTTGGACCTCTGTGCTGAGTTGCTGGCACTGGGGTCTCATTAATCTATAGTGAGCTGCTGGACTGGGTCATAAGAAAAGTGCTCAGAAACTTTTTTTCCTCCCTCCAGAGAGCAATGTCTGTTTTATAACCAGACCTGAGAGCGCCATCTACAGCTAATCTTGATAAAATATCAGATAAGACAGCGCAGGTTGGTCACACTCTTCTTAACTCAAGCTGGCATTTAAACCACTTGCTAGCCACTTAAATCTATTTACTGGAGAGTGAACAAGGCCAGGAATGATATACAGTATATAAAGAGGAGGAGGAAAAACATATCAGATTTGCCTGCTCTCACTATCCACAGGCCAGCCTGCAGAGAGGGGAGCCTGCATGTTCAGGGTGACTGCTCACAGGAGAGTTTAGTGTGGACAAGCAACATGCACCAATGGCTCTGTATGAGCCTTCAAATGACTAATAAGTACTCTGTCTAAAAAGAGCTGGACATGTAATAATGTTTCATTAGAAAACGACTAGCTGATGGGAAAATAGAGACTTCTCTGCAGCAGGTGACTCTTCTGCTGGAACTGATACCCCTTCAAATGAGAGCAAACGCAGATGTTAATGAAATAGCCAATATTTGTTTTAAATATATATGCTTGTCTACATGTGTATATAAATGGTCGTGCCTGCACCTAGAGATATCCATATACAGCTCCTACATTGTCAGCCCACATCACAAAAAAAAAAAAAAAAAAAAAATCACAATGACATTTAATGTTTCAGATTTTAATACCACATATGTATATAAACGTAACAAATGGGTGGCAATATATGTGTGTGATGTCTGAGAGTATCTACACAAATTATAATATATTTATGTGCATATATCTATATGTACAGTACAACACATACACATAAACAGTATATACACAGACACACACACATATAGTATATACACAGACACACACACACATATAGTATATACACAGACACACACACATATAGTATATACATAGATACACAGACACACACACAAACACACACATATATTTATATATATATATATATATATATATATATATATATATATATATATATATATATACACACACACACAGTATACACAAACACGTGTATATACAGTATGCATCTATATTTCTGTGTATATAAGTGTATAATATAAATCTGTGTGTATGTATAGATATATAGATATATAGATATATATAAAGAGAGAGAGAGAGAGTAGATACTATTACGCACGAATAGCCACACACATTGTTGTGTATAGGTGTGTGTATGTAAAAAAATAAATAAATATATATATAGATAGATAGATAGATAGATAGATAGATAGATAGATAGATAGATAGATAGATAGATAGATAGATAGATAGATAGATAGATAGATAGATAGATAGATAGATAGATAGATAGATAGATAGATAGATAGATAGATAGATAGATAGATATCTTCATTTTGATTTTAATCACTATATATTTATATTCTGGTTGTTAAAGGGGGGTGCATTTTAATCAAACCTTTTCTGTCTGTTTTCTTTGTCAATGGATTCGATTGAGGAGACCCATTTCTATTTCCCTGGTTTTATTGACAAGGGACCCCTTTTTCAGATCACTTGTTGTATATTGTAGTAACTTTGTAGCATGGAGCTATGCCCCCCACCCCACATTTGTACCCAACTACTCCACCTGAAGGCAATAGACAGGCTCTCTGACTTCTGCTGTCTGTATTACATTGATCCCAGGACACTAATGATAAATCGATGTTACTTCCACTTCTGGGAATTCATCATTTGCCTTTTCAATGCTTTTTTAGAATCTATTTTTTTTTTTTAAATCTGATTTTATTTTAACATTGTCACTGGTGTAGCAGCAGCATGGCAGGGAGATGGAGATGTGTGTTGATGTGGTGCAGACAGTGAGTGAAGTGTTAAGCAATAGAAAGTCTATAATCAGTGTTAAACAAATAGCCTGGATGGTAGGTGAATCTCCATTTGTCATAGCGTGGCTGTACTTTTATCTAAGGCTTATGTGATAATATGCTTGGTGTGAGTGTGTGTGTGTGGTGTGTGTGTGGTGTGTGTGTGGTGTGCCATCCTCCCCTCACCCCTCCACAGTGACAGGGTAATGCCAGGGACCTCCTCACTACAGCTCCAGTATTTTTTTGCGTTGGCGAATCACCGAGTGCTGGAATCTATTCCCTTTGTCTGACAAGTCATCCATCTCCCAGCTAAAGGGGGAGGGCAGTGTGTGTGTGTGTATGTGTGTGTATGTGTGTGTAGGGGGGGGGGGGGAATCTGAGGGGCTTTGCAGCTTTTAGAGAGACACACACAGGGAGAGGAGGCTCCATTCTCCAGCCAAACCTCCTAGCACACACATCCCATCTTAAAGTGACAACTTCAGCCAGTGTCTCCATTTTCCAGAGATCGCTCTGTCTATCTATCCCCGATATTTTACTCACTCACACACTCCTGGATATTTTTTTTTCCTTCTTTAACTTTGCTTTGAAGTCAGAAAACTCCAGCCAAAGACTTGGAGGGGAACAAACTCTTACTTGACCGCGTCCGGCTTCCATCACCCGCAGCGCACAAGTGTCTGGTGTGGTCCAGCAGCCATGAGAAGAGCTCCTTGCTGGCCCAACATCTCCTCTTCTTCTTCCCAGGAAATCTGAAGGACTCCAGCCAGAGCTGTCATCAGATCTGCACCTCTACCCCATCCTCAAGCCTTCAGTCCGGGGGGCAGTGGGGATCCCCTCATCGAGCCTGGAAACCAGTCTAGTCTATTTTCTTCAAGTCTTGAAGTTCAGTCCAAAGGCGAAACGGCGACTACAGCCGAATACCTCCCTTTCATTTGCCTCCCCATGGATATGCATTGCAAAGCAGATCCCTTCTCGGCTATGCACCGTGAGTACTATCCATTCCATTACAGCCTAAATCCTGCTCTAAGGGTCCAAATCCCACTGCCTGCAGCCCAGCTCAGCCCCACTAGCAGCATCGCTTTTCCATCCAAAACACCATTTACTAACACAATCCTTCCTTTACCCTTCTTAAATAGGCTGACTGATGCTTTTAATTAATAGCATTTAATAATACAGCATCGGCA
This sequence comes from Pelophylax lessonae, assembly GCF_965119305.1. NCBI lineage: Eukaryota > Metazoa > Chordata > Amphibia > Anura > Ranidae > Pelophylax > Pelophylax lessonae. Next base: position 150,048,092 of record NC_138776.1, read on the forward strand.
TTCCCCGAATATTATCCTCTACATTGTAATAATGATGATCAAAATCATAAAGTGACCTCTGATCTAGTATTAAATAGGGAACTGAAACATGCCTGAAATTAAATTACACAGGAAGGGAAAAATATATATTTTTAAAGAAAAATTGTAGAAAAAAAAAAAAAAAAGCTTATTAGCCGGCACTTATTATTATTATTATTATTTTAATAATAGACAGCATTAACAGGAGAAATAAACTAATATAAATAATAGGATACTAGTGTCCACCTATAAATAGGAAAAAGGCACGTGGGAGTATCAATAATATCAGGCATAACCTATAGAATAAATACAATTAATATCTCTGAGATATATGTACAAGACCAGTAACAGGGCCATTTAAAACCTGAACTTAAATCAAGGATTATATTTATATATATATATATATATATATATATATATATATATAAACACGCATTTAATATAACTATAAAAAGGGATATATTGTGAACTCTCCTAATCCAATATTGCAGGTACACCTGCGCGGGTTATCCTAAATAAAATAAATAACATAAAGAAAATTGCTACACTTAAAAAATGCTACAGCATGCATGATAGTAAAATGGGAAATATTACACTTAAAAATGCTACAACAAGCAATGACATAAAAAAGAATAGATAGATAGATAGATAGATAGATAGATAGATAGATAGATAGATAGATAGATAGATAGATAGATAGATAGATAGATAGATAGATAGATAGATAGATAGATAGATAGATAGATAGATAGATAGATAGATAGATAGATAGATAGATAGATAGATAGATAGATAGATAGATAGATAGATAGATAGATAGATAGATGTTATTATAAATTTGTAATCTTTTTTTTTTTCTCTCTCTCTCTCTCTTTTGCATCTGTTGCCTTTTAATAATATGTAATATGAGTTATCAGAGGTATGATGAATAATTGATCACAGAGGTGCTGAGAAAATTGCAGCTTGGTAACTGTATAGCTATAACGTGTTCACAAGCTGCTGGGCACCATTGAGGGGGGATACATAGCCAGCCCAGGCCACGACAACGTGACACTGAAGGTGCCAGGTCTAGGAGGAGGGCAGGAAGGGGTGTCACTGGGCAGGAAGGACCTTCTTGGGGGAGAACTGTATTTGTGCACGGTGCTGGATCGATTTAAGGGCAATGAGAGTTTCCTCAAGTTCACAGTCTATAAGTCACTGTCAGCAGCACTGGGGATAAACTCACCAATATAAATACATCATTTTTCTGAAAAGTGGAAAGCCTGCTGAATTCCAATTTAATAGAGCATTAACACTCTTTATATAGAAACACCTGCCTTCCCTGTATTTATATATATATATATATATATATATATATATATATATATATATATATACATACATACATGTATATATATCCGTGCTTTATACTTTAAATAATTATATATTTTATTAAATAAATGTATAAGCCTAAAGCTGCTCTCTCTCTCTCTCTCCTTCTATTTTTTTTTTTACATAAACGCCAGTGTTCTGCACAAAATCCTCAACTGCTTTATGGGTCTTCTTTCCCTTATAACATAGAATTATCTTACTCTATATATACTTTTTTATCTTAGCATACCCTTCCAAGCAATTGTATGATTAAATGAAGTGGGCAGAGCGCATGCCTGGCGCTAATGCTGACTGTCACCCGGCTGGTCACGTGTTGTTGTGTGATCTCTCCTTGATCGGAGTAAAATTGTTGGTCTAGAATAATCATGATTCCATTGTGAGGAGCCCTGATTATTCTGCCTGGATTGGGGGTCACAGTTGGTCAGTGGCAGGAGTCATCATGTGTGTTTTGTGGATCTCATTACACTGCACTGACCTAGCATGGAGCCCATCCTAGGTGTAGCCTTAGAGGTGACACATTCTAATCTAGGCAGATATCACATAGAGACAACTCCCCTGTAAAGGATGACCAGACTGGACCAGAACTGAACAAACTTGTGTTTGGAGAGCTCTTCCAGCAAGTTATAGGTGCTCCCAGCAGCAAAAGGTGCTTTATTCCTGCAGATCACCTTTCTATTCTTTAATTGACAGGGATACAGGAAAAAAAAAAAAAAAACCAACCGATCGTACATGATTATAGATCAGTTATGTATCATCGAATTAATCTGTTTTATGGTTATCATTTGATTTTGTGATCTCATCCCTCTACTATTTGTTGTCTAATGAATTGTTATGTGTTCTCTCTCTCTCTCTCTCTCTTTGTGTCTCTGTTTTTCATTCTCTCTTCCCCAGCAGGGCATGGGGGTGTCAACCAGCTCGGGGGGGTATTTGTCAATGGCAGACCTTTACCTGATGTGGTGAGGCAGAGGATAGTAGAGCTGGCCCACCAGGGTGTCAGACCCTGTGACATCTCCAGGCAGCTAAGGGTCAGCCACGGCTGTGTGAGCAAGATCCTGGGCAGGTAAGGACCTCTACTCAATCCAATAATCAAATATATATATCTAGATATCCATGTATATATATATATATATATATATATATATATATATATATATATATATATATATATGTATATATATATATATATATATTTAAGTGTTTTATATATATATTATATATATATATGTATGTATATATATAATCTCAATAACACACCAACCTACGTTTTAGGGCTGTACTTGTGTCTGATGAGCCAAGGTTGGCTGGCACTTATATAGTGGATATATATATAAAATCTCAATAACACTCCAACCTAATTTTGGGGGTTGTATTTGTGTCTGATGAGCCAAGGTTGGCTGGCACTTATATAGTGGATATATATATATAAAATCTCAATAACACTCCAACCTAATTTTGGGGGCTGTATTTGTGTCTGATGAGCCAAGGTTGGCTGGCACTTATATAGTGGATATATATATAAAATCTCAACAACACTCCAACCTAATTTTGGGGGCTGTATTTGTGTCTGATGAGCCAAGGTTGGCTGGCACTTATATAGTGGATATATATATAAAATCTCAATAACACTCCAACCTAATTTTGGGGGCTGTATTTGTGTCTGATGAGCCAAGATTGGCTGGCACTTATATAGTGGATATATATATATAAAATCTCAACAACACTCCAACCTAATTTTGGGGGCTGTATTTGTGTCTGATGAGCCAAGGTTGGCTGGCACTTATATAGTGGATATATATATAAAATCTCAACAACACTCCAACCTAATTTTGGGGGCTGTATTTGTGTCTGATGAGCCAAGGTTGGCTGGCACTTATATAGTGGATGGATCCATGTCCCTCTGGAGAGTCTGCATTATATGGGTGACAGAGGTGACACCAGAGGATGTTAGCCGTCATCAACTAACGGCTAATGAATGCGCACCTTATTAATAATCTAATGAAAGAACAATTTCTGATTTTACATATGTCCTTTGCAGCTCTTCCAATTTGCTACACAGTACTGATTAAAATGACATTACAAGGCTTTAATAGCGCCTGTGTATTGATTTGTAATTCAGCTCGCAAACACATAAGTAATTATAAAACCTAAGTGACTATTAGTATCGTTATTATATTTACATCAAATTGGTAACAGAGAGCTCCCCATGCACACCGATTTCCGATGCCAACGTTGATATAAACTCTAGAAAACATCCACTGAACCTGGAGGTAGCTGTGACACTTGCACAGACATTCCTGTATTCTTCTTATCTCTATGGAGAAATGTGCTGATTGCAAGTGATAACGCCTGTTTATTGATACCATTATATGTGGGTCGGATAATGGACGAATGAGCAGTTCGTATACATTTCTGGATCTATATAATTTTATCTATAAATTATATGAAGGTCGGGTAATAGATACATTTGCAGTTGATATACATGTGGATCTATATATTAACAACTATTATATATATATATATATTATATATATATATATATATATATATATATATATATATATATATATATAATTTTTTATGTATTTATTTTTTTCATTTATATATGTCTTTTTTTTTTTTTTTCAAATGCACTGTATTAAATATATATGCAAATGTATTCTAAGATATATCCTCAGATGATAAGTATACACTGTGCTTGTGCGTTATTTGCGCTATATTATAGGAATGCATGCATTTGTGTATGAGCCAAGAGTGCCAGCTCCGGGGCTCACTGACTTGGCTCTGTCCTTCTTGTACAGGTACTATGAAACGGGCAGCATCAAGCCGGGAGTAATTGGGGGATCCAAGCCTAAAGTAGCCACCCCAAAAGTAGTAGATAAAATCGCAGAGTACAAAAGACAAAACCCCACTATGTTTGCGTGGGAGATCCGGGACAGACTGCTGGCAGAAGGGATCTGTGACAATGACACTGTGCCCAGCGTGTCTTCTATAAACAGGTAGGAGCTGACTTCTGTACCCTGCTGACCATTGTCATAGCCGCTGTCACCAATTGTCCCCTCCATGTCACCACCTCATCTCCACATCCCAACTTGTATTTTCGCAGTCTGCATGGTGGAATATTGTAATCGTGTGCTGATTTTAGGGATTACTAGAAATAAGTCCTGTGTAATACTTTGTGAAAACTGTTTCTTTTGTCTGTTTACACTATTGATGGAAAATGTCACTTTTGCTGTCTTCGTTTGGTTTATGAGTATTACAGCTAATGTCTTCAGTCATTTTAGTGTTCTCAGTAATTAAGAATTTAACAGCTCCCAAATTTACAGACAATAACAAAAGCTTAGCTAGTGAACCATTAAAATAGCAGAGTTTATTTATCTTAACTAAACAAAATGGAAATACTGAGTACACGTGTGGAATGGGTCAGGAGGATTACAAAGGATAGAGCAGGTAACCAAAACTTTTTTTTTTTTCTTTATCTCCCAAGTGGTGTGCTGGTGATTCTTGCACTTTGCAGAGCTTCAATGAATCAATGGTATTACAGGATTACACCTATATACAGCCCATGGCAGTTCCATTAACTATTGTTTGTCTTACTATGCAAAAGACTGGATTTTTTTAGTAACTTTAGGGGGAGGGGAGAGCTAAAGAATCCTGAAACCCCCCTTGTTTATCTACTGTCATTAAAAAAAAAAAAAAAAATGCCATTTTAGCTAGGTAAAACTTTTTTTTTTCTTTACATTTTTAAATTACTATAATGAACTGTATGTGCTCTATGTTTACTATATAATGAACATTTATCCATCCTAACAAGAATATTTTTTATTACTTGCATATTGAGTATATATATTTTAGTGGGATATTTAAAATGTATTTATGTAGAAATTCTTTGGAAAAAAAAAAAAAGAAATTCTGCACTAATCCCAGAGATTTTGGAATTTAGCACAAATTTAAAAATTAAAATATTTATGTGTATGTGTTTCCTAATAATACTGTACTTGTACTCATCCACATGCATGCATGTGGTGCTTCCCATCTTGTGACCATACAGAAAAAAAAGTCTTATTCTTCTATCCTTTCATAAGATCGGTGACATGTTATTATTTATTCAGGATAAATAAGGAAACAGCACAGCTATAATTACAAAATGCCATGCAGAAAGCCAGCAGAAAATACAATTTAGATATTATCTGTTGCAATTGCTCTGGCATCCTACGTAAATGTTTTTAATATTTCACAAATGACATGGAATTATCCCAAGTCATCTTGCAAGCAGCAGGTAAAATTAACTGCTGGAATGTACCTTGGCTCACAGAGAGTCCCTGAGACACACATGCGCTGTTATATACTGCTGGGCGACTTGACGAAATTATTCCTGTGTGTACCATCTGTATTAAAATGGATATTAAGATATGAATAGGGTAACATAATACTGATTGACTAATTATACACCTTCCTATAAAACTTCCTACATTCATTTTTTCCCTCTTGTTTCAGTTAGGTATAGAAGGGAGATGAAATGTATTGGCATTCATATATGCCATGAAGCAAGGAAGCATACACACACACATGAAATTGATTACCACAGTATAGAAATCATGTTGGTTTACACCAAAATATATTTTCTTTGCTTGGAGAAAGCTTATGACTTCATTACTCAGCAAGCTGAGGCTTTAAAGACACAACAGTAGCATGCTTTAGAAATACAACAATTAAGAATGCAGTTGTTATATTAATGTTAATTATGGAAACTTAGCTTTCTGTAGATAACAACACAAGTCCATCAGCTCCCTTTTAATCCCTGATGTTTTTATTTCTGATGCAAAAGAGCTTCAACCAAACCACATCACTCTAGACTAGATATGTCAACTGGTGGTGGTTTTTATAAGGGATGAGAGAGGGCCATACATGTCCCACTCTATTTCTCTGCAGCCAGTTTAATCATTTTTACTGAATGGGGCCCAGGACTGTTTTATAGCTCAAAACATTGCACTTGCTTACATAATGTTGTAGCTGAATACTGCAAAAGTATCTTCTGGCACCTTTATGGTAACCTATTGTAATAAATACTGCAGTTATTTTTATTAATGTAAGGTTCAGTATTTGTTGGAATTAGGTGTGGTCTTTGGCAGGTCTACTGTGGTTCCTTGTAGAATCATCCCATTCAATTTGGCCCCCTGTTCTGTTTGAGTTTGACATGGCTGTTTTAGATCATGAGAACTACGAACCTGTGAAATACAATCAATTATTAATAGCATTTCAACCTTTTGCTGTATAATAGCGTTGATGTAATTTTTTTTTTTTTTTTATCTAATGGTAAAGGGTTGATCTTGTAGACTCTGAGCAGCCCAGAAAAACAATGTTTGCTTCAAATGGATTGGACATTTAAGACAAACACAATTAGCCTTACTTCTAATAGGATCTGGCAAAGGGGCATTGGTTGGATCACAAGCAAACTTTTATCCGTTTCTTTACCTCATTAACTAAAAGTAAGGTAGCAAAAATAATTGTAATCCTAAATCCCTTCCAGACAATGAGGCCTACTTTCTAAAGTAGTTGAAAACATAACAGGCACCCTAAGAATTGTAAACTGGCACATGAAAGCGTTTTTAACCTCTGACATTAAATGAACATTGAACTGAAAGTCAGCAAGCAAATAATTATTAACTGCAAAGTATGAACTTATACATGAAGGACGGTATTTAGAGAACACAGAGGATTTTGAATATTAGGTATTAAGAAAAGTAACGCTAAAAACATAAAGGACCTAATTTATGCAAAAACCATTTTAAATATTTGAAATGAACTTTAATTCCGCTGTTGCTTCCTATTACTTACACAGAAAGTTATTTTGTAGACTTACAAATTGGTGACTTTTTTAAATGAAATTTTGGGCTTTTTGATATTGTAGTTTTGTTTTACTTTTCTTTGTAAGGCTAGCATTTTTTAATTTTTAGATTTAAAAACTTTACTTGAGTTGATAGAGTTCAATAACGCTTATAAAAACAATGCAAATTTGAAGAAATGTAAAACAATTGCTATTTGGCCATATGTGACATTGAAACACCAAGAAATCAATCTTAAAATAATTCCTTAAACGTATGACTTTTTCCCCCTTTTTTTTGCTAAATATCTTTCTGAGGATATTCATTAAAGCAGGCACCTACATTAGCAGTATTTTAGTTTTCCATTTCAAAATTCATTTTATGACTAAAAGTGAATTACTATAAAATATACATTAGTGTCAGCTATGACCATAAAAATCAATACTTAATGATAAATGTATTGCCATCACAAAGATTAATTACTGTATTCTGTAGGTTGGAAATTGATTTTTACAGTTCTTATATGCATTTTAATTTTTACAAAACAGTGTTTCAAAGAATAAGTGCTGCCCAATAGATACAGTTTAGAATATGACTTAAAAGGGATTTTTGTATGGCTTTTTTAAAAGCTGAAATGCTGAAAAGTTAAAACAAATCTCTCTTTTTTTAAGATTTTTCATGCTTTAAGCTTATTTTATATTTGATGTAAATACATTACGCTTTTATTTGTTTAATAACTGATTAGCATGGGGTACATTATTTCTGTCAGTGGCAAGTATTGTGTTTATGTTTTTTATTTTTTCTAACTCTAGGGATAGCCATAGCAATGACTATATAATAGTTGTTGTAGTAACTGAATATTCCTAGCAGAATGAATTAATTGTTGGTCTATCAATTTAATCACTCTGCTTTAGAATGTACCCCTGAGCTATACATTACAGGGGCATTTACATTATTATTATTTAAAAGAAATGTATGCATTCACAGATGTGACTGGCTGTGATAATAAAGCATACAACATTTCTTTATCAATGTTCATTTTACTGTTAATATTAATTAAGAACTTCTAATTCTTTAATAGGTTGTTTTGGCTCCATGAACTGCTTTGGCGTATCTGCTTATTGCATACAGTTGCCATACTTCTGTAAAAGAAAGCAAGGATTTTTGTGCTCAGTCAGTTAAAACCGCCCTTGCTTTCCTTAGGGTGCCAAGAGCAGTAGTATTTCCTAATACCACAGCTTGCTATATCTGTTGATCTACATGCATGAGAAGAATGAATGCTGGGAGTAGGTTCATTACAAGTTTCCAAAAAGCAGGAAGTGGCTATTTTGGCAAAGCAGTGACGCATGGGGACCTTGTTTGGGTATATGGTAAATGTTTGGCCAGGATTGGTTTAATCCAGGCTCGTTTCATTGTGAGCTTTTAGCTACTATTACTATTTGATGTCACGGCTTAACATTTATTGCTCATGGGAAAACTTTATTCTGCTCTATGGTAATTTGGAGTACATGGCTTCCTCTCACTGGGGAGAAATAGTGGTGGAATGTTGAAGTGCTTTTTCTGACTGTGGTATCGCCCTACATTTTGCCTTATTATTGAATGTTATTATTGTTATTATTGAAAAATGATGAGTTGGTCAGTTGAATCCTTCTGTAAAATTATTTGGTATTTATTTTTATTTTGAAATGCAGTGGTAAGAGAAAGTTTGTTTTATGCTGGCTTTCCAGGCCTAGACACTTTCAGCGCCATTTCCTCTTCATAAAGCAAAAGTGCCAGGGTCAAATACCCTCTTGTACTCTTGTGTATTACTGCTTTGTATGATATTGTATATTCTTTGTATAGATGGAGCCGCTCCCTTGCGCATAATGACTTTACATAATGCACATATTGACATAGATTACCCCAACATATGTGAGATTCCCCTATGTGTATAGTATATCAATGAGCGTGTGTCAAAGCCTATAGATTGGATGGTTGATAAGATTATCACTGTAAATATAAAATTCTATAAATCCATAAAGTGCTAGGTAACCTCTCCATTCTGTTTACATTCACACAGGCTAAATATATTTGTTAAAGTCCACTCAGGGAGGTATGGTTCATTGAGGGTGGTCTACACTGAAATTGTAGCTGCAACAATCATCCCACAGAGAGGCAGATTTAGATCAGGGACCAACACAGGCCCCTCTGTCTGTATGAAAACCAATCAATAACCTGGTAACCAGATCCTCTCACTCTGGGAAATAGACATCAAAATAGTTCAATACTGGAATCATACAATGACATTGCGGATGGGCGGGGAATAGATTCCAATAAAAAATGTGGAAACCACACAATATGATACAGACCATGCAGAGAAGTCTGGTTAAACTGGCATTTGCATTGTAATGAATCAGTGAAAAGATATACCTTTATTTATAAGTCAGTATTAAAAGACTTGGATAGAAAAAATGTATAGAGTTTGGAAACACCAGAAAAGAGTATTATACCCCAAGAGAAACATTTTCAAACAGTCACGTTTTGGTCCAGGGGGATTTTTAAAGTTTCATTGTGCATTGTAGCTGAAATAAGTTTTCCCTGTACCCAAAGTAACACTGATGTTATAATGTGGACTGGTTAAAAAAAAACACATATGTCCCAATCAATTTATCTTCAAGGCATTGAAGCAGGAAGGCTCACAAAAAATAGCCAAACATTGTAGAGTGCCTAAAGTTAAATCAGGTTTGCTGAGATGATGGAAAATGTTGCCTTTAGTAATGCATATTCATTGGCTTTAACAGGGCTAACAACCGCGCTGCATCCTATTATAACAGCCCCAACTTAGTGCTGGACACATATTGTGCAGGAAAGAACATTCTAATGAACATATTTCACCATATGTCACCATTTTTAAAACATCCAATGGATATACAATTAGAGTAATAAAAACATAAGCAATGCCTCCATGCTTTTAACTAATCATGTTGGTGCTTACAGTGAGATATCTCTTTAGTAAAGATAATGTATATATGTTGTTAAATCTGTGACTATTATGTATGTCGCAATATATTGGAGTTAGGCCTTGCATTGAGTTAGTTTGTGCTTCCTCTGAGAGGTCCATATTCCCTCTACAAACATTCTAGTGATTTCTGATGGTGGCAGGGACAATGCATTGTGAGTAGGAAAACGACTGCTTCCAAGTGGTCAATTTACAAGAGGCAAATACTAAAAGCTCTTCACTACTGGTGGATTTTTTCTTACCTTAGTGAATGATCCCTTTGCATTGACTACCCAATCACATGCAAGGAAAAGAAAAAAAACTGTATTTTTTGATCAAACACAATTGGATGATGGAGGCCTGCAGAGCTTCACCTTATGCGCTAAGCTAAGGGAAAATCCCCTTGCAAAGTGAACAGCCTATTTGCCTTTAGTAAATAAACGCTTAACAGTCAAATTATTCTTTGCCTATTGACATTATTCAATAGAGATTACTCAGAGAAAAACTAGTGCAGTATCCCATAGTAACCAACTGGCATTCGATCTAGGTCAGAAATGTAACAGTGACATATTCTTTTTCATTCCAACGAGTTGTGCACCTAATAATTACCAGGCCTCTACTGAATAGGACATATGTATTTTAAGGAATTTTTTCATTCTCTTTTAGAAGACACACAGATACACAGTTTCCACTGACACTATGTATAAAATTTTGGCAAAGCTTCCCTATCTCTTGCAGCAGTGCTGGCAGAGAGGGTGGAGAATTAAGGAGTCAGGTGCAAATCCCACCCATCTGTGCAGAGCTTTAATGAACTTTGCACTGTAACTAGGGGTCACTCTTCCGTTACACTGGCATCAGCATAACATTTTAATGAGATGTTTAGAGAGCGCAGGCTCCCTCACAAGAGACAAGCACACACACATGCACATTCACACACAAAAAGTGAAGAAAAATTCATTTCATGCACTGTGGCTGCTTAAGAAAGGGCAATTTGAGCAGGACCCAGCATATGTATGTGATAAACGTTAACTGTGCATTAATCGTATTAAAGAGGCACCTATAAACTTTTCATTTCTAATTAAATTCAGATTGGTGATTTTTTTTTTTTAGCTTCCAATAAGCCAGCATACTATAGAACTATTGTTTATGTGGAAAATTAAAATGCAAATACAATAGGATTTATTTCCATTACTGGTATGATATGCTAGGATTCTCTGTTTAACAGCCAACAATTATTTAAAACCAGGGTATTTTTTCTATGGCTTTGCTAGAGCTTTGTTCCTTTTCACAAGGTCATATGCCCATTACGCCCCCAAAATCCTTTGCAAATGGGCAGTCAGAGCTGTATTGCAATGCAATATGCGATAGGCTTTGAAATGCTGGTTGTTAAGTGACTGAGTTTAGCTTTCAAACACACTGCAGGACAAAAGCTCGATGAAACAGACATTACTGCAAATTACAAAACTTACTTGCCTGCTAACACTGTGTATCAGTAATAATAATAACAATATGAAATTGGATAATTCTAATAATGACTATACTTACATTTTTTATGAGGCTGGGCTTAAACTGAAAACTAGCACTGCTGAATGAACACATCCTCTATTTGTCTTAAACAGATTCGAGAGACTGCTGCTGTCCGCATAATGACCTCAAAAAGGATTTTCTTGCCAATATGATATTAAATTGACATAGAGCAATGAACCATAAAAAAGGCATGGAGGTGTATATATATTATAAAACAGACATTGAACCTATATGCAGAGCAGTAAGCTATATTCTTCCAGACCCTCGCTTTTTATCTTTCTAAAGCACCCACCCATGCGTTACGCCACTAAAATATGGAAATGGGTGCCAGGTTAATTTTGCAGTGGCAAAATGCTGTTTGCATATAATGAGACTTGCTTGTGCCTTTTCAGCAGAAAGCCCTGCACAGTAAAGAAGCATAGGGTCAGCACTGTGTTTATGGATCTCTACAATAATATCTTCTGCACAAGCATTCCAAAAAAAGGTACCAGCTCCAATTATGGATGGCATCCAGTTACACCCATGCCACTAGATTATGAATAAACAAATGAATATAACGGTGGTAATAATAATAATAATATGGCATTGGCAGTGCAATGGAGATCTGGCCACAATGGCATATGAGTCAAAACAAATCCTTTCGAAAAAAAAAAAAAAACCTTTTCATTTATTGATAATTCTCCTCTGCAAAATGCTTTCCGAGGAACATCCATAAAGGCCATTACTGAGGCAAATGCATTAGGTGAGAGAACAGGCTGTAACCAAGCAGTATGGCATACTTTATTCTTTGAGCGACTACTCACGCTACACAGTGGATTTTATGGATATAGTAAAGCAAAAAGCCCTTTTTGGTATAACACGTTGCCAAATATTGTTTTACTATAGCTTTACTATCTAAGATTTTTAACGAATTAGATGAAAAGCGTAATACAAAGGACTAAAAATGGAAAATAAAATGACCTATACTTCATGTGTGTCCTTGGCCCTACTTCTGGGGAAGCCCATTTTAAGGCCCCCATTAAGTTTTAAGGCCCACATAGTTATATGTAATGATGGTTTGCCAGGCAAGAAAACACTATAGAGGCTTCTCTGTTTCAAGATGCTAGACCGGTACTTGCCACAGCAAGTGTGTGGTGTACTGGTCCTAATAATGTCCCTACAAGATGCAAAATAATAAAAACAGTGAAATTCACATACCTGTCACATTATGATTTATACAAAATTTTATCGGAACATTAAACACTTGTTAGGATTACCTCATGAATGTAAGCTTAAGTGGAACCTTCATGCTAGATGACAGGTGCAATGTACAATTTTAGCCAAACAATTACACTGCTGATCAGTTGTTGTGGTTTAAGTGTAATTAATATGCTTATACCAATACATCCGCTATTCACTATATGTTGGAAGATTCCTCATTGCTGCCTATTGGGGGAAACCTTTACAAAGAATTTTTCCCTTTTCATCTCTGCTGTAACATGAGAAATGAATCAGCCAAAATAGCTTGTTTGAACCTCAATAATACTGAAGACGGTCTTTCAAGCTGTCTACTGTGACTGCACACCATAGGCATGCAGAATTCTCAGGTTAGGTCTATGTCGCTTCATGTATGATGAACTTTATTGGACTCACACCAATAATTGAATATTTTTGACTGCACATTTCTGTGTGGATTATGAAATAAAGCCCATATTGTTTGCAAATAGATATAAAATTTAGCAAATATGCAAATGTATGGTATATGAAAGAAAGCAAAATCTCAGAAGAAAAGGCTTTGCTTTCATTGAGTATCAGAGCACAGACTGTAGTGCCACACCTGTGTCATTATTTATGTCAAACACATAGAAAATGCTAAATGTCACTGAGGCATAATGAAAAATGGAACATTCACTGCACAAATTAATTAAATAGTAACCTAGCCCATGAAATGTTAACAGTAATGATCAAGCATTCAGCAACAAACAAGCAAACACTACAGAGATAAATATAGTTTATATGCAGCATAGTAAGGAGTTGAGGCATGTGACTAGATTTTGCTTGTGAATTATACACATTAAGTTATTACTAAAGTAATTGTCTAGCCAACTCTACATCTTGACACCCAAAGACTAAGGACTCCTACTCTTCATTGTAAGTGATAAGTTATAATAGCTGACATGTTGAATTCATTGTCGTAAATTAGATAATTTTTCTCTACTGTGTGACAACAGGTATGTTCTTTTGTTGTGGTAATATAAAAATATAGGTCTTTTTATTTATTTGCTTACTTCTAATAAATTCCTAATAAATGTTTGGCTGGGTGCCTATTGGTTGTCCACTACACCCATGAATTGCAGTTTTATTTACTATGATGACTCTGAGAAGGCATTGCTGAAAAAATGGTGCTATACATAAAATATTTGTATTTGATATGTCAGATCAGGGCTAGGGAAAATAGGCCGGGGGCTTAATTTTCATTGATTTTTGGTTTATCCTGTACATTGGTCATGCAAGCTACAATGTTGTTTTGCCTTTGAGATGAATAACCCTGAACATACATGCAAAGATCCTCCATTCACCTACTAAAACTTAACATAAATGAAATAAAATGATCAAAATATTAGTGTACAAGTCCTTGAATACCTTAATGTATTCTGAGTTATCATTAAATTACTATACGGTTTTACATTTCCCTCACTGTTTTTGGCTTAGTTCATGCCCACCTCCTATGAGTACGAAGATGAAGGTTTGCAGGACTGGCAAAAATTGACTCCATTTAGTTAAGCCAATGGTCAGACATGAGAGCACAATGCAACTATTTATATCTATTTTTTTATTACAGATTTCTATATAGTGCTGACATATTACGCAGCACCTTACATATATTGTACATTTACATCAGTCCCTGCCCTTAAGGAGCTTAGAGTATATGGCCCCTACCCCACATTCATACAAATACTATGGACAATTTAGACAGTTAACAACCCTACCAGCATGTCTTTGCTTAGTGGGAGAAAACCGGAGTACCCAGAGGAAATCTACATAGGCAAAGGGGGAACATGCAAACTATTGCCCATTTTTACAAAAAATTCATGTATGAACAAGAATGCTCATATTTATTGAGTGTGCATTTCTAAAGGAGTCCATACACATAAGTATCATCATCCAGTCTGCATCTATGGAAGACCATTAAATGTTAAAAAAAAATCTTAACTGATCTGTTGGTCTAATGGCTAACATATTGGATGTCACTACTATCATTCTTTAATGCTATAAATATTTGTTGAATGACATTAGTGTGAGAGCTGGGGAAGTAAGCAGAAACATGGCTATTAGCGCATATGAATGCACAATCTGAAGCATAGTATAGCAATCTATGATAGACTTAATGCAACAAACCGACCTGAACATAACATTCTATTGACTTGGGGACACATTCACCTCAGGATGTCACAAGTGACATCGGTACTTAGTGCATCTCACAGTACAACTCATATTGACAGTACTAGTGATTTTAGTAGCTTCAGCCTTCGCTTTCCATTATTATTTAGAGATGGCCTTTATGTTGTGGGCACTGAACCTCTAGTAATAGGGCAAGAACACGATAAACATCTGTTGATGTGTTTGATCTAAACGGCTTTGTGCGCTTGGTTTCAGAATAATCAACAGAAAAAGCAGGAGACACACACAGAAAAAAACACAGACACGTCTTTTTTTCTCATAAGAGATCAGCTGTTATTAAAATTGACAAACAGAGAGCAAGGTGGTGTGTGTGTGTGAGTACGTGTGCAGAGGAATCCCCCTTTATCTGGCAAATGTTTTTGCGCTTATCCATTATAGAGAGAAACCAAGGCCACTCATACTGGGTGTTCAGTGAGTATTGATTTGGTCTGCCAGCAATTTTAATATTTCTTCAGGGACTTTCTAGCAACAGCAGTTAATTCACCCTCCCAAATTGCTTATTCAATAGAACGAACATGACTCCTGAATAAAGTCCCTGAATTTATGTGAATGCCACAAGGCAAACGGTCAATCAATTCTTATGGAGCCAAGTTAAAAATATAAATAAAATATTGTCATTTGTTTTTTTTTTTTACCTAGCTTAAATAGAGGAGGGGGGAGAGAAGCTCACTTCTTTTGAACACCTTTGATGCTTACAATTAGATAAAGCGGTACGCTGTTGTTATATATGTGTCCTTGTTACAATGATGAGACCTTGCGCTCTTCCTTCAAACTGGAAGTATGTTTCCACTTCTCCTTACTTAGTGCTCACATAATAAGCCCTGTCTTTACTGATATCTTTTATATTGGTTCTGAAGACCTAAACCAGGTTGCCAGTGAAAAAGAGAGAGGCCACCAGAAGACTGTAGAAACCATTGTAAACTCCATTGATGAGAACACCTTATTGGAAAGTTCTCAATAATGGTTTCTGCTCTTCTGGTTACAACATTTGTTTTCCATTCTTATACCACAGTTTTGGGACAACATATAATAAAGGTAGAGATACAGCTACATAAAACAGTATATGCTGACTCTCTAACCTAAAGTAGATCTTGAAGAACAACGTGTTGTAAAGCAGAGTGAAACAAATGAACAATGTACAAATTCAATTTTTAAATTTATGATGCCATTGTCATCTGAAAGAGCCGAGTAGTTTTGGCACCTTAGATTTTCAATTCCATAGCAAAAAGTTGCACACAGCTGAGTGATGTCATCACTGCTCTGTGTTTGGAAACCTTTGAGAGTTTTCAATATGGCCAAGCCTATAATACATTTTGTACCACACTCTAGCTAAAATGCTGAACGTTCAAGCTTTTTTGTTAGTGACAAAACCTACTTAAGCTGCCTAAGGAAGAAATCTCTGTGCTTGGATTTTATTGATAACTGCCATGTGCCCACAGTGCCTTACATGCTGTATTCAGTTCAGAAAACCAAAAATACAAATAATAAAATCTTAACATGTTCAAGGTAGAATGTTGAAGTTTGTGTAGTTTTTTTTTTCCAGAATTTTAACAATCCCTTTGTGCTCACAACTTAATCTTATTTTCATCGGAGGATTTAGATATTCAAAAAGGATAGATTAAATGTACTAGCGAGTAGCGACTTTAAATGTTATTGTAAAAGTATTTGTGCAGTTATTTTATCAAATTAAATGTTTATTGTATATAATGTTTTATGCTTACATTTTTAACGTGGCTGTTGTGTATGAATATAAAAATGGATTTGATGACCCACAGAAAACCTAGGAATCTTTTGATTGCGTAAAGTGAAAAAAAAAAAAAATTAGTTACTTATGCACATAACCTTTCCTCTAGTTTTCATAAAAGAATCTTAGGTATTAGCATCAATTTTCAAAGCTTTACTTTACAAACAGCTCTGTACCCAGAATTAACATTTTCTCAATTAACATATACAGCTCATTTTAAAATATAGCATAACTACCGATGACATCACAAAAGAAGACTTGGCCGTCATAGGCGGTTACTCCCTGTTTTCCTAATTACCTACTGAGCATGTACTCCGAGGTATGAGGAAATCTTTGTATATTTTAGTTTACAGGTCAATCAACCATAACACACAAATCCATACGAAAACAGACTTCATTAGTTCAGGTGCTTGACTCACTGAATTTCTTGTTTACATGGAATGTATAATAGGGTATTTCCACAGACAAATAAGGAAGCCAAAAAGTATTTTTAATACTGAAACTGAATTAACAAAAACCTTGGGAAAATCAGCTAAATTAACATATAATATTAGACATAAAATTTTCATTTAAATTGGATAATTATTAGGCAAATCCTAAAACTCTTTACATAATAAGTAAATGTAAAACATTTAAACAATAGTTTTCTGAATTAACCCTTTCATTGTTGTCATGACAAGTTTTTTGAGCTATTCGATAACAAAATATAGAGCTAACCTAATAAGTGACAGAATCACTCAAACACAAAACAGTACACTGTGGTTCAGGAATACGAATACAATTGTCCAATGCAAGTTGTGCTTACCTCCTTTCCTAAAGTACTGTAAAAAAAAAAAAAACTGGTTGGTATAGACAATTTCACTGTTTTACTGTCACTAAATGAGCCCATTTATTAAATGTTCAACCTTTTGAGTTGTGGCTGACTCTGAAATCAATGTGAGCTGCAGTGCCACACAAGATTTAATGAAACCTTCTATTGCAATCAGATCAGCTCAGTTAGGCCTGCTAAAATATAAATGCCATATACATTGGATTAAACAGTCACATGCAAAATAGATATCAGGAGAAAAGATTTAATTAAAATAAAAAAAAATATATAAATATATTTAGATGTTTATGTGCGTCTGTCAAAGTGTTGGAATTCTCTAAAAATTTGAAGATTTATGGATCTCAAGCCAGAATCAATAATAAGATGAATAGAAGTATCCCCAAGCACTGATATAGCTGGCCACTATCTCTTGTTCTGCTGCTGGGATCCTTTACCCTCTGAGGTATATGGTTCCATCAGACATTTAACCTTTACTATAGTGTCATCAGGCTAAGAGGAGTCTAATAGTGACACAGGACTTCTGCTCAGCTCTCTGACAGTATTGCTTTACTGTCAAAAATAATTTATATTTTCTATTTAAATGTCTTTGCCTGCACCCTATCCCCAACCTCTGGCTTCACAGTTCTGGTAAAATCAATGAGGACAGGCTATGGCACTTCAGGGCACCTTAAGGAAAAAGATTAAAGACCATAGCACAAGAATGAAGAAAGATGACACTGAACATGAAAGATGGCCACATTACCCAATATTTTAATGTTTCTAATTTATTTCCCAAATTTTAACATGCATATAACACAGGCACAGGTCAGTGACACCAATGTTTAGGGTGGTAGCCTAAATTTTTTTTATGACAATTATCTTCATAAAATGTAAATATTTGGCCTACATATTGTTGCTAGCAAATGGCTTCTCTTTAAAGAAAAACAATTGTTTGCTATGCAGGCAGTATAGGTGTTGAATGTGTTGAATGTATGATCATCATTATCATTTAAGCTGAAATGTACTTCCAGCATCTAGACCTCTCTTCTAGCCTAGTCATGATCAGATGATTTTCTTTGCTAGACAAGTGAGGACATTTTTCAAAGATGACCTTACATACAAAATATCCATACATTCAAAGCTTTCATGCCACCCAAATCTATTTACTAGGATATGTACTGAGAGGAGCTTTCCGCATAGTTCCTGACACAGTAATCTGACTATCAATTAACCTTAACTTTTGCCCTTTACATTCATATATTGGCAGCATGAATACACACACCTAGCACTTATGTAACACACAGATACTGAAGTCCAGACACCATTAATGGAGGCAAGGTTTAAAAGCAAAGAAGGGGCCTGTGTTGTGTGATATGCCAAATGCACCTAGATAGATGTCAGGGACAACTGCAGGCATGCCAGTTACATAAGTGCGCACAGGGCCTTACAAATACATAAAGAAAAAACGCAGACGTGGTGCTAAACTGTTATTTGAAATTTTTGTCAGTTACCCCCTTTTTAATTAGAACATTTTTTTACAGTGAAAAAAAGGGGTATTGGATATTGGTTTAAAGTCTGTGCACTGCCCTGAGAAGATAGTTTATTTCAAATTGTAACACAAAACAAAAAAACTAATTTCTACTTACTGAGGAGTCTAAAGCCACATAATTAATTTTACTTTAGAATAAGAACTATAAAATGGGGGGAATTCAGTAAGTCTGCGTCTCCACTTCCCAAAAACGACTTATTATACATTCTAAGCAACTCAATTCAATGTACTAAAGGCAAACAGGTTTGTTCACTTTGCTAGGGAATTTACATCAGATCTTAGTGAATGAAATGAAGCTCTACTGTCTTCCATCATCCAATCAAGTTTTTTTTCGCATATGATTGGGCATTCTTTGCAATATGAATTTGCCTCAGACCTAAGTGAATGTGTTGAAGTTTCACTTTGCAAGTAATACCCAGTAAAGTGCAAGGAAAGTTAAAAAAACAGCATTTTTCCTTACATGTGATTGCATGATGGAAGCCAGCAGATCTTCACCTCAATAACTAAGCTCCATGGCAAATTCCTTTGAAAACTTCCCTGGCAAAGTGAACAGCCTTTTCGCCTTTAGTAAATCAACCTTACTGTCTAAAGCCTCCTACACACTGCAAGTGCACTGCTGACAGCTCAGGTCGTAACCATTGTACTAACAATCCGATATTAATATAGCGATCTCCCCTCAATCACTAAGCTCCAGGGCTAACTCCCTTGAAAACCGTAACTTCCCTGGCAAAGTGAACAGCCTATTTGCACTTAGTAAATCCACCTCACTGTCTAAAGCCTCCTACACACTGCAAGTGCACTGCTGACTGCTCAGGTTGTAACCGCTGTATTAACAATCCAATGTTAGTATAGCGATCTCCCCTGCATGTGCTATTGTATTCCGACAAGAGGACGGCCCCCCACCAGAACACTCCGGTCAGTCTCAGCCCAAGGGAGGTGGTCGGCAGACCTTTTTCGGTCTTGACCCTTTGACAGAAGCCTGCCGAATGGCTGGCTTCTGTTGGACCGGCTGCCGTACTAATGCCGCCTGACCTTTGGTCCATGTGCACTAAGCTTAAGCAAAGAACGTACTAACCCCAATTTGACAACTATTCAGTATTCAATGCATATATTAGGACAGGTACCTCTATATCTTTATGTTGGAATTGAATATACTGTACCTAGGTGATACTTGAATTGTGATTGAAGGTTGATTTAAGCTGGCTTGCTCCAAAAATGTGGTATTTATAATAGTGGGAATACACAAGGACAGTATATGTTTTTGTGGTCAATAGTTTTGAGTTGCAGGTGGATATTTATTTAAGGACTAGAGTACATAAAGGGATTATATAAATTGATATCAGTTGATATCAGTTGCATTGTTTAATTAACCAGATGTACATTATTGTGACAGAAACTAAGATGTTAAAACTTGGTGTGTACATTGTAAGAACAGCTAAGCAAATGATAAGTAGAGTTTATGGAGCACTGTGTTAAAGCTCTACCACAGCTATTTAGGTGTGTATGTTTGTGTGTTTGTGTCAATGCAAGTCACCGATCATTAACTAAACAATGGTATTACATCAAAGGAATACATTGAGGAAACACTGAGAAAACTACGCACACAACTAAATTGTATGCTGGACCAATATAGAGCTGAAATACTATGGAGAGGTTTCACACACTAAATATACATGTAAAAAAAGGTGAGGACTATACAATAAACCAAAGTGAAATCAAAACATTGTAGATAAAACTTTAAAAACTTAACATAGTAGGGATTAGTTCAAGTTGCTCAAAAGGGTCATATGAAATAAAGCCTACCATACAATACCACTGTGCATGAAAACCCTCAAATAAAAACTCAAAGGTGCTGGGTAGAATATTGTTGGCAAAACAGTGACTGCAACCAATCAAATGCAGGTATTCAAGAGCTGCAGATGCATGCTGTCTGAATATAACAGCAGGCAGGAAAGATTTCTCCATTATTGTTGTTTAGCATGGATGGAGGAATCTATTTGATTTCTATTAGCCTGGCATGAGTATGCTATTTGTGTTTTCCTAGCTTAAGGCTTAAAACCTTGCAGTGGGTTTCACCTTACCTATTACATGTGGTATTTTAAAGACATTTTCTACTTGAAACTCTGAATGGAGTTCACTAAATGTAATCCTTCTGGTTTACATAAAAGCAAGAACAATGAGACATGGGGTTGATTTAATAAAAGATCAGACTGTTCTCAGTGAATATTCACTGAGCTTAGTAAGTAAGGTAAGTGCAGGTTCACACTAGCTCGATGCCAGACATTGCATGTGATTTGCATCGCATTGCTGTGGAGATCACATGCGATGTCTGTGCGATGTAAATTCAGCCATACAGATCGTATGGCTGAATTTGCATCACATTCGGACCAAAATGGTGCAGGACCCTTATTTTGGTCCGCACCAGAACTGGATCGCAACGGTGTTCACACCTATGCTATCCGATTCCTGCACCATTTGACAGTTTGCATTGCGATATCTGAGCTGATATGCGGATGTCATTGACTTTCTATTGACACCCACAGCGGTTCACATAGGGCAGTGTAAATTGCCTGCGAGACCTATGCAATGCAGGAACCAGCACTGGAATCACGCTGGTTCTTGCATCGCACTAATGTGGACTGGCACTTAAACTGCATTAATTTCATCTAGCTGATTATGAGTTAACAAAAGTCTTGTTTTTTTTTCCATTTCCCTGTCATATTGTTGGGTGTTAAAGGTAAACACAGGTTAGTTACTAACATTCAGTTTACATACAAATATGTAAGTGAATATACACTTTGCTAAATGAAAAGTCTCTACCTCTTTATAAAATCAATCCTATTATTTTGCAGAGGCCATTGGCCTCAGTCTCATATGTCTCTGATATCATGGATTATCTATTCATGAAAATTAGTTATCTGTGTACCTTACTATGTTTGGGAGGACTGCCTCAATCCATCAGAACAAAGGCAACTGTGTTATTACTAATGAAGGGAGATTGGAAAGTGAGGACCTATCTACATTTTACACTAAGTTCACACTTCCGCGTTTGCGGAGATTGCATGTAATTCGGAGCGCACTGCTCCTAATTACATATGATCTGATGTGCGGATGCGAGTTCAGCCATACACTTTGTATGGCTGAATTCGCACTGTATCCGCACCAAACACGCACATGAGGCTTTTTTTGAGCCGCAGTAGAATCGGATCGCACAGTGGTTCACACTTGTGCGTTTGGATTCTGTGCATACTTGCAGATCGCACTGCGATATGCGATCGCAACTGGGGGTATTGTTAACTTTTAATAGACACCCTCTGCGTATCGCATATGGCAGTGTGAACTGGCAGATGTGCGGATGTGATGCAGGAACACGCTGCATATTCGCAGCATTCCCGCATCGCAGAAGTGTGAACCGGCACTAAGGGGGTCTGATGCAGGGATGTTTTGTTTTCTTCATATTTAATTACATTGTATATTGCTTATAGTAGCAAAATAATGTAACTTTCTAGCCTCTAGCAAGTTAGTATTTTTGTGTGCAAAGTTGGAAGCAGCATGCATTCCCATAATTTTAAGAGTTCATAATCTGAACATTTGTCAGGTTGATACTGTTATTATTATTATTCTTATATAGGATTTATATAGCGCTGACAGTTTACACAGCACTTTACAACTTGAGGGTAGATAGTACAAGTACAATACACTTTAATACAGTAGGAATCAGAGGGCCCTGCTTATTAGAGCTTACAATCTAAAATATCACTGATATAACAAGTAGAAACATTTATTATGAATGAATGATATGACATTGCTGGCTTTACCTTTGATAAAACAAGAAGATACTCTATTCATTTTATTAAAAAGAAAATCTTTTGCATTTTGGGTTTTCATAATGATTATCAATTAGCCATGTTTTTCACACATGTAGGCTTCTATATATTATACAGACTGTTAACAAAGCACAAGTTGACTTAATTTTCACAGCTTGTTTTACAGCTTCATTGTCTACAAAAGCCTGTTATGGCTTAATAAGAAGTAGCAACGTGAATCTGCTTGCACTGTAATCATGTCCCAAGTCATTAGTAATATTTTAAAGACCAACACTTGTCACCGGTATTCATTTTCAAACAATTTGTGCGTGAAAATCTGTTGTGTAATAATCTATTCAAAATCTTTTGGCGAGTGCAAGAGTTACGCATTCATAGGCAGGTTTTTGAGTTGTGTAGGGCAAGTCATGTATGGTGTGTTTTTACATTTCCTGGAAGAGGGCATAATAAAATCTTGCTTGTTCACCTTCTCTTCTAGAATTATCCGAACAAAAGTACAGCAGCCATTTCACCCGACACCAGATGGATCTGGAACGCCAGTAAGCGCACCAGGGCACACTATCGGTAATTCAGTCACCATATCTCACTCATTTCTATCATCACACTTTTTATATTAAAATTTGGATTATGTACACTTTCTAGAAGGCAAAAACTAAATACATAAAATTGGCAAACTTTTTGAAATACACTTACTGTATAAGATATATTGTTTCTTAATATATTACATACCACATCTGATAATATTTGGAAAAATACCTTGCTCCAATTGTTTTTGTCAACTTTTTATTTTACAAAAATAATGCACAGCATACAAAAATGGTACGGAAAAAATAGACATTCTTTCTCTAATTTTTCTTTTTTTCCCAATGCAAGGTAAAAACAAATACATACATACATAGTTGATTGGTTGCCATGGAGAATAGTACCTTTTTTTAACCAAATGTCTACCAGATGGTAGATCCTGTTCAGTTGCCCCATATATTCTAAGAATTTATACCAATTATTTGGTCAAAAAAAGACTTGCTGTTTATCCAGCATAATTTGGTAGAATTCTATTCCAAGCTTCTTCCAATGCTACATTTTTTTCTTTGAGGTTCCTACTAACACTTTACTACCTAAATTTGAATTCTTCTATCCCGTTATTTCCTAGGGAGTTGCAAAAATTGTGAGTTTTGAAGTATGACTGGTAAAAAGATAGAAAAAAAGGTTACGGTTAACCTACCACTGAACAACCATTGATTATTATAAATGTGTTATAGAAGCTGACTTGTAGATTGATGTTTTGTTAGCTAGATCTGAAAATTGTGTTGTAGTTTCTATGAGCTATGTAAGAGCTAAGATAATCCCACTCAAAACAATTATATGGTTTTAGCTCAAGGGATACCACATGCTTTGCATCTTTTGTTAGATGATATAACCGCAAAATACAATATTGCATAGACAATTACAATAGAATGTTCTACTATCAAAATAACAGTAAATACTAATATAAGCTAATATACAGTGCTATGTTATTGTTATGTAATGATTAGCAATATTCAAATCTATGTCTTCAAAAATTGAATTATGTAATTTATACTTCTGACAATAAGTAAGGGCCCAACACTGGATAGATAGATAGATAGATAGATAGATAGATAGATAGATAGATAGATAGATAGATAGACAGACAGACAGACAGACAGACAGACAGACAGACAGACAGACAGATAGATAGATAGATAGATAGATAGATAGATAGATAGATAGATAGATAGATAGATAGATAGATAGATAGTCTGTTATACTCTCCATATGTATTTTATACTCTCCAATGTTGGTCTTATTTAAAGCTTTTGTGAAAGCAAAATAATATAATTAAAAAAAAACCTTTTGCAGTGGATATCTGCAATACATGCACATTTCCCATTTCTAAAACCTCCAAAGGACCTGCAAGTGCAAAAAAATATCTATTGATCTGTCAGAAATACACTCGGTTTTAAACTCTATTGTGGGCTGAAAACACACAGCATTTTTGTAAACTGAGTTTTGCCAGCCTTGCCCAGCTAAACTACTCAACCACTCCCAGATCTCTACACCATAAATGCCATTTATTCTGTAATCCAAGATAACACAGAAAATCTGCAGAGGTCACAGGACAGCTCTGAATTTCTGACATGATCAACAGGTTTTTTGCCCTCGTGAAAAATATTTAACAAAATACTTCCACTGGTATAATAAACAGATCAAAGGGAACAAATAAGAAAAGAACATTTTTAGGGTTTATGTACACTTTAGTATGTTAGAGCAATGATCATGGATGATTTGCAAAGTGCAACAACCAAATCAAATGGATTTTAGTTTACTAAAGTTGTCTATTTTACGAATGTACTTTAATGTTGAAAAGTCCTACTTTTATTTGTTTCATAAATGCATTTAAACAATTAAATTGAATACATACTTGTACTATCTATATATATTCTAGTAAAAGCAAACATGTTTTTTTTTTTGTAATGAGCCACTAGACAATGAGCCCATTTTGCAGTAACCTGGGTGTTCCTGGTATCAGTGGCACAATGTCAGCCACATAGTAAACGCAGGCTGATGTCCTATGATGGTTGCCTCCTCTGAGTAGGCATTACATCTACACTTTAGAATGGTTTTAGTAACTCCTATAGGGGTTTCACAGAAGATTTTTCCTTACATTTTGATTCATAAGGAGGAATCCACAGTAGATATCTCCTCACAAGCTTACATGTCCTTTCTCATTTTGTTCAGTTCCCAGTACAGCATCTCCACCTGTGTCCAGCGCCTCCAATGATCCCGTAGGCTCTTATTCCATAAATGGGATCCTGGGTATACCTCGTTCAAATGGTGAAAAAAGGAAACGCGATGAAGGTAGGGAAAAAGAGAGATCTTTATTCTGTATCTCTTACAAATAGGGTCTAATTTCAAGCCCATGCATACCAGCTGCTCTAATAACAAACAGATCAGTTGTAGCCTTTATACACTGCCCTTCTGCTCCTAAAGCACAGCCAGTTATGCTAGAGACAGCACTGTTACCACCACACATTTATAATTATATATATATACTTTTCAATATTAAAACAGAATCAGAGTTATTTTGTAAATCAAACCCTATTTGACAATAACAGTAATTGCAGTATATAGAATAGTAATGTTCAATGTGTTTTTAAAACGCATCTAGAGACCAGCCTGGCAGATGGCCATAGATCACAGAACATTGTAGATGTTTAACCTTAAATTCTTAACTTTTTATTTGTTTGTTTGCAAAGACAGTCAACTTTTTGCATGCCAATGTAGTCCTGGTGATTTTTCTGGAAGTTATGTAGATTGTGCATAGTGTAAATAAGTGGTAAATGTTATTTTATTGATCATATTTCATTCACTTGAGGTCATTTATAAGAAGCCAACAGCTTCTGATATATATATATATATATATATATATATATATATATATATATATTTATTTATTTATATCTTTTTTAATACTCCCGTGAACATTAAGGCACCTCTTGGTTAAAACTCTTAAAATGGAATCTCATATTAGAACATACAAAGTACTGTGCTAATTGATCAAGTCCATACTAGCTACCTTTTCAAACTAATTTTCTGCATACCTATATTGCCTTTATATTAGCCTTAATATACAAAAGTACTTACTTAAATTTAAGAGTTTTCTGAGGATGCTTTTTTTTACTAAGCTGCTCTTGACCATTATAAATGACCTCCGTTCAGAAGTCATCTACAAACCAGTATGCTGTTTTAACTGATTTTAAGAGGCATTGGTGCTTTTATGCAATATGTTGTTGGATATTTATGCTTTTTGCACTATTGTTTTACTGACCAATTCAAAATGTTACAATATGCAAGTTGCAGTTTGCTCAGGCTATATGAATAGAAGTAAGAAGAAAGGTGAACTAGAGAAAGAAAGAAAATAGGGGAGGGAGTGTGACATGATACAGAAAAAGAACCTCCTGAAAGTCATCATAAATGATGTAATGAGCCGGCAGAAGTTGTATCCATAACTAAAGATATATGTTTTTCATTATGCATTGTGTAGGTAATTTGGATGTTACAGCTCTAAGCGAAAGATTGGGTTTTTTTCTGCACACAGGCAATATGGATACAAGCCATCGTGCACACATGTTGCACAGGGACAGACTTGGAATACTAAAAAGCAGCCAAGGTACATTAAGTACACCAGCCCATTTATTTTGTACATTACTACATTTTGACAAGTCCAGTACTGAAGTTCTGTTTCAGTTCTGTTGTGGGTCTATGGTCTATAACTCTTAAAAAAATGTTTAAATATGAGATTTTTCTAAGGTCAAGTAGTCCACAGGAGCTTTCACCAGCTCACAGATTTACAGATTTACTGGTCCTTCTCACAAATGCCAGACTGCTAATCTGGTAGTAGTGCTAAGTTAATTGATTTACCGGGTTAAGCTTTGTCCCTGATAAAATAACAATTGAAGACCTGGGAACTGATGAACTTTGAATAGTAGGCCATTGGGTTTGTGTCTGAGGCTTGTTACAATTGGACAAAATCAGCGGGTGTGTCAGATTTGGCCTATTGGAGTTCCACTTGTTTTTATGTTAACAAAAGTTTGATCATATGAAAAGTAAGGCTTTCTGCAGATCCAGTGCTCAAAACTTCTTCTAGTGTTCTCTTCCTACTGTTCCTATTGCAGTGGATTTGAACGACTCCATCACATGACTTAGACCAGTCTTTTTCAACCAGGGTGCCTTCAGGTGTCTTCAGGGGTGCCTTGGCAAAATTCCCCAGAAATGTCCCAAAAACTGTATACAAGCCAGTGGGTGGATCAAGCCTGCCTATTAGTTACACAAAGCCACAGGTTTTCATTGTGCACCATGACAGCCTTCCAGCCGCCAGTGTCCTAACAACCAATGATGTCATCGGTTGATAAGGAGTACATTGGGCACCTGCCCCTCTCCTTCAGCACCAGGGTCACATTAGCTGAGTGAGGGAGAGAAGCAAGGAAGAAGAGACACATTGGAATACTAATCAGTACCAGTGTGCTAAGATGTATTTGCTTTGGAAGCTTAATTTACCACTAATGTTGAGTGTCCTGTGCATGTGGATGTTGCTACATTATGCAAAACTATTAGTTTAGTTTTTTACATTTTAGAATGGGGTGCCTCGAGATTGTGTGCAATTTTAAAGGGTGCCTTGACTAAAAAAAAGGTTGAGAAACACTGACTTAGACAACCTGTGCCTGCAATGAGGAGAGGTAATGGTTGGGTGATTTTCATCTAAAGTTAGTTTAATTTAAAACCCTAGTTCAGTTAAGGTTATCATTTGGCTGTGACAAAGAGGCCATGAAAAGATAAGGCACTGTTGAACCACTTAAATGAATAGGTTAAAACTACACATGGAATTACATACTTACGTTGAAATTACTTTAACATGGTAAAATACGTAATCTTAGGTTTCCTCATATGTCACAGAAGCTTTGTTTGCTCCCAATATGTTTCAGGATCTGCTCCAGTCTACAGTCCTAGCGTACAGTACACTAGAATATTACTGCAAAAGTCTATCCTTAATCTCCATCACTGGCTAGCAGTCACAAACATTACTTATGTGCACTAAGTATTATATTCACAATGGCTGCCCCATAGCGCAGCCTATCTTCAATGGTCTGCAGATGAACACCATCTGTGTGGATATGGTGCAGGGGTTAAACATCTTTGGTGCAGTATATAAAACATGAAATCCAAGCCAGAACTAAACAAAGTGAGGGCGATAGTTTGTTTATTTATTTTCCGTCAGGACTCCAAGCAAAAATGTATAAATCTCTGTGAATATAGATGCATTGTCGGTAGTACAAATGCTGTTTGGCCATCCTATATAAGGTGAGAAGTCCTCCTCTACTCTGTCATCTTTGTTGCTGCTTTCATTACACAGTTGCAGCGGCACGGATGATTAAGAAGAGTGGAGATAATTATGTGTCAGGATGATGTAGCCAAACTCTCTGGTTGGGTGAAGGCAGTAGAGTGATTCACAGCACCAGCTATATGCGAGAAACAGAGGTCTGAACGCTTCTATTCTCCCTTGTTTATTGAAAGAGTTAAGGGAAATCAGCCAAGTAATTCTCCTTTGTACATTTTCCCAGATTCCACTGTTAAACAGAAACAAGCACAGGGAGATATCTTAAATAAACGGCATTTAATCACATTCTAGAGGGAAATGATTATTCGACAGTGACCGGGTTAAAATGAGAATTTGGTGGCATGCTCTGGCTGGGCCGTGTAACAAATTTATTATTATTTTCATGATGTTTCGGGTTTTATGCCTTATTCTTGGATTTACAACCAGCTTGGTATATTGTTGGAGTTATTATAACTGACTGAAGCAGCATCATTTCAGGCAATTTTTTTCCTCTTTATAGATTTGTTAGATTTTTGCTGTGTTGACAGGTTACAAAGAGCCGGGCTATGAGGTTTTATTTTTACATTCTGGTTTTCAATTTTTATAGTGCGCCTAAAATTATATACTGCCTTTGTGCAACATATTCAGTAAGTTTAACCCCCTAGACATCTCTGGAGTCTTCTTAGTTCCACTAGAGATAAATAAGCATAGTTTATAATGCAGTTGCAGTCAACTGGAACTGATGCTTCAGATTTGGACAACAGGCTTTTTCAGAGCTTTTCAAATACTGTAGGCCTGTTAAAGATATGGTAATTAGTTGTACTGGCTTACAGTATTTAAAGAGCACCTATCATGCAACACTAAAGATCTCCTGTTATGGGGAAGTTCCAGCCTAGGTTGCCAGTCCTATCTATTGGTGGCTCTGTCATGTGCTATAAACTCCCTCCCCTAACAGTCCTCTTTCAGTAACGAGACCATGATTCCATTCAGGTTTACATTCACTTAGTGGACTGAGATCTTACTAAGGGGATAAAATGTTTATAAAATAGTAATTAATTTTGCAGATATAATATCCAGTACCAGTAAAAACCCAGAGCTGTGAGATGTAGAATATTCCTACATGCTACTGCACAGAGGGATCAAAGGAAACCAGAAATCTCTTTTAATTCAACATCTTAAATAAAACCTGGCATTAATTGTACAGTACATCATGCAGTTTTGTTTATATCTGGGAGGCCCAGTACAGAGAAACACGGAAAGATGACTGCATTTGTATCTGGTCATTTTATTTAATGGTCCAGTTCAAAGGTTTGCATTTACATACAATACACTGTGAAAATGTAATTCTAAAGTGTGTCTGGGTGCACTCTGTATACAAGTGAAGTGTAGTGACAGGTGACCTCCAAGGATACCTTTTCATCACACTGAAACCACTCTATAAATACTGTAAGTCTTTTTGTTCCTCATGTGTGAACAGGCTTCAAAACTGACTCTCTTCTCAGCTGTGTATAAAACACCATAGCAAGCTATACCATAAATGGCCTAAGACCATTCAGGCCACAAGGAGAGAGCTGCATGCTGGGAAGAAGAAATAAAAGTCTGTTATAATGTTGTTTTTATATTTAGACCTCTTTAAAATGAACTAATGAAGACAAAAATATGGGAGCTGCCATTGCTAAATTACATTTTAAAGGTGCAGATTCTGGCTGTCACCCTGATATTGTTTTCCAGATCTGGAAAAAGCATGTTAACACAGTCATTATTGGCCACCTGCTTATTCAAGATAAGAGCCCTGGGTTGTGCACCTTTAAAAAACAAGCCAGCAATAGAAAATGTTCAGGTTTTTATACCCACAGCTTCAAGAGGCAAATTAACATTGTCTGTAAAACTACCCCCTTCCTGACCCCTTGATATTCATCCCTCCAACTGTACCACATTGCCTCTGACTCTAGTTAAGTCAGCACAAAAATACACACTACTTCCTGGAATTGGGGAGCATGTGACCATCATCCAGTGTCAGTCAACAGATCTAGCGGCCAATTGTTGGGTCCAAGCTTTGTCACATGACACAGGGGTGACATTCCTTAGGTTGCGATAGAGAAAGGATAATGGAGGGATCACAGGAAAAGTAAATATCTGTGGGTCATGGGGTTGAGGGGGGATTTTTACAGACTCTATCATTCTGTCCTAAGTTGACAAACCATCAGTGCCTCTTTAAGCTTTGATTACATTAAAGCACTTTATTTTTATGCTGCTTCTAAAATCTCACGTATAAAGGCTCCATAATGCACTTGTGACATTTTTTCTGTGGGAAATATACTTCCCAATACATTTTGTTCATTGGCATTGTGCTCTAATAGCAATGGCTATACTTTAAGGTGTCTGGCTACATCAGGCACTTCTTTCCTTGCAATGTTGTTGTATGTCTCCCTGGCACACTTTTGCCACATCTGGCATAAACACTTCATCCCATTGGATTTGAAAAAAAAATCTGTTCTTTTTGTCTCCTCTGGCCTTAAACACAATTTGTAGCTCACTGATGTTCTTGTCAGTGTTCCTCTAGTCTGCCTCTTTCACCTCCATGCTCCCCCCTTATCATACCTTTGGAAATATTAAAATCAGCATGTCTCTTTGTTAAAACCTTCTCATGGGGACCGTATACTAAAAGATACACTGAATAGTGTCTTAGAAATAATATGAATGAACAGTAAACATACAATGAGGACATTGATTTCTGTGAATATTATTGATAGGTCTCCTTAGATCAAAACACTTTTTGGATGCATACCTTAGAACGGTAGTACTTAACTGGCAGCCCCCCATTGTCACCTTGCTGGTTCTCTCCTTGCCACACTGCAGCAAGTCTGCACCATACATATTGCTGGGTTTTACTTCTAGTAAACCTGGAGCCTCCTTTGAGAAATAGGAGCCTCATTTGAGAGCCCCAAATTTAAAATTGGATGTAAATACTGTGATTTACCCATACATTACCCTTCAATACTAATTTGCTTCTACATGTTTGCTCTCAAGCTATCCGCAGCAGTATGTCCTCTTTAACTGTGCTTGGCAAGCATTAAGCCTCCGTTTCCACTGCCGCGGCTACGAAGATGTGCTACTTCTAGCACGACTTCGTAGCGAAAGTAAACTGCGGCTTTCAGTACAACTTGTCCCTCATTATAGAGGGAAGTCGCACTGAAGCCGGCTAAAAAGTAGTGCACGATCTACTTTTGAAGTTGCCGCAACTTAAGTTGCGGCAGTGGAAACGGGCCGAATTGAAATCAATGGCCTTTGACTTGCTGTGCGACTTGACATATGTCAAGTCGCACAGCAAGTCGCGCTAGTGGAAACCGGCACTTAATATCAATGTAATGTAATATTTACTGACTAAAAAGAATTACATTTTCTTATCTTGTTGTATTTTTCTGAACATACAGAAATGACATACAAAACATTCATTTCAAAAGTAGAGGATGGGCGTAGACTTCAAATATACAGCCCTGCTTGTGATTTTCAGGCCATTTTTGAAAGTCTAGAGCTCAATAATGGGTACCTCAGTAATCATGGTTCTGGTGATCACATTTGGGGCATTTTTCACTTATTGGAAAGCCCCTCTGTAAGTGGGCCTAACACTTACTGTTACTTCGTTCAGCAGATAGGATCACAGCATTGCATGTGTGCTGCTCATACCTGCAGACAAGGATCACAGCAGGTCCCAGCACTCAAGCAGCTGATTCAAGGATCAGCAGATATCTTCTTTTCCATTTCTTAGAGAGATTTCTGACTTTCTACCTCCCACCCCAATAAAATAGCTACCTTTTAAGGTTTGAAGGGAATATTCAAAACATACAATAATGCTCAGTTAAGACAGCTGGCAGACACAAGTAGATTCAATTGGTTTAGAGTAGCTACTAAATGTAACATGGTTCGCTAAAGATAAAGCCTTTCTAGGGGCATTTAGAAATATCTAAAATACCCCCTTTCACCCATTGACAGCCAGTCACAAAACTTGATTGACTTAACTCTTTTAAAAAATGAGCTTTGTGATGGAAAGTTTCACCCCTTGAAACTATATCTCAATCTCAAATATTCTTTGTTCTTATCCTAAGTTCACTGGTGTGTTGTATCTTGAATTCTTTACTGAGATCCCATTACTGCCTGTGTACATGTGTATAGCTAATCATCTATAGTTTTTATTAATTGTGATGTAAGAAATAGAGACAAGAAGAAATGAAAAGTACTGACATAAAAAATTGCACTCATGTATTATTAATAAAGGAAGAGCATGTACCTGTCAGTTGCAGATAAACCACAAGTATATAGCAAGTGAGTATGATAAGTAATTATTATATGTAATCAAAAGCACAGAGTCATAATGTTCCAGGAAGACTCATTCACACAGTTGATGAATAAGCCCAGGCAGGCCAAGATGACCTTGTGAGCCACAGGCCTCTCTCTATATTTTTTTTTAAACTATTAAGTAGAATGTCAAAAATACACGCCTTTGCCAAGCCTGTGTGAATAGTGTGAACCTCCTCAGTACAGAGCTGGTTAATTATAACCGCCTAGTTGAATCATTAAACTGATTTTAAAAGCAAATATGCACTGTCAGCCATTTTGCTGACTACAATGATAGCAAGAGCTGCGATTGATGATATCTCCTTGTTCTAGCGCCTTCTTCGAGAACCTCCCAAATCAGAACAGTGAGATTCATTTGAAAACCTGTGAAATGGAAATAGAAGTTCTGAACCCCCAGTGTTAGGGAAAAAAAGAACAATTATTTACACACAATTTAGCACACACTCTCATATGTCTAAATGTTTATCCCTCAGTATTTATGTCTGTGACACTTGCAGCAGCTGTCTGTCCCTCTGGCATTCTCACTGTCCGTCTGTCTCCCTGGCACTGGCACAATCCTTCTCCCTATGCCACCCTTTTGTCTTTACGGTCTTACAGAAATGCTTCTTCTTACCGAGCAGCCCATTTAACTCTTTCTTAGCTGTGCGGTACACATTGACCTGATATTCTACAGGCTCATTGCTTTTGGCTTGTTTGCCACCCTGGCAACATTATTCAGGTTTGATGATGTTGCCGGCCATTGGCTGCATCAAACACATTTTATCCATGTGTGGGTATAAAGCATGGCATATAGTCCATCTCTTGTGTCTTATGGAGGGTTTGGGGTGGGGGGTAGAAAAAAGTGTGGTATCTTGTCACTGCTTCTATGGCAGGCCAGCTAGAGTGTCATGTTAGGTGACATTTGAATTTACAATTCCGCTGAGAAAAGCTATTAATTCACAAATTAACATTTCCTTCTCTCTCCGTCTTACCCTCTCTCACTTTCTCTCTCATTCTTCCCCTGTATCTCTCATGGATGTGCAAGCAATTGAAAGACAAAGGAAATCGCCTTAAGGAACTGGCTTTACTGCTAGTCTGTCTGTGCTGAGATTGCTACTACAGCTTCTAGATATATAAACCAATTACCTGAACAGCTATGTGCATGGCAGCCTGCTATTACCTCCCTGTGTAGGCTCGGGAACCAGTGGCAGATAATAATATGCTGTATCTAGTTAATATGAACCAGTATCACCCCATCTTCCTACCCACAATTACAGTTCAGTAATATATACTGTATATATATATATTATGGTAAAAATATGGCTCTCAGTTTTAGCTGTTGCTGGTCTAATGGAGGTGTTTTATGATAGTTTGTGATTTTTAGAGTACCCATGCTTTTTTGCTGAGAGTTGTGTAATACTAACCATACACAAGACCCAAACAGCATATGTGATATGAAATATACAACAGATAAAATGGCAGTTGGATTGGCTCAGTTGGAAATGTTCTTCAAATTCTGAGTTGCTCTCCAATATGATTGAGTTGGCATTGTTGTTTATGGCCTACTTCTTGGTCTTAAGAATGTGCACATGTATATTTCCAGTGTTTCGGTAGTGATCATCTCTCATCTAGGATGTGATGCCAGTATGGTGGGATGTGGAGATGATCAAAATACTTGTCGTAAGCATACCAGCTGCTTCAAAGCCAATGACACCAAGTAATGTAATAACCAATCCAATTATTGTTACTCATACAAAATAGTACCTAGATCATTCTAGGTTACACAACAACTCTCTTGTAGCTACAAACTTTGCAATAAGGATGGCTGTTGAGACTATTAAATGAGTATTACACTGAGTTTCTGGTATAGTGCTTTTCTAAGCCTTCAAAACAGCAATATTAAACCTGGCAATGCAGCGTGCATCAGATACTTGATTAACACTTGATAAAACTTTAATGGTCTAGATGCAACTTTTCAGAAGCTTTGTAAACAGAGCCCATGGGATCTGCGAGTTTCCCTTGGCCTTGTCAAGGCCTAGTCATTAGACTGGAGTCTCACTTACCAAAAGGAAATCTGTCCGTTCCCAGGATCGCTGGCATCACAGACGTATCACTCATCAAAGCCCAAAATTATTATCCCTCCCCTGCAAGGCTTAATTATTTGGGCTCACAGTGTCCTTAGCAACTTGTGCAGTACATTCACCAAAGAGAAAGCACTTCTGGCCTCTAACTTTAATAAAGTACAGGAAATTATTGTTTTTTCTTGCAGTCTTTTTCTCCTGTTTGTTGTTGCTTACAGGAAGGGACACACCGTGAGACAGAAAGAGCTGTATTGTCTTATTACTACTGGTAATAAAAACTCACCTGCTATTTAGATGAGGGAAGAAGGGGGGCAGGGAGACCCTCCCACATTCCTGAATATGCTGTTGAAGTTTAGAGATCCCCTGACTTAGGTGAGTTATCTTCCCATCCCACACACTGTAAGAGATGGATAAAAATCACCAAAGGAATCAGCAGGCGGTGCCAGTAACTCAAACCGCCCTGACCGTTCGGTGAACCTAATCCTGGTGACCTTGACAGCACTGGAAGGCGGCCTCAGAAATCCCAACCTTTTCAGAGATGTAGACTGACTGTGGCTCGTGTTCCCTCTTGAAGAGAACGCTACAGGAGACTCTAAACCTGTCTG
Organism: Pelophylax lessonae; assembly: GCF_965119305.1. Taxonomy (NCBI): domain Eukaryota; kingdom Metazoa; phylum Chordata; class Amphibia; order Anura; family Ranidae; genus Pelophylax; species Pelophylax lessonae. The sequence goes on from NC_138776.1 coordinate 150,084,087, forward strand.
TAGTTTTCCATTCTTGTGTATTAACTGCTTCTCGTATCAATACACCTGTATTTAGGAGTCTATCATTTATCTGACACATATATCAAACTAAGAAAGCCCAGGGAAACAGTTTCTTCTAAAAGACACTTGACCAAATGCAATCAAATAATTAAAAAGTGACAACACATACAATTTCCTAGCAATATCATAATAGGATGACAAATCAGGACAGTTTTACATCAGGTCAATTCATATTTGTGCAAAAAAGAGACAGTATATAGTTTAAAAATCAATACAATATTGTGAGGTGCAAGAAGGTGGCTGGGTTGAAACATTTCACATACATGTTACAAAAAAGAAAAACTTATGAGAATGTCAAATATGCACATGCATAGTGGCAGCTATATCAGGATCTCACCATAGTGAGTTAAAATAAAATAATTTGGATAGTGGAAAAGTGTAAAACAGCATTCCTTTCTGACATACATTGCAGGAAAGAGATTTACAAGGGGCTGATTATGAAGTTGGAGTATTAAAGATAAGGGCTTCATCTCTGTGTGTGTTCAGAGATGACAGCAGACAGAAGCAATGGTCTTATGACTGAAAAACAGGTTTGCTCCTCTTCCACTGGAGGTCAGATTTGACCTTAGATGATTAATCAAACACCTCCCTCATAAATCCTTTCAGAAGAGCTTTCAAATTCTTCATGTGCTGAGATTTGATTTAAACATTTGTTAAAGTATATGTGTAGTCAAAATTTTTTTTTTAGTTTTGGACAATGTAGGGAAGGATTAGAACCGCTGTTGAGTGTTTATTGCTGTCTGTGTCCCGGCCAGGTAAATTCACCGTTTTACAGTTTCCTGGTGGCCATGGTTGCTGGGCCAAACAAGGGTAAATATAAAATGTAAGAGTTAGTTCTAGAATGAGAGTCAAGGGTAAATCTTCCAATAACTTCCTGTTGTGTCTGTAATGACAGTATAATTTCCCTAACAGGATGCAGACATCAAAATGTAACGGATGGGGGTTCTAACCTTTCCTTACTCTATACAAGACGAAAACAATTGGGGATATATATATACCTTTTAATATTTTTAAAAATTATATTGCTAAGTATAGTTAGTCTGCTCATTTTTTTCTGTACAGCTGTGCGCAAGGATACTCAAAACTTTTAATATAAACAGTTGCCCCTTGCTTTTTGTGTCTGTGTAGTCTGTCTCCCCTAAATGTCCATATGCTTTTTCATATTATGAGCCCCAAGAAATAGTGGTAAGCCACACTAAAAAAGGAAAAGAAGATTGCCAGTGCTATGTTACACACGATAAGTTACTCATAGTTTGGGCTCAGAGCTTATGACTAAGATGTATAGTACTTGTGATGGCTGCACAGAAAGGTACTTGGAGACATAGAATGTAGTGGGGAGATATAGGGGACTCCCAAGCCCCTTATGCGTATGGATAAGCACATCTGTCTAGTTTCAATTCACAGTTTCTCAAAATGTCGTCCAAATTCAGAAAATTCAAACTTTTCACTGAGCCCCTATAGGGGCGGGGGAGGGGCGAATATTAATATTTAGTTTACTTTTGTGGGACTACTAAAAATAAAAACGTTGTCAAAAAAGAGGCATAGGAATCTGGGCACTGCTATGGGGAGCATGTTCCAATGGCAACATGTTTTATAAAGGTAACACACAGCACAGAGAGGGCCCTTTTATGCAACTTCAAGGGCTATATTGAAGCTATACAAATCCTTTTAACTACAGGTTTTGGAATGTGTTTAAGCTGAATGTGGGAGTATGGAACAGCAAAATGTTCATGGACAGCCTCAGGGAATAGGAGGAGAAAAGGGGTGCATTAGTAACATTGACAGACAACTGGCTGCTCTGTACCTGGGATGATGTAGCTGTAGAAATATCTATCTTTCAGTCAACTATCTGTTTGGAGGACTGTGGCTGTTTTGGTCAGCTACCTTGGGGAAAAAAAGTCAGGCATAACCTGCATCCAGTTTCAAGGACCCTACGACCACTAAATCCTGCAGAACCAGTTTCCTCACTACTACTGCCAGGGGAAGCACCTCAGCCACTCATTTCCCTCTTTTTAGTATTCTCACTGTAGTATGTTTTGGTGGGTAAATAGAATGCCTAGCTTTTACAGAAACTATGATGATATTGGGGTTAATGTGTGGTGGGTGCTTTCGATGCACACTAATTACTGCAAAGGAATGCAAGGGCACGCTGTTTACAAAGAGCAGTTCCAACAACTGTTCAGCAACAAGTGTATGCTGCACACCCCAAAACTAAAAGAAGACCTAAGCAAGGCAAAAAAAAAAAAAAAAAAAATTGAACATCCACCTACACTTGCTGTTGCTACAGAAAAAAAAAAAAGTTCTAAGAAGGACAGTTAGGTCTATGGAACTGTGAACACATGGGAATACACAAAGGTATGCAGATAATGACACTGCAATCTACGATATAGCACTGTATAGCACAGTATAGCTCAAGATAGCACAGCATTATATAGCACAGAATAACACTGTTTGGCACAGTATAGCACTATCATGGGCATCCGCAGGTAGGGGCAAGGGGGGGCAAATGCCCCCCTCTGGAATCTCAACTTCCCCTTTCAAGTGGTTAAGCCACTTTATACCATCCTGTCTGGTCTGTTTAATAATCCTGTATGCCTGTGTATGTGTTTTAAAAAAAAATAAGCCTTTTTTTGCCAGTTTTCAGAGGGCCGAGCGCTGCTCACGTGACCCGTCAGGTCTTTCCTCTCCCCGTCTGACAGCTACCTGCAGGGCCAAGGATTCCTCACTGGTGTCAGTCTGGAGGGGAGGAGGAGGGGAGGGGGAGAGGAGGAGAGAGGCGACGAGTCACGTGAGCGGTGAGTGGCACTCTAAAACTTGTAAAGAATGGCTTATTTTTATAAAACACAGACACGGGGCACACAGGATTAATAAATAGACTGTAGACAGGATATGAAACTTTAAATAAAACTACAGCAGCAGGAGGGGAGGGGCACTGACACAGGAGCAGACTGGCAGGGAGGGAGGGGGGAGAGAGGAGGACAGGAGGGCTGCGGATGACGGAGGCACGTAAACTGACCACAGTGTCAGGGCTCAGCAGCCATGGTATACCGTGGTCAGTTTACAGAAGGGAAGACATAGCCAGGCAGGGTCAGCCAGGTATTTTAGGTGATAGAAGGGGCCAAATTACACAGCAAAACACTGTGCTGTATCACATGCTTTAAGGGAACATGATCAATATTTTTTTTTTTTTAGGTTAACAAATGCTTTAAAAATAAATGCTGCTGTTTGCTCTTCAAAAATAAATACTCATAATAAGTATAATGACTAAGCCCCTCCCATTCATGACATTGTTGAAAAGGGGCGTAGCATGGGTGACCTTAAAATTATGCCCCCCCCTGAAAAAAGTTTTGCGGACGCCTACGAGCACTATAATGCACTGTATATCACAATATAGCACTGTATTTCACAGTATAGCAAAGCATTTCTACCTATAAAGACTTGACAGCTTTCTATAAGCAGCTTCAGCACACACTGATAATATATCTGCAGTGATTATTGGCTCCCGGGGACCCATCTATCCAAGGCCAAGAGTTATGCAGTGCGAACTTCACTCACTAAAAAAAGTTCCATCATTATCCACCCCAGCTTCTGCTATTATTGTAGGGTACCTCATTTTGACAGGTACTGGTTCTCACTTCCACTCTTATCACCTAGATGATTAGAGTGGAGGTTTGCCCCCCTCACCGCTTGTAACCTCCTGGGATACATCACAGGTCCTAGGAGGCTGAAGGGCCATTCAAAGAGTGCAACGTGGGTCGTGCATGTGCAGTAGGGAGCCAGCTGTGAAATTGCAGGGAGTGAAATATGGTTTCCTACAGTCAACATAACAGCACTGGGAACCCAAAGACCGACAAAGATCTGGCCGGGGTAAGACAGCGCTGGATCCCTGGGCTGGTAAGTGTCTTTTTATTAAGTCATCAGCTACAGTTCTTGTAGCTGCTGACTTTTTTTAACTGAAGTTCTTTTAATTCCAAGTTTTACCAAACTGCAAATCTATGAGAACCCAAACCTCATCCCTACCTATAGGTTCTGACAATTGAATGTCTAGGGCCTCCTTCCCATTATTGGAGTTCCTATGCATAGCTGTGTATGAGACAAGGTAAAGTAGGTAAATAACGATAATTCCTGTAGTAATTCAGGTTCTTTTGTATAACAATGCATGTTCATTGTGTGTTTATCCAACTGCCAACGCTGGGAAGTTTAATATTTGCAGAATTGTTGTGTTTATGGCTATGGTCTAAGTACTGAACTGCAACTGGTCTTGTACAGAAACCAATTCATGTTGGTTTAGCTGTAAAAGCATGTATTGTTTTCATCATCTGCCATGTTAATATTGTTATAGTTTGCATTGATTGTATGCTATAAATATTTCTAATCAGTTAGGAATTCCTAATTATTATTCCCAGTCTTTTATTCCAGTTGTCACCCTTTCTTACATAGAAAGCATCATATCCCAGCATGCACCAGTGTTACATTATTGCTATGGAATAATGATATAACTGCAAACTGTTGACTAGAAAATTTTACAGACCAAAAAGTGCAGTGTGCCCAGTGAAGTAGCATATAGCAACAAATCTGAATGAAACTTTCAGTAAAATGAAATATGCACATCATCCTCACCCTTCACACAGTCTTAAGTGCTGTAAGCATGATAATATATAAACAGCCTGACACAAATAGAGGTATTATAAAAGATAAGTGTCCATATTCATTGTCGTACAGGAATCAATCCCATGTACTTATTCAGTAGCAGAATGCCCACAGGAGGGGGTTAAATGGAGATTTGGGCCTGAATTAGATGAATATCACTAGGAGAAGTCCCGTTGCTTTCGCTGGGCCGCACAATTTGCAGCTGTATGTCAGACAAGCAGAATGAAGTGATGAAAAAAAAATGAAAGTGTGGCAGTGTCAGCTCTCGCCGTTGTTCGACAGTGTAAAATTAAATTAATAAAGCCCCCAACACAGGAAAACATAACAGGAAATTAATGGCCCCTACTGTCGCTCCTGATGCAGTCATTTGCAACCCTGCTTTCCGCACCAAAGACTTCATAAATGCAAGCAGTTCCTCTAAACAAGCATAGTTAGAGCTGCATGCTATGTAATTTTTCGCCTTCCTTCTGTCCTTCCAGCTAACAAAGCTGGCATTTGAGATTGGCTTGTGAGCTTCTCTCAGGCTTACTTGTGTTTCACACTGTTCCGGCCTTAAGGTGCATAGTCACTCAACCTTATGGGTCAGAAACCTCTGTGTTAGCTTTTTGTTTGTGCTTCTACAAGCAGTTTATTAACTGACAGGATTCAGCATGGATATTTACCAGACTGTGGCAGATCCCATAATTCCCTGCAATAGCCGTGGAGAGCGTCTCTTCATGCTTATAGTTGCTGCATTTTGTAGCGGGTTTTTTGTTGCTTGCATTCTTTTGAATATGAGTGACAATAGAATCACTGCCATGTATGAACAAATTAGGTAAGATGCATTTTTTTTAACATTTTAAGAGATCTCGAGAGCTTAGTGTTACAGCTTACTTAATAAAACTGCTGAAGGGAAAACAGTATAAATACTAATATATGAAAACTCAATTTTTTTTTCAAAGTAAATTAAAGTTAGAGCAAACATCCCGTTGCTACAGCAACACCTCCGTGTATTCTCCATACATAGTGTTTTTAGAATTGTGTTCTGATTTTTTTGATTGTAGGCTAACTCATCATTTTGTGAGCTAAATTGTACAGCTATTTTAGTTTGGTTGTATCGCTTAAAATAACAGCCACATAATACCCATAAAACAGGGATAGGTTTTCTCTTGTGTACATGAGGCTCACCAATGTTGGCAAATACTGATTTGCTGATCCTCCCTACAAGCACTTATTCATGCAAACAGAAATGTTAATAGATTGCATTCAAGCTTACAATATAATTTATAGCGATGTTAGGTATATTGAGGTAAACATTACATTGCAAACAAAACTAGTGACAGCCAATCAGAGTAAAAAGCAATGCGATTTGTATCTATAATTTTCTGATAAGTGCCTCAAGTTAAAGTGATTGTAAACAATCACCTTGTAAAACAACCCATTCAGTTTAAAATAGAAATGAAAGGCAAACCTTTTTATATAGATATTAAAAAAAAAATATCAATATATTTTTTCCCTTTTTATAAGTGATCAGATTCCCTCTGTTCTCAGCTGCATAAAAGCTGGGGGGAGGAGAAGCAGCAGCTTTCCATTGAATGGCTGTGAAGTGGGGTGTGTCAGCATAAGTCTGATCATTGGAGGAGAGCAGGCTGAGTTCCCAGCATAGCCAGAGAATCAACCACAATGTGCTCTCCTGCTTAGTGGGGTAAGTTTTTAACAGTAGAGCAGGGGAATTAGCAGGAAAACCAGGGATGTCACACAAAGGAAGTAATACAAAGAGAACAGTATACTTTCTTATACACGCACATGGTACAGCAGGCGTATATCAAGAATATGAAGTGTTAGAGTAACAAACACCTAAGGTACATTGTTGTTTACCTTGGTGTATTACACACAATAGGAAGTTTAAGATTGAAATGTATACAGGGAGCATAGCCTGCTAGTTCAAGGCTTACATTTTTTACCCAGGTAATACCTGTTCACGCCAGTTTTGTTGGTAATATGGTAATGTACTGACCTATCCTCATGATGCAGTCAAAGTATCTCCAAGCATACAAACAGTACACTTCTTGCTGTTTTTATATAAACCAGGGATCTCCAAACTACGGCCCTCCAGCTGTTGCGGAACTACACGTCCCATGACGCATTGTAAAACTCTGACATTTACAGTCATGACTAGGTATGATGGGAATTGTAGTTCCTGAACAACTGGAGGGCCATAGTTTGGAGACCCCTAATATAAATCATATTGGAAAGTGATTGGTGATCATCAGGAGGAATAAAGAGGGGAAGTTACATAGCACACGTTTCGGGCCATATTCATTGACCTTGTGAAGTGCTCTCTAGACTCTGGATAGAGAGAATAAGTGAGAACTTGATTCATGAAAACTTAGTAAACTTTCCTGATGGTAGCACAGCTGCAATAGATAGCATTTGAAACTTTCCAATCATTTGCACTTAATACCTGGAATTGCCCTTTAAATATATTCCATTTCATTGCAGTAAGTAAGAATAGTTCTGTAATGATGTGAATGGCAGTGTATCTGCATTTTAAAATGGGCATGGCAGTGATAGAGAACACTTCAGGTAGCATTGAAGTATGGCTTAATATCTGATGCCTACATTTCCTATTACAGGTTTAGGATGAGTTAAGAGTAGAAAAGGCCCTATTCGCATCTGCAGCAGGCTTCTTTAGTTTCACCGCAAGGGAAAAGGCTCCTTGACCGGCCTGTTCTTCCCTAATGATAAAAGTTGTGTAGTGAGACTGTAAAATGTATAAAAATATGTAGACTAAGAGAAATCAGCATTCCTATTTCTGAGTCAGCGCAACTTTTTTTGGGCATTTTAATAATTTGGGCCAAACCATTGTCAAAAGTCTATAGCCAGACTTGTCCATTAAGGCTGATCACAGACATGAGATTGTAGTTAGAAGATCTGACTAATATTCAGTCATTCTGTGGAAAGATTGTGGCACACATAACTTTTTGACAATAAATAAGTCAAGCGCAAATAGGAGAGCAACAAGTGGTTAAAAAGATCTGTGGGGCAGCCAGCTAAGAAACAGCCTAAATCCCTGAAAAGCAGCACAAATCAAAACCTATAAACTATTTCTGAAGCGCTCACACACAAATCCTTTGTGCAAAAAAGAACATAAAGTAATACATGACATGTATAACAATAAAACAAGATGCTCACTCTATATTGGCAGCTGCATGTTGCTTCTGAGCTGTATTGCTTCAATATTGCTAATGCAGTGTAAGCATGTGTGTGCCTGACAGGTACAATAGGAGCAGATCAGGAAAGAGGAGCACTAATCAACTTAACATAAACAGGCTGGGTCCTGGCCACTGGCAACCAGCATGCATGCAATAGTAAAACAAAAACTCTGATGACAGTGCACCCTCCACACCAATGCTCCTGTACTGGTGACTGGAGAAAGATTGGAGGTCTACATTTGAAATGTGTCAGCATAGGTAGGAGGTGATTGTTGAGGAGTGTGCACTGTCATCAGAGATTTTTACTATTGCATGAATGCTGGTTGCCCATGGCCAGGGCCCAGCCTGTTTGAGTTAGGTTGATTAGAACTCCTCTTCCTTGCTCTGCTCTTATTGTACATGCCATTAGGCACACACATGCTTACACTGCATTGGCAACATTGAAGAAATACAGCTCAGAAGCAACATACAGCAGGCAATATAGAGTGAGTGTCTTGTTTAATTGTTATACATGTCATTTATTACTTTATGCTCATTTCTGCACAAAGGAGCGTTGCAGGAATTGTTTATAATACATTACTTTTTGTCCAAGTGAGCATGTTTAGAGACTCTTGGTGTGCAACTTATCTTGGGGGGAACAATATCAGGAAAAATCCATCTTGAATTTTTGATCTTTACTACATGAATGGTTAACCGGGGGGGGGGGGGGGGTGTCTGCAGATGTTCCTGTATGTCCAGACGTGATTGTTTCCCAATTCGAAGAGTCAAAAGACAGTGCTTTCACAGGTAGCATATACCAGCTTTAAACTTGCTTTCAAAGTGTGACTTTCTGAGTAAGGGGGTTGGGGGTGCCTAAAACAGAAGAGAAAAGGACACTGAATATAATATTTTAGTAGTGTTTTGCAGAAAACCCTTTTAAAAGGTGGATAAAGCATTAGAGAATGTGACAGTTCTAATAGAGCAGAATTTATCTATCAAGCTGGACATGAGCTGAATGCTGGGAACATCTAGAATCAGTTGTTGACTCTAATTGAATGAGTTTATAACTAACCGCACAGATAAAGAAGAAAGGAAAAGTTCAAGCTGTAGAGCTGTAAGGACTTGGGAGCATTGATGTTCTGGTTCAGCGGATCTGAACCCTGGTCTTGAAGGAAACTGCATGGTAACTCTGTCAAGGAAAACACATTTATTTCTGTCTCCTCTACACACAGGTACCATTTTATGTTGGATTCCCTGGCATTAGTTTTGCTTTGAGGCATATACAACATGCTTCATTTGTTTTCTCACAGATAAATGATAGTTTGTAAAGATGTTCATGTTTGAATATCCCCAACGTCTAGTTGGTGAAGCCTTACCTTGTTTGCTCAGCTACCTAGGTGATAGCATACAATTTGTCTTCATGCATAACTTATTAGGTTTCTCCGCTCACTGACTGTACAACTAGGTGTCTTTTATTCAGTGTTGTTGCCTCATCACATATTAAGTCAGTTTAGTGTTGCTTGGAGCATTGGCGTCATAGTTTCTTTTTAATGTGATAATTAGAAATATTATTGCTCTGCACAGTGCTGCAGAAAGGTTTGTGATTGTAGATCAAACATACATGCATAATACATAGGACTTTAGTGTTTTGTGGTGTAGCTTGGTGCTACTGATTACCTGTCCTGTGCCCATATGCCTGTGAGGGCTTGTGAAGTATCCAATGTGCTCAGTGAGGAATGATCAAATGTCTGTAGAAAAAAAAATGCTAAAAAAATTGTGACCCCGGTATTGGATACAGTTGGGTTGATAAACTAAAGGCAAATTTTGCAGAGGAATGTTTACTATGCAAGGGAATTTTCCCTTCGCTTAGCAAATGAGGTGAAACTCTGCCAACTTTCATCATCCAATCCTGTGGTTGAAAAAATATGTTTGTTTTTTTTAATTTGCCTTGCACCAGATTGGGTATTCTTTGCAAACTCACCACATTCACTTAGCTAAGGAGAAATGTCCATGCAAAGTGAACTGCCTTTTTGCCTTTAGTAATTCACCACCAATAAATATCTCAAGAGCTCATAAAAGTATAAAAAAAAAATAAGATCATTTAAATATTAGATTATTCTACAGACTGGCTTTTCAATATCACATTTGACCAAAAGGTTACACTGGCCTTTACTGTATGATAAACGATACAATACAGCTGCATTCAATTTTTTAATGTGAAAAGTCCATTTTATTTAACCAAAAAAAAAAAAGAACTTTTTGTATACCAGTATGATTATTGCACAAACCATCCTAGTGTTGTAAAAATTATTCCAAGCATCCGTTAAATTTGAATTATAGCACTCCATGCAAATATTTCCCCAAATGGAAAATACCTAAGTTTATGCCAGGGATGCCATGTTTACCTTAGTCTCTTTGCACATTTTTTGAAGAGACAATGCCCCAAATTCAGCAGTATAGGATAAGGATTTTTGGAAAATTCTGTCTACAAACTGAATGATGTTGCAGTGGCTGAAAGAAAGATATACTAGGGAATAATTGGCTAAAGGCAAATAGACTGTACACTTTTGCAAGTGCAGTTGCTTCAGAGCTTAGTAAATGAGTATGTCACCTGCCTGGCTGCCACCATGACATATACTGTATATATAAGTGAAAAGGCACCTTGTACAGAATTACAAATCCATTTACAGGTAAAAGAGTAAACCTTTATTTGTTTATATTGTGTATTATATTGTTTGCCTGGAGTTTCACTTTAATAACATTAAAAACTGGCCTTTTTAACACTTACATAGGTAAATCAATTTTGAATGAAACTTGAGTTCTCCTTTAATTTTTCAACTCTTGGTATAATTTGCTTGATATTAGGCTTCATTTGGAGGCCTGAACTGTCAGATTATTGACAAGCTGTTGATTCATTATATGCAAGTCCATTCATACTCTTGTCAGCTGTTGTCCAGATTAGTAGGCCTGACAGTAAATAAGTGAGTTCATCCACCTCTTTTAAAAGCAGTGACCTCAAATGCAGTGCAACACAGTGCACGCCTATTTAGATGTAAAATAGTATGCCAAAAGGTAGGGCCTTGTTTATCATAGAAGCAGCAGCAATGTTCATAATCTGTAGCTTCCACCAGATGCCTGATAGGAGTTGGAGTTCAGAAACATCTGGCATGCAGTAGGCTGCATACCCTTGGCCTAGATCTTCTATGCTTGCAACTCTAGCCTTTAAATCTATGATTAATGAGCTTAATAAAGGTAAAGCATTTATGAAAGCAGTAACTGGTCTGCAGCATCCCCCTGCATAATGCTGAGCCAATGCCTTGTACAGGGGGCCGAAGAATGATGACTGATGTCAGATTTCACAACCAAAGCTTCCTACATCTTTTCCTTCTGCTCTGACCGAGAAAGGGAAAGTCATTTTCTGTTTTTGAAGGAATGAATTATCTCTGTGAAGAAAAACACTGCTACAGTATTGATGACTAGTATTATGATTATATGATGTTGTTGTGCTCTGTGCGGGTATTGGTTTAGCTGTTCTGTTCGCTCGCTTGCTGCTGTGAATGACAAACGCTGGGTTATTGATCGCCTTCTGAACTCAGCCCAGCTGATAGAAGGTAATTAATGACTCCATTTGCCTCAGTACCGACGAGAACAATTGAGTTTGAAACTGCAACAACTGCCAACGCTATGAAAGGCCCCCAAGGGGGTGTCCAGGAAAGATGCCTGACACTGGCAGGTTTCAGAGGGAATTAGGAAGTGTGTGGTGGCGGCAGTGGTGGTGGTGATGGTGGGGGGAAGTGCCATTAACTACAAGACATAATAGAACGAGACACAATGTTACAATTAGATTATTAATTAAAAATAAAATATTCATCTGTGGAAGTGCAAGAGTTTAACCCTGTCATTGCGAGGTTTGCATTTAAAAGTCAAAAGATTAAAGATATTAATGTGGTTTAAACAGAACAAAAGGGTGAGGTATTTTGTAAAATATTATGTTTTTCACTGCTTTTGTGTTACCACATTGATCTAGAGTTTGGCAGAATACTAGAAATTACAAAATGAAAAAGGAATAGATAAACCAGGTTCCCAAAAAGAGTCTCAGCTGCCAGCAACCACAATTCCAAATGAAAAAAGTTCCAAAAATAGGTGTTAGCTTTACAATGTTGCCTTTATACAGGAAAGCCAATTGCTATCTGGCAGCTTTTTCTAACAGAAAGGCTTCTATTCAAAGCTATCAGTGTACCAACATTCAGGGCCTTAGTTAGGGTAGCAGGGTGAAAGTGCAGCAGAATAGTTAGGAGACAGGAAGAGATCCGTGCCACCCTAAAACAGGAAGTGCCCAAGTAAGGATCCCAATGGAGGATCATGAGGTATTTTTTTTATTAAAGCTGGAGGTTTTATAAAATTGAGAAGTAGTTTAAAATCTCATTAACAAGTTATACTTTATTTGACGTTTTTGTGACTGGGCTCACATATATTTTATCTGTATAGACCATCGAACAGGAAAAGGTACAGTTGGTTTTGTGTTTCCTGAACTATAAAGAGTCCTCTAAAGATGGGGGAAACCAGAGGGGAAGACAGAGGGAAACCAAATAAAGGAAAAGTTATAATAATTTGTATATTTTAAGGGTTTGATGATGCCTCCAACCATGTTGTCCTAGGCACTAGACAATGGGTGTCATTATGGCACCAATGGCATCCCTGCTAACATTTGTACATATGTGCCTGCCTACACTGATGTGCAAATTTGGCATCTCGGGCTATAGTAAAGGTACCAGGCAGGCATTAGTATAGCAAAGACACTGGCTATACCAGGTATAAATATAGCAAAGAAAATGGTTGTACATGGCATCAGTATAACAAAGACAATGTTTATACATGAGATGAGTATAGCAAAGAAAATAGTTATACCTGACATGAATATAGCAAAGACAACAGTTAGACCTGATAGAGACCTTATAGGAGTATAGCAAAGGCAATGGTTAGAGCTGGCAAAAGTATAGTAAGGACATTGGTTAGACCACCCAACAAGAGTTTGCAAAGACAATGGTTATATGTCACATGAGTTTAGCAAAACAATGGCTAGACCTGACAGGGGTATAGTAAAAAAAATGGTTAGACCTGACAGGGGTATAGCAAAGGCAATAAATGAACCTGGCAGTAATATAGAAAGACAATGTTTAGACAAGGCAGGAGTATAGCAAAGGCAATGGATATATGCGAGATGTGTATTGCAAAAACATTGGATAGACTGGCATGAGTATAGCAAACAATGGATAGATCTGGCAGGAGTGTAGCAAAGAAAATTGTTATATCTTGCAGGAGTACACTTGTTTGTCATACATATTGGTGCATACATAAATAAAGCTGTACAATGCTCACATTAGAAGCATAAACATAAAAATGGCAAGTAGGCATGCTTGGGACTTGGAATACATTTTCACGTTTGCATCAATAAGAAAGGTAGGTTTCCCCCAGATCCTTGTCTATATCACAATAAAATGTTAGATTCCATCATTTATTCCAAGTCACAATTTTCAAGCATGCTTTTCTTCTTGTTCTTGTCAACCTTCCGGTCAGAGGTATGAAAACTGATCTTTGATTGGTTCCTGTACAGCACAACCCTTTGCAGTGTGTTATTAGAAGAGGCTTTATGTGTCTTATGAATATGACATAAACAGGTATAGCTCATTTATGCATTACTAGTTCTATAAATAATGGCCATATATAGGACAGCATGCACAATAACCGTCCTGTCTTCACAAGGTTAATTACCCTGTGTCTCTTTTTTCCTGCTCCCCTACCCTCTCCCTAGCATTACTTTTTATGTTCCCTCTTTAAAGCAGATTCCAATCACCAGGTCCACGATGGGTAAAATAAATAAATAACTGTATGACGTGCCGAGCAGCAATAACCCCTAAAAGAGCACTATCAGTGGAACATGATTGATCAATTGAATTCCATAGCAGCTGAAAAATGTGGGATTAAGTAGTGTATTATACGCACAATGAGTTGAGGCATGATGTTCATTTCAAGTTCATTTCGCCGGCCCTCTGCCACCAGATCAGGCAATCAATAGGGCTAGCACATATCATATATCATCGCTCCCTGTGCAAGAGAGGGAGCACCATAATCTCTCGCAAATTTAGACTGACAGATTTGTCGAGATCTGAAAAGGCCCCCTGCATAAATAAAGCAGAAGAGGGAGGACAGCTCTGTGAGAGTAATCAAGGCACACACATACACATATACACGATCAGACATTTGTCTATTGGGTCATGGCTCTTTTAAAAGCTGATCTTTTACTTTTAAATGTGTGTTAAAACTGATGTGTGTTAGCGGATGACTCTGCCTTTCCAAAGGGCACTTCTCTTTAACCCAAGTAGGGAATATGCTTGTAAGATACTGATGCCATATTCAGGACTTAGAAGGGGTTAATTTAAAACTGACTTGGTCAGCACCCCATGGGCATTCTTCTTTTGAATACATTGCTTTATGAAAACCATAACTTGGTGTTTGGTTTATTATCTGAGCATGGAAAAGGGCATAAGATGAACTGTGGGAATGTGTTCTTTTGTAGTAGTTGTCACACCTAGTAAGATCTTCTAGCCTGTTTTCAGTCATAAAGACAAATTGGCATCATTGACTTTTGATCACATTTGACCTTATGTTTTCGAAAATGGACACATCACCCTACTGGCTGCGTTTATTAATATAAATCCATTTATAAATGGCAACATTTTTAATGCCCTATAACTTTCATTAAAATATTCTCCAGGTAAACACATTGTGTTGTAGGTCAAAACGGGGTTGAGCAAAGGCAATGCTGCTAAGGCAACAGTCTTTGGCGAGAAGCTTAAAAAACGTTCTTGCTAAGATTCAAGAAGGCATTGTAGCAAAAGTTATACAGCAGAATTTCAGGTATATAACCTAAAGGGAATACATGCTGGGCAGGGTTTCAAGGAAATCTGTGCTGGAAGGAACAAGGAGGCTGCAATTGATGACCTCCATCTGAAAATGATAATTTTCTGGCTTTCTCTTGCTTCAAAGCCTTGATTCACTGTCCCAGAAACAGGACTGTATCATGCTAGGTAAGAATGAAATCAGAATTGAATGTTCGGAGTTATAGATTTAGAATATATTATAGCCAGAGTGCCCATTTACTCACTATGCTCAGATTCAGACACAGACCCCTTTAACTACATATCCCACAACTCCCTGGGTTCCTGAACATGCTCATGGATGTTAGTTCCTCAGGTTCCCTCCCTAAGCAGCTCAGAGAGGCAACATATGATGTGGCAGAGGTAGACGGGCAAGTGATCTGAAGCCAAGTGAATGACCCTCCACTATCAGAACTGGCAGGTGAGTAGCCGAGCAGGAGCCTATTAGCAAGACCAAGCTACTGTGGGGAGCCTCGCCCCAAATGCTACCACTGTACTCCAATTCCATTGGAGTGGTCTTTTGTCCCTGCTGTCCTTGTTCACTTTTTGAAGGAGCTACCCTGGACTTTACTGAGAGAGATGGTGTTTAAGAGAATAATTCCAGGTAGCCGTTTGTGTTCAGAACAGTTTTTCTGAAGTAGTGATTGTCAGATAGACTCTTTTTAGTCTTATAGATACTCTGGTATGTACCCACCTGATACAAGGATTGATTCATAAGGACATTGCTGTAAGGAGTCCATGTTTGTTGCAGCTTTCATAACTTGTTTTTGTGTGATTCTGCAGTGTGTTCATGCCATTCGCCATGCTGAACCTGTTGTGCATTATTGCTTCTAACTTTTGCACCTATTTAGTAAACTACAAGTTATAATTACTGCCTTTTTATTCATTTGGCCAATTATAACATAACAGCCAATAAATTAGCATTTTGAACAGAGATAACAGAAATAGCAAGCTCCCTTTCTACTCAAGTTAAGCTTTCATTTATTATTACAATTTCCAAAACCGCTATAAACCCAAAGAGCTAAATAAAAAAAAAAAAGTTACATTTTTTTCTATACTTTCTTTTTTGTCGCTTATAATATGACCCACAACTACAGGTGCACTTTAAAGCAGAACTCCAGGTAAACAGCTAAGTTCTTCCAAAGGACTTGCAATTTTAATTAGCTACCCATGGGATCCAATGAACACTTCCAGACAGCGTAATCAGATCAGTGACCACACTTTTCTCCTCTTGTGTTAAGCAATACAACTTGGTCACCAACCTTCTCCCAACCTGTGACCGAGCAATGAAAGAGAAGCAACACACTGTTCAGAAGTCATCACTCTGCTCTCTCCTCCAGTGAGCTATGCACTGGGAAAAGCATTGGAGCTGAAATTGGTTGAAGTATTAAGCTGGTCTCAGCCTGATTTCTGCTCAGTGTAAAAATTGCATTTTTGTATATCTGCCTGGTGTTCAATGCATCCATAATTACATGGAACCTTTTACATAACCATGATCGCAGGCTATGTAAACGTGATGTAAATAACAAAACATTTCCATTGAATATTTCTACTACTGTGGCTAAATATTTCATAATGGAATAAAAAAGTAAGGACCATTTCATCTAGCGTAAACGAACATGATGCTTTGTTACAGGGTCGGGCAAAATGCTGTGGACTTCTTCTGATCAATATCTGATATTTTACGTTAGCTTATGAAGGATACTGCTCCATGGTATATAATGTAATATTGATTATATCATATCCCACAATCACCTGCAAAGAATAAGATTTATCGGTCTTAATGTAATCTTCAGCAATATTCCCACTGGAAAAAACTGGGAGAGGACTAGCCCTGCAAATGAAATTTATACTATAAATTCTAATACACTGCAGTACTTCCCATTGCAGGCATTGTATTCCAAATTTGCAACAGACAGCCAAACCAATAAAAATCCTAGATCTGATCAGTTAGTAGGTTGAAGTGCTAAATACAAGTCCACAATAGATACTGCCTTAAAAAAATATGGTAAAGATTGGAAGATTTCAGCAATGGATATGCCAGGAATGGCTGACATCTCTAAAACAGAGGCCTTTTTCATATAATGTCGTAGTGATATCATTATATCCTGGGGTAGTAAACTGGAAACACCCAGGAAATAATAAAAATCGCTGTGCGGGTATGTAGCTGAAAGGCCATCTTAACAAAAAACATCCCACCTAAAGCAGCTATCTTGATTTTGGATATGGTTTAATCCCTAGCTTAACTACTTGCATAATCAGCTTGCAAGTTTTCCATATTTTCCAAAGGAAACCCTTCTAAAGACACCATTGCTATGACTGGCTCACTCTAGTAGCTTTAATATATATTGAGCATTAACAGGCAAATGATACAACCAGCTAAGCTAAAAAGATGGTTTTTAGGCTTCAAAGCCATGCTAGAGGTGTAGGATTTCCCTACTAGGCTTCCAGGCAAAGGTGGGGATTACCACTACACCCCTATAAGAAAAATATGTTTGGGATGGAGTGGCTCTTAATACCAGAACTTAGATAGCCCACTTGTGTATTTATTAAAGGAACATTAGGTGTATTTTTTAAATACTACTATTATAGCTGCCTAGGGTGTTTACATTTACCTCCCATCATTTCAGTGGGAGAGTATATCAGACTTTGTTTTGCATTAAACAATGTTGCCATATCAATATGTTTCAAGAAGTAGTTACTGGAAAAGAAGGTTCTAGGCATCATACAGAAGGATAGTAAGGCCGGTCATTCATTATACAATTTTTCTACTCAATTTCCTTTAGATTTACCTTCAACTATGTAGTACAGGGGCCTGTATGATTGCATACAAATTAAAAGTGTTTAAGTGTGAACTCATATTACAGTATATGTAAAATTGTACAAAAAAATTGTATAATGTATGGCCAGTCTTGGGCAGGTTGTAGGCAGGTACGGTAGCTGACGTGGGAAGCTGCAGAGCTGCAAGCTATGTAATATATGTTGTAGCAGGGGTATGGGAACAGCTGAACAGCATTACAGATATTTTGGTAATTTGGTAATATAGTGCACCTGTGCATTATAATTATGTACTGTTTAGCTTTGATGTTGCTTATATGTAGGATTGCTATGCATTAGGGTAAGGCTTTTATGACTGTGATACTGTCTCTTTTTCCTACAGATGGATCCGATGGTTCTGGGCCAAATGGAGATTCTCAAAGTAGTGTGGAGAGCTTACGGAAACATTTACGTGCAGACAACTTTACCCAACAACAGTTGGAAGCATTAGATCGAGTTTTTGAACGCCCGTCCTATCCTGACGTGTTTCAAACTTCAGAACACATTAAATCAGAACAGGTAACTAGAACAACAGTAGAGACATGGATGATGTCACAAATATATGCCTGGGCTTATCGTTAACTTTTGGAAAATGTAGTGGTGTCCATTGAGGCTCTCCATTGGTAAACTGCCTTATCTTGAAATGGAACAATAGCAATTAGGGCATGTCTTTTAACTTCCTCAATTGATGTTCCCCCTAAAAGTGCTTCACTAATAGGCATCTGTCTACTCCCATAGATATAGTTTGTTACCTTATCTACCAAACTCCCAGCTGTGGGGAGTATACTCGGCAAAAGACAATTTTCCTTCACATTTGTTTCATGTTCTGTTTGCAAAACTTCCTAGTGATTTGTGCACAACAAATAGAACACACTAGTGTTTCTTTTTAATAGAAACTCTCTTTTTAAAATTTCTGCATTATGGTAAAAATCAGGACCTGGTGTAAGCAGGACACCATCTAGAAGTAATACTCTATGGTTCTAGATCCCTCTGATTTGTTACTGAAATAAGGTATAGAAGTAACCATGAAAGCTACACATGAGTATATTTGTTCTTTGTCTATCTCCCTCCACAATCAGCTTCAGCTTCATCTTAAAGGTTGTTTATCTTAATAGAACATGAAATGAAAAAAAATATCTTTAGAAAATGCCCCAAACTATAAAACATGAAATGAAGAGAAACCCTGTCTGAGAGTAGATTTTTTCTTCTCTCAGAGTCCCTGAGTTTATTACAATGGATAACCTTTATTTACTTTCATTAGACTATTAAACGCCAGCACAGTCATTTTTTCCCCCTGAAACTTAAAACAGGGGCCATAAAGCAAATCTAAAGCCTAATTGAGTTCATTTTAATTTCTCTCCGATCACAGCGAATTACTCCGGTGATAAATCAGGGGGCAGCTTCACCCCCAGTAGAAGGCCTAATTTGCAGCTAATTACGAAACTGATTTCAACAGGAAGATCAATACAAAAAGGAATTGGAAATGACTAGGCTGTGGCGTCCAGACATAGAGGTGGGGGTGTGGATGAAGAAAACGGGGCTAGAAGGAGCAGAAAATCAGTTTTAATTTAATGTAATATTAATCAGAAAGAGTTTTTTCTCCCTTTTTGTTCCCCCTGTTTATTATCCCACTGAAAAGGCAGCTGTAGAAAGCAAGGTCTGCTCCCTGAGAAAACCATAATAAGAAGGCAATTACTAGATTGTTTTGGACAGAACACCCTTTCAAATTCAATGACTCCCCCTCCCACCCTTCTGTTGGCCATGTGCTCTGGCCCACTCCCCAATTTCATACCCCACTGCACAGGAAGAGGGAGAAGAGACCAGGGTGATGGGGGAGTGGTCCTTCCTTTGTATTTAATGAAGCACATCATTCAGAAAATCAAATGTTGGTGATTTAGGACGACAGGTGACTTTTTTTTATTTCCTATTTGTATTACCAAGCAAACCTGTTAGTTTGCTTATGCAACTGTTACAAAAGCATTACTTTTTATTAGTTTTTAAAAAACTTTATCCAAATAGAATACATTTTTCAAGTTACAGCACTTCATGCTGATTTTATTTTTATTAAGGTGTTCTGGATTATTCAGAGGACAATGTTTTCCAGACTTCCAATTGTGTTTAAACAGGAAAGATCCAAAGACCACCAAAAAGTAAAGCCATTATGGGATGCTGCAGTTTAAGGCATATTATTTGTGTTATGGTAGCCGTATGTTGGCAGAGCTGAGCATCTTTGCTGCAGTCAGATGATGAATACACACAGGTCTAAGTGCTTGGAATACTGACTGACATCTGATGAATCTTTATATATTTGCAATTTTGCTGTGTACATTAATCGACTAGCAGTTGGTTAAGGCCAAATTTTAGGATTTTCTTAGCCATAGTACACTAGAATGGGGCTTTCACAGTAGGAAAAAAAGATAGATCATATACCTGAAAAATGTCCATTTCTGTAAGCTACAAGTACATGTTATTATATTCTAGGATGTTCACTAAGTCCTATCTTATTCTTTACTTACAACTAGGCAAATGAGTACTCCCTTCCAGCACTAACCCCTGGCTTGGATGAAGTCAAGTCTAGTTTATCAGCCTCTGGTAATGCGGACCTTGGTACCAATGTATCAGGACCTCAGAGCTACCCAGTGGTAACAGGTAAGCTGAGTTTATTTAAATACAGCATCATGGTTTTATATTACATGTTTATTATTATAATTATACATGATTTATATAACATCAATAGTTTACACAGCACTTTACAATATAAAAGGGAGACAGTACAGTCGCAATACAATAAAATACAAAACGTTTAAGTGGGTCCTGCTCATAAGAGCTTACAATCTAAGATGATGGGGCAAGTGGTACAAAAGGTTATAACTGTGGGGGGATGAGCTGATGAAAGCGATAAAAGATTAGTTGGAGGCATGATAGGCTTCCCTGAAGAGATGAATTTTCAGGGATCGCCTAAAGGCAGCCAGAGTAGAAGATAGCCGGACAGATTGAGGTAGAGAATTTTAGAGGATGGAAGAGGCTCTGGAGAAGTCCTGGAAAAAGCATGGGAGGAGGAGACAAGGGAGCTTGAGAGCAGGAAGTCTTGGGAGGAGTGGAGAGGACAGTTTGGGTGATATTTGGAGACAAGAATGATGTAGCTCAGGGCAGAGTTGTGAACGGCTTTCTATGTTGTAATTAGTATTTTGAAATTAGTTCACTAGGAAATTGGAAGCCAGTATGGGGATTGGCGGAGAGGGGTAGCAGACACTGAGCAGTTGGTAAGATAGATGAGGCTGGCAGCAGCATTCATGATAGACTGAAGAGGAGATAGCCTATGGAGAGGTAGGCCTATGAGAAGGGAGTAGCAATAGTCAAGGCATGTTTATTACATTGTGTGAATGTCACTATATGAAGAACTTAATGGGAATTCTACACTAATAAGTATCAATACAACTGGCAGCAGCTATGATTGCAGATGCAAACCACTATTACTGTACTATGTTGATTCTGTAAGCTTTCAAGGGAAAAATGACCAACCATGTCCACAAAATATCACGAAAGTTGAGTTAAAAAAAACGAGTTTATCAGCTTCAAAAGTAGAGAAGAATGCACACAATGACCACATCTCTTAACAGGAGTCAGATTTGCTACGTACTTTGCAACTGCCAATCAAATGGCATACTAATTAGAAAGCCCTGAAATTATATATCATGGCTTGCTAGCCTCAGGAAGCACAAGCAGTATGGAAATCCACTGACCGCCTGCATTTTACCAAATAGCTATTTCTTTGGGACCTATTCAAGCCTTTGCTGTTATTGTTTCCTTCATTTTCTAAAACCACATATTTTGAAAAAGTAAATGTTTTCATATAAGAACATTTTGATGTGACTTTTACATTTTCACTCGCTAATGGTCTAGCTACTAGAGGGAATTTATAATTGCAAACAACTTTTGAGGTATTAGCCACATAGTGAGTTCATTCTTTTTAGTCAGTCAGACCTGTTTTTAAAGTGAATTGAAAGAGATTATCAGCAAGGCACTGCGTGCAGCACTGTACACCGGGAAGTAAAGTCTGCTTATGAAATGGGCAAACAAGGCTTATAAAGCCTTAACCATAACTGATAAGATAATTGATTATTTTCATAAAACTCTGCACTGTCATATGTACTGTTTTTATAAATAAAATATTATAAAAATACAATCCCCCCTTTAAAGTCTACTTATCACACATAAAAAGTAGAAGCACAATCTCTATAGTGTAGACTAAACAAATACCACTTTCCAATTCTTAGGTAATAATATAATTACATTTTGTTACATTCTGGTCCACGAAATGGCCAACTCTTTACAGCTAGAAGACTATAGTAGAAAAGCAAAATATGAAAATCTTTGTAAATGGACCTAAAATTATCTGGTAAATATTGATAAAAAGTGTAATCTCTGACTAGTTCAGGCTTCATGCAGTTTAGCTGTAACACAATGGGGCTGCTTTACTAAAGAAAATAAGAAGTTTCACCATTCATTTGAAAAGCAAATTCCTGTTTTCGTAATACATCTGCATATAATTGGACTGAAGTTAATCTTCACTCTTTTTTGTGTGAAAATTTCTAATTAATTTAGTATATCAGCTTCAATGTTTTATTGCATCCGGTGCTGCAGTTGTTGTACACCTATTTTTATATACATTATTTAAGCTTGGTTGACCTTCATTTTTTTGAATATTGTAACTGGCTTATGTTTTGCGCATTTCTTTCCTACAATACTCAGTTAACAGATATAAGCAATGAAATGGATGGCAATTTAATTTTCCTTTAGACTGGTGAATGAGTTAAAGCTCTGCTGACTTTCATTATCCAATTGTGTGCCAGCAAAAATATAGTGGTTTGTTTTGTTTTTTGTTTTTTTTATTTCCTTGCACATGATGGGGTATTCTTTGCAAAGGGAAAAATCATTCAGTAAACTATGGCAATATTCCCTTGTGAAGTTATCAGCCTATTTGTCGTTATAAAAATCCACCCTAAAAAGTTTTTTATATGACAAAACTGTTGTACAAATAACACTTTGCACATATCCTACATCATTTCTTTTGTAACTTTAATGCTTGATAAATTTATGGTAAAAAAAAAAAAAAACTTGTAGGTTAACAATATTTTTTAAAATCAGAAATTAGTTTTATGAAGAAAATACAATTTTTCCAGAGTGTATATTAGAGAGCAATTGTACATTTTTATGACTAAATGCAAGTATATAAAAGATCTGGCCTTACCTTTTAAAGATGTGTTTCCAGTATTAAATTAGCCAGCCTTAAACCAGGAGTGTCTAGCAATTGGGTCCATATTTTTTCAAAATTCGTCAGGGCACGCTCTCTGCTACTAAAGCACTCTAATCTAAGCACATCTCCCATAGGTTGTACCCATTCTTTGCTGACTTTCAATGGAGTAAAATTAGCTTACATGCCTGAAACAATGCACTAGCAATAGCTTGCCTTGGAAACTCCTGTACATAGAGGTCAGCAATAAAAATTGTTTAGAGTCTTCTCTCATCATGACCTGGAATACCTTATTAGGGTATTGATGACCATCATTCAGTATATGTGCAGTTTGGGACATCTCCATAATAGGTGAATCAGATCGCCATGATCTCCACGACATGTAAAGAATCATCCAACACCCATTTTAAACAACTGTGTGAGTGTAATGGACCCATAAAAAAAGATATAGTTGTGAAAGTCTTTGAGAGATGATAAGCGGACATAATTGTACAGTCTGCATTGCTTCCTCCCAATGCTGCTCCCCAAAAGCCCCTACCTCCTTCTCCCAGTGGTTTACTGTAGGTTTACA
This sequence comes from Pelophylax lessonae, assembly GCF_965119305.1. Lineage (NCBI taxonomy): Eukaryota > Metazoa > Chordata > Amphibia > Anura > Ranidae > Pelophylax > Pelophylax lessonae. Next base: position 150,107,550 of record NC_138776.1, read on the forward strand.
ATATGATCAGAGAAAATGTCTATGCTGTATAAGTGAACTTCTAATGCTAGAAGCAAAATCCAACTGTCTCTACCCAACTGATATTTAAAATTTGACAAACAATGGTGATATAATCATGTTGATTTTTTTTTTTTTTTTTGCTATGGTTTAAGCATAGTTAAACCTTCCTAAAACAGAAGATATATTCATATCTCAATTTCATCACAAATCCTAAATTGTTTATCTTAATTTTAGGGTAGTGAGCATAGCCATGCAAAAAGCCAACAGTCAACAAAGATTGAGTTGCACAGCCGCCTCTCTTGTCCATAAATGAGGGGACAAACCCTTATTTCTCTTTCGTTCATTGATGGACACAGCTCCTGATTCTTTTTAAACATTGGGTTATACTGCCCCCTACAGGAGTAGGACACTAGGCAGGAAAAAGCTTGACTACACCTATGGGCAGTCCCAGGGCATATACACCCACTCTCAGCTATAGGCGATGGACTGGAAAATCTAGATCCAGAGGGTCCCCCCAGTCTAGCCAGAAAGCGTGTGCACACCCCAGCTCCAAGCTAGGTCAGCCGTGACATAGCCCCACTGGACGGGGATTGGCCTGTGGGTAAAATGTCTCGCGAGGACTCATACGACCTGCCTAAAGTCGCAGCGTTTCTCCTGGCCGACAGCACCCACATTACGATGGAGCAGTGGTCTGTCCGGAGCGATGCCCACCCCGTTCGTGGTATGGTAAGTAGTTGCCCCCCTTCACTCCTGGAGGATTTTGGGGTGGATGTGGGCCCCTCCCTGGGACAGTGGGAACCCAGGTTCCCCTCCTTCCCCCCTCTAAAATGTTTGTAGTCACTGTGAGTCTTTGCCCCCCCCCCTCCCTGGGTGAGATTATGAACTGGCTGTTGCCACATGCTCTTAAGGGGGGCTGGTTGGAGTTGCTGCTGACCAGGTTTTTCCTGGTGTGCAATGGGGGGGGTTAAGCAGCCTGAGGGTTGGTGACTGAGGCAGGGATGTCCTCTAGGCTTCCTGCGGTGGTTGTTGGGCTGGGGGAGTGGGTAATTTAGCATCCGTGGGTACGCATCTCATGTGGCTGGATCCAGCCAAAAATTAAGGCTGGGGCTTTGCGGCCTACTAGTCGGAAACTATGTGAGGCGGCCCCTGTGATGGTGGCTGAAGCCACTGGGTCCTAATTGGGCATCCACCCTCCTGGCACAAGAATTTAGGCCACAGCTTGCGGCCTACTAGGCCATGCGGCCAAGTTTGGTGCCTCCGTTGGGGGGCGGCCCCAGTGCATTTAGCTGAAGCCCCCACTCTTCCTTTGGGCATTTGCAGGGCTCGGATCTTTGCACTTGCGGCTGGGCCTCCACAAAAATGAAGGCAGTGACTTGTGGCCTGCTAGGCCATGTGGTCAGCTTGGCGCCTACCTTGGAAGGGGTGGCACTGTGGGGGCGCTTCATTTTTTAATGACAGCCTTGTCACCATTATTGTGTGGGGCACCTGCCCCTTTTAGTGCTGTGGAACCATCAGGAAACCCTGCCTGCATGTCCGCGTCACATCGGGTGGCCCCCTTTTAAGGGGGCTAGTTCCTATTATGCCCTCCATGGAGGGCGACCCCCTTGTTTTTTGCGGGGTCCAATGGGCGGGCCATTCGTGGGCCCTTGGTTGGAGTCCCCTTTGCAGGATCGCAGTTGGCGGCCTCCCCTGATTGTTATGTTTTCCGGGTGAGCTTAGTATATAGCGACCCTACTGGGTCTGTGTCCACGCACCCTGAGCGCTCAGATAGTGAGGATGATTCCTCTGCTCTTTCAGCCCCGCATGAAAAGGTGCTGGTGGATACACTGTTTGTGTCAGTGCGTGACACTTTAAAAATGGAGGTTGCAGCTGTAGCTGCGTGGGAGGCGCCGGTCCCTTTCGGCACCCACAGGGCCTCCAAAGTGGCAAAGGTGTTTCTTTTTCTGCTTACTTTAAAAACATTGTCACAAAACAGTGGGGTTTTCCAAAATGCAGTGGTTCCTAAGCGCTTTTTGCTTGTAATGTCCTTATGAGGATTAACTGCGATAAAGGTGTACGGTCCCACCTGTAGTGGACTTGTCAGTTTCCTGGTTAAATAAAGCTACCTTCATTCCAGTTGAGGAGCCCCAGCCTTTAAATATGCAGCTGATAGGAGAGCAGAGCCTCTGGTCCGCCATATGTTCGCTGTGGCTGGTTCGGCGCTTAGGCCGGTATTTACTATTGCTCTGGTGTCGCCAGCTCTGACAAAATGGGCTAAACTTTTACGCCAGGACCTGTAAGGCAAACAGCTTACTCCTGTCTTGCGGAGCTGGTGGATTAGTTGGTCCAGGGGCTACAGTTTATCTGCGATGCCTCTTTGGATGTGGCTTCTTTGATTTCTAGGCTGTCTGTGTCAGCAGTGGTCCTTTGGCGAATTATCTGGCTGAAATACAGACTTCTAAGAAGGCCTTATCTGATCTCCCCCTTGTAGGGGATTGCCTGTTTGGAGCTTCCTTGGATGACATTGTTAAGGTTCTGAGAGGGGGGAAGAGTACTCTTTTTCTGCAGGCTACCAAGGGCAAGGAGCCCGGTCGTAGACGTGAGCCATTCTCCTTGACTCATAGAGGTTTTTTCGTTCCTCGGAGTCTCAAGACAAGGGATCAAAAGTCAGGGCCTTCACCAGAGGTTTCAAGAGGACCTGGTCTGGCAAGCCATGAGCGGACATGAGCAGAAAAAGAAACACCCTCGCCGCTTCCAGACATGCAGACGAGGCTTCCTCTGCATGAAGGGGTGCCCTCACCCATATCTGGGGTAGGGGGATGACTTCGCTGGTTTCCAGATCCATGGACCTCCCTGGTATAGGACATGTGGGTCCACTAAGTTATCCGGTCAGGCTACGAGATCGAGTTTGGTCTTATCCTCCAAAAAGGTTCTTCCCTCCCAACCTACACTTGTGCCCAGATCACTTATGGGTCTCTTTGGGGTAGTGAAAGTCTTGTTCCTTCAAGGGGTAATTGTTCTGGTTCTGATTTCGGAACGTTTTCAGGGTCTTTACAAAAGTGTGGGCCCCGGTGCTGGCATTGTTTGAGTCAACAGGGGATCGCAGTACTGGGGTATCTGGACGATCTTCTTCTGTGAGTGAAGTCTCTGACAGCTCTGATGGACAACTGGAGATTGCTCTGCAAACTCTGAGGGGCTTCGGTTAGATTCTGAACCTTCAGGAGTCTGCTTTTGTTCTGTCCACCAAAACCGAACTATCTGGGTCTGACTCTGGACTTGGCCTCAGCCAGCGTGTTTCTTCCTCTGGAAAAACTCCAGACATTTCAGGAGACAATTTAGCTTCTGTTGTTCAGCAAACAGTCAACCCTCCGGGCTTGCATGCGGGTGCTGGGCCTGATGGTGTCCACCCTCAAGGCAGTAGTCCAGACTGCCGATTATTGTTCTGGAAATCCGAGCGATCAGCCTTTGTTTGGCTCATTAGATAATTCGTCTTCGGGGGTGTCTGGTACAAATTAATTTGGACAATGCCAAGGCCGTGGTCTGTGTCAATCACCAAGGGGGCACAAGTAGTGTCCTGGTGGCACGGTAAGTAGCCAGCATTCTAAGGTGGGCTGACCAATTCCTTCCAGCCCTCTAAAATTTCTGGGGGGTGGAACAGAAATTGGCCTTGAGTACCATCAAGTGCCAGGTTCGGCTTTGGCGGTCTTTTTCCAATGACCTTTGGCCTCACACTCCCTGTTGCGAACCTTTCTTCAGGGTGTCCGACATTTGGTTCCTTCAGTGCGTGCTCCGTTGCTGCCCAGGGATCTTATTGTGGTGCTTTCAGCTCTACAGAAGCCTCCCTTTGAAAATATTCAGAAGGTTTCCTTGCTTACACTGCCCTAGATGGTGGCCTTTTTTTATGACTATCACCTCTGTGCGCAGGGTATCCGAACTGGCGACGTTATCCTGTCGTTCACCTTATTGGTGATTCACAAGAATAAGGTGGTGCTTCGCTCCTGTCTGTCATTCCTTCCTAAGATGGTCTCTGACATTTGAGTGAAGACATTGTGTTGCCTTCCATGTGTCCCAGGCCTAAACATCTGAAGGAAATTGCCTTGCATGCCTTGGATGTGGTCTGGGCAATTAGGGTGTACCTGGCAGCTACGGAGTCTTTTAGGAAGTCAGGCTCTCTATTTGTGCTCACGGACAGACCTCACAAAGGGTTGTTCGCTTTTTCTGCAACCATTTCCAGATGGATCAGACGGTGGTTCAGGTCTATTCCATCAAGGGTCAGGTTCCTCCTTTCCCTGTCAAGTAGCACTCTACTAGCGCACTTAGTGTCTCCTGGGCTTCTGTCATCAAGCGTCAGTGACACAGGTTTGCAAGACGGCCAACAAAATTTTTATAAAATGGATGTGTTGATATCTGCAGATGCTTCTTTTGGCTGCAAGGTTTTGCTGGCTGCTGCTTAAAGGACCTGGTCCTCTTTGAGGGTGTATTTTTTTTTTCAGGTGAGCTCCAATTGTTTATGGTTGAGCTCCATGTTACCTGGTTGGCTATGGTTAGCCTTGGGAATTTTTTTCAGCTTTTTTTCCACCCCTCATTTTTAACACTGCTTTAGGACATCCTAATGGTTAGAAGAATCAGGAGGTGTGTCCGTCAATGAACAAAAGAGAAAATGGGATTTTTGACTTACCGTAAAATCCATTTCCCTGATGCTCATTGATGGACACAGCACCCACCCCTCTGTGGAGTTGGCTTTCTTCTGACACTGCTTGTAACAAAACTGAGTGCCTATAGCTGAGAGTGGGTGTATAGTACCCCCTGGGACTGCCCATGAACATAGTCAAGCTTTTTCCTGCCTAGTGTCCTATTCCCGTAGGGGGGCAGTATAACCCAATGGATAAGAAGAATCAGGAGCTGTGTCTGTAAATGAACATCAGAGAAATGCATTTTATCGTGAGTTAAAAATCCAATTCTTTGGGGGATTTGTGATCGAAATTAGACATGTGGATATCTTCTGTATTATGGAGTCTTTTCTAGACTTTTCTTGGTTTTAGTGGAGGACTTTTTGGTTCTTTTCAGCCCAGCTCACAATAACCTGACCTAATCTGTATTAGGAAATGATGCATTCTATTCTAAAAATGTAAGGGCCAGAAAAAAATCTGAACAACACAGTGTTATGTTTTGAATGAGATATTTCAGCTTTGCCAAGATGGCTTAAAAAAAAAATGTTATGATATTTCTTTGTCATGTGTGCTCTTAAGCCTGGCATGTCCATTGAGGCAGGAATCATGTTTTGGTGGGACTTTTTGTGGTGGAACAGTATAATATGAGTAGTGATAACTGGGATGTTATTATGTGCTACAGTTCAGCAGTAGGTCATGGTCCACTGATAAGAAGGGTAAGGTGAATTACCCAAGGTCACCTTTCCCTGTATATTTGTTTAAGCTGTGCTGCTCCCTTTCAAAAAGCAGATGTGCATTTTTGCTATGTGAAGCAATGTTAAACATACAGTGGAGTTGAAAAAAAGTGTTTTACTGCATCCACCTTTATTTTCAATAACCTATCCTCATCAGGCGCTTCTCTGCTTTCCTCTCAATGTCATCAAGGTGCCTATGCCTGATCCATTCTCAGCCCAAGTGTGGGAAACTTTCATTGCAGGCTCAGCATGACAATCCCAGGTGGCACCTTAACACTAACATGTTCATCCGCATGCAAGATTTCAATCAGTGAATAGAAAAGCGTAGAAACACTCATTAGCACTCAGTGCTGTTTACCCACAGTAATGAAGGTAAACATTTTAAAGGACAGATTAAGGAAAAAGCTTGAGAAGTGAGGACTTATTTTACTGCACTTAGGCTATGCTCCAGTTTTTGGAATAATGGTGTCATTAGGCAAAAAAGGTTGCAGATCATGCTTAATCTTAAAGTGTTTTTCTTTATTTTTTTACGAGTAATTAAACGCCTGGCGTTATTGATCATTGTTGATTTTATGTCCCTCTATTTGCATAATCTATTAAAGATGAATGATTCATTAAGTGATTATTATAGGGAAGGGAAGTACAGGCGTCCCAGATAGTTTTGTCAAGGTGAGAGATGCTTTCATTTTTTCGCTATTAGCGGATAATCTAATTAAGTATCCTGAATGCAAATATACTATATGCTCGGACTAGAGGCTGTCTTTACAGCCAACACTGCCAATGCCTCTTTAATGTCGCTGTTTTTTTTGTGCTTTGCCTTCTCCAGAATCATTTTTCCAACTTCAATCGTTTTATTTGACAAAATAATTTAAAATGTGCAGATTCAATAAGAGCTGCCAGCAGGAAATAACATAATAATATAATTTGGTAAATTCAACTGCCTTGTTAAAGAGCTCTTGGTGTCTTCTCTGTCCTGCAAAATCCATTTGTTATATTTCAAGGGAGAATCAATTGTACTGATGGAGCCTACAAGATGACTACTTCAGCATTCTAGAGCTAGGCATTTATCACAGGCGGACGGCAATGACTAAATCTGTATGGATGAATACTGAACAAGGGTCATTGATAGCACTTTTCAGTAATCTGAAAAACTGTGTTGGTCAATCTCATGGTTTTATATTTAATTGTGTGGTTACAGATTACGAATATTGAGAATATGTTCTGGGTATATAAATCTGTCTCATAGCACTGTGACACAATTGGGTGACCAGATATGTGCAGAAATGTACAGCAGCCAATCAGATATCAGCACCAAGCTTCAAAAAGATTTCAGACTAATTAAAGCTAATTGGAAGCTATGACTTACTGCATGTCAGTGCTGTTTGCCCCAGATTATTAAATACTGTAGTCATGATGCAGTAAACCATCATATTATCCAATTATCTTTCATCAATTTACATTCACCGGAACAATAAAAAATTAATAATCTGTTGCTACGGGTTACTTCACTTTCCTCTTAACCTTAATAGGTCAGCTCATTGTTCTGTCAGAACATGTTTTTTACAGTAGGGAATGAGGGTGTAAAGCTTTGATATTCTTCATTTAATAGTCAAGTGATTTCTGTAGACAATTTGCCCATAAATCTATGTAACTATAAGTTTCCTTTTAAGATAAACTATTTGAAGGGTCACAGGCTAAGCCCCTATTAGAAAGGTCACACAAGATCGGGTTTGGTTTGAATAAGTTAGTCAGGCCCTTTGATGGGTATACATCCATCACTGGTTAATAGGATATTCCGGACACCCAGGAAGAGTGGTACAAGGTCAGAGGTCATATGCACATTTTTTCATAGCAAAAATCTTTCTTGAGTCCTGAATTACTTACTGGCACTTAAACTTCTTGACTCTAACTGCACTTTAATTCCCCATACAAACCCCTAATTATTAATATTTTTGATAAAATATATGGGTACTATTCAATTAAAATCCACAAAAAAATCAAATGTAACTATAGGTTTTATGAAGTTAAGTTTTTTTTATGGATTTACTTGGATGTATAATATTCCCTAGGCTCTCTTTCATCAAAGTATAACTATATCATCCTATTAATCCTTCTTGTTTTAGCTGTAAGGGTTTAATTGTGAATTGTAAGGTGCTGTAATTGTACTTTTAAAGAACTGGTTTTAACTGGAGTTAAGGCTGTTAGCGATTCTGAAGGTGGTGAAAATTCACCAGGACCAGGTTTGCTAAGAGACCACAGACCTTCTCCTATGGCAATGCTCCTTTGCTGGCTCAACCAAAGAAATGTGTACTGATGTTGCAACTGCCTTGCCAGAAAGAGAGGCTCTGCAGTGTTTCAGCCAGTGAGGGAAGATGCACCATTAGAGAAACAGCCTCCAGCTTTATTATTTCCTGCCAGCATGATATGGACCTCAGAATGCATGACTCCGGTATCAGTCACAGACTGTAGAAAAAAAGAGAAATGGCAAGTTGCCCAAAGGATTAGAAAACCATTTTACTTATTTTAAACCTTTTTTAGTTTTTTTTTTATTTTGTTTTATATCATTCCATTTACATTTATGCATATATTTTTTTTCTCTTTCTGTGTACCACCCTGTGTCTGTCTGTTTTCTGTCCATCCATTCCCTTCTTCCTCACAGAGAGTTTCTCCTCTCACCTCTATGTAAAGCAAGAGCCTCATGAAGCTTCCCTTACTCCCTTCACTCCCTCTTCACTGGCCAGCTCAGGGCTGGCTGATCTTCAGCCTTTCCAGATGGCCCTCTCGGTTGATGCGTCCACACCTACGTACAGCTCCTTCACCCATCATGGCCCACCCTACGGGCAGTTCGGCAGCCAGCCACTCATAGCAGGTACCAAACTTACCCTCATGCATAAATCAACTGCATACTCAAATAGCAAGTTTTTTATGATTGCTGGTAAATAGTTTGTCAGGCCCATTTACATAATAAGTATAATAACTCATCAGCTATCATTACTCAACTCCTTGTTTACATAAGGACCAATAGAACACTGTCATGTCTTAAAATATGCTTTGTCTTAAAGACAGTAAAGTTTCCCCATAGAGGTTGGTTGGCGTGAGTGGCAAAGGTTAACTTCCCCAGGCTGTTTAAACATTTTTTTTTTTTTTATATTGGCCGATATTGCAAATATCTGTAAAGAAACTGCCCTGAATCTAAGTTCTAAAGCCCAAATTTATAAAATAAATATGTCAATGCTCCCTCTTATGTTTAAAGTTTAAATAGGATAGAGGTAGGGTTTACCATAATCTGCAAGCAGTGGAAACATTTTCCCTAGTCACAGTCTTACTATGAGAGTCCATTTCTGGAGTGCTCTGTCAACATGAAGAAACTGCTTAGGTTTCTGTGACACTATAATGCTAGTGTCCAAATGCTATAATGTAATCCAAATGGGGAAATGGGAGGTTTAGCTTACAACAGAACTAGTGGCGGCTGATATCATTTTACCCTGATATCACAGGAAGTAGTAAAGACCTGTCTGGGGATCAAACTCTTCCTTCCCACCATCCTTAGGAGTAGGGCTCTACTTTAATATTTGAAATGGAGGTAATATATTTCCTTCACAGAACTTGCTACTTAGTATTCAAAAGACAATTTTGCCAAATTAAATCTAAAAAAGTATTCAGAATTGCTTAATTCTGTTTTTATCTACAAACTTTGCTGGGCTCGATAACTATGTTGCAGTTTATGATGAACGAAAAATTTGGATGGCTGCACTCCCACGAACAGTACAAAATTATTTTATTCAGCAAAAAATTAAAAGCATTACAGGATAGGCATTCAGGCAAGAGAGAAAGAGAATAGGTTGACGCGTTTCACACGATAGACGTGCTTTGTCAAAAGGGTGGTTTTGACAAAGCACGTCTATCATGTGAATCGTCTCAACCTATTCCCTTCCTTTCCCCTCCCCATATGCCTGTCCTGTAATGCTTTAATTTTTTGTTGAATAAAGTCGTTTTGTACTTTTCCTGGGAGTGCAGTCATCTGAATTTTTCATTCATCCTGATCTCTGCGGCAGTGACAGGCCACCTCACAGGCTATAGATTCGGATTACAGCTTTGCCAACTCACCTGTAAGCAGCTGGACTTTGCTTCATGTTGCAGTTTATTAGTCACTTATACTATTGCAGCATAGATGGTTTAAAAGGATGGTGTGAATGGCAAAAATGAAGAAGTCAAGGAAGGCTAAGGCTGACCCTACATTATTCAATATTCCTGTACAATTTTCCTTTAGATTTACCAAAACCATACAATATGAGGTCAAACCTAAACACTTTCAATTTGCATGCAATCAAGCAGGCCCTTGCACTACATAGTTGAAGGTAAATATAAATGAAATTGTATAATAACATTGTACAATGAATGGCCAGGCTAAGTAAGGTTGCATATGTAGGGGTGATAGTACAGTAATTATAATCAAGATTGTATGCTAATGTACAAATTGAAAAGCAGCGTCTTTTTCTGTGCTGTCAATAGCAGTTAATAGAAGTATACTTTCCTTTAGGATTGTATGCAAAAGAGGCCTTGTGAATTTACAGTTATACATATATATCGCTTCAATGCATTTTTCATGTATGATTCAGCAGAAATATTGGCAAATGGGGATTCATACATTTGATTTGACTATTAGTGTTTAAATTCAGCCTTTCAATATTTATAAGACAATATGAGTTCCTACTAAAAAATAAAGTCTGTCTCATTAAAATACAGTTATGAAGAAAAAAAAAAACATTTTATAGTTTGTAATTATTGTGCAATGGTATATGGATCTTGATGCAGTGCTATATATAACATGCTGAACAACTGTTAAAAAAAAAAATCTTTTAGTAAGACTTTATTTCACATTCTTGGATAAAGTGCATAAATCAACTGCATACTCAAATAGCAAGTTTTTATGATTGCTGGTAAAATGCTCGTCAGGCCCAGTTACATAATAAGTATATTAACTCATCAGCTATCATTACTAAACTCCTTGTTTACATAAGGACCAATAGAACACTGTCAGAATTATTAGTCAGAATTATTGTGCAATGGTATATAGATCTTGATGCAGTGCTATATATAACATGCTGAACTACTGTTAAAAAAATCCTTTAGTAAGACTTTATTTCACATTCTTGGATAAAGTCTAATGTGTTATCATACTTCAAAACACAGGATCTACCTGCTTGGTACTGGAGTACAACAAGAAATAATGCAAATAAAGTACTTTAGAGTATTTGATCTTGTACTACCTATAGTTGGTGTTGCTACGAGTTCTAGTCTTGCTCAGATTAAGACTTTGGATGTGATATGCATATTTTGAGGTCATACAATGTAAGCACGGAGCCTTGGGGTTTGATCATTTATCTACTAATAATAGGCTGATGGAGCAGATGTGATGTGTGTGTGAATAAGTAAAAGCAAGCCTGGAAGAGCATTCAGTATGTGGAAAAGGTGATCTTCCCATACTAATACACGACAATAAAGTGATGAACAGGTTACTCTTGGATGTATCAGTGTTAAAGGAAAACTCTAATGTATTTAAACAAGTATGCATTTTCAAGCATGCATTGTTGCAGCCTTCAAGCAATCTTTATCATATGACTATAACATCATTACTTTTACACTATCCTCCCTGTTGAATTATTGTAGTATACTGTACATGTAAAATTGCAATTTCTACATTTATTAGTCATCTTTATACGAGGGAATATAATTTACAACCATGTTTAAAATATCCTAAATATTTAAAAAAAAATCTTGCCTAAGAGTGGGGTCCACAGTAAACCTTCTTCTGTGCTCCACTACAAAACTAGTGTCACTTTGTTACAAGGAGCCTGATATAACTTTGGGGCTAAGCACTACAACAGTCATCTTCATTCTCCAACAAGATAGGCTAGTTGGCCATTAAGGGCACCCTTACTGTTTAAAGGAATAGCAGTTGGTGGGGCTTAGCCCTCTTGAAATCAGGACTGTTCAGTTTTCCTTTACCTTTTTTATGTTTTTAAGAAACAAAACTTCATTTACAGGAAATAAATATGTCTATCATTTTTTTAAAACTTTTTTCATACCAATGGTAAAAATGTATCTCTTTACTCTTAGGTCGAGACATGACGAGTACAACACTTCCTGGTTACCCTCCTCATGTTCCTCCTACAGGACAAGGCAGTTACCCAACCTCGACACTTGCTGGAATGGTCCCTGGTGAGTCATTGTTTTAGTTTAGAAAAATTTAAATTTCACTGTCCAAAGAAGTGACATTAGTATAAGTATAAGTATACATTAGTATTATTTTTGTCAGTCCAGTACACAGTAGCTACATCATACCATTAACAAATGTAGGAAACACTCTATAATACTATGCAAGGAAATAGGTGGATATACATTCATATGCATTTTTACTATGATAGATTTGAGGACAGTGTGAAGAAGGATTTAGATTAAACCAAAAAAGTTATTTTTTAGGGGACAGCAAATTTACGCTTTTATACAAGCTGTACACTCTCTACTTTACATTGTAGCAAAGTGTCATTTCTTCAGTGTTGTCACATGAAAAGATATAATAAAATATTTACAAAAATGTGAGGGGTGTACTCACTTTTGTGAGATACTATATGTATATATATATATATATATATATATATATATATATATCACAGTATATATATACACAGTATCTAACAGTTTTCAGATATAGAGTCAGAGGCAAGCATCAAGATCCTTTTAGTTGTCATGAAATGTTTAACACAGAAGATGCTAAAGAGAATTTTACTAAGTCAGATACAGTTTTTTAACTTAGTATACACTCTCCAGTCTATCCACATGTCACTAGATAAGTTTAGAGTCTGAACACTAACACATAGTATGCAGCACTCCACAGGTTACTGGCAGGAAAGAGGCATCTCATTATTACTGCATTAACAGGCACCAACGTTTCGGTCCACCATTCGGTCCAGCCTGTGGAGTGCTGCTCATGTCTGTCCAGCTCTAAGCCTTGTCTGTTTCACTGCAGGACTGGGAGTGGTGAGTCTAGCACATTGTGCATATCTCTCTGTTGTATTTTATGTCTTTTAATATCCTAATTATAATGCCTTGTGCTACTATATGAAGGAAATACGCAAGTCTTTCCATACTAAAGTTATAACATGTTATTCAGTGATGCCTAACTGTATAGTTCATGGGTTCTCTTGATGAATTTTGTCTTTAAACTAGATAGTTTGCCTATTCACCATATATGAGGCTCCTCTAAGCACTTTGGATATCATGCAAAAGGCAGCAATTGTATTAGTAGCATCCAGTCAGATCTTTGCTTTAATTCTTTAACAATTCATCTGAAATCTCATAGTTTTCTCTAGTTTTCATGTGTTTTTTTTATATAAGGAAACATACGAGTAGATAATTTCTATCAAAGGCAACCTGTCCCACGCATTTACGGATCCTCTTTAGAATAGCTTGTACTGTACATCTACAGAACTTTTGTTTTCTCAGTCACTCTTAATATTTAATGCTGTCGTTTACCTAGACAGGGCAAAGCAACAGGTTCACTTAACTGATGCCTTTCACATACTCGAACTTCATTTTACTCTCCCACCACTCCATTCAGCTGTTGTAAACACAGATAGGAAGACCTCTGTAAGACCTAATCATAATTTGGAGCTTACTCAGTGCTGAGGATGCTCTTCTTGCTTCCATGTGGGCCTCACTGGGTGTCTAAGTGGCCTACCACCAAGCACTAGCTTAGTTACATGTAAAGAAATGAGTCACATGCTCCCCCATACCTGCCAGTGAAGTAAAATAAAGATTAGTATTTGAAGCTAAGTGGAGAAGCAGTTAGATGAAAGCTTTTAAAATTCCCACAATGGGCAAGGCATATTTCCACTTTATATTCTTGGCAGAACTTGTGATTTCTTGTTCCAGAGTAGAGGATCCACCATCTTCTTTCATTTAATACTTCCTGAAGACGAAAGAATTATGTGCAGCAATTTTTCGATATTAGCTCATTATAAAATATTATCATTTGACCCATAATGTTCTCACTGTTCAAAATATAAATGCAGGCCTAGCTACACAAAAAACTATAGAATAATGTAAAAAGTTAATTTTGGAAAAGGTTCAGACTGCTACATGGTACTGCTGAAAGAGAAATCACAGTTTTTTTGGCAATCCGATTATAACATTTAATAATGTATATTATAGCATACTTTGATATAAAATAGTTGTAGTCTTTGAAAGATACAGTGTATTATTCCATTGAAGGAATGTTATTTTGCTAGGCACAACTCAGGCAAGGGAATAATACCCCTGTTTATTTATTCCCAGATATATAACACAACTATGACTGAATGCTCCATTAAATGACATTGCATAAAGATGTAGAACAGGTCCATATTTTTCAGCCCTTACACTCTACTCCCTAATATACAAGGGTATTCTCAGGAGACATTATTGTAGAACTTAGAGGAAAGGAAATCCCAATTGGTGCAGTGAACTGCCGAAAAGGCCTTGCGGCCGGGTGAGCAGATAGGGGAGTATGGAAATAAAATTCAATGCTGATGAGGAAATTACACTTGTTTCATTAGTGATCAGGGAAAGAGATAGCTCAGTTCCTCTTGGTCACAGTTGAGCTCAAAAGCTCATTATCCTCCTGTATGCATGCTTTCACTTCTCATCAATAAACACTTCCAGTGTCCGCTGTCAGCTCCCCCACCTCTGCACACACCTATAAACACATGTAGTGCTGTGCACATTTTCCTGTGTCTGATATAGTACCAATGGCAAACTCATCATTGCATCATATTGCTTAACAGCAAGGAAATATATTTTATCATCGTTATGTATTCTCTTGTTATCTAATTCTTAATCCTACAGGCTAGTTTTAAAAATATAAATTTACTGGCTGGTGTAATGTTAAAATATTCAATACAATGTTCAGCCCTATTTTTTGTGATTTACTTTATTACATTAACTGTTACAAAGTGATGATTAATGCAATTATTTTACTTTGAGGACTCAATTCACACATGAACCTCATAAATAGCATGGATTACATAAAATAAGGTTTAAGAACAATTCCAAATTATATATGAATGCAAAAAATTAGAATCTTGTGGGAAATGTAATGAGATATTTAACCACTTTCTGCCAAATTACATACCTGGTATGTCATTGGACTTCAAGTGGTTGTACCAGGGTAAGGCCTGCAGCTTCCAGGGTCATTTTTAGAGCCATTTTTAGAGCTAACGGTCAGCTCTCTTGTAATAGCATTCGGAGTGGCTAACTAGCCACTCTATTGCTGTTAAAAGCAGCGGGAGTGGATGTCTCTCCCCCTTCCTGCCACCTTCCGCAGCTTGCTCGGGCTCTCCTGTCCCACCTGGAGAAACCTGATCTACCAGCCTTCACATCTGCCAGCTAGTTGGACTCCCAAACTAAGCCAGAATTGGCTTTGATCGTGTCTTCGCTATGGTAACCCAGAAGTGATGACATGACAATAGTGCAGATTTTTAAGTATTCAAAAACACAGATCTTGGAGTTATGAATGCTTTCAAGGGCAGAGGACCCCAGATCCCTCTTATAGACCCCAGATATCTCTATAAAGAGTACCTGTCATGTGTCTATTGCTGTCAAAAAGGACGTTTACATTTCTTGTGACAGCAGAAAAGTGATAAAAAGAATGTTTTTACAGCAACAGTGTAAATAAATAAATAAAACATTTTTTATAATTAAAAAAATTGTGCCCCCCCATCCCCCCCATGCTAGCACGCACGCAAACAGCGATAGTCCCACATATATGAGTTATAACTGTGAACAGCAGATCATGGGCAGTAATTCTAGCACTAGACCTCCTCTGTAAATCTAAAGTGGTAACCTGTAAAGGCTTTAAAAGTGTTAACTATTGATAGTGAAATTTACATAGCTTGTCACCATTGCATGGGTGTGTACAATTTTAAAGCCAAACATGTTTAGTATCTATTTACTCGGCTTAAAATCATATTTTATATTTTACAAAAAAATGGGGTATGAATTGTGTATTTCTACATTAAAATTCAAAAAAGGGTATTTTTTTCCCAAAAATTGCGTTTGAAAAAATGCTTCACGAATAACATGTGGGATAAAAAATTGCAAAACCCACCAATTTATTCTCTAGGGCCTCTGCCTTTAAAAAATATATAATGTTTGGGGGTTATAAGTAATTTCCTAGCAAACAAAACTGATTGTTACATGTAAACAAAAAGTGCCAGAAAAAGGCTCAATGCTGCAGCAGTGGTGTGACGCAGCAGCTGTTCCCCACTGGCTCTAAGACAGAGAACTGAGCAATCAAATGACCGGTGATCACTCAGCTCTCTGTCTTCTCAGAGCACAGAGCAGTGTCTGTTAGTCTCTGCTCTGTTCTGCCCCTCAAACAATCACTGGGGCAGGGGACTGGTGAAGGGGGCAGGCGCAACTAGTTTCAGCAGCCAATCAGACAGTTGGGTGGATCTTGACAATATGGTCAAGATCCTTCCAAAGTCTGGAATGGCTCTGTGACTTCAACCAACAGCAGGTTTTAATCCACTGTCAGCTGACTCTGGGTCATAGGAGTGCAAAAGTAAGCACTTATTTGACCCAGAAGAAGAGCATGACCAAAAAAATATTTAGCCATACTTCTCTTTAAAGAAACAATTTTCACATAGTTTATTACTAGTAACTCTGGAGGTCCAAATGACCCATACATTACCTCTTGTGGGCCTTGGTGCCGAGCAGCTGCATATTTGCGTGCATTAGTGCAAAAACATCTGTGTCAAGAACTTGCTCTTGGCACAATTACCGACAGCTAATGGAAAGCTTCCGATTGCTGCTTGCAATAGGGAGCTTTACATTCATGTGACCACGGTGACAGCCAATCACGGCGGTTACATGATAGTAAACCTTGCCCCGCCTCCTGATATCCTAAACACCTTAAGGGCTGGGAGTCGCTGGCTAAATAGTTAAATTAAGCTAAAATCAGATATGCAACATATGCTAATACAAATTAAACTCTCTCAAGTTTCACCAAAGCACAGAGAATTTCATAAGTATTACACGTTAAAGCTCTTTAGGTCTTATACTTTTAGTTTTATTATTACAACAGTGCCTGCAGTCATATTAGAATAACCCTACTAGATAAACAACTGCAAAACAACTGCTATAGATCAGAAATATAATGGAGCAGCCAAGGTAATTGACAATATATTTCATGTTAAACAGTATATAAATACACTGCATTATAAAGATTAAATTTTTAAGAGCCCATTGCATGCTTTGTGGTATTTACATTTTCTGCCATTAGACAAGAATTTTTTGTTATTTATTTTTTTGTTAATTTCTGTTTCTACTACAAATTATAAAGTATAAGTCTAGGTTCACTCTAATGCGGGCATGGAATGTGTGCATAATCATGTACGTTCCCAGCACAGAAACATTCTGCTCCCTAGAAGCTGCACAGAGGTGCTAATAATTCCTAATGGCACCCCCATGCATTTGCACCCATGCATATTTTTTGCACATGCTAAACTGCATGAGGCCATTTTTTGTTAACAGGTATGGGAGTTCTTTTTATACATTTCTCATGGGTAAGGCAGCCCATTAAAATGAGTGGGCTGCCTTATAGGCAAAGTTTCATGCATATGTGTGAACCAAGCCTAATACTCTTTACTGTACTTAGTTTTATTTTGTAGACATGTATTGTATTGCAGGTACTTAAAGTGCACCTGTTTCCAAACTATGAACAACAAACTATTTACATTTTCTTGAGAAGCAGTAAGAATAGTTTTATAACAAGTTTTCCAGACCGATGTAGTTGCTTTTAATGTATCTATGCCCAAAACGTTTTTAAGTTTTGAATAAAGTAGGTAAGGATTTGAACCCAAGTCAGGTTTACATGTTGTGTGGGACTCTGTTAGAGATATTTCTCCATACTGACTGTCCCAAGCACAAACGTTTCCCAAGAAAATAAGTGAAAGAAACTCTCCAACAACAACACAGATATGAGTATATTTTTAAAAGTTATTTAGGGTTTAGGTTTCTACTTTTTTTTTTTTTTTAAAGTTAAGTAGGGCATGCTAGAACCCGTATCAGTTCCTTACTTATGTGGTACAAGATTCTCCTCAAAAGAGGAAGTGAGGAAAAATCTTTTTTACAGGCCACAGATAGCTATAAAACCTAACGGGGGTTATAACCTCTTCCACTCTATTCAAAACAAACAAAAATGGTCCTGGGCTTGCACCAAAAGAGCAATAGCGATCTACCACCATGGCTGGAAAGTCAGGAATATCTTCAGAGGGCACGTTATTCACAAACATTTAATTACTGTCTGTCATGACCAAAATCTTCCTAAATCTGCAAAGACCATCATCCTATGTATATGGACATCCTAAAAATGATTTAAGACCATTACTGCAGTGCATTGACCATACTAGAAAACAATACTTCAGCATTGAATCCCTTGGTTTTTTAGGAAGGATCAAGCACTTGAAAGTAAGAACTGGTATAGCCACTGTGGAGAAATTTTACATCTTCAGTACTGATACTGGACAGTTATCAGAATATAAATTCTAATACCAGGTAGAAAACAGCTGAGCCCAAGGGTCCATAACGAGCTTGAAAAAACATTATTGGTTCAGTTTTTAAAATGTCTACCTTTATTATGTGTGGCTCACAGATTGACTTATTAAAACATAATACAGAGAACACAAATTAACAATGTATCATTTTTGTATATTGACTTTCTAGGAAGTGAATTTTCAGGAAATCCCTACAGTCACCCACAGTATACAACATACAATGAAGCATGGAGGTTCAGCAACCCAGCATTACTAAGTGAGTAACTACTTCGCCTATAGGTAATAGGGCCATTGGACTATAATTCTGACTGGTCACCTAAGAATAAAACAACTTTATCAAAGATACCAGGGACTCTCATTAATCCTTGAGCACTAGTTTGTTTTAAACTCCAACCTAATGGAGGTTTTCCTTTGTTAGAAGCAAGCCCCTAAAATTAGAACCCAGCATGCAAAGCTATACTTACCACTACAATTCAATTTTGAAGGCTCTAGCTCTGCAAACAACCCTGATGATGTTCTCTTGTAACTCACAGTGTTGCCCCTGTGATTGTCTTAGTAGATTCCTAATTAGCAACAAATAAGGCTGACTCATAGCTTTAGTAGGCTGAGTCAGTGAGAAAGGCAAAAAAATAAGACGGTCACTGACACTGATCACTTTCATCCTCTAGAACTAAATTACTAGTTTTCAATTGTATTTTTGTTTTTTACAGAAAGCATAGTGTCCTGTATAAGATTTCTTTGTTTTTTCACATTCTTTATTGTGTTTTTGTTCACTCGTTGTCCTTCCAACCAGTACATTCTTCTCCTGTGTTAACTTTCAGGTTCCCCTTATTATTATAGTGCCACATCCAGGGGCTCCGCACCTCCCACTGCTGCCACTGCCTATGACCGCCACTAGTTACCATGGAAACCACATGAAACTGCAGA
The DNA here is from genome assembly GCF_965119305.1 of Pelophylax lessonae. Lineage (NCBI taxonomy): Eukaryota > Metazoa > Chordata > Amphibia > Anura > Ranidae > Pelophylax > Pelophylax lessonae. The sequence goes on from NC_138776.1 coordinate 150,126,456, forward strand.
GCGAGAACTTAGGCCTCCATATTGTACCTGTGTGAGCATCATCATGTTGGGAAGAAGAGCTTCTTACACTGTGCCTCCTGCCATCACTCTGCCACAGCTACTGACCCTGTTCAGCTCCACTGTGCTGAACTCTTATCCACCACAAAGTCTTCTAATGACTTTTTCAACAGAGTAGCTAACCATACACCCAGCAAACAAGTCTGACCCTGGAGCCCTTTTGCTGCAAACAAGAGGCCCATATGTTCATTTATTCTGTGGATCTTGGGACCTTAGGACAGCAATGTCTTGGAAGTATATCACAGTGTTATTGTTTTCAAAACAACAGTGCAAATAATGAAGACATTTTTTAAGACTCCAAAATAAAAATATATTCCAAAAATGGGGAGATTTTTAAACAACAAAAATAAAAACTAAGGAGAAGACAAACCATTTCCCCTCCAAATCCATTCCACTGGGTAACGTTTCTGGACAAAAGAGTTCTGACAAAACCATTTTGACACAATTAGCAATTGGAAGATTGCAGGAGTTAGAAAACACAACTCTTGGGAGTATCAGAACTAGCCATCTAAACTTCCTCCTGCCCTGGACAGGATGCCGGCCTTGAATGCTCCATCAGTTGTGCTAGCATTCACAATACCCCAAATGGACACAAATCCTGTGAAAAACAATCAACTCAGTGAAGACAGGAGGACATTTTGAAGTCAAATGACTGAACATAAAAAAGAAATATAAAATATATGAATATATAAATATATATATAAAATACACTGTTTTTATGCTTTATCATGAAGGTCTGTAAAAAGTTACAATAGACAATTTTCTATAAAAACAAAAGACAAAAAAAAAAAAAAAAAAAACAGTGCTGATATTGGAAGAGATTGTCATAGGACTACGTGAAGAAGGCAGTTCTTGATATATTGTTCCTCCTTCTAGCTTTTTTTTGTTTTGTTTTGTTTTGCACTAGTGTGTCATAGTCTGATACTGGGGGCTCTGTTATGCCCCTGTATAAAAATCATTGTGAATATTTCACACTCTAGGAAGAAAAAAACAAAATACAGGCTTTTTTGTAAATTCAGTAGTTTTATGCAGATTAAAATGGCACTTAAGACACAGATTTCAGGTTTACAGACAGTTCACACTGACAATGATTTTAAAAACATATTATTTATTATCCCAACCTCTAGCAGCGAGACACAAAATTACCCCCTTCCCCTTATCTATACAGAACTTCCACTCTTTAACACATCTCATATCATGAGCCAACAATCAGGACTGGATTTACATTATTGAGTCATGTAGGTACCATAAAGAGACTCTGCCATTGGAGGAAAGATTATCTGCTGCAGGTATGAAGTGCAGGCACTTAGAGGCCCATTACTATGATGGGCAGCTTTGATGACCAATAGGAATATGCAGGAGGTAGGAAGGTATGAGAATGCTTTGGCACTATCAGGAAATTAAGGAATGATCTGAGATGCAACTCTGTCAGGGAGGTTTGGGAGGCTGCTACAGATATGCGCAGGCACTTCTAAGTGTGCACACTTTATACCTGCAGCAGTTTATCCCACTATCCACCCAGTAACAGAAATTCTTTAAAGCAGAACTACACCCTCCTATTCTTTACAGTCAATGTAGCTGCCATCTTATCCTCTGTCTGATCTGCAATGGCCATGGTGCTGCACATGTAATTAGTTATAACAGCAGGCGTTTGATGGCTTGAAAGTGCAGTTGAGAGCACAAGTAGCTGTGAAAGTTATCACTCACAGTATGTCTTGAATTGGTGGGTTTAGTTCCGCTTTAAACACTACTTGAATGGATTCCCAAACTTTTTCTATATTAACTGCTCCTTTAACATACTATGATACTTAATAAAGTTGAGTTGATTTATGATGGTTCTTACTAAAGAAAAAGTCCAGTTTTAGAGCCTAAACTGCAAAACTTAGGCTTATATGGTCAAAAATACAATTTGGTCCTGGTAGGAATGGTGCAGCTTAATGTACAGCAGCCATTATTCTGAAAATACAGAGTCGATATGTGCTGTTATGGGTAGCACCATGGGTACAAGATAAATAAATCATACTCAATTCTACCAAATACCCCAACTATTATTATACACTTGGGAAAATGCAATAATGTGTTAAAAAAGAGCTAACCTACCATCCTTTGCTGAAGGTTTTATGGTGTTACCATAATCAAAGCCTGCTAAAGAAGTTTGCCCTGACAACCCCATTAAAATGTATTATTAGTTACTAGAGTTAGTAAATTTCTTTTTGTTATAAGAAACCATGAATCTGTTCTGTGTGGAATTCTGCATGATCCAATCGATGTATGAGATTATCTGCTATGTGTACAAGCCAGAGATCATGTATAAATCTATGGGAACTCCTGATATTTGTATATGAGTGTAACTAAAAACAGGGTGACATCTTCCAAGCATTGTGAGTTATGCAATTTAATGTGCACACAATCCCCTGTATCTGCCTTTAATATATATAAAGATCTAAAATTAGGCAGAACAATGCAATTGTCAATAAAACTGTGCTTGATACTATTTTAGAATCTTGCTGCCAGTTTGTGGGTCATATAAAACCTTTCAAAAACAGAACTAAAAGAAAAAAAATACATTTGGATCCAAGGTATGATTTACTAAAAGGAATAGGTTTCATTGAGGCTCATCTTTATCAATCAAGCAGATCAGAAATATAATGAGTTTTATATTTCTCTAAACTAAGTTTTATGAACACAGGGCCGGGAGAAAAAAAACCCAGTTGCCTTAGCAAATAACTTCCAAAGTCATAATAAATATTATACAGTTTCAGGTAAGTGTGCAATATTTTCCTGCTCATCAAAGAAACCATTGGCTATTTGCTACTCTCTCCATAATGGGGTTGAATTGTACTATATGTTCCTGTAATGTGGTACTAACTATGTAACTATAATGCAGTAGAAACTTTTCATTTTCCAAAGTAATTGTTTACTTAACTTTTTGAAATATTTCGAGTGCATGTCCAGCCAAAAATTTCTTTCTTAGTTTTGTATAACGTGAGAAAGGGCTAGAATCCTTGTCTGGTTATCACTGCTATCTGGAGCTCCTTCACAGAGATTTCTCCTACTTTCTGTTTGGTTCACAATGTTTTACCAGGCAGGAAATTAGATTAAATTTCCAACAGCAACACAGACACAAATAAAAATGCTTTTCTTTGGTAAAGAAGGGGGGAGCTAGAACCTCTCTCAGTGTTTTATTTTCGTGTATGTCCCTCTTGCTAATTTTCCCTCAATTCCTGCATGGTTAACCTGTTGTCAGCAAAACAGAAAGTGAAGGTAAATCTTTTAAATAGAGTCCTGGAGAACAGAAAATCCTAAACATACGTTTTAAACTTTCTAACCTAGTTTTTGGCTTGACATACACTTTTAAATGCATTTGGTGACTTACTAAATGTACATTTACCCAAAAAAAATGAAAATCTAAATAGTGGTTAAAATTAAGTTGACATGAAAAGAAACCCATTCCCTATAACATCCACAGACAGAGAATTTGTGAAACATACTGCAATAACTTCAGCTGGCTGGAATATACGAGGGGTCTTCAAAAAGGTTTCACACTTTGTTATATTCAATAGAGTTAAAAAAAGTGCAGAAACTTTTTGAAGTACCCTTGTATTTATGGGATTACTTTTTTTATTACAGGTACTTATATAACGCCGTATATTTATGCAGCACTTTACATATATACTGTATACTTTACTTATATTGTACATTCACATTAATCCCTGCCCTTGCAGAGTTTACAATCTAAGGTCCCTAACTCACATTCATACATACACACTAGAGCAGTGATGGCGAACCTTGGCACCCCAGATGTTTTGGAACTACATTTCCCATGATGCTCATGACTCTGCAGTGTATTTGAGCATCATGGAAAATGTAGTTTCAAAACATCTGGGGTGCCAACGTTCGACATCACTGCACTAGAGCCAATTTAGCCAGGAGCCAGTTAGCCTACCAGCATGCCTAAAATAGTTTTCCTAACTTCTGTTCATTAGGCCATATGCTATAAAGTTAGTAGCATGACAACAATTTCCAAATGCCCATTCATTTAATCATATAAAATACTAAAGGAAAAAATCTCCAAAAAATTAAATTAAATTAAAAATTAAAGCTCATTTTAATATTCTCATGTTTGTCACTCCTCTTCTTCACACATTTGAAAATGATGAATGGGTGTCCTATGTCTAACTAATTCTATTTTACCATCCTAAATTCAGCTGCCATGTTGATTTTTCCCAAAGTGTGTGGTACAAAAACTGATTAAAATAAATAATCTGCACTTTGTAAAGTATTTATTTAGTAAGGGAAGTAAGGGGGGAACCTCTGAGGGAATCAAGGATGGAGAAAGATCTGGGGTCCTAGTGGAAGACAGACTGAGTAATAGCATGCACGTTCAAGCTGCAGCTACCAAAGCCAGCAGACTATTAGCATGCATAAAAAGGGGATATACTCCAGAGACAAAACTATAATCCTGCCACTTTATAAAATTCTGGTCCAGCCACATCTGGAGTATTCTGTTCAGTTCTGGTCACCAATCCTCAGAAGGGATGTGATGGAGCTGGAGAGAGTCCAAAGAAGGGCAACAAACCTAATTAAGGGATTGGAGGACCCTAATTACGAAAAGCGACCATAAGCACTACATTTATTCTCGCTGGAGATGAGACACCTGAGAGGGGACATGATAGCAATTTACAAATACCTCAATGGTGATAGCAGCATAGGGAAAAAACTATTCAGTCTCAAGGAGTGTAAGACGACAGGTGGCCACACAATGAGATTAGAGGAGAAGCGTTTTAACCTTAAGCTTTCACTGTCAGGGTGGTAAGAATGTGGAACTCTCTTCCACAACTGGTCATGTCAGCAGGGAGTTTTGATATTTTTAAAAGACTCTTGGACATGCATTTTAACCACTTGCCGACTGCCGCAAGTACATATACTGCGGCGGTCAGCCCCGGCCAGGCAAAGTGACATACCGGTACGTCACTAGCCTGGGAGCCAATAGCGGGCGAGCGCGCGCCGCCGGAGGCGTGCTCCCGCCCTGGCTCGTTCCCTAACAAGTCCGCGCGTGTGACCGACGGACCCGATGTCCGCCGGTCACTCACGATCATCCGCTGTGAAGGGAGAAAGGCAGGCGGCTAATGTAAACAAAGCCGCCTGTCATTCTTCCCTGTGTAACAACAGAGATCTAACGGTCCTGCTATGTAGGACCGTAGATCTCTGCTGTTACATGTAAAGCCACATCCCTGCACAGTAAGAATCCCGCCCCTAGGGACACACTTAACCCCTCCTTCCCCAATAAAGTTAACCCCTTCCCTGCCAGTGTAATTTTTACAGTAACAGTGCATATGTATAGCACTGATTATTGTAGTAATGTCACTGGTACCCCCAAAAGTGTCAAAAATGTCAGTCAAGGGTCCAATCTGTCCGCCGCAATGTCGCAGTACCGCAAAAAAATCGCAGATTGCCGCCATTACTCGTTAAAAAAAAAAACAACAAAAATTACAAAAATCTTTCCCTTAGTTAGTAAACGCAATAACTTTTGCGCAAACCAATCAAAATACGCTTATTGTGATTTTTTTTTACCAAACATATGTAGCAGAAAACAAATTGGCCAAAAATGTTAAAAAAATTTGATTTTTACATTTTTTTGGGGGGAATTTCAAATAAAAAATGTGAAAAGTATTGTTATTTTTGCAAAATTGTCGCTCTTTTTTTGTTTATAGCGCATGATCAAAAAATCGCACAGGTGATCAAATACCACCAAAAAAAGCTCTGTTTGTGGGAAAAAGGGACATCAATTTCATTTGGGTACAGCGTCACACAACCTCGCAATTGTCCGTTAAAGTCACGCAGTGCCGAATCACAAAATATGCCCTGGTCAGGAAGGGGGTAAAATCTTCCGGGGCTTAAGTGGTTAAAGAAGACAATATACAGAGATATGGGAAATGATTATCGTCACTGACACACACACACCAACACAGGTTGAACTGGATAAACTATTGTCTTTATTCAAACTTAACTACTTTGTTACTATGTTACAAGTCTACATCAATAGTCATCTGAAAATCTATCCCATGAATGCAGAGCAGTTGTTATGACATGCCTGAATCGGTAAAACTAGGGATGCAGTAGTGCTATTTGTTTACCACTTTACCTGTCCTTGGCGAATCTTGACACAGAAGATTTACAAAGATTATTTGTCCAAAAAGTATATCTTATTCAAAGGGGATCTTTATAAAAGATGTCCTTTAATACTATTTTAAAATGATTGCTGTTTATTAAGTGATATTTAACTGGCCCTATGTTTACATGAGACGTAGACTAGGATTGAGCCATTTTATGTATTCTGGTTGTTTAAAAGATTTAAGAAGGCATGATGTAACTAACCAGTGAAGGCCACAAGTTGTGTGCAGATGTCTAATTGTCAACAACAACCAGACAGATAATTCCATTTCCATAACATTGGTTTTAAAAAACAAAAATTACACATTTATAAAGCACAGTGGTTTGTTTTACAAATGTGCATGTTACTTGCTTCAACGTCAAATGAATGAACGTGGAAACAAGCCAAGAATAAGGACAATTCAATCACAGGACACGTCAAAATCATGTAAATGGCCTGTCCTCAAATCATGAAGTATTTTATGTAGAATGACAACATTGCAAAAATAACCATATATAGCTTTATACAGGTGGTCCCATGGTTTCTTTGATGGCCAGAGTTTCTTAAAACCTTTTTAATATCTGATCCTTTAGAAATGCACCACTCCCTCCTTATAAGGTAAGACTTATTACCTAAGGTCCATTTACATTTTCCATTACAAAAACCTAAATTAAAAATTTAAAAATTACAATTTTATTAGGGACTGACTTATGAGAACAAATGACACAAATACTGATATAATGCCAGAAATAATTGAAAATGTAAAAAAGATCAAATTTTAGATCAAAATGAAGTTTTTTTCAGTTTGGAAAGGCTTCAGATTAGTTTATGTGTACTGGTTAAGTGACTATATTTAAGTAGATTTCCTCCAATTTATATATAAATCAACTTACGCTCCACCCTTTATTTCCCTTCCATGTGTTTATTTATAATATGATTTTGCAGTATTATGTCTGAATTGTGTTTGCTGACACTGGAGATTATTGTATGGTAGAATCAGATTTGACACAAGTGGATTCCACTAGGCTGGCCTCTACCAGAACACTTAACAATGGCAATTATTTAACTTTCTTTTACATCCAAATCGTTGCTGCTTTATAGAAAGGTTATGTGTGTAAAGTGTAGGAAATGTTGTCTTGTATATAAGTTCATCTGCATTTCATTACACATGCTATTAAAATTAAGCTTTCACCATGTAGATAAAAAATGCCTGTATGTTGCAAGTCTTCTTGTGCTCACTGGAGAAAAAAAAAGGAAATGATATTTCAAATAAAGCACAGCATGAACATTAGTGACTTGCTAAAGTTTAAGGGCTTTGCCAAAACGTATTTTAACTCTTTTTTTCTACAAAGAAAGCTCTAACACTATGCAAACCCATTGCTCTGCATGCATCTTTAACCAGTGCTTTTCATTACCTGCTCTTTTCCATTGCACATCCCGAAACGTCCAAACGCTGCTGTTAAAATTTTATTTCAATTAAATAAGATGTTCTGTACTACAGCAAATCGTCTTGAGTTCTGAAGCTCACAGAGATATGGTTACCCACTCTTAGCTCTTTGTGTACATTCTCTATATTTATTTAATTTTCCAGTAAATGTTGTGGTATATCAGGCCCAGAAAAAAAATAAAAAACCTTAAGATGTTACAATAGCTTTCCAAAAGGTCAAGACATTTAAAAAAATGTTTAAAATGAGGCAAACAGAAACATATTCATAAGATGTATTTGAAGCAAAATTTTATTTTTTGACAATGCAAGAGTGGTTTAAGTGAGACAATAAATTAGGTCAGTGCAAAGACCAATTTAGCAGATAACCATGTTTTTTGTGTTTACTAATTCTAGGGGCCCTGTACAATTATACAATAGTACATCTGTAATGTAATATTGCAACAAATACTAGCAAATTAAATACACTGTACTTTCTTCCTAAAAGAATGATTACAATTCTAATGCAATATAGTTAGTTGTCCCCACTCTTAGTGCTAAGCATGTTTGTAATAGGCTATACATAATTTTCCACTCCTGTACTATAACCCCCAAACACCCATGGCCCAGACACCACATACTTCAATGTAAATCCCATGTGCAGCCCTTTCATTGAAGACCACAATTTGTCCTTTTCTTTACCATCTGTTGTAAAAACCCTGTTATTTACACATACTAATGCAAACTGAAATTTAAACACAAGGAAATAACTTAGAATAGGACCTCATCTCTTTTTGGGTGTCTCTATCCAAGGGTGTCTCTTTAGCAAATCCATACAGTTTTAGGAATTATTTGCCACAGAAAAAATGTTTACTCGTTAAACAAAGACTGAAAATAAATATGTAATAAAAAGATACATGGATGTAAATCATTATTTTAAAAAACATTTCAAATTATGCTCAGCATGGGAAGGAGAAAACAGCTACGAATATTGCACTAGAGGTGCACTTATCCGTAGACTAAGGGTACATAAAGCTAAAATGGCTTTTCTCATCATTTCAGATGTTAACACTTTTTCATGCACATAAAACATACATTCTTTTGTGTGTCATTTTGTGTGTGTGTGTGTGGGGGGGGGGGGGGGGGTTGTAAATACATAAGAATGGTCCAACTTTCCTTCATTATCAACTTTACTTGGCATAAAGCAATGGAAGCATAACTAGGGTTAACCACTGCACTGCTTAGAAGAAGTATAGTAAGTATAAGACATTCTAAGAATATCTCATGATATTAGTATTATGTATACAAAATCACAAACTGGACATCAGGTGACGGTTGTTTTTGAAAATCCCACTTAGTTTCAGGACTTAGGGGTCTTTTGACACAAAGCTGAGATTTGGTGGAAGGTTTCCTAAAGCCACATATATCTGACTAGAGGCATAAAGGTTTCTCTGGCACATCTACAAACCCTACCAAATCTACTGACTATCCCAAAGTTCTCTTCCTGAGACCCTTTAAATACAAGTAGGCACACTTGTTCCTTGATATCGACTTCGACTAGAATGGCTTTCCATGTGTTACTGTTTAAAATTCAGAGAAGATCTACTTGCTTTTTCTATCCATGTTAAAAAAAAGAATGCAGAGGCTGAAAGAAGTCCATCAGCAAAAAAAATACAGTCATACATATAATTAGAAAACGAGTGTGCTATGTGAAGTTGAATAACATCATAATATATGTGACCTTGACCGAGGTGAGTTATGTTTCCAATGTTTTGTTTCTTCAGTGAATATTGTGTGTTGTCAGAAAAAGTTGCTAAAATAAGCAAAAAAAAAAGGTAAACCAAAAAACACAAAATAAAACAACTGTAATGCATATTTACCGCAAATGAAAAGGTTGTCTCTTCTAAAATCCTAAAACTCATTAGACACTACTAGTTGGAAATGTACTCTCCAAGTAAATATAAAAATTGTGCATTTAAAGGAATTCAATGGGCATAGCCTGCCTTTGATAGGGGATAACTTTAATCTTAGCATTCATCTTATGGACTTGTCTGTACCACTAGCAAAATTCTTTATCATTTAAATTGCAATATATATCTCCTCAATACTCCAAGTGAAACAAATTAATGAGCTACCAATGATAGCAAGCAAATACTGCAGCTGTTCCAAATGCAGAAACTACACTTGATTTACTTTAACCTGAGCTCTCTGTGTATGGCAATCAGAATCCATGGAATATCTAACAGGGTCACTGGACGTGTTGTTTAACTTCCTATCTCTGCTTCATGTATTCCCAAACACATTGATATGTATGTTAAGTACAGCAAGTAGCCAGCACTGAGTGCATCTGGGAATTGCTCTACTGCATTAAAAGCAGGGGTTCAAAGATTTCCAACAACAGAAACTGAAATGGATTGGTGTATCACAGCAATGCCTGGATGAAAGATTGAAGTACTGAGAAGGCAGGTTGTGCTCCCTGTATGTAACACCAGATTCATTTTCAATTCTGACTGGTATGGACCCTTATCAATTTAATTTTCCTTTGGTGTTTATAAAGAGCATTGCGTAGGTTTCAAAGTACAGTAGCTGTCCAGTCTGCTACCTTATTGAAATTCTGAAAAGCCAGCTTTACGTAAAGCGCAAAAAGGCAACACGCTTCAATAGACAGCACTGCTCAAAATGCACAGTTTATACCAACAGTGTATGTGTACATCTAATGCTAAGCTCTAGTATGTCATTTAGAAAAAAAAACTTTTACATGTTGAGAAGTTGTCATTAACTAGTGTACCATCACCTATAGTTGAGTAAATGTTAATAGAGAATACCTGAGCCATGTGGATGGTCATGGTCAGCTAAGAAGTTATCTTTTTACTTTTCAGTGCTTTAGCTCTTCAGACTGATTCTAATTCAGTTTCTATGTTATTGTTTATTTCACAGCTCCCCTGTGAAGCGTCAAATGCTGATGTTCCGTCAGTTCTAAACTGTCATTTATATTTGTCATTCAGTCCTTGTTAAAAAAAATAAAACAGTATTCCGCCTGCATCCGTGAGCTACGGTGGAGAATTCCCCATTGTAAAATTAATCCATTTAGATGGAAACTTCTGTGTCACTCCCCTGTCTAAATTGGCAGATCTGGCTCTTTTGCAAAAACCAATAAAGTGTGAACCTTGATGCATCTGCCAATCAAACTCATCTTTCGTGAGCGAAGCCAGATGACAATAAAAGAGCGGAGATGTTTCTGATTGGATATTCTCATCTAAGCATGTCAGCTTGCACCTGCCATGCTTGGTGGTACTCTGTGTCTAGCTAGGACCTCATTATGGGGCACTGGAGTTTTCACATTGGGAAGTTATTTGCATTCATTTATACTATTTACAGTTCTGTCATTCTCAAAGTTGGCTAGCAGAAAAGAGTTATTTGTTCCCTTTAGCTTAGTGTCATTTATAGGTCTGTTTTCTGAAGGCAACAAAAATTCCTGTACACATACTGAATATATGGTTTCAAAGTATGTCTGTCTTCCAAGCACAATAATGACCAATTTTTTAGACTAAATAAATGTACAGCAAAATGTTTGCCACAGTTATGTCACTAGCAACTAGGAACCCTTTACTGTGAGCAAAAGACCAGCATGCACATATAATCCAAAATAATAACTATTTACTGTAGAAAGAAATTACATATGCAGAAATATTTCTACTTTTCAAAAATTAAGGAAATCTTCTTCCTTATAGAGCGGTATACCATGTCAAGAGCTGGAGTCAGAAACACTTAAATTTTACCACTAGTCTCAAAAAATGACCAGTGCTAAAATATAATGAGGAAGTCTTCAAAAAAGGAAGAGGAGTTTGTTTTACCAAGGATCCATTTTCAGAAACGCTAACCTTGGAATGTTGGAGCATATCTCATTCACCTTTACATTTAGTTACATCAAAGAAGGCTGGTACATGGAAACAAACATTGCAATGGTGATGATACAATAATGGCTTACCCAATGACCCTAAAAAAACAAGCAAAGTACCGACCTCCAAGACTGCTGAAACCCTCTTTCCATGGGACAGTTAGATCAAAACAATGTTGCTACTCAAGTCTACAGGCACCTATATCCTAGCTTTTACATTCATTCAGGTAATAGTGTAGCAAGTGGTACGATGTCGATAGCCACATTCAATGGGGCATATTCTGCAACATTGTTATAGAAGATTCATCACTCCTCGAAGTGACTAGGTGGTTGGATTAGGGTGACTGAGTTATCAGTCTGGCCATAAATGCCACATAAGAAACATAAAAGGATCATGTCAGAAATAGGTGCTCCTTGGAGTCTGCCCTTTTTATTATTTTTCTGTTTTTCTTTTAAATATTTTTGTCTGAGTATACTGCATTTTCATCCCAAGCATTAAACAAAATTCACTTACTGTTGACTGTTAATTTGTTTTGAACTTTTCTCCTGCTAATTTGAGGTAATTTCCGGGGGGTTCTTGATTTTACCATAAAATTGAATACTGCTCGCCTGAACCTTTGTCACATCTTTATTACATCTAAAGATTTCAAATATGTTCACCCTGTCTCATCTTTAAACATATTGGACTAGGTGGGACTTTAGATGAGACCCAAGCTGGTGTTGCCCGGCGTCTCCATCCCTATAACAAAACACAAAATGAGGTTGAAGGATTGTAAGAGGTGCATGAAAGTCAGCCAGCCCCCAGTTTGATGTACTCACCTTCCAGTCTGTCACCAACCAAATAAGACCTGTCTCTTGGTACAAAGAACAGGGGTTTAGTTGACACACATTTGCAAACGCATGTGAAAGCTGCAGAGCCACGTCACGGCACCCTGTTTAAATCTGCAGTCCTACACTCTTAATCTAGTGTCCTCACACTGGAGGCACATGGCCGCTAATGGGTGGATGGGGAACAGGTGAGAGGGAGACAGCCCAACCTCCCCCAACCCATCCCCATGCACGACTGGCTGTTGTCTCAAAAGGTTCAAATAATTAGGTTATAATATAACCATGGTGCAAACTGGAGAAGACCAGCTGAAAAGCATTACACCTCCATCCCCTTGGTGGATGCAGTATATGGATAGGAAGGGATTTTATATATGGGGCATGGCCTGTAAAGCACACTGCCTTTGAAATCCCTTATTTCCTTTGGGACTTTATATGAGACAAGCAGGTCATGCTATTGGTCTCCATCCCTGTATACGGAAAACACTAGGGTCAAATCAAAACTTCATCCACCAAAAACGCACGAAAATCGCACGGTGGGACTTTAGATGAGGCACCAAGCTGTAAGCAAGGCGTCTCCATCCCTGGTTGCTTTAAACATATTGGACTAGGTGGGACTTTAGATGAGACCCAAGCTGGTGTTGCCCGGCGTCTCCATCCCTATAACAAAACACAAAATGAGGTTGAAGGATTGTAAGAGGTGCATGAAAGTCAGCCAGCCCCCAGTTTGATGTACTCACCTTCCAGTCTGTCACCAACCAAATAAGACCTGTCTCTTGGTACAAAGAACAGGGGTTTAGTTGACCCTGTTAAAGTCCCACCTAGTCCAATATGTTTAAAGCAACCAGGGATGGTTGCACCCTGTCTCATCTTTCCTCAAGGCTGTACATATAAAGATCCTGAAGTCTCTCCTGTTATAATTTATTCCTCAGACCTTTCATAGTTACATAGTTAGTCCATCTAGTTCAACCAATAAAATGGGGAAAAAAATCATACAATCCCATTTACACAATCCTATACCTATAGTTAATCCAGAGGAAGGCAAAAAACCCCAGCAAAGCATGATCCAATTTGCTCAAGCAGGGGGAAAAAATCCTTCCTGATCCCCCGAGAGGCAATCGGATATTGCCTGGATACTCTTTACCTATAAATGTTAGTATCCAGTTATATTATGTACATTTAGGAAATAATGCAGGCCTTTTATAAAGCAATATACTGAGCTGCCCAGAACCAGCTCTTTATGGGAGTCTTTTCCACATTTTTACTGCTCTTACTATGAAGAAATCTTTCCGTATTTGGAGATTAAACCTCTTTTCCTCCAGACATAAAGAGTGCCCCCTTGCCCTCTGTGATGACCTTAAAGTGAATGACTGAACACCAAGTTCACAATATGGACCACTTATGTATTTATACATGTTGATCATATCCCCCCCCCTTAATCTTTTCTTCTCAAGAGAGAATACATTCAGTTCCTCTAATCTTTCCTCATAGCTGAGCTCCTCCATGCCTCTTATCCATTTGGTTGGTCTTCTCTGCACTTTCTCCACTTCCCCAATATCCTTTTTGTGAACTGGTGTCCAAAACTGAACTGCATATCCCAGATGAGGTCTTACTAAGGATTTGTACAGATGTAAAATTATGTCTCTCTCTCTCTCGCTTCGGAAACTGCAGCTTGGCATTGCATGCTATTATTAAGCTTATGATCCACCAGAACACCCAAGTGTGTCTTGCCTACAGTCAAGCATGGTGATGGGAGTGTCATGGTCTGGGGCTGCACAAGTGCTGTTGCCACTGGGGAGCTACCGTTCATTGAGGGAATTATGAATGCCAACATGAACTGTGACATACTGAAGCAGAGCATGATCCCCTCCCTTCAGAGACTGGGCCGCAGGGCAGTATTCCAACATGGTAACGACCCCAAACACATCTCCAAGACACTATTTTGTAAAAAATGATTCTTGCACTGTCTTGGGAACGCTCTATGTTTTTCTACCCCTGATGCTGCTTGTACGATAACTGGTACCTACAACAGTTTAGTTTAGCAATGGTGGGGGGGAGTACCGCGCTTCAAGGGTGGTAGATGTGTCATAGAGTAAGCTCTTATAGATTCAATAAATATATGCTAATAAATAATGTAAGCTCTTTCTATTTTTTTGATCAATCTATTTTGATACAGTATATGAAAGTGGAATGATGATATCATAGGCTTTTTGGCACTTGCACTTGGAAGTATCACTATTATTGGCATTTAAGGCTGATAGATATTATTTGTATTATTGCACAATCCCACAATATTTAGAATTATAAGCATCTCATTATTTATTCATAAGTAATACTATTGCACTTTATATTTATTGTGGATATAGGATTTGTCACACATAAATCACGATATACATTTTAATTTTAACTAAGTTTGCACATCACTTATTGATATATATATATATATTTTTATACAGTTTTATCTTATTAATTGAGTGTTATATGTTCTTATATCAGTACATTATTCATCAACAAATATTTATTGAATATTTAAGAGCTTACATTATTAATTAGCATATATTTATTGAATTTATAAGAGCTTACTCTACGACACATCTACAACCCTTGAAGAGCGGTACTCCCCCCAACCATCACATCTCAGAGACAACCACTGCCTTGCTAAAGGTAATTGACTGACAAAGCATGTCTCCAGATCTAAAACCTATTGAGCATCTGTGGGGCATCCTCAAATGGAAGGTGGAGGAGCGCAAGGTCACTAACATCTACCAGCTCCGTGATGCTGTCACGGAGGAGTGGAAGAGGACTCCAGTGGCAACCTGTGAAGCTCTGGTGAATTTCATGCCCAAGAGGGTTAAGGCAGTGCTGGAAAATAATGGTGGGAACACAAAATATTGACAATTAGGGCCCAATTCGCACATTTCCACTTAGGGGTGTACTCGCTTTTGTTGCCAGCGGTTTAGACATTAATGGCTGTGTGTTGAGTTATTTTGAGGGGACAGCAAATTTACACTGTTATACAAGCTGTACACTCACTACTTTACATTGAAGCAAAGTGTCATTTCTTCAGTGTTGTCAATGTTGTCAATAAAATATTTACAAAAATGTAAGGGATGTACTCACTTTTGTGAGATACTGTACCTCCTCATAAAAGGAAATTAGATTTGTTTGACAACTTCTGTGTTTCAATGATTCCATGATATCGGTTGCTTAAAATATGTTTTTTCCAGCAAGAACTCATCTATGTGGTCTTTTAATAAACTCGCCAGTATTTTCCTATCTATAGAAGATAAACTAACAGGTCTATAATTACTTGGTAAACTTTGATCCCTTTTTAAATATATAGGGTCCACGTTGACCTTACACCAATCCAATGGTGCTATTTCAGTCATTAAAAAGGCCATAAAAATGAGAAACAATGGCTTTAAAAAATGACGGAGCTCAATTCTTTTAGGATCCGTGGGTGAAAGCCATCTGGTCTAGGTGCCTTATTTACCTTTATTCTTTCTAAATATTTCTGGACCATATCACCCATTTGCCAGCGGGGAACCACCTGCGATCACTTCCCGTGGAGACAGAATAGCGGTCTGCTTTTGTAAACACAGCAGACCATTGTTCTGTCAGCAATCAACACAGGGCTCCTGTGTTGCTTCTATTTAGGAACACAGGTCCCGGTGTTGATTCCATAAGCCCATCCCCCACAGTTAGAAAACACCCCCTAGGCATACATTTAACCCTTTGATCGCTCCTGGTGTTAAACCCTTCCCTGCCAGTGTCATTAGTACAGTAACAGTGCATATTTTTAGCACTGATTACTGTAGTAATGTCACTGGTCCCCCCAAAAGTGTCAAAAATGTCAGTTAGGTGTTTAATCTGTCTGCCGCAATGTCGCAGTCCTGCAAAAAATTGCTGATCGCTGCCATTACTAGTAAATACATAAATAAATAAAAATTACATATATCTTTCCCCTAGTTTGCAGATGCGATAATATTTGCTCAAACCAATCAAAATACACTTATTGGGATTTTTTTTACCAAAAACATATAGCAGAATACAAATTGGCCTAAAATGATGAAGAAATTTAATTTTTACTTTTTTTTTATTTGTAGGAAAAAAGGACATCAATTTTATTTGGGTACAGCGTGGCAGGACCATGCAATTGTCTGTTAAAGTAACGCAGTGCCGAACTGCAAACAATGGCCTGGTCATTAAGGGGGAAAATCTTCTGGTCCAGAAGTGGTTAAAATCCCCCATTACTATCACTGTCCCAGCCTTTGCAGCCCTTTCTATCTGTGCAAGGAGCTAAGTCTTCACACCCTCATTAACACTGGGAGGTCTGTAACAAACTTCAATGATTACTTTTGTAGTAAGCACACCCATGTGCAGTTCCACCCATAATAGTGCAGACTCATCACACTCTCCATAAACTAGGTCCTATTTCACACTCACTTTGAGATCTCTTCTCACACAAAGACAGACACCACCACTTCTCCGTTTTATTCTGTCTTTCTGAATGAGAGCATAGCCAGGAGAATTAATAACCTAGTCGTGTGAAGAATGAAGCCAAGGTTCAGCAATACCAATTAAATCATAGTTCTCTTCCTGCACCAAAGCGTCCAACACACCTATTTTTCTTGGCAAACTTCTGGCATTGGTGAACAAACACTTTAATTTATTGTCACATTTTGCACACTAATTTTGCATATTTTTATAGTACAAATAGTACCTTTTCCAATGGTTGTTTGTAACATGGGAACCTTCCGATCACCTGCCATAGCCCCCCCCCCCCCCCCATCTTTCCCTATTCCACCCACCTATAGGGACTGACCCCTGTCTGACCTGTCTGCCCCATCATAATTTAATTCACTCTCCCTCCTCAAACCTAGTTTAAATACTCCTCCAGCCTTCCCATAAATCTCTCCCCCAGCACAGCAGACGTCCTTCCATTTAGGTGCAAACCATATTTAGCTTATACTGTAGATTGTACTCCAATGAAAAGTCAGCCCAGTGCTCTAGAAACCCAAATCCCTCCTTCTTACGTGAGGTCTTTAGCCATGCATTCAGATCTCTAATCTCCCCATGTCTTTCCTGTGTTGCACATGGCACAGGCAATATTTCAGAGAAAATCACCTTAGAGGTCCTTCCCTTCAACTTGCAGCCTAGTTCGTTAACCACTTGCCGACCGGGCCATAGCCGAATGGTGGCTACAGCGCGGACATCTTATTCTGGGAGGGTGTAAAAGACCCTCCCAGAATCACAGTAATTGTGACTGAAGTGTCCATTGGACCCGGCGCATCATGGATCGTGGTAAAGGGCCAATGACAGCAGCTCTTTACCACGTGATCATCATTGGATGGAGCGATTAGTTGTCAACATCATGTCTCAATCATGTCTTAATTGTGACTCAATCATGCCTCAATCATGCCAATATGTGCCTCATCCGTGCCTCAATCATGCCCATCTGTGCCTCAGTCAAGCTAATCTTTGTCTCATCCCTGCCTCAATCACGCCAATCGGTAGCATATCCTTGCCTCAGTCATGCCCATCCGTGCTTTAATTATGCCCATCTGTGCCTTAATCATGTCAATCTGTGCCTCATCCGTGCCTCAATCATGCCCATCCATGCCTCAATCATGCCCATTCATGCCTCAATCATGCCAATCTGTGCCTCAATCATGGCCATCCGTGCCTCAATCATGGCCATCCATTCCCTTTAAACATTCCCATTTATGCCTCATCCGTGCCTCAATTATGCCTCATTCATGCCAATCTGTGCCTCATCCATGCCTCATTCATGCCCAACTGTGCCTCATTCATGCCCATTCATGCCACATCCATGCCTCATCCGTGCCCACCCATGCTACATCCATGCCACATCAGTGCTCATCCTTGCCACATCAGGTCTCATCCATACTACATCAGTGCTCATCTGTGCCTCAGCCATTCGACATCTGTGCCACATCAGTGCTCATCCATGCCACATCCATGCCACATCCGTGCTCATCCGTGCCATATTAGTGCTCATCCGTGCCATATTAGTGCTCATCCATGCCACATCCATGCCATGTCAGTGCTCATTCGTGCCACATCCATGCCACATCCGTGCTCATCTATGCCACATCCATGCCACATCAGTGCTCATCTGTGCCACATCCATGCCACATCAGTGCTCACCTGTGCCACATCCATGTCACATCAGTGCTCGACCATGCCACATCAATGCTCATCCGTGCCTCATCCATGCCAAATCAGTGCCACTAATGTGCTTATCAGTGCCCAACAGTGCCTCACAAAAGTGTAATGGGTAGTCAGGAAATTTGATTTGTAATTTTATGTACATAGAGCACCTAACGGTACTCCCTAAATTTTGCATATCTGCATGTGGACAGGCTGTGTAAAATTCTCACACACATGGTTTTGTCATACTCAGGAAGAATAGCACAATGTATTTTTGGGGTGTCATTTTTGCTATGTACATGCGTTAGAAATATCTTATAAATGGACAACTTTGTGTAAAAAAAAAAATACGTTTTCATTTTCCTTCCACATTTTCCAAAAACTTGTTGAAAAAAATGACATTTTCAAAAGACACTTGTCAGGAAATTATATGTGTAATTTATGCCCCTAGAATGCCTGGAGGTGCTACTCTGTATGTGGCCAGGCTGTGTAAAAGTCTCACACACGTGGTATCACCATACTCAGGAGGAGTAGCAGAATGTATTTTGTGGTGTAGTTGCAAGTATGCCTATACAGTGTGTGAGAAATAACTTGGTAATATGACAATTTTGTGGAAACATTTTTTAAATAATAATTTTGCAAAGAATTGTGGGAAAAAAAACACAACTTCAAAAAAACTCACCATGCCTCTTACTAAATACCTTTGTCTACTTTCCAAAAAAAGGGCTATTTGAGGGTATTGTGCTTTACTGACTTGTTAGTGTCTCAAAAATGAGATAGGCTGGCAGTACATCAGGTGTGATCAATTTTCAATGATTGACACCTTATCTTGTAGACTCTATAACCTTCACGAAGACCAAATAATATATACTTATTTGGGTTATTTTTTACCAAAGATATGTAGCAGTTTAACTTTTGGCCAATATTTATGAAGAAAAATTACTAAATTTGCAAAATGTTAAAACTGAAAAAAAAATGCATTTTGTACAAAATTTTTAGTCTTTTTTCATTTATAGCGCAAAAAATACACAGTGATGATTAAATACCATCAAAAGAAAGCTCTATTTGTGTGAAAAAAAGGACAACAATTTCTAATGGTTCAGTGTTGCATAACTGAGTATTTGTCATCCAAAATGTGAGAGCACTGAAAGCTGAAAATTGGTCTGGTTAGGAAGGGGTTTAAGTGCCCAGTGAATACGTGATTAAATTGATGCTTAAGGAGCTTCCACCTTCCATATATTTTGTCATTGATTCCAATGTGGACCAAGACAGCTGGGTCATGCCCAGCCCCATCCTGTAATTTATCAATCTGGTCATCCACATGCCAAACCCTGAGATAGCAAACCATTTAGTTGAGGTTGATCCTGGTGGCACATTATTCTAACAGTCCTTCTGATTATATAATACACTTTTACCACCAACTGTCTAGGTCTTCCTGCTCTACCCTCACCACCCTTACTAGATGGGCTTCTCTCATAGCTGTAAGGGATAGCAGTGACATCTAGGGCTGCCCCCTCTGAGCTTGCACCTCCACTTCTTGACCCGAATTGGCAAATCTGTTTGGGTGCTCAAACACAGGGCTGGCATTCCTTTTCTGTGATCCCCTACCACTCCCTCTGACTACAGTAACCCATCTTCCTACCTGATAATCCTGATTTATCCCTCCATTCTACACATCAACCTCAATAACCATCTGCTCAAGAACACCTGTCAAGGTTTTCAGTTCTGCCCAGTATTGCAATTTGCTCCTCCAGATCTCAAATGTGAGCTTCCAGAAGGGCAACCCACTCACATCTGTCGCAGAGGTATCCATCCTGGAGCTGTTGCTCCATTGTTGTATACATGAGGCATTCTGTGCACTGCACAATACCTTCATTCTTGCTAGCACACATTATCCCAGTTGCAATATTAATATTACTTACTGGAAATTTCAGATGTTACTTACAGGCTAGAAGACTCCTGTTTTAAACTCACCACATATTCAAATTTCCCACTTTGTCTAAGTTCCAGCAAGCAAAAAGGTGGGCAAGCTCAAGGATGAGCAAACTCAAGAGGAGTACTACAGAAAGTTATATATTACCTGTAGCACCTGTGACCAATTATCCACTCCCCTTAATTAGCAGACTTACACTGGTGCGACATATGATCCGACTTGTGAGAGCACAAGTTGCATGACATGTCAAATTAAATGTTTCCCTATGTCCTTCCTAACTGATCCGACACAAGTTGCTCAGAATATAGAAAAGGTTCCTGCATTACTTTGGTCTAAGTATGATACAAATTTAATGCCATAGAATTTAAGAGGTCACATTAAGACGGATCAAAGTTGGACTAAAGTCGCACGACTTTCATGTCGGAGCAGTGTGAACCTGAGCTGAAGGAAGGAAAGTGGTATTTAAAAAGTGACAGAAAAGGTGTTTAAAAAGTTGAAAGTAAAGACCCCCAAAGAAACTAAAAATGTAACCACAGCAATCATCAGCAGTCAAAAGCGAAACTGTTCTTCCCGCTCCACTCAAATTTCCCACTCTTCAGCTTCCAACCAGCAAAATGTGGCAAACCATTTCTGTTGCATGTCTCTGGACTTGTTCTAGCTTATCAATATCTTTTGGTAAGTGAGGTCTCCAGAATTGGACACAGTATTCTAAATTAGTGATGGACGAACATCGGTCGGGGCGGTTCGCGAACGTTATCCGCAAACTTTCTCAAATGTTCGCAAACCGCAAGTTTTTCGGCGGGCCCCATTGACTTTAATGGCAGGCAAACTTTAAAAAACTTTAGGTCATATTTGCAGCCACAAAATACTTACTAACTGTGCAAAAATAGTCCCACAACATGGACAGTCATAACAGAAGTATTGCTATTGGAAAAGTTGCCCTAAATTTTTTTTTCAGCAAAAAACATTTTTCGTTTTTTTTCTAAATCAGTCAGAACTGACAGCAGCCGGTAAATACATGTCAAATACATATAGGGTCCATTCACACGTCTGTAAAATGGGTCCGCATCCCTTCCACAATTTGGCGGCATGTTTACAGACCCATTGATTTTAAATTCCAGTCTGAAAAATTAGGCATTCACAGGATGAAGAAGTAAGTGTCGGCTAGTACAGGCACCAAAAATTAGCCAACAGGCGTTCACCTGACAGCAAAGAATGTTGTATTCTGTGGCTGAAGGTACATTAGGCATTCACAGGATAAATAAGTAAGTGTCGTCCATTGCAGGCCCCAAAAATTAGCCCACATGCGTTTACCTGACAGCAAAGAATGTTGTATTCTGTGGCTGAAGGTACATTAGGCATTCACAGGATACAGAAGTAAGTGTCGCCCATTCCAGGCCCCAAAAATTAGCCCACATGCATTTACCTGACAGCTAAGAACGTTGTATTCTGTGGCTGAAGGTACATTAGGCATTCACATGATACAGAAGTAAGTGTCGCCCTTTCCAGGCCCCAAAAATTAGCCCACATGCGTTTACCTGACAGCAAAGAGCGTTGTATTTTGTGGCTGAAGGTACATTAGGCATTCACAGGATACAGAAGTAAGTGACGCCCATTCCAGGCTCCAGAAATTAGCCCACATGTGTTTACCTGAAAGCTAAGAACGTTGTATTCTGTGGCTGAAGGTACATTAGGCATTCACAGGATACAGAAGTGAGTGTCGCCCATTCCAGGCCCCAAAAATTAGCCCACATGCGTTTACCTGACAGCAAAGAATGTTGTATTCTGTGGCTGAAGGTACATTAGGCATTCACAGGATACAGAAGTAAGTGTCGCCCATTCCAGGCCCCAAAAATTAGCCCACATGCATTTACCTGACAGCTAAGAACGTTGTATTCTGTGGCTGAAGGTACATTAGGCATTCACATGATACAGAAGTAAGTGTCGCCCTTTCCAGGCCCCAAAAATTAGCCCACATGCGTTTACCTGACAGCAAAGAGCGTTGTATTCTGTGGCTGAAGGTACATTAGGCATTCACAGGATACAGAAGTAAGTGTCGCCCATTCCAGGCTCCAGAAATTAGCCCACATGTGTTTACCTGAAAGCTAAGAACGTTGTATTCTGTGGCTGAAGGTATATTAGGCATTCACAGGATACAGAAGTGAGTGTCGCCCATTCCAGGCCCCAAAAATTAGCCCACATGCGTTTACCTGACAGCTAAGAACGTTGTATTCTGTGGCTGAAGGTACATTAGGCATTCACATGATACAGAAGTAAGTGTCGCCCTTTCCAGGCCCCAAAAATTAGCCCACATGCGTTTACCTGACAGCAAAGAGCGTTGTATTCTGTGGCTGAAGGTACATTAGGCATTCACAGGATACAGAAGTAAGTGTCGCCCATTCCAGGCTCCAGAAATTAGCCCACATGTGTTTACCTGAAAGCTAAGAACGTTGTATTCTGTGGCTGAAGGTACATTAGGCATTCACAGGATACAGAAGTGAGTGTCGCCCATTCCAGGCCCCAAAAATTAGCCCACATGCCTTTACCTGACAGCAAAGAATGTTGTATTCTGTGGCTGAAGGTACATTAGGCATTCACAGGATACAGAAGTAAGTGTCGCCCATTCCAGGCCCCAAAAATTAGCCCACATGCATTTACCTGACAGCTAAGAACGTTGTATTCTGTGGCTGAAGGTACATTAGGCATTAACATGATACAGAAGTAAGTGTCGCCCTTTCCAGGCCCCAAAAATTAGCCCACATGCGTTTACCTGACAGCAAAGAGCGTTGTATTCTGTGGCTGAAGGTACATTAGGCATTAACATGATACAGAAGTAAGTGTCGCCCTTTCCAGGCCCCAAAAATTAGCCCACATGCGTTTACCTGACAGCAAAGAGCGTTGTATTCTGTGGCTGAAGGTACATTAGGCATTCACAGGATACAGAAGTAAGTGTCGCCCATTCCAGGCTCCAGAAATTAGCCCACATGCGTTTACCTGAAAGCAAAGAACGTTGTATTCTGTGGCTGAAGGTACATTAGGCATTCACAGGATACAGAAGTAAGTGTCGCCCATTCCAGGCCCCAAAAATTAGCCCACATGCATTTACCTGACAGCTAAGAACGTTGTATTCTGTGGCTGAAGGTACATTAGGCATTCACATGATACAGAAGTAAGTGTCGCCCTTTCCAGGCCCCAAAAATTAGCCCACATGCGTTTACCTGACAGCAAAGAGCGTTGTATTCTGTGGCTGAAGGTACATTAGGCATTCACAGGATACAGAAGTAAGTGTCGCCCATTCCAGGCTCCAGAAATGAGCCCACATGTGTTTACCTGAAAGCTAAGAACGTTGTATTCTGTGGCTGAAGGTACATTAGGCATTCACAGGATACAGAAGTGAGTGTCGCCCATTCCAGGCCCCAAAAATTAGCCCACATGCGTTTACCTGACAGCAAAGAATGTTGTATTCTGTGGCTGAATGTACATTAGGCATTCACAGGATACAGAAGTAAGTGTCGCCCATTCCAGGCCCCAAAAATTATCCCACATGCATTTACCTGACAGCTAAGAACGTTGTATTCTGTGGCTGAAGGTACATTAGGCATTCACATGATACAGAAGTAAGTGTCGCCCTTTCCAGGCCCCAAAAATTAGCCCACATGCGTTTACCTGACAGCAAAGAGCGTTGTATTCTGTGGCTGAAGGTACATTAGGCATTCACAGGATACAGAAGTAAGTGTCGCCCATTCCAGGCTCCAGAAATTAGCCCACATGCGTTTACCTGAAAGCAAAGAACGTTGTATTCTGTGGCTGAAGGTACATTAGGCATTCACAGGATACAGAAGTAAGTGTCGCCCATTCCAGGCCCCAAAAATTGGCCCACATGGGTTTACCTGACAGCTAAGAACGTTGTATTCTGTGGCTGAAGGTACATTAGGCATTCACAGGATACAGAAGTAGGTGTCGCCCATTCCAGGCCCCAAAAATTAGCCCACATGCGTTTACCTGACAGCTAAGAACGTTGTATTCTGTGGCTGAAGGTACATTAGGCATTCACATGATACAGAAGTAAGTGTCGCCCATTCCAGGCCCCAAAAATTAGCCCACATGCATTTACCTGACAGCAAAGAGCGTTTCTATTCTGTGGCTGAAGGTACATTAGGCATTCACAGGATACAGAAGTAAGTGTCACCCATTCCAGGCCCCAAAAATTAGCCCACATGCGTTTACCTGACAGCAAAGAACGTTGCATTCTGTGGCTGGAGGTACATTAGGCATTGATTGGACAAA
Organism: Pelophylax lessonae; assembly: GCF_965119305.1. Classification (NCBI taxonomy): domain Eukaryota; kingdom Metazoa; phylum Chordata; class Amphibia; order Anura; family Ranidae; genus Pelophylax; species Pelophylax lessonae. Next base: position 150,151,207 of record NC_138776.1, read on the forward strand.
TAATTGTCGGCCATGAAAGGCCCCAAAAATTAGGCTTTTAATGGACATGAAATGCCTTTTATGCCGCTGTATTTACCGAAGACAAGGACCATGAATTGTTGTGGGTGGCTGGCGGTCTATATTTGTGGCCTGTCATGAGGAATTTAAATCAAACATGGTCTACTGGTCACATGTGTTTAATTCCTCTGAGATCCATGCCTCATTCATTTTTATAAATGTGAGGTAGTCTACACTGTCATGAGCTAGGCGAGTGTGCTTCGGACCTCGGCGGAAGTCCCTTGTGACGAAACGCGTCAGGACATAGGCACGCTGTCTCCAAGGCAACCTGTGTCGTCACGACCGGAATCCGGAACTCGCCGCTGGGAAGCTGTGGGAAGGTCCAACAGTAGCGGTGAGTCGGCCAGAACGCCTTGGTTGCGGTTTTATGATTACATTGCCTTGTCATTTATGTTTTTGATGTAAGCAGATTGGATTAGGGGGGTTTTGGTGTTGTATACTGTGTTGTGGAATAAACTTGAAAAGCAGTATTACACTATTGTGCCTCCTATCCTATCTTTATATTTGGTACGGTCCGGTCTCTGAGAAACACCAGACAACAGTGGTTACCTGCAGATTAGGAGGGTCCCTGCTCGAGGTCACTAAGGGTACAAGCAACCTATGCTTACAAGCGAATGACCAGTGGTCATCTGGTGAGTGCCCATTATAAAGGGGAGCACATATGGTGTGGTGAAGGCGTGTGCTGGATCTGTGTTCAGAGCACTGGGAGTACCATCGTTTACTGTGAAATCTTGTTTTACCATCAAAAGGACTGAACATTTTTAGACTCATTTGCACATTATTTATGAGGACGATTATGATTAACAATATGTACACACATATTGAGCGCTGCTGAATGCCATTGATGTTAGGTTGATTTTAGTATTTATTGCATTTTTTCTGCATGTCCCTAGGTGAGTGTTGGGCTTACTGCGACTTATGCGTTGACTGCAAAGGCTGCAGATGGCAACACTATTGTCAGCAGCGGACACATTAAAAAAAGCCTCAACTCAAGCGGAGGGTATATGGTGGTGGTGGTGTTGGTGGTGGTGTCTTTGGGGGTGCACACAGCAGAGAGTGAAGAGGGTGCAGATAGAGAGGATGAGGAGGGTGCAAAAGAGGAAGGCTGAGTAAGCCACTCAACCAAGTCTGGTGCGTCCTTTGACGTAATCGAACGCACCTTCTTAAACTTCACACTTTGGCTCCGGCCTACTGCTCCTGCCCTACTACCCCTGCGGAAGGGCCTGCCTCTTCCTCTGCCTGTCATTTTTTAAATTACCCTTTGACAAAAGTCTCTAGAGAAGCGCAGTGTATGTGGAAAAAGGTATATAACACCCGGCTTCAATCTGTGGTTTTTGGGGGGGCCACTGGTCTATCACACCAGTTCTACAAAAAATTGGCTAGTAACTGTTGTCACTGTGTGTAGCACAGTTAACGCAGCAAAAGAGGCAACATTTTTGCAGGACACAAATACACTGTTATGAAAGTATACTGTTAGATAACACCCTGCTTCAATCTGTGGTATTGGGGGGGGCACTGGTCTATCACACCAGTTATACAAAAAATTGGTCAGTAAGTTTGGCACTGTGTGTAGCAGAGTTAACGCAGCAAAAGAGGCAATATTTTTGCAGGACACAAATACACTTATAAAAGTATCTGTGTCACTGACAATCTGTCCCTGCTCCCCACAGAAAACCTTTCCCTACACTGACAAAAGAGACAATATAGATATAGTACACCTATACCAAATACCAGTCCTTAAAATGACTTTTGTGGACCTATAACAGAGCCATCTGTGTCACTGACAATCTGTCTCTGCTGCACACAGCAAACCTCTCCCTATACTGACAAAAAGCAGAATGTAAAATGGCAGCCAGGTCAGGTCTATTTATAAGGTAGGGGGTATGTCCATGTGCTGAAATGTCTCAATTGGCTGTCCTGTTCCACCTGATGGATGTGTCATGGGTCAAAGTTCTCCCCAATGTAAACTAATATGGCCGCCGCGAACAACGCCATATGTTCGCAATGTTGGCAGACTGCAAACGAGCAAAGTTTGCCGCGAACCGACCGCCGGGTGAACCGCAAGGCCATCTCTATTCTAAATGAGGTCTAAATAGTGATTTTTTTTTAGGAGTATCAGGACCTCCTTCTTTCTGCTAGTGATTGATCCAGTAATGCACCCTAAAATGTATTTTGGCTGTTTGTTGGTCACACTGTTTGCTCATTTAGCAATTATCTGAAATGAACACCCCACTTTTTTCCACTGTGTTGTCTGTGGCCCATTTGGGGCTGTTTCTCCTAATTTTCAGTCCAATTTCTAAGTATCAGTGTCAGATATAGCAGTAAGGGGGGAGTCTCCCCAGTAGGGGCATAGATTCCAATAAAATCAGGTTTTCTTTGCTGTCTAGAAAAGGTTTACCTTCTCTGTCAAGTTTTTACTGCTGTTTGTGATCCTGTTGGGATGATTTCCCTTTACTTCCTGTCCAGGTCATAGGTGTCAAGGCATATTTAATTGCGTGTGTTATGTAAGACTATATTTAAACCAATTTTAAACACCAATATCTGCTATTTTTTCATGGAATATATTATTTTAATGTTCAAAGTTGTAATATATATGTGATATTGGGTTCACTGTGACATTTACTGCCAAAGTCAGAATCACATAAGAATGGTCATAAAAAAATAACACAAGTTGTTTTTACAGACTTTATGGTCATCGTTTTTAATAATTCTGTTTTTGCTGCAGTATTGATTGAACCTCCCCGAGTGTGATTCTTTTTACAGAAAGAACTTTTTCAATGCACTCACCAGTAGTTTGTTATAATGATTGCTCTTTTTAAAAAGGGAAGTTAACTTTTTCATATCTTTTGTGATTAAAACCCAACTGCTGTTCTGCAAACAGTCAGGAAGCCTTACAAAAAAGACACAACAAAAGACAACGTAATTATAGTGAACTTTAAAAAAATAAACTCAATTGCAAAAAAAAAGAAAATACCAAGGGACAGTGGAGTGTTCACAGCATACACTGATGGAAAAGGAACAAACCTTCCAGCCTCTACTTTATGCCCTGGCCACAGGCTCCTCCCATCCAAGTGACATAAGCAAGTCAGAATGCGTTTTGGGAATAGCGGAGACAAGTTCTCCTTTATTAATCCCACATGTGCAGAGCTTGATGACATGCCTGCTAACTCACTTCTGGTCTCCTGATTTTTCACCGCTGTCAAGTCCAATCACTCTAGTGGTTGTCTCATTCCCTCTGCCCTTACCCAGAGGTAGAAACTGGAAGGCTCATTTCTTTCCCCTCAATGCATGCTGTGAATGTGCTACTGCCCCTAGGGCATTATTCTTTTTTGAGTGGAACTAATTTTATTTTTTTACATCTTTTTTTTTCAATTTACTATGCTGCAGAGATATTTTGGGCTATTTGTTTTTATGTCTTTTATAGTTCCTACTCCATAACTACAGGACTACTGCTGCCTTGTTTATGTATATACTTTATATACTTTATACCTATACTTTGTATTCTCTGATAAATTTTAAATATTTTATTAATTTATTATATAGTACCTTCCATCCTGAGCACTTAGGTCCCCTTTACGTTCTGGCGCAGAGCCTTAAGGAAACTCTGTAACCAACTGAAAAATAGAACCGTGTAAAACAAGAATCCTTTATACGCATCTTTGCTGTCATCCATATTTTGTATATTTCAAAGCTATGACCGCTTTGGCTTCTAACATTCCTTATTGTGTAAATATCTGACCAGATTATTCGACCTTTGGTCACAAGTCCGGTAGCACACAACCACCAATGACACCAACAAAGCTTCTTGAGACCTGGGGACTCCTTTAGACAAGACTCTCACTCACTGTGTTGGTATTACATCCAAGATAAGTATTAGCGTGTAGGTAAGAAAACAGTGTAAAGTTTTTACAACTTTTTTTTAAAATGCAGACAAAAATGTACAGGATTAAAATATATGAAGTGGCTGCCTAATGTGCTTCTCATTTAAAGCTTTTTGATAAATGACTTCAGCAGGATCTGAATTACGTTTCTCACAATGATATAAATATATATACATATAATTTATATATTGCAGACCCATTAACTATTACTGCTTTAACCACTTGAGCTCCGAAAGGTTTTACCCCTTTTATGATCAGGTAATTTTTTGCTATTCAGCACTGTGCTCCTTTAACTGTCAATTGCGAGGTCATCAAACACTTTACACAAATACAATTATATCATTTTTTTCCCACAAATAGAGCTTTCTATTGGTGGTAATTGATCACATCTGGATTATAAATGTTTTTCTATTTAAATTAAAAAAGGCCAAAAATTGTGAAAATATATTTTCTACTTTTTGTTATAAAACATATTCAATAAAATCAAATATCTTCATAAATGTAGGTCAACATTCTGCTACATGTCTTTGGTCAAAAGAAATCCCAATAAGTGTATATTAATTGGTTTGTGTGAAAGTTATAGCGTCTACAAACTATGGTATATATATATATAGATATACAGTGCCTTGCGAAAGTATTCGGCCCCCTTGAACTTTGCGACCATTTGCCACATTTCAGGCTTCAAACATAAAGATATAAAACTGTAATTTTTTGTGAAGAATTAACAACAAGTGGGACACAATCATTTCACAAGGCACTGTATATATATATATATATATATATATATATATCTATATATATAAATATATATATCTATATATATATATATATATAGATATAGATATATATATTTAAAAATTGAACAATCCTGATGTACTGACAGTCTGTCTCATTTCTTAGGGGCTTAAAATGCCAGGACAGTGATGATCACTGCAACAGTAATGGCATGAACTGTATTGAACAGCTGTGATAGCCTGATAGCACAGGTACCATGTGATAGCTGTGGGCCAATCACAGCATTACTACAGGAAACACAGTTTCATAACAGCTTAGTTGACACTGATCCTGTGATTGCATAGTAATCACATGATCCCCTGGCCTCCCAAACCAGCCAGGTATCAGGATTTACAATTCACTGTATCCAATGGTTGTGGGAGCGCCGTGCTGCGCACATGTACATGTACGTGATTCAGGGAGCCCCAGGGAGCATGCTCCTGCACTGCTAACACAGAAGAGGCAGGATAACGTAGATGTATATTATGAAGCCTGCTTGTGCTGCCCGCCCACAGTAAATGTGCTGTGGGTGTGGGACAAGTGGTTAAAAAAACCTGATTGCCATTAATTGCCATGAGCGGCCAGGCACCAGAATTCACAGTGGACACAGAGAATCACAGAAGCGGTGCACCCCAGGGAGCATGATTTTGCTCTGCTAACCTGGAAGAGGCAGGATGACATACGTGTATGTGATCCTGCCTGGCTGTGCTGCGGCAAGTAGTTAAGCGGCCACAGCAATATCAACAATTTTTCAATATAGATAAAAGGGATAAGGGGTTTTTGCTGCAATGATTTCTTTTTTTTATTTTTATTTTTTTTATATTACAGTTTTAGCTACTTAGGGGAACAGTGAATGTGAATTTTTCTAAACATTTGATGTTGAATGAACCACTCATTTAAAACATATGCACCTCAAAGATTCACTTTCAGTGAATGTACCGTAGGATCTGAAGAATGCAAAATGAAGATCTAAAGTTAATCAGGGTGGTAGGGGATAGAACTTTCCTCTTGCTAGTTTGAGGTCATGCTCCCCTGTACTTGATCCCAAGATAATATTGACAATACTGTCCTTCTAAACCTTATTCACACCTTTGTTCTATTTAAAGGTTTATGTTATGCCCTTCTTTACATTCTTTCCTAATGCTGTACATATTAAGTACCTCCAGTCCTTCCTGAAAGGTTTTGAAAATCTAACATCCATGGCCCCTGCCGAGCTGTCCACAGTGTATAGAGCCAGAAAATAAAAAAGGAATCTTCCACAGTGCGTATTCTTGAGTGTTAACACAAGCATCCATAATGAACAGTGTGGTATTATGCTTGATTGCAATCACCTTCAGGTTTCATGTATGCATTCAGTTTGCATCAGACTTTTCTAAGCAGCCATGACCACATCCCTATAGGGTACAGGGTTTACTTTCCATTTCTCACTTGTATTCTGTCTTTTGTTGCCAATAATGTATATGTATGAACACACATTTTAATATACATAAGAGGCACAGAAACAAGGTACATTGGGTATATTAATGTGACGTAGTATTAGACTGAATTTCTCAGCATTAATTCTCTGATGCAGAAGCCATAAAATCTATGATAATTTTGTTCTCTGTACCGAGGTGCAAACAACCAAGCATGACTTCCTAGTTTGTTTATGCAAACATATCAAGTCCAAAGTAATGTAAACAGACAGGGAATAGCTTGGTTTCTATAAACAGAGAAGGCAAGGTTCTTTTCCTTATTCTGCTGCGTAACCTGCTCCGAATTGTACCTGTTTTCTCTGGATAGTCGGGCTCACCTCACCCAGCATGTCCTCTGTACAAGTACACGGGACCGTGACTTTTAGAGGGCACGGATGTCTGGCTACAATAAAAGGAAATGGGATATTGCTTTTTATTTATTATAGTAAAGAACATTGTACAAAATGCAGTAGCCCATAGTATCATATCATACTATTTCGACTATTCTATAGAAAGATGACATTTGGTTAAAGTTGGCTGCTCTATATCATTGGGGTTATTACTACCTAAACATATGGAGGTTGCAGGTTAAAGGTGATAGCAGGTATGGCTAATGATTAAAATATTGATCAAAAGAGTTCTTTTGTAAAGGAAATTCTCAAGTTCTGTATATTATTGTATTCTATTTTGTATGTATTGCACACTGCACTCATTGTGGGCATGTTTTCATCACATGTTTGCATTCTTACGAGTCCTGGTTAGAATTACCCTGCCTATGTTACGCCCCTTGTTACCATAAAAGTACAATTGTAATATTAATGTGATACCTACGTAATCATGTGTATAAAAGCCTTCAATTGCTTCAAATAAAACAGAAGTTATTTTGGAAAGATGCTAAGTGTATCTTTTGTGTCTGTCCCCCTACTGCAGTAGTTATTAATTTGGAACCAATAATTAATATGAGAATAGGAGTTGCCTATCTATAAAATTTCAGGAACAATTTTCTAATCTAATGGCAATTGCTAATTCCCACATCATATTCCTGGGACAAAGTGCCTAGCTGGTGTGTGGTAACAATGAAACCAATAGAACATAATTGAATTACAGATAACATGTGGACAACATATTATCTATTGTAGTGTCCTGTGTTTCCTGTTTTCTGTGATATTCTAAGGAAACACCTTTACCTTGTCCAAACAGAGCAAAATAACAGTGTCTTTGTAAAGGTTCCTCCTGCCTGACCAAGTTATATTAACCTTGGTTGCACGTCCTCACTGCTCCTGCCTCCAACAAAGCTGGCTAGAATACCTGCTGCTTTCATTAAAGGGGGAGCAGGGGACCTATTCATGTCTAGAAGTCTAGGTTTAGGCCGGAGCACTGTCACATGACCAAGGGACTCATGTCACTGCTCCTCTTACCATCCAACACCCTAGTGTTTTAGGTTTAGTACTGGCTGTATTAGCCGCAGAAGCAGCAAAGAGCTCAGGGGTTTGGTAGGAAAGCCTTTACATAAAGGAAGACAGCAGCGCCATCTAAGTGTAGCAATGTAAAAGTAAACTTCCATCCCTGACTTTTACCTATAGGTAAGCCTATAATAAGGCTTACCTATAGGTAGTGTAAATATCTCCTAAACGTGCACCATTCAGGAGATATTTACTGTACATGCAGCCAGTGACTTCACTAGAGCATGCGCTCTGAAGGAATAGACACTCGCGCCGTTCCTTCAGAGCCCTGTGCCGTAAATGGCAGCTCCCGCGTGCATGCGCAGGAGTGACGTCATCGCATCTCTGACTGGAGTCTGTGAACCCAGAAGCAAGACGGATTAAGATGGAAGCACCTGCAGCCCTGACATCTCCACGGTGAAAGGGCTTAGTCTTCAGGTAAGTTTAACGTAATGTGCTAGTGCGCAATGCATACTAGCATAATATGACATTCAAACACCAACCGTTCTTCTCACGTCATTTACCCAAGTGGCAGCGCATAGGCTCTCATCTCAGTTGCATAATATGACATTACCTTGCAGGGTAAGAAAAAAAAAAAGGTTAGCGGTTTACAACTGCTTTAAAAGAATAAAAAAAAACACTCGCAAGATAAGACAAAAAATGGTAAGTGCTTGAATAAGGTTATTATCTGCTTGGCTCTGGGAACTGTGTCACATTGCAAGTGATGGCAATGGTTCCTGTGGCACTGGTGGCTCCAGCGCCAACAGATGTCTCGGGTACACTTTGAAGGCGAAGATGACATCACTACCGAAACCGGGGGAAAAGGTCATGGCGCATGTTCGGTGCATGTGTCCTCCTTCTTCAGGCTGGTCAATTTTAAGGGGTTTCAGTGTGCATTTTTTCTGCACTAAATCTTTCATGATCTGGAAAGCATTTAAATTAGAGCCATGTTCTTTAACAGTACAGACAAACACCAAAAGATCATCAAAACAATTAGCTACCCCTTTAAAGCAGTATTAAACCCAAAAGCAAACCTTTTTTTAAAAAGCAAACCTTATTAGCTTTCAGCTTACTAGTTCTTAGGCAGGACATACTGTAGATGATGCAATTTACTTTTCTGCAACCACAAGAAAATCGCTCGACTCCCTTCCACTGACTGTGTTGATTGGGGAAACCCTACCACAGAGCTATTGTGTTCTCCTGGAAGGGGGGCGTGGGGAGCCGTCCCTGCTGAGAGAACACATTGAATAATGCCAATGGCTGTTATCACTGGTAATAACCACATGTAAAAATGTGCCCTTGGTACAATCAGCCTGCCCGTAGATGGTTTGAATCTCATCCTGTCTCTGCTGAACTGGCCAGGATTCAAACCATCTATGGCCAGCTTTACAGTGATGGCTGTGTTTGTTTCCTTTTTAAAGCTATTTTTGTTGTATTTTTCAGCTGGTAATTCAGCCAGCAAGTCTGTTTTTTTTAAAGCACAAACTCTCCAGCAGAATGTATCAGTATACATGTGTAGCAGGATTCCCAGCCGTTTTGTTGGATATGGGTCCCTCTGGGTCACTGGGTGTAACAAAAGTAACTTTGTGCATGTTCCTCCAAGTGTGAGAACTGAGACAATGGCTAGTCCAGTATCTTTGTTTTTTTTTTTTGTATTTATTGAGAACTTGGATGGGAGAAGGGAATGAGTGGGATACTCCTTTGGCTCAACTATGCACAACTTGCTGGGAACAACTGAAAACGCTGATTGGCGCTGACTTGATGCTTGCCAGATGCCGGTCAGCGCTGGTTAAAGCTGGTTAATGCTGGTTAACATTGGCTTGCTGCCTGTTAACTCCAAACTGACCTTGGACTGCTTTCTTACATTAAGAAGTCCTATTTGAGCTCCCTTAAGCACTCCTTGCTGGTAGCTACTTGTATGACTGCTGCACTGCTGAACACTTCAGGGCCCACACCGGCACCCCCTTTTACTCACTTATCTTCAGCGCTTAGACACTGGCACCCACTTTCTAAGCCTTCTCTACTGGCTAGCTGGCTCCCGGATCCCTCTGACCTTCTGGAGTGGTCCCCTCTCCTAGGCAGACCCCTAGGTTTCAAGTACTCACGACACTGTTTTTCCCCAAAACTTCTGCCCAGCAGCTCCACTCGGTCCACACTCTGGATCCCTCTCTGCAGCCCAGCTTAACCTTCGCCCTCTAGGCCGACTTCCCAGGACACCTTCACTACAGCTGACAGGAGGAGAGACAGCCGTCACCCTCCTCCTGGGACTCCGCTCTCCGCTCTCCACCAAAGACGCCCTGTCACATGCTCCCCTCAGACTTATAACTCCTCCCAGGGTGCATTGCGGCAAACTCCGCCCACTGATATAGCCATAAGCCCTGGTGTGCTATTGACTAGGTTTCCTCCACTGTCCAACAAGAGCCCTCATTGGAAACAGTGGGGAGACTCCCCAGGCACAACAGGTCACACCTGTAAACATGTGACAGTCTAACTAAATGATCAGGCCCCCCTGATATGCAGACAGGGCCACCCGTATGCTCTTTCATAGCACCTGCGTAGGAGGGTGCTACACATGGATGAGACAAACTACTTAACACTGGCAGGGAAGAAGCCAAAGAAAAGAAAACGAATGCAGCCACCACATCTAATGATTGGTAAGCTGCATTTTTGGTTTTGGGTTTAATAACGCTTTAAGTTTTAAGTCTAGTATATATTTCATGTCTGTTTCTTTGGAACATTTCTGGTACATATATCAAATGCCAGATGCAGATTAAGTGGAACTCCCTTGCAGTGTGCTAAATGTAGTACGGATGTAATTATGCTTTTCAGCATTTTTTGGAAATACCAGGTGATTTGCACTTTCCAGTGAAGACATTTAACAGTGTTCCTCATATATGGCCTATTGGCCTTATTCAATCTCTGGGCTCCAGGCTAAACCTCTACTTACCTGTACAGATTTGGTCATGTGTCACCAATAAATTTTCCTTTTTTTTAGTGGGCTGATTAGCTTCAACCATTACACTTAACCATTACACTTATTTTTTTCTATACTGCTAACATCATTTGCACCTTACTATGAGGACCACCAGAACTGTAGCAGTCATTTCTTTCTCCACCTATAATCACCTAGTCTTCAGGAAATTGCCCTATTCTAGAAAATAAATCCTTGTACTCATAAAAAATCATAAAAAATCAGAGGTATTGCCATCTGATAGCTGTTTCTTATATAAAATTGGCACTACTAGCTTTGTTTTAAATTCAGGCAAGCTCCGAGGCCCACACTGAGTTAGCCATGGTGTTTACAGTGTAAAATGTCATCCTCTGTTTATTGCTTTTATAAGTACAAGTCAATGCGTACATGCCTTTCACTTCCGAATGTTCTCCTTTATACTCATAAAGCTTGTATTTGGTAAAAATAAATGTCTTTGAACGCTTTTTCTGTTGAGATAAATTCAACATTATCACATTTATTTTTACATTTTTGTCCAGTTTAAACTTGATTTGCTTTGCTTTTCTTCAGTTGCAATTTATTTTAAAAATACTTGATCAGACTGATCGATATATTGATTGCCTTTCCAAATGCAAATCGTACTGTATATCAGCACTGGTAACCATTTCCATTAACGTCACCATCTCTGAAATCACACATTTTAACATAATGATTTCTCTATTTGCATTGTATCCCTATTTTTTTATTTTTTTTGGATCATGTGTGTCATGTGTGTGATCTCCTATAAACATACCTACTCCCTGACTTGGAGGGATTGTCCCTTATTTGGAACGAAGTCCCCCTGTCCCTCTCTCCTCCACATTTGCCCCTTATTTTGGTCTGATCTATACTGAACAAAATTATAAAACACTTGTTTTTTCCCCCATTTTTCATGAGCTGAACTCAAAGATTTAAGAAAACCTGGGACTCATCCGTGAAGAGAACACCTCTCCAAAGTGCCAGACGCCATCGAATGTGAGCATTTGCCCACTCAAGTCGGTTCGGACGACAAACTGCAGTCAGGTTGAGACCCTGATGAAGACGACGAGCATGCCGGTGACCTTACCTGAGACGGTTTATGACACTTTGTGCAGAAATTCTTTGGTTATGCACACTGATTGTTGCAGCAGCTGTCCGGTTGGCTGGTCTCAGATGATCTTGGAGGGGAAGATGCTGGATGTGGAGGTCCTGGGCTGGTGTGGTTACACGTGGTATGCGGTTGTGAGGCCAGTTGGATGTACTGCCAAATTCTCTTAAAGCCTTTGGAGACGGCTTATGGTAGAGAAATGAACATTTAATTCATGGGCAACAGCTCTGGCGGACATTCCTGCAGTCAGCATGCCAATTGCACGCTCCATCAAAATTGTGACATCTGTGGCATTGTGCTGTGTGATAAAACTGCACATTTTAGTAATTCATGCGGGGAATTTCTATGTAGACTCGTGCCCAGCTGCAGCACGGACCGCGAGTGACGTTCGTGACGGTTACGCCTACTTCCAGATGCGTTTCTTCCTATTGGACATCGACTGAGATAGGAGACTCCTATCTCAGTCGATGTGAAATGAATAAATGAATTACATCTAAATGCTGGTTTACATCTCATCCCATGTAAGTGCAATACTGTCTGTCTTAATAAACTGTTTGGAAGGTATCACACTGTCGGCTGCTTTATCTTTTATACCTATGTTTGGGGGATCATCGGCTCTTGTGGTCTGAGAGACACCCTGCTAAAGGTTGGATGCAGAGGAGGAGATAGTATATGTTTTTGGAACTACAAGCGCTTATTATCTGCAGTTCGGTAAGGGACCAATTTGGGTGATTTTCACTTGGAGTTTGGAAGCACCTGGGATTGCTGTGTTTTTCAGTTTATTTGTACTTGCTTGCACCTTATCTTCCGTCTGGTAAGGAGGAATTTTTTAGAAGTTTAGAAGCACTGTATTCCGTTGATTCATCAGTTTTAAATCACCACATATAGACAATCACGATTATTTATTTATGGACTTATGAAAATATTTTTTGGATCCATCATATATTTATTCACATTACTCATTATCCCACCTCTATGTTTTGATTCACATATGTTTTATTGTAACTTTTAAGTTGTATAGGTTGGATTTATCATTTGTTTTAGCGCACCCTCACCATTAACATTTATCAATTTTATTCAAATGCACTGAATATTGGTGGCATCTTTAACATCTATCAGCGCACCCTCCCAACCAGGGGCGTAACTACAGGGGTTGCAGGGGTTGCAATCGCAACCGGGCCCCATGCTCCAGGGGGCCCGTGTGGCTCCCCTGTATACCTGGATAGGAGGGGCGGTGGGGCAGCATGTAGAGAAATCACTGTCCTCCTTTTTCCTCTTATAGCTGCAGGAGGAAAATGGAGAAGATTGGTTCCTCTGTATGCTGCCCCCGCCACTCCTCCTATCCAGTTCACTTGTGTTCTGCTGTCCTGGGCCCCTGTGTGCTCCCCTGCCCCCCCCCCCACTGTGCTCCCTTCCCTCTCCTGACGGCTGCTGCAGGGGATGGGAACCAGGAAGGGGAGTCGGTAAATATGTAATTTACCAGCTCCTTCCTTTTCTGAATGGACAGAGTGATAGTCAGTGACATTGTAAAAAAATAAAATAAAATGATAAAAAAATAATACAATTAAAATACCAAAAAATAAAAACTACTGACACCAGTGGGTGAACTTCCAGGATCGCAAAGGTCACACTTGCGACCGGGCCCTGGCATTCCACCACCGTGGGGAGGCCCCAAGATGGCAGGAAGGGGGCCCACTGCAGAACTTGTGAAAGGGTCCCACTGCGGGACAGTAATAAAGGACCCCGCAATGAGAGTAAAGGGCCCCAGGATCAGTGGGAAGAGTCCCAGGCTTGAAGGAAAGGGCCCTGGCCAGGGGTCCCGGGGGGGCCCTTCATGGTTTCTTGCACCGGGGCCCTGAAGGTTCTAGTTACGCCTCTGCTCCCAACACATACATACAATGTACAATGAACAGGGTGGGTTACAGGATAAAGAGTGTGTGATCCTAAAGGTTGAAAGGAACGATGTTGTGACTGTAGGCTGATTAGTAAATAATTCATTACATATAGAAGAATAGGAGATGAACTATTAAAAGTACCTTTCCCCAGAATGTTAAAAGGCCGGAATACAGCTGTGTACAAAAATATGCCACACAACATATATATATATATTTTTTTTTAAATAGCTGAAATTAAATAGTACCCCTTAGAATATCATTTACAGTTAGAAGCAATTTAATATATAATTTATTTAGCCGACACTATGATTTGTGATGTTTTGATGAGATACAGAAATCTTGTTTATCAAAACACTTCACTTATTTTTTACTGTAGGCTTTGGAACAGAGAATATATTTACCGTAACTAAGATTGAATGTGCTTGAATGTTGATCAGTACAAATGTACTGAATGCGCTGCCCTTTGAGATGACATTTTTTCCACTTATGTTGCAACATTTTCAATTGTCTCTGCTAATCGGAGAGTTTTCAAACTCCCATCTGCATCCCCCCAGTGAAATCTCTTATCAAACAGTTATCTAAGCCAGTGGAAGCCCAGATTTGTGCGAAGCAGAACATGTCTCTCTCCCTTTGATATATCCTCACTGGGGGTTTGCAAATGACTTTATGTTATACTGTTGCCAAGTCTACAGACAGAAACCTGAACATGCAATAATCACATTTCCAGCATAATGAATTACAGAGAGTGTGAGAGTAGATAAAAGTCTTCAGATGCTGTAGAAATAGCCTAAAAATGTCACTTCTACATTTGCTGACCAAGAAATTAAAGTGGACTAATAATTCTGCCAAATATTTCAGATAAGTAACATGAAAATGTGTGTAATTGAAACTGTACAGTATATACCGTATGTGAAAGAATAGTAGACCCATCCCCTTCTGTCTGGCTCCATATTCTCTCTCTATGCTCACCGCTGCACTGCTATATTGACATCAGATCCAGGTAGTAGCTTTCTTATTTACACTGAGCAAAGGCTGACCCTTTTAGGAAATACCACCTAAGTATGCAACTGCAGAGTGCCCCCCTCCCCCTAACAAACACTCGTTAACTATTTTGTACAGTTTCAAACTGTTGCACTTAGCTTCTTGTTTGACTATAATACTAGTGAAGAGATGTCATGTAAATCTTGCTATTTTCCAAAATCAGAACCTTTTCATTAATGTTTGTCTTTGAAGTCACTTTTGTTGTAAACAATAAAGGAGAAGTACAGCCAATGCTCAGGCAAGATCATGACAATGGGGTCGGATCCATCTACATGCCTGGACCGGCACCCGGCTCAGCCTCTCAGCGAGCCACTGAAAGCCTGAGCAGGCCCCCTCCACAGCCCCGTACTTCAGTAAGTGCGGGGGGGGGGGGGGGGTTACAGCAAAGAGCTGCTGAATGACAGCCTGCAGCTCTCTGCTCAGGGAGCTATGAGAACTGAGCGATCTGATGTGTTGGATCGCTTGGTTCTCAGTTTCAGGGGGACAGCTGCAGCATTGGACCAATGCTACATCCACCTACAGTAGGTAAATATGATCTTTAAAAAAAAAACTTCCCTTTTCAATGAAACATTAAAATTACAGAACTTTGATCTTTGACATATTCTCTAGTAGATGCCATAGGCCTCTGTCCCAGAGGAACTATATAGAATGTGACAGATATTCTCTACAACAGGGACTTAGCATTACTGCCCATGCCTTCCCAGCCCAGTGACAACTGCTGCACCAATTTAAGCAGGAAGTGCCTAAACACCTTCACAATGGGGTCGCAGACAGCAATAGAAACTGTCTGTAAGGAAATGAGTTGCCACCATGAATAGCCAGGTCAAGATCAGAAAATTCTTCTTTACATACCCCTACAGGTGTAATTCTACTCCCCGACACCAAAATCATTACAGGTATAGTGTGCAAAAATCCAGTGGATGAAATATGATCAGAAGTTTCTCACTTTGACCCATATGCTAAGAACTTGGAGTGCCGCTCAAAGCACTACTAAGCATTTTCCTGCAGTCCAAAGCACAAAACGGGTGCTGGCATTCAAAAAAGCTCATCCAGGCTAGCAGAAGCAAATCAGAAGACAGAAGGTTAAAACGATGCACACCGGAGCCCAGCCACTATACTGAAAGGTGAAAACATGACTTTTGGTGTATCTTCACCTTTCTGTATAGGGGCTGGGGTTCGGTGTGTGGCGTTTCCACCTTCTGTTTTCTAAAAATCAGGCGTTTGACCTAAAGGAGGGATCCTGTGAGAAGGAGGATATTAAAATACAAACAGCTGTTGTCGGAAACTGTGGTGGCAAATTCAGAGTTGTAAAAAATATGCCTTCAGTAATACTGCTACTTATGACCCATCTGACAATTAGGGATGATCGAACTTTTCAAAAGTTTGGCTCGACCAGAACACCCAAACTTCCCGAAAGTTCGGCCCAGATTTCAGAACTCCATTGAAATCAATGGGACCCGAACTTCTGGAATCAAAAAACACCATTTTGAAGCCCTAAAACCCCAAAAATGCCCCTAAAAAAGTGCCTAGGGTTCTGGGTCATGCCCCAGGGACTATTAATCGCACAAAAATAAGTTCTTAAAAATTGTCATTTTTGATAGAGAGCCAATTATTGAAAAAAAAAGAGAGATTTCTTTGGATTTAGTGTCTGGGGGGTCTAAAATGTGTACCTGTGAAGTTTCAGCTCTGTAGCATGTCCAGAACCAGAAAAAAAAGGTTGTTTGTATTAGAATTAATATAGAACAGGGATATGGCTCCGCTATTTTCACACCTTGCCGGTTTTGTAGCAAGCATTTTTTTGGGCATTTTTTTGGGGTTATTGGAGACAGGCATGACATCAGAACTTCTGTGTAGGGGTATATATACACACACACTTATATGTATATATACACCTACACATATATAGGTGTGAAAGTAGCAGAACACTATACTTGCGCTAATAAAATAATTAACAGTCATATGACTCCGCTCCTATAACACCTATATATGTGTATGTGTATATGTACATATAAGTGTGTGTGTATATATACCCCTATACAGAAGTTCAGATGTTTTGCCTGCCTCCAAAGACCCCAAAAAAATGCCCAAAAAAACGCCTGCAATAACACACCTGGGCGGTTTTTTTTTGGCGCAGGCGTTTTTTGGGCATTTTTTTGGGGTCTTTGGAGGCAGGCAAAACATCTGAACTTCTGTATAGGGGTATATATACACACACACTTATATGTATATATACACATACACATATATTGGTGTGATAGGAGCGGAGACTAGTGTTGAGCGAACACGGACTGTATTATTCGGGTAAGTACCGGATAATTGGATTTTTGCTACCTGGACCCGAAAACTTTACTGTATGTTCGGGTTTAAAATCCGTGTTCGGTAATTTTATTTCCTGTTTTGTATGTAATGGCGCGCTTTTAATGGTGTGCTTTCAACAGCCAATCAACAAGTGTTTAACTGGTGTGCCTTAAGCCATCCCAGCCATGCCTACTAATGTATTAGTAGCTGTGATTGGCCATCTGAAGCAGGTGACCCATGTCTTTATAAGCTCGAGAGACACAGCGCGGTGCGTCAGTCTGCTGTAGTGTAGGGAGAGAGCACACATCATACGTGCTGGCTGCTGCTGATTAGGAACAGACAGGGAAAAACAACATTGCGCCCGAAAAGAATGCAGGGACAGGTCGGAGTGTAGGCAGGGAAAGATATTTGAGCATTTTAGGGACAGGCTGGAGAGATTAGGCAGGGACAGATAGGAGACACAGGACAGAACAATCGTCCGTTAGCGATCTACATCGATTTTGCTGTGTGGGGGGTGGTGCAGTGAACAATCTTTTTGCCCTCACTTGAGCCCACTGAGGAGGAGAAGGAGGAGGGAGAAAAAAATATATTTTTATCAGTCTGTTGTGTGCAGCGTTCAGCTATATTTTACTACAGATTGCTGTTCTAATCTGCTATTTAAGAATTACAAAGTTAAAGGGGAATTTTTTTTTCCCTTCATAGCCTGCTGCTGACCGTGACATAAAACATAAGACACTGCTGTGTTCACATGTGCTATTGAAAAATCACCAATTTTGTATACTTTTTTCTATTCCGCTATTCAATCTACACCCTTTTGGGGCAAAAATAATTAAATTGCGGCATAGTCTGTATCGGTACGTGTGAGATACACCTTTCAAATTTTTGGGCGCATCTTACACCGCCGAGGATTGCAGGGTGCTTCAGTTTGCCTCCTGCTCCAAACTCCTCCTACTCCTTATCCTGCCTTTAGGGTACAAAAAATTGTAATCGGGGCCTAGTCTGGGTTTGTACGTGTGAGATACACTTTTTAATATCATATTTTCTATTCCGCTATTCAATCTACACCCTTTTGGTGTAAAAAAAATTTAATTGCGGCATAGTCTGTATCGGTACGTGTGAGATACACCTTTCCAATTTTTTGGGAGCATCTTACACCGCCGAGGATTGCAGGGTGCTTCAGTTTGCCTCCTGTTCCGAACTCCTCCTACTCCTCATCCTGCCTTTAGGGTACAAAAAATTGTAATCGGGGCCTAGTCTGGGTTTGTACGTGTGAGATACACTTTTTTAGATCATATTTTCTATTCCGCTATTCAATCTACACCCTTTTGGGGTAAAAAAAATTAAATTGCGGCATAGTCTGTATCGGTACGTGTGAGATACACCTTTCCAATTTTTTGGGCGCATCTTACACCGCCGAGGATTGCAGGATGCTTCAGTTTGCCTCCTGTTCCGAACTCCTCCTACTCCTCATCCTCATCCTGCCTTTAGGGCACAAAAAATTGAAATCGGGGACTAGTCTGGGTTTGTACGTGTGAGATACACATTTTTATATCATATTTTCTATTCCGCTATTCAATCTACACCCTTTTGTGGTAAAAAGAATTAAATTGCGGCATAGTCTGTATCGGTACGTGTGAGATACACCTTTCAAACTTTTGGGCGTATCTTACACCGCCAAGGATTGCAGGGTGCTTTAATTTGCCTCCTGTTCCGATTTCCTCCTACTCCTCATCCTGCCTTTAGGGTACAAAAAATTGTAATCGGGGCCTAGTCTGGGTTTGTACTTGTGAGATACACTTTTTTATGTCATATTTTCAATTCCGCTATACAATCTAAACCCTTTTGGGTAAAAAAAATTAAATTGCGGCATAGTCTGTATCGGGACGTGTGAGATACACCTTTGGGATTTTTTGGGCGCATCTTACACCGCCGAGGATTGCAGGGTGCTTCAGTTTGCCACCTGTTCCAAACTCCTCCTACTCCTCATCCTCATCCTGTCTTTAGGGTACAAAAAATTGTAATCGGGGCCTAGTCTGGGTTTGTACGTGTGAGATACACCTTTTTATGTCATATTTTCTATTCCACTATTCAATCTACACCCTATTGGGGTAAAAAGAATTAAATTGCAGCATAGTCTGTATTGGTACGTGTGAGATACACCTTTCCAATTTTTTGGGCGCATCTTACACCGCCAAGGATTGCAGGGTGCTTCAGTTTGCCTCCTGTTCCGAGCTCCTCCTATTCCTCATCCTCATCCTGCCTTTAGGGTACAAAAAATTGTAATCGGAGCCTAGTCTGTGTTTGTACGTGGGAGGTACACCGTTTTGTATACTTTTTTCTATTCCGCTATTCAATATACACCCTTTTGGGGTGAAAAAATTAAATTACGGCATAGTCTGTATCGGTACGTGTGAGATTGTAAGAAGCTTCAGAATCTTCCACTTCCTGTTTGCGTTCCACCCCCTCGGTCAGGTGGAACGCATATGACTCATGACGCTGACGTCGCTTCTGATGTCATTTTCGGGCGCCGCTCTAGGCGCCTATTTCAATCAGCGGTTTGCACAAACAAATCGTTCGTGCAACCGCTCATGACAGCCACCTTACCGAACGCTGCTGTGCTGAACTAGGCTCCCACCCCGCTGCTTACCTATCTGTTCCTTGCATCGCTACCCAGCCTGCTACCACGCTCCTCTCCTCTCCGCTCCTGGAACCCTGCCTTGCCCTGTCTTGTTTCTGCTAACCATTGACCGGA